>NC_086444.1:493124263-493764263 GCF_028390025.1 Pseudophryne corroboree | reverse complement strand
TCAGTCATTCCAACCATGTTACGAGCTAGGAAGCCGGTTACGGCAGCTCATTATTACGGAATTTGGCGTGCCTATATAGGTTGGTGTGAAGCTCGGAAGTTTCCGACATCTTCTTTCAAGTTATCCCGTCTTTTGTTATTTCTACAGATGGGGTTAGATGGAGGTCTACGTTTATCCACACTAAAAGTGCAGATATCTGCGTTGTCACTTTATTTCCAAAGAAGATTGGCTCTATTGCCGTCGGTACACACCTTTATGCAGGGTGTCCTCAGAGTACAGCCTCCATTCACTCCACCTACTGCGCCATGGGACTTGAATCTGGTTTTAGATTTCTTACAGTCTTTTCATTTTGAACCCTTACAACAAGTGGATATTAAGTTTCTCACTTGGAAAACAATTTTTCTCCTAGCCTTGGCTTCGGCAAGGCGTGTTTCAGATTTGGGTGCCTTGTCTTGCAAGCCACCATATTTGGTGTTTCATGATGACAGAGCGGAACTTCGGACGAATCCCGATTTCCTACCAAAAGTAGTGTCATCTTTTCACATCAACCAACCAATAGTAGTTCCTGTGTTAACAGGACATTCTGAAACTCTGGATGTGGTACGCGCATTACGCGTTTATGTATCCCGAACGTCTACAGTTCGTAAGACTGATACGTTGTTTGTTCTCTATGATGCTGCCAAGAGGGGTTGGCCAGCCTCTAAGCAGACCTTATCCAGATGGATAAAACTGACCATACGTCAGGCTTATCTTCAGGCTAGGTTACAGCCGCCTACATCGGTAACAGCTCATTCCACACGTTCTGTGGGAACTTCATGGGCAGCTGGTCGTGGAGCTATTACGACACAGCTTTGCCGTGCGGCTACATGGTCGTCAGTGCACACGTTTGTGCGCTTTTATAAGTTTGATACTTTTGCGGCATCAGCATCTAGCTTTGGCCGTTTAGTGTTACAGGTGCCAAATAGCACTCCCGCCCACGGGGGAAACTTTGGTACGTCCCAAGAGTACTCCAGTGACCCCTAGTGGTTGAAAAAGAAAATAGGATTTTGGTACTTACCAGGTAAATCCTTTTCTTTGAATCCATAGGGGGCACTGGACGCCCACCCAGAGCAGTTGTTTACCTGGTTGTGGTAAGTGCAGGGAATATTATGGTAACACACTCTTACCGACTGTTTCAAATTAGAAATTCTATCGGGTTGGTGTCAACTGTTAGTTGTCAGTTTCGTTTTGTGTCAACTTTATTGTTGTCCGTTTTTGGTTATATGTATTTCTCCATTGTCAACCTCTATAGCTTCAGTTCGGCTCAGTAAAAAAACACTGAGGTACTCTGGGATATGGAGGGGAGGTATAGTCAAATTTTAACTATTCAGTGCCTAGTTCCTGTGGAACCGTCCATATCCCAAGAGTACTCCAGTGCCCTATGGATTCAAAGAAAAGGATTTACCTGGTAAGTACCAAAATCCTATTTTTTCTGTGTGCAATAAGTATTTTACAATGATTGTCAGTAAAGGTCCCCATACATAAGTTATCACAATTTATTGTTTTACAGATTCTCTGATTCTTCCCCCCCCCCCCCCCACATTTATTGTTTCCCCATTCCATCTAACTTTGCCCATACATTATAGATTTGTTTCAGTGCCTGCAAATTTTTTTCCTTCCAAAGATTTGATCTGCACATCATGAAGATGCCCGTACATAGCCTCGATTATCAGTTTACTAGTCACATGTAGAACATTTAAGTAATGTGTGGTACTACTACTACTACCACCACCCCCTTTTACTCTTGATGTCAATAATACCCCTTTCACATCGCACAAATAACCCGGGTCAGTGTGCGATGTGAAAGCACTTTCGCCGAATTAGCGGGTCGCCTGACCCGGTAATTCAACCCGGTATAAAAGAAGGGATATACCCGTGTTGAATACCGGGTCAAGCGCAGTGTGAATGGGAGCCGCGTCGATGCGACACGGCTCCCATTCACAGCATAGGGAGAGGCAGCCCAGGAGATGAGCTTATCTTCCAGCGCCGCCTCCACCCCCGCTGCTGCTGCCCCCCCCCCCCCCCCCCCCACCTGCTGCTATGGCAACCGACTCGGTTTATTGCCGGGTCGGAAAGCCACCATAGCAGAGCAAATGCCGGATCCCACCCGGTAAGGACACATTTCTCTTACCGGGTGGGATCCGGCATTTGCGATCTGAAAGCGGTATTACAGTACTTACACTTACAATGAACCCTTCTGTTAATAGTTAAAAATGATAAAAACAAATGAACCAGAACTGGTTTTAAAAATAAGGGGAAACAAAGGTGTAGGGGTCCTAGTGTTTAATGAACCAGCGCTGGGCTCTTGGAGCCGGTCCTGGCTCTAAAAACACTGGGGGGAAAAATGAGTAGAGGCTCCCTGTATTTTAGAACCTAGCAGGGGGGGGTAATGCTGGAGCAAGGGGACACACTTGATGGGGTCACCCATTCCAACCCTTCTAAATAGCCCAAACTGGGGATTTCTGCAGAAGTGCCCCCCCCCCCCCCAATTAAAGGGTCCCCCTCTTCAGTCTACCCTGGGCATGTTTTGAAGGTCTGGGCTGTCACCCACACCCCTTGGTAGTGGGTGTGAGGTTCATAGCTGACAAAGATAATATTGTCTGTTGGAGTGAGACTACAGGTCCCAGCAAGCATGCCCCATCACGATAGTACTTGGAGAACCACAAGTGTCAGCACATCCAAACATTAAGTGCCTGGACCCTGGTGGCACTTGTAATCCCACTTGTAATGGAAATACTAAAATAAAGACAAAAAAAAATAAGTTTCATTATACAGTATTCTTCACCAAGAGAGGCAGCAGCCTTTGAGGTCTTTTACATTGCTACCATCCACCCAGGACCTGGGAGTCTTGTTATCTTCAGGAGCATTTGCCAGCTCCTCCTCCACCGTCGGACGGGGTGATGACGCAGAGAGCCACGACTGGCTCACCGTGTTTATCTTGAAATTCAGAAATGGCGCATCAAGTGAGCCATTTACGGTTCTTAGCGTCATTTTTGTGAACGAGCAGCTGCACCAATCAGAAGAGTTCCTCTCCCTATAACCCCAGCTAGGCCTCAAACTTTGGAAAAAAAGAAAACTGATGCAAGAAATTAGGATCTCCAGACTGCTACCTGTATCATTAACCCACTGCTTACAGTTACCTACACCTGCACCCCCACCCCACTTACGCTATACCTTATACCGAGGTGCCTGCACAGACCCCCGCACCGCCACCCCACTACCCACGCCGCTATACGATAAACACAGGCTCACACCCAACCCCCGCCCCACTACCACTGCTATACAATATACATAGCCCTGCGCACAGTCAGGTGAAACGGTCAGCCTATCAGCTGATCCTCACCTTACAGTACATCAGAAAAATTACTCTGATAAATTGTGATTTTTAAAGCTGTTTAAAAATCTGATTTGGTGATCCCAATCACTTTTTGATCGGAATCATCAGGAGCCCATACATCACCGATTTATTGTGTCCGTCATCTCCAAAATGGAGAATTGCCCCAATTTATTGTAGATGTATGGGGGCCTTAACTCTATTACATACTTATCTACTCTCCCTTAAGGTGCAGCAGAGTCACAATTTATTTTGGGTATTCCCCAGGAACAGTGGTTGGATCTCTAACAGGATGGGGAGAATAATACTGGTAATCGCGGGTCCGCATGGAAGGTGCAGGGCTAAAATGATGCGGATCATGTCGTTTTAGTCGTGCCCCTTCTGACGGACATTCAATTTGCAGCACTTTGTTGCGACTGGGGCGGCGTCTAATGATGAGTCGAGTCCGGCCCTGTCCCCGAAGTGGTTAGCTTTGGTAAATTCCCAGCATATATTCCCTATATATACTATTTTTGTCAGTGGTTGCGCTTAGCAAAAAAAATTGTGGGTCCCAGGGACCCTTCACTTTAATAGATTGGCATCCCACTCCACTGTTTCTGGGTCCCATCACATATTATGGGGGGTGACGGCAGGTAGCAGTTGGGGTAGTGGGGCATTAAGGGAAATCAGCAGTTGGGGTAAAGACGATGAGAAGTTGGGGTAGAGGGTCGAGGGGAGTAAGGGCCGGCAGTGCTGGGGGTATGGAGGGGGTAAGGGCAGACTCAGTTGGAATAGTGCTGGGGGGACAAGGAGGGATTTAGGGGCAGGCAGTGCTGTGGGTAAGGATGGATAGCAGCTGGCACAGTACTGGGGGCAAGGAGGGGGTTAAACATGCATGGGATAGACATAAGGATATCCTTACAAAGAAATAAGGATCAAATAAGGTTTGAGGTAAAAATATGGTAAAATATGGGCAGACTAAATGGGCCAAGTGGTTCTTATCTGCCGTCACATTCTGTGTTTCTATGTAACAGAAAATTATTTGCTAAGCCAGCACAAGAGAAACATTGGGTGACGAGACTCCCGGCCCGGGAATTGGGAAGAGGAACTGGCCTGTGATGTAGGGTGGGGATGTTGCCAGTCCCTGCTCCGCCTCCGCCCTCTGCGGTGCTAGCTGCCATTTGAGTGTAATACTATGTAAAACAGACGCAGCTCATCTCACTCCCTGCCTGCAGCTGCGCTATTGCAGCAGTGCTGGACAGCATCAGTAACGAAAGGGAAGGTGCGAGACTCCATTTTTGCTCAATAGGGGTGGGAGGGAAGACATGATGTCAGGTAGGGCATGCTGGATCCATCACGATGGACGGCAGAACATGGGAACCCTGCAGCTGCAGACAGAAGGGCAGAGGAAGGGCACAGGACAAGAGTTGGGTGGGTTAGAGTACTCCTACAGAGATGCTGGGTTACGGATTAAGGTTGTAGAGATGAAGTGCAGGCTCCCGTGTCCTGGGTGTACCCCCAATATATGCCAGTTGGGGTGCTATTATGAGAGCTTGGAGGCAGATCAACTGGGGTCAGGGACAGTAGGTCCGGGCCAGGCTGGATACTTGCAGCTTATAGGGGAAAGTGCACAGGGTACGGTGGATAGCTAGGAGCAGTTCCAGGTTTGTGGCACTACAAGTCCCAGACACATATGTAAAGAACGGCAGCACCAACACTGGGAATGAGGGTCCCCCCCTAAATCCCCCCCCCCCTCCCTAGGGTGAGGTAATTAATGTCATTGGCGTAGGTCTCTCAGAGATGCGCGCAACACCTCAGAAGCAGCAGGCGGCACACAGGCAGTGAAGGCAGCTCCATCCAAATGTTTGTGCAGGCGGCTGAAGCTCTCAGGCAAGTACCGGGAGAAATGCCAGGCAGAGTTCCAGTGGAAGAGAACCACCTCAGTCAGATGGAAGGTCAGTCTGACCGTATTCCAGAGGAGTCATTAGTGAGGAGGGCCACAGTTGGAGGCTGCATGCAGTGTGGGGAGCTGGTATCTGTTTCCCTCTGTGCCAGGCATTTCGGGGGTCGGGTGCAGAGGGGGTGGGCCAATGCAATTCACTTGGCCAATAGTGCTGGGCTTCATCAGGTCTGTGGGGATGGTGCTTGCTGATGTTTGGAGCTGTCTGTTAGTGTCAGCTAGACACTGGTTGCTATTGTCTGAGGTGCACCCAGTCATTAAGCCACAGCGCGTCCTGTGAGACCTGCTCATTTTTCAAAATGGGGCCCATACTACGTGTAGCATGTAAAAATATAGTGCATATTTTGCAAACACTGTTTATTTACTATATAGAGATTCCTATGTTTTTGTTGATATCAGAAACCATTACTATATCACTAGAGGAGTTGATTATTATAGGATAGATTGTATATTAATATTAATGAATAAGGCATACATTAACTTGTAATTGCACAGTAATATTTTCTAACTAGTCACAATTTCTTTCTGTCATAATTTTTCAAAATTACCTGGTCAATTATACAATTCATACAAAATTTATACAGTGTTGGGAACATTTTATATGGACTATAAACAGTTCAAATTTAATTAAGGATTTAATCAGTGCTCTGCTATCAAACAACTTTTTTCTTTTTTCTTTATGAGAAATGCCAATTTCTAATGGAACCACCATGGAATGTAAATTAGGAATTGATTCATTTTGTGGTACTGGTATTAGGCATGTGTTATGTGCTTAGTGACAGACATTTATGCAGTGCACACACATTCTTCAAACTTCCAGTGCCTGGCTTCCAAAAGATAAGGCCCGTGGCCCTCATAGCTATGTGACTAACTGAAGAGTCTATTCAGAGGTCTTGGACATTATTTTAAATACACTTTGTTTTTAAATGTTGCTGGAAGTGCCTTACCCCAACTTTTCTTGGGTATGGGTCATTAGGTCGACCACACTTAGGTTGACAGTCATTAGGTCGACCACTGTTGGTCGACATGATCACTAGGTTGACATGGTCATTAGGTCGACATGGTAAAAAGGTCGACATGAGTTTTTTTTCTCTTTTTTTTGTTGTCGTTATCTTCGTAAAGTGACGGGGAACCCCAATTAGTGCACCATGTCCCCACGCCATGCTTCGGGCAAGGTTACTATTCACAATCGTAGTCCACGTGGATTGTAAAGTATGAAAAATTTAAAGTATAAAGTATAAAAAAAAATCGAAAAAAGTGTGAAAAACTCATGTCGACCTTTTTCCATGTCGACATAGTGATCATGTCGCCCTAATGCATGTCGCCCAACAGTGGTCGACCTAATGACTGTCGACCTAAGTGTTGTCGACCTAATGACCGTATCACCTTTTCTCAAACCTGGATTAGGACCCCACTGATTGTAAAAACTATAGACCCATTGACCTTATTACAGATATCAAACTATTAATTGTCACTTATTGAAACCCTGTGATTTACTAGTTTAGTCCAACCCAACCATTTGATGTTTGTTTTTGGACGTCAAACCTCCAATAATACTCGGAGTCATAGATCTGGTGGTATTGGTGTCAGGATAAGCTCCATTGACAACATCTGCATCAGGTTTTGTTCAGTTTTAGATTTGGGACTGCAATTTTAGAGTTTATTATGGCAGAGACATAAGTTCAGTGGCGGATCTTGCCACGGGCAAGCAAGACTTTTGCCCGGGGCGCCGCCTTCCGGAGGGCGCCGCACCATGGCAAGATCCGCTACTGCTGTGCCCCCCGCTGCCCGCTCTGTTCCGCTGCCTCTGCCCCCCGCTGTGAAGGGAACTAGACGCTTAGTGTCTAGTTTTCCTTCGTGGAGAGAGCCTTTACTGTGCGGTGCGCGATGACATCATCGCGCACCACACATCATTTCAGCGGCGCTACTACCACGCCCCCTGTATGAAGCCACGGCCCTATTGCCCACCCGGGGCGCTAGAAGCCCTAGAACCGGCCCTGCATAAGTTCATACCAGGTGCCCAGAGGCTAAATAGACAGTGGTATCTTCCCTTTCCTCCCTGGTGACTCTGGCTTGTGTGTATGTGCCAGTAGTTCCCAAACTGTATGCCGTGGCACCCTGGGGTGCCCTGAGTTGGTGGTCCAAGACCAATTCAAATTATTTATGATCAATGTAATAGGCAAAACTAGTGCTGGTGGCTGCTAATCATAAAATATGTGGATAAACAGAGGCGAATCCTGTCCCTACACCATATAACTGAACCTAAGGATGACATATAAACACAATTTACTTCATTTAATATTTTTTTCTACATTTCTCAATAAGGAACGTTTAGCCTAGTGGTGCCGTGAAAAAAATTCTGGTACTCTAGGGCGCCGTGATTAAGAAAAGTGTAGGAACCACTGGTATGTGCTGATGTCTAGCACATGCACAGTAGCACAACTGAGGGGTTAAAGGACCATATAATGCAATCACATCACTTCTTAGTGCTTTCCAGGATGTGCTCTACCACCATTTTATTTGTCAGATTTTTTTATTTTATTAATTTATGGTATCAGACTCTCTCATGCCTCTATATATTCCACAGCCCACTGATGCTGCTTTATTGTCTTCAGAGCTTCCTCATGAACATTTTAGCTTTAAACAGTCTAGCAAGGAGCACTTCAGGCATTGCATATAACATTATTATAATGCCCCCTGATATATATTCATAGTTGTTCTCCCCTTACCCCTCCACGTACCACACTGTGCTCCTCTTCTCCCATCGCATATGCCTCGCTATACTCCTATTCTCCCTCCACGTGCCTCACTGTGCTCCCCTTCCTCCATTCCACATGCCTCACTGTGCTCCCCTTCCTCCATTCCACATGTCTCACTGTGCTCCCCTTCCTCCATCCCACATGTCTCACTGTGCTCCCCTTCCTCCATCCCACATGCCTCACTGTGCTCCCCTTCCTCCATTCCACATGCCTCACTGTGCTCCCCTTCCTCCATTCCACATGTCTCACTGTGCTCCCCTTCCTCCATCCCACATGTCTCACTGTGCTCCCCTTCCTCCATCCCACATGCCTCACTGTGCTCCCCTTCCTCCATTCCACATGTCTCACTGTGCTCCCCTTCCTCCATTCCACATGTCTCACTGTGCTCCCCTTCCTCCATCCCACATGTCTCACTGTGCTCCCCTTCCTCCATCCCACATGCCTCACTGTGCTCCCCTTCCTCCATTCCACGTTCCTCACTGTGCTCCCCTTCCTCCATCCCACATGTCTCACTGTGCTCCCCTTCCTCCATCCCACATGTTTCACTGTGCTCCCCTTCCTCCATCCCACATGTCTCACTGTGCTCCCCTTCCTCCAATCCACGTTCCTCACTGTGCTCCCCTTCCTCCATCCCACATGCCTCACTGTGCTCCCCTTCCTCCATCCCACATGTCTCACTGTGCTCCCCTTCCTCCATCCCACATGCCTCACTGTGCTCCCCTTCCTCCATTCCACGTTCCTCACTGTGCTCCCCTTCCTCCATCCCACATGTCTCACTGTGCTCCCCTTCCTCCATCCCACATGTCTCACTGTGCTCCCCTTCCTCCATCCCACATGTCTCACTGTGCTCCCCTTCCTCCATCCCACATGTCTCACTGTGCTCCCCTTCCTCCATCCCACATGTCTCACTGTGCTCCCCTTCCTCCAATCCACGTGCCTCACTGTGCTCCCCTTCCTCCATTCCACGTGCCTCACTGTGCTCCCCTTCCTCCATTCCACGTTCCTCACTGTGCTCCCCTTCCTCCATTCCACGTTCCTCACTGTGCTCCCCTTCCTCCATTCCACGTTCCTCACTGTGCTCCCCTTCCTCCATCCCACATGCCTCACTGTGCTCCCCTTCCTCCATTCCACGTGCCTCACTGTGCTCCCCTTCCTCCATTCCACGTTCCTCACTGTGCTCCCCTTCCTCCATCCCACATGCCTCACTATGCTCAACTTTTCCCATCCACATCTCAAGGGATCCGTTCAATTTGCCGGTGGTCAGGATACCGATGCCGGAATCCCGACAGCAGACAATGCCGCCAGCCGGAATCCCAGCAAAACAGGACTATTCCCACTTGCGTGTGTCCACTACACCCATAGAGTGGGAATAGATCCTGTGGCGAGAGCAGCAGACCCCAAGCGTGGTGAGCGCAGCGATCACACAAGGGGACTCTTTGCGATCGCCCCACTGCCGGCATTCAGGCGGGCAGGATGCAGCTGTCTGGATCTGGACAGCCAGCATCCTGCCCTCCGGTAAATCATACTGAATCCATCTCGCACTGTGCTCCCCTTCTCTCATCCATACCCCACACTGCTCCCCCACTCACATCCACATACCACACTATGCTCTCTTTCTCCCTTAGACTGTGGTCCCTTTTCCCCTCCACATGCCTCATTGTGCTCCCCTTTCCCCATCCCTCATTGTGCTTTCCTTTCCCCTCCACACCCCACACTGTGCTCCCCTTTCCCTATCCCACATGCTTAGTAGTACTTCTTATCCCCATCATACTCCCCTGTCGTGCTCCTCCTCTTAGCTCATTATCCTCATACAGCTCAAGCCCCCACTGGGGTGCACTTAACTTACCTCCATTGAAAGCTGGCCACAAAGGTGCGCATGGGGCTGCTGCTGGGTGTGACTGGGAGCCATCATCAGGGGAGTTGTCCCAGCTGATGTGCTGCACAGATGGGACCAACCCCCTGACAACGAAATGCAGGGTGTCCTGGCATGTACCCAGTCTTACAGACAATTCTATTTACACTGCATCCGGAAAGTATTCACAGCGCTTCAAATGTTACAGCCTTATTCCAAAATGGAATAAATTCTACACACAATACCCCATAATGATAATGTGAAAAAAGTTTTTTTGAGATTTGTGCAAATTTATTAAAAATAAAAAACTAAGAAATCACATGTACATAAGTATTCACAGCTTTTGCTCAATACTTTGTTGATGCACCTCTGGCAGCAATTACAGCCTCAAGTCTTTTTGAATATGATGCCACAAGCTTGGCACACCTATCTTTGGCCAGTTTCGCCCATTCCTCTTTGCAGCACCTCTCAGGTTGGATGGGAAGCGTCGGTGCACAGCCCTTTTCAGATCTCTCCAGAGATGTTCAATCGGATTCAAGTCATTCACAGAGTTGTCCTGATGCCACTCCTTTGCTATCTTGGCTGTGTGCTTAGGGTCGTTGTCCTGCTGAAAGATGAACCATGGCCCCAGTCTGAGGTCAAGAGCGCTCTGGAGCAGGTTTTCATCCAGGATGTCTCTGTACATTGCTGCATTCATCTTTCCCTCTATCCTGACTAGTCTTCCAGTTCCTGTCGCTGAAAAACATCCCCACAGCATGATGCTGGCACCACCATTCTTCACTGTCGGGATGGTTATTGGCCTGGTGATGAGCGGTGCCTGATTTCCTCCAAACGTGACGCCTGGCATTCACGCCAAAAAGTTCAATCTTTGTCTCATCAGACCAGGAAATTTTGTTTCTCATGGTCTAAGAGTCCTTCAGGTGCATTTTGGCAAACTCCAGGCGGGCTGCCATGTGCTTTTTACTAAGGATTGGCTTCTGTCTGGCCACTCTACCAAACACGCCTGATTGGTGGATTGCTGCAGAGTTGGTTGTCCTTCTGGAAGGTTCTCCTCTCTCCACAGAGGAATCCTGTAGCTCTGATTGAGTGACCATCGGGTTCTTGGTCACCTCCCTGACTAGGGCCCTTCTCCCCCGATCACTCAGTTTAGACGGCCAGCCAGCTCTAAGAAGAGTCCTGGTGGTTTCGAACTTCTTCCATTTACGGATAATGGAGGCCACTGTGCTCATTGGGACTTTCAAAGCAGCAGATATTTTTCTGTACCCTTCCCCAGATTTGTGCCTCAAGACAATTCTGTGTCGGAGGTCTACAGAAAATTCCTTTGACTTCATGCTTGGTTTGTGCTCAGGCATTCACTGTCAAGTGTGGGACCTTATTTAGACAGGTGTGTGCCTTTCCAAATCATGTCCAATCAACTGAATTTACCACACATGGACTCCAATTAAGCTGTAGGAACATCTCAACGGTGATCAGTGGAAACAGGATGCACCTGAGCTCAATTTTGGGCTTCATGGCAAAGGCTGTGAATACTTATGTGATTTCTTCGTTTTTTATTTTTAATAAATTTGCAGAAATCACAAAAAATCACGTTGTCATTATGGGGTATTTTGTGTAGAGTTTTGAGGGGAAAAATTAATTTCTTCCATTTTGGAATAAGGCTGTAACATAACAAAATGTGGAGAAAGTGAAGTGCTGTGAATACTTTCTGGATGCAGTGTATTTCAGACTCCTGATCAGTGGCTGAGAGATCTGAGGAGTCATCAGGCAGCAGCCCCACCCATTGCTCAGCCTCTGGAATTTAGGACTAATGGCTGAAGAAATGGGAGGTAAAATGATCGATGTATTAGGCGGCATGAACAGAGAGAAGTTCTCTGTGCCCCCCTGATAGCTGGCGCCTGGATGCCAATGCTTCCTTGCCTCTAGGAGTTTTGCGACTGTATTATGGAGCTCTGTAGAGGTATTTTGGTGTGAGAGTTCAGCTTCAGTTTCCTCCCTGTTTCCCCCTCCTCTCTCCCCCCCCCCCCCCCCCCATCCCATTTCCAATGGCACAAGAAAGAGCTTATCCCCGAATCGCAACTCTCCTGGCTCTAAAGGTCTTCAGATTCACTGGATGTCCCATAAGTTCTGCTTATTTGCAGATGATGATTTTCTGTTTGTAACTGACCCAGTGACCTCATTGTTGGCCCTGCATCAAATCAGTGACTCTTGTAGTCAAAATTAATTCTACAAATTGAATGCTACCAAAACTGAGGTACTTCCTATCAATATCTGGTCTCTTATGCTCCTGTTTCTGCAAGCTAAACTCTGCCTAATTATTGGAAGAAATCTTCCCTAGTCATACCTCCCAACATGACCCTCTCCAGGAGGGACAGAATGCTCTGCTACTGGGCTTCCCTCTTAATTTATGATTGCCATCACCTGTGCGAAACACCTTTTCTTATCCATTAACCTGTTCAGCACAGGTGATGGCAATCATAAGTTAAGAGAAAAGTCCAGAAGCAGAGCATCGTGTCCCTCCTGGAGAGGGTCATGTTGGGAGGTATGCCTAGTGTATCTGTAGATTCAAATATCCTATGGCTGATCTTTCAACTTATTGATTTTACTTATGCATGGATGAACCATGAGGTCTCCTTGTTAGGCTTTTTAGTGACATTTAAAATGCCCTTATTGCCTACATTTCTTAGTTTTTTGCACTGTTTCCTATATTGTGGCAAAAAAGTATATATATGCACTCCGGAAATTGTTGTCCAGTTATAGCTGGAAAACGTCCTCGAGAATAGGCCTTAGCCATTTGACCATAAGGAATGTGGTGGTTTGTACCTCCCTGACCTGGTGAAATATAAAGAGGCTTGCTTTTGGCACAACTGCAAGATCAGTTGATCCCTCTCCATCACAAACTATGGGTGGATTATTGAGAAGAAATCAGTGTTCGTTTACCCATATGGGGATCTTTTTTGGGCCCTTCTGCACTTAAGCTGTTCTTTCGAAATATATTATCTGCCTATACTGACACTTTGAAAGTATGAGAAATGTTCCAGGCCAACCAGACCCTCACCCTTCCTACTAGAAATTTGTCTCTTGGGGGCTATGGTCAAATTGACCCCTAATTTTGCCCTCACACCTTTGTTCCAGAGGGAAACGCTATTATTGACTTATAGGAGTCAATCCTATTTGCCGTGAGTGCATCTGTAAAGCTGACAACAGGACACAAGTGCAGACTAACACAGACCGTATATACATTTACATACAAACCTAATTACAGTGTTCAGTTAGCATAATGTTCTGGAAAACACAAGAGGGATGCTTTTCTGCTATTGATGATCCATACTTTCATCTATTTTGATGTGCTTTCATGCTCAGATGTACAGAGTATGTAACACCTCACTTTTTCCATTTTTTTTTTTCTGTACTCATTTCCCCTAATGTTTAAAAAAAAAAAAAAAAACCTCTAAAAATGAGTGAGGACACAACAAACAAGTTGTGAGCATATTTTGCTACTTCCAAAGACATTAAACTATTTTATTTCAGCCACTATTTTGCATCCATGAATCTTAAGCATTGAAGTACATTTTAAGGTTTATGTGTTCACTGTATTTTCAGGTTGGGTCAACTTGCTGGGCTGGTAGGCATTGACCAGTCCGACTTTGCCTTGCCAGGGGATCCGCAAATGTCTTCTACAATTGGAAAATATCAACAAGCGTCATCTGAGACCATCCACAACCTGCACAGAACCCACTTACTTGACCAGGTAAGTAAAAACTTGTTTACATCCAGGTTTTTTTTTTGTTTCAGAAGCTTATTTAAATCAACCTGCTCTTTCCAAACAAAAGTATGTTTTGTGCCTTTTAAAGGCTACATAGTCCAGCTTTTACTCAATGTTACACTGAAAATGTTTAATATACGTAATATATGAAATGTCTTTTTTTTATATTATTTTCTTGTAATTTATGCAGATTGTAGACAGGTTGTTTTTGTAACTTATGCAGACAGGTTTTATTTTATTTTTTTAACAACAATGTGTCTTAAACACTTAAGTTACTGTTTCTTCTCTGATCAATGTATTGAAGCAGCCATATTCCAGTGACTTTCATAACAAATGAGACATAATATACTTTGTACATTTTAATATTGTTTAGTTTTCTTTTAGAACATTAGAAATTAAAGTGTTAAAATTTCCATTTAATCCAACAGTAAGATTTTTGTTTACTTTTTTTCTTTATATATATAAATTAGTATTTGACTCTGTATTATTTATTTTAGACTCCACACATAGATAAGAAAGGTGCTCTTATTGGTGCGTCAGAAGCGTCCCATGAATTTTATGCCACCAGCCAGAAGAGCAAAGAAGAAAGTGCGTTTGATCTTTCTATAAAGGATGTACAGGCACATAGGATTGCTTCTGAACAGCAAAATGCCATGATAGATGCAGACTGGTTGATATCCAATCAGCCTGACAAGAAAGTAGCTGGTAAAGAATGCTCAGCATCCGATTCCAGTCAAAGTAAGAAAAGCAGCACAAGTAAAAAGTCCAAAGAATCAGCTAGCAGGAAGGATCGAAAGCAGTCTTCAGAAAAATGTCTCTCTACAGAGACCAACAAAGTGTGTCCTGAGGACAGAAGAGATGAGAATAGTCACAAAACATCACTGTTTTCTGAAGCCAGTGTATTAGAGTCAGAAATCCCGGAAAACCTTCAGTCTATAGGAAGCAAACACAGTAGCTCAAATTAGTGAGCTTCAATCAAAAAGGGGCAGATGTATTAACCTGGAGAAGGCATAAGGAAGTGATAAACCAGTGATAAATGCAAGGTGATAAACGCACCAGACAATCAGCTCCAGTATGTAAATTAACAGTTAGGAGCTGATTGGCTGGTGCGTTTATCACCTTGCATTTATCACTGGTTTATCACTTTCTTATGCCTACTTCAGGTTAATACATCTGCCCCAAAAAAAGTGTGTAAAGGAACAGAAACATTCATTCAGTTCTATACACATTCACACTTCTATATGTAAAATGCTCATACCTGGGAGAACTTAAAATATTTGACTTTTAATTTGCTTGTCAGATATCCTCAGTTCTGATTACCGCCTGTAACTGCAGATATAATGTTAACATTCATCAGTACATTAGTCATAAGTTTAGGTTTATAGGACCTTGAGAGGTGTTTATAGTGTCCAGTTTTTGTTTCCTGGCAGGGGATTATTACTACATTCATTTGTACCACCCAACTCAAAAACATTAATTTATTTACCTAATGGAGTAGTGGGGAACTGTTAAACTGGGTACACACTAGACTATTCCGGATCGTGGATGACTGACGGCGATATGTTGAACAATGTAGTGCACGATCGAGCACTATATAATTCAGTGGCCACATTCAGGAGCATTGTGTCCCTGATAATATCTTTGGATCGGCTGATCAGAAGACGCGACGAAATACGCGCAGTAGCGCACAATAGTGCGTGTACACTGGCCGATGTGAACGATATGTCGGCCTGATCCGCTGGTTTGGATGACATATCACTTAGTGTGTATCCAGCTTCACAGCCTTGTTTCCCAGCACATTCTTCCTAAATATTTGGGCAAATTACAGTAAACTTTTTATCTTTCAGTTATGACTAATTTTGAACAAAAACATTCACTGTATTTAAAGTTTTACTCTGTATACATTGTATGTCAAATACAGTTACACTGTGAATACCAATGAATACATCCACATCCCAGATATAATGGGTGGGCACTGAGCAATGTGATTTCTTTATATTTATTATGTGTGTTTTGTTTGTTTTATATATTTTTCTAAGCAAGCTCTTAAATAAAGTGATTTTCTATGGTTTGTATTTCTTGTGTTAAGTTATTTTAGTTGACTAACAGCAAAATAAATTCAATGATGTATAAATTTAAAAAAGAGTATCTACATATATAGAGGTTGTTTAGTCAATAAACGGGTTGAGTACGAAATCCCGGCAGTCAATATCCTGACTGACCCCGCAGTCTAACCCTAGCTCTCCCCCTATTGCCTATCTATAACCGTAACCCCTGTACTTACTGTTGGGATCCTGATTGCATCCCCAATAAACAATTATTACTGTTCTAAGGGCACAATGTACTGGAGTGCTACCTATTTTACCATCTTGGTTGTTTGGTCCTTATTTCATATAGAAGATGCATTACACATGTGCTTTTATATTTATTTGTTACCAGTTATTTATATAACTCACACATATTCTGCAGCGCTTTACAGAGAGAATGTTTGACCATTTACATCAGTCCCTGCCCCCCAGTGAAGCTTTCAATCTATATTCCCTACCACATGTACACACAGACACATTCACGCTAGGGCTCATTTTTGTTGGGAGCCAATTAACCTACCCGTATATTTCTTTTTTGATTGTGGGAGGAAACTGAAATACTCGGAGGAAACCCACGCAAGCATGGGGCCAATATACAAACTCCTCACAGTTAGGGCAATGGTGGGAATCGAACCCATGACCTCAATGCTGTGGAGCAGTAATGCTAACCATTACACCATCTGTACTGCCCAATTATTAACAGTTTTCAAAGACAAAGAAGTTGAGTTCAGCCCTTCTATGGCTGAATTCCATTCAATATGGATCCCTGCTCAGTGCATCCAAAAAAACAACAACTTTTAGCTGCTCTTCATTTAATCGGAGTTCTGCACAAAACGGTATGCAGTCTGTATATCAACATTCACATTGTTGACATGCATGAGACTGATAGCAGAATACCTGACACCAGTATATCGACCAACTTAAATTGCAGTTTAATTAACTAATGATTTTTCCCTTCAAAACCACTCATATAGTTGTTTTTTTTTTATAATTTAACATAGTTTAAAAATATTTTTTTTAAACATCAATACAGTGTATATGCACATCTGCAGAACGGATCTACTTGTCAAAAACTGGGGGACACAGTGGGGTAGCGCGGTTGCATGTGATCTGACGATGCTAGTTAAGTGGTTAACGATGTTGTCTAACTGTAAATATGCCAGTAAAGCAAATGTGCGCACTCAAAACCGCATTGTCCCTGTGCAAGTGCCACAACAACAACAACAAAAATTAGAAAAAAAATGGTCATCACCAATTTAAGTCACATTGCCTTAATACAATGGTGGTGTAAATAAATATTTGTAAAGTGTTGTATTGTATTCTGAGTCAGTTTACAGAAAACAAAGCAAAATCACATCTTATATATGTACTGGTTTTTCTTTAGGCTGGGTAAGCAGATTACAGTTTTGCAGAATCATTTCTTGTAATTGCAGAGGTTGCAAAATTGTGCTGTGTGAATCTTGCTGCTGGTGCAGATAATGTTCAACCGTTTGTCTATAGATACCACAAAGTTAATGTTTAGAGATTAAGGTCACACTGGGTCCATTTAGTACAGTATGTGTCAGTTCATCTACTGTACAGACCTGTCCTCATACATCTTTGTGGCAGTCCCTCTTGGTACGCCAAGTCGCATGAGAATCTTCTAGTGTCAAGCTTCTTTTTTGCTTCTTTTTTTGTTGTTGCGAAAATTCATGTTCATTGCAACAAAATGCAACTCGGGCGCACAAGGAGACTGCGCTGATTAAATTGATATATGACACTTGTATATTGTGTCTGACAGAGTCTCTGAATCTGTACACAGGGTACTACAATGTAGCAATGTAGCAGCCGCAGCTTTTTTCCAGTATAAATTCTGCTCTGTTCTGTGGGGGTCATTCCGAGTTGATCGCACGTAGCAACTTTTTGCTGTCCTTGCGATCAACTAGACGCCGCCTATAGGGGAAGGCTTTTTTGCATAGCAAGGCTGCGAACGCTTGTGCAGCCCTGAATGCAAAAAAAAGTTTTGTGTAGAAGTAGACCAGGGTAAGAGTTACTTACCCTGTGTGATCAATCCAGCAATACAGGTCCTGGAATTGACGTCAGACATCTGCCCTCCAAACGCCTGGACACGCCTGTGTTCGCCGCACCACTCCCAGAAATCGGTCAGTTGACGCTACGGAACGCCTTCCTCCTGTCAATCTTCTTGCGGTCGCTACTGCGACCGCTTTCTTTGTTCGTGGTGTCGCTGCCCGACGACAGCAACGACGCACCTGCGCAATGCAGCCGCCGCGCATGCGCATTTCTGACCCGATCGAATGGCTGCGAAGAAGTGCAGCGTGCGATTGGGTCGGAATGACCCCTTGTATACAGACTAAGGGCCCGATTCAGCATGGAACTCATCTATGATGCGTACGCATGCTGAAGTCCTTTTGCAGTGTGCACACACGCAGAAGCCGCACTGCACGTGCGCACCCAGTGAGATGCGATGACATCTCACATATGCGACCACCTTTGCCTGAATGTTTATGGGCTTCGGCGCCGCATTGTGGAGGGGGAGGGGCGGCGTTTGGACAACGCAGGTGTGTCCAGACCGTTTGCGTGGCAGGCCACGGCAGCTGCACGATGTCACACTTAGCCACTGCGTCCCGAAACATGGCTCGCTGCATGGTGTATGGAGGCTAGATGTATAAGAACGCATTTGTACATGAGCGTCCTTATTCCCTAAACATTAGATGATTGTGATGATGGTGAGGGCAGGCTATGCTTTATCAGTCACTTTGAACAGCAGGGCACATGATGATTATTACCATTATTTTTTTATGAGACATGATGATGCTATTATGTATGATGGACTTAAACCTGCATTATATGCACGTAAAATACACCTATGATACAGCCCCAACTTCATAGCTAGGTGAGGAGGGAGGTTTGGATAATTTTTTTATCTCTAAGTTTAACTTTATTTTGGAGTGTAATAGATAATTTTACCTGTCCCCTCCCCCTTCCCCCCAACAACAGGAAACAACCCTCAAAGCAAGTTTATTTTCAGCATTAGCTTCATAGTGAAACGTGACCACAACTAGTGTTCTCTTCACATGCCTTTAGCCTTGCATCCCATCTAGCACTTATTCTTATGGGACCTTTATAAGGGACTATGGGGTATATTCAGACCCAAACGCAGCCGCGCATCTGTATACAGGGGGTCTGTGCACTCGCATCAGCCGCATTGAGTGTGCGCGACCCTTCACCTTGTGGCAATGCGACTGCAAGGAGATTGACAGTGGGAACCTTCGGAGGGGCGTTGACGCAGCGTTGCAGGTAACATGGGGGTGTGTTGGGAGTGTTTTCGAGGTGGCTGTGTGACGTCACCTGCAACTGCTCTGATAATAAAAATGGTAGCGGACGACCTTAAATCGATGCGGGCGCAATTATATTGCGGATGCATCACGGGGTGGCACCACACACATGCTGGGTGGCCTTGCTCTGTGCTGGGCGGCCCCCGGCATGTCAGTAGATGGATTCAGATCTTGCTGTGGGGAAGTAATGGTGCCCATACACTTGTGAGATTATCGGTACTAGCCTGCGATTTCGACCACATCTGTCAGAGAAATCGGGGGATTGTATGCACATTTAAGGTACCTTTCGACGTGATGCGCGGGCACGCCGGTCGAATGTTGCGTCTCAAGATATTATGTGCTGCACTTAATATTTATCGAATCGGGGTGTGATCGCATGCTGTTTTTTACCACTTCGATTTATCACATCGCGATGTGCGATATGTGAAGACAGGAGATGACTTCCTAGCCACTCCTCTTCCCCTCACCCAATTTCCGGTCGTAAGGGGCATGAGATAAATCTCAGGATTGTATGCGCATCGAATCCAGTAAAAATGCACTTTCGATGAGATTTATCTCAAGGTGAGCTTCAAGGGAAATCTGGCCCGATCTCGCGTCGAAAGCAATCGCACAAGTGTATGGCCAGCATAAGATCTGCGTCCATCTCTGAATTACTATTAGTGATTGTGATGTGAATTGTGACATCAGTGGCATGAACTCTGACTATTTCTGATCTTTCTTAACTTCCGTTCTGTCACACTTGGAATGTTTACACCAGGTAGCTCTCTGGTGACTTTATATCCTCCATTTTAATATTATTTGGTACCTTAATAAATCCAAAACCCATTGTTTCTCTACTGACAATTACAGTTAAAGGTGTACAAATATTTAGGTAAAACATTGCTTGGCCGTTTTCTGGGAGTGTCTCAAAAAACGCAGGCGTTCCCAAGCGTTGTCAGGGCAGGTGTGTGACGTCGGCTCCACCCGAATCAGCCTGTTTCTTTTGCACTGTAGGAGTAAGTCCTGGGCTGTGCAGAGATTGCGCAGATTGGAAAAAAAATTCTATTGTGAGTTGCGAACGGATTTGCAGCTGACCAGCATTTGCAAAGCTTTTCATACGGCGTACGCAGACTTGCATGGGGCGGATTTTCACTCTGGCTGGGCGCCGACTATCTGATAGTAAACCTCTGCAAATTCACAGAGGAGCGATCATGTCTGAATTAGGCCCTAAGTTAAATTGGCAGCAGTTAAGTGGGAGCTGCAGGGGAAGGCTCACTGGGCACTGCCACCACCATTTTTTACCACTGGCTTAAACCAAGCCAAGTTTTGTAGATATAAGTTAAACACATGGAAATTTATACTGGCTAGCCTATGCTACCAGTTCGGATGATAAAACTTGTGAAACTCTCATCCCCTTAGCAAAACAAAACAGCCTCCATCTTCTGAGGAAGCCACTGATACTATAAACAGGCGGAGAAATGCGTTGAGGTTAAGCAGCACCTAAATTATCCTCCTTATGAGTACATAGCTGGTTAACATTTGTGGGCTATATGCAAAAACAGCCAGTATTTACCCTGCACAGACAAAAAATTAATGTACAGTATTTGTTCCCCTTACATGGCAACATGGGGCACGATTATGACCTGATCGCTGCTGTGCAATTTTCGCACAACGGGCAATTATCGATAGACTGCGCGTGCTTATGCACCGCAATGCACATGCGCGTTGCCAAACAGGCATCGCCGAACAGCGACAGGTGGATTTGCAGCTGTCCGCTGAGGGACATTTGTAGCACGGTGTACACATGCGATCGCACACTTGCATGGGCGAATATACACTTCCCTTGGCAAGGCCGTCTTTTCATATGGTCTAAATGGGTATTTGCCCAAGGGACCCAGAAGTCTAAAGGCCCTAGGTTGATAGCTGAGGGTCCCCTTTTTACAGGGGTACCAGATTTTTGAAAATCGGCCCTGGGGAACCGGAGATATCCGGCTTCAAAGCAGTGGTCCCCATCCGAGCCTTTTAATTGCTCTTCCCAACCAGATCTCTCAGTTTCTGTCTGATTTAGAGTTTTTCTGAAGATATACTCCAAAAGCTGGGACTCTCCCCTTTCAGTGAACACTGGCAGTTTGTCTCTACTATGCCCAGAATCAGAGATATCAGCCTTCAAGCAGCTGGTCCCTGCTCCAGCTTCACGCCTGGTACGCAGTTTTATATTTTCATCTGTAGATTGCTCTGGCTGCTAAACTCTGATACCCAAGTCCCCAGTACCTACATAAAAAGATGGGACTCTCTAGATTTTTAGCCCATTAAAATCTAAGAAATCTATTTCCAGGAACTGGAGATATCTGCAGTCAAGCAAGCTGCCCTCCCACCGGAAAATAATGAATATTAAACCAACTCTACCATCCACCCCTCCCCTGTGTATTAAACACCCACTACCACCCTGGAAGTCATGTACCGGGGACCCTTCATTCAGCCCAATGCCCCTTCTACAGTTTAGTGTTCTCCCTCCCGCCCCATCTCCCTCCATCTGTGCAGTAAAGGAGTAATTAGCAGAAATTACTGCTCCAGGTCCTACATGCTGAGCGGAAGATAGAACACCCCCTACCACCTGTGGGACATCAAAGCTGCCGCTGATAGCACAGCCCACCTCTACCACTGGAGAATGGGTAGGGGCCCCCAGTGCATTGCTTTGCCAAGGGGCCTACACTGCTGTTAAGACGGCCTTGCCCCTTGCGCGGCGACTGTCTGAACACAAGACAGCAAAATTAGCAGCCCAGCGATCAGGTCTGAATCACCTCCATGGTTTGTTCCAGACGCAAAGTTACTTGCTTTTTTTTTTTTTTTTTGCTTTACCTACAATCATGACTCAGGCCCTTTGTCCAGAGGTTCTCAAATGCAGCCTATTAATTTCAATTAACTTACAGGAACAAATAGCAATACCTTAAATACACAGATGTTCAGGCTGCTGCAACCTCTAATCGCGTGTCTGTTAAACCTCTATGAAATGTGTACACGTTGCATAAGCACGCCGTCACGCTGTAAGCACAAAATAGCTACACGTGCGGCCTATACACTTTAACCCCTAACAGGAAAGGAAATGCGACACCAATTGTATATGTTATGTTGTGGCCCAACCCAGCAACAAATATTTACTTAAAAGGGGGTTACAACAGAAATACAATAACACAAGAGAAGAAGCTACAACCAATGGATACATACATTTGTTCGATGGCGCACCCGGTTTCGGTCCTCCGTCAATCTGGATAGATGACCTTCAGAGAATAGACTGAGGCCAGCCAGGAGGCTTGGTTTTATACAATGGTCTAAAGCATGAAACAAAGGAAACTGTAATCTCTTCTTTCATAGGTCAAAGAGCTGGTCATTTACAGTACATCAGGGGTCATAGGTTGGTTTGAACAGGTGGGCGATGCTTAGTCCAGGTGCACTTGCAGATGTCCTCCACTGGGTTCCAGCCGAATCTCAAGAGTACAGTAAGTACAGTGTGATATTAATAATATATTCCTGCACATATCTATGCGCAGGAGCGTGCTACTTTCTGCAAACTGCCATCGGAATATTGCCCTTGAAATACTGTACAACTGGATAACAAACACCCCCTCCTAACCTAATTCTGTCCCCTCATATCCTGTAAAGTTGAATCCGTCTATTGTTCCATTTCTAAAGTAAATGTAACTTGCTGGTGTGGTGCATGTAGGCTATGTGTAATTATGCACTACGTGGCTGAAATGTCAGTTATGTCTTTGTGGCTTTTCCATGCGAATGCGTATGCTACCGTATTTACTCATACCACGCGCTAATACGCAGGGCCTCATGAGCCAATGTACACAGCGTGCGGGCATGTGCACGCACGGCAGAACAAGCACACGCACGGAGGCCACTCGACAAGCCCTTAAGGCATCATAATGGACCAGGCTTCAAAGATAACCATGCTTGGGCACAGGTGACTTAATTAGTACCTTAGTCAATCTGATTTAACCATCTGTGCTTAGAAGTGGTTTTCCTTAAAACCTGGACTGTTAGGGTGCCTTGAGGACTGAGTTTGGGAACCACTGACTTCATCACATCATTGCGGACGTTGACCTCAATATGTCAGGTCCTAAACAGTAGTCAGAGCAAAGGACAGCTACAATGCCCATGTTCAAAGGTGGTGAGGTCAGGATGGCAATATACCAAAAAAAGGTAAGGCTACATCTGTCACAGACAAAAGTGTTCAAACTGCCCTAAAGTAGCCTGCATCTTACACAAAAAAGCAGCAATGTTAGTGGCACTGAGGCAACAAAAAGCAGTGCTGACTGTATGTAATCATTATGTCGTCATTCATTGTCGACATTGTGAATGCAGGCAATTAGCATGTCAAAAATACAAGAGTAGGTTTAGGCTGCAGATAGGGCTGGGACTGTAGTACTGGAAACGTGTTTTGTCAACATGGAAACATAGAATTTTATGGTACATAAGAACCACTGACTGTATAGCGGAGCTCCAGGCGTGGATGACTGCCACTTGGCATCACATATTTTAAAAGTATTGGGTGGATCAAACTGGATTTGGGATCCCACAAATTGGGATCAAATCGTGATTTGCAGGCTGAATTTCATAGGAGGGGTGGGAGAGCGGCACTATGAATTGTGTTATCTGAGCCCCATCCCTGTAAAATTTGCTGCAATTCCCTACACCACATTGCATGGACATGGTGCCGGAGAAGCAGTGGGAGGGTTCCCTACGCCCACTCTCCTGGGCAGCCAAGAAAACTCCCTCAAATTTGGGAATCTACCAGAACTTTAGGACTGTGAGCAAGCATGGCATGTAAACTTATATCCACTGTATGCGTGCGCGAAATTAGACTGATCTTGTAGTATAGGAGACAATCCAATTCAACGCAGTTTCCACAATGTGCCGTTTTAGAACGTTGCAGTGATATTCTACATCACATTCCACTAAATTGACTTGGGGGTAATTCACAGTTGATCGCAGCAGCAAATTTGTTAGCAGTTGGGCAAAACAATGGGGGTAATTCCAAGTTGATCGCAGCAGGAATTTTGTTAGCAGTTGGACAAAACCATGTGCACTGCAGGGGAGGCAGATATAACATGTGCAGAGAGAGTTAGATTTGGGTGGGTTATATTGTTTCTGTGTAGGGTAAATGGCTGCTTTATTTATACACTGCAATTTAGATTTCTGTTTGAACATACCCCACCCAAATCTAATTCTCTCTGCACATGTTATATCTGCCCCCCCTCCCCCTCCCCCTCCCTGCAGTGCACATGGTTTTGCCCAACTGCTAACAAATTTTCTGCTGCGATCAACTCTGAATTAGGCCCTTGGTCCATTAGGGTTTTGACCATTCAATGGAATGTCCTGGATCTTCTCTGCCTTACTGACTCAAGCAGAGTAGGTAGGGATGGCTATTGGAAATGGACGGTTGGTAACCATTGTTGTTCATTCCTATTCCTATGCTTTTTCCATTCTATGCTAAAATTACGTCCATTCTGCTTTCCCCAAGATGAGTGTCCATAGCAACGCTGTGGGGCTGATTAATGTTTGTAAGCAATTGCAATTTTCTAGGCTACTGAACTGCTAATGTGAAAAGCAAGTGAAGCTGCCGCCCAGAAATGAGAAGATGCGCCCACGGGAGCCATCGCAAATGTGTTCATAATTGTGTACTCATTAACAGCCTATACACAAAAGCAAGCAACATTGAGGTTAAGGGTTGATCAGAGCAGTAGTAATGCAGGTGCCATGTTTTGCACGTACGAGCTTGCAGCCGACAGCAGATACACGCCCCAAAAACGGACATGACATGTCTGTGCTTTTCCAACCACTCCCCGTTTACACCACCAGTCACTTCCTGTCACTCACTTTTCCATGAAATCCTCATAGTAAGCGAGATTGTGGCGGTACCTTGACACATGCGCATTGCGATCGCAGCAGTCTGCTGATAATCACTCTGTTGCGTGAACATCTGCCATTGCATACAGACATGAATTAAGCCCATTGTGCACTAACCATTGATGCTTGAACTACTGGCTGGAAACCTTCTGATGGCTTGTTGTGATGGATACACTGCCATTATTCAATAGCATCACTAAAACAGAGTCTATATCAAACCTCACCAGCTGTTCACCCAAATGTCTATTAAATTATTTAAAACTTATTTCCTACATTTTGATAGCTTACCTGCACGGCTGGAAATACAGTGCATCCAGAATGTATTCACAGCGCTTCACTTTTCCCACATATTGTTATGTTACAGCCTTATTCCAAAATGGAATAAATTCATTTTTCCCTTAAAATTCTACACACAATACCCCATAATGACAACGTGAAAAGTTTTTTTACATTTTTGCACATTTATTAAAAATAAAATAAAACAAGAAATCATATGTACATAAGTATTCACAGCCTTTGCCATAAAGCTAAAAAATTGAGCTCAGGTGCATCTTGTTTCCACTGATCATCCTTGAGATGTTCCTACAGCTTAATTGGAGTCCACCTGTGGTAAATTCAGTTGATTGGACATGATTTGGAAAGGCACACATTTGTCTATATAAGGTCCCACACTTGACAGTGCATGTCTGAGCACAAACCAAGCATGAAGTCAAAGGAATTGTCTGTAGACCTCCCAGACAGGATTGTCTCGAGGCACAAATCTGGGGAAGGGTACAGAAAAATATCTGCTGCTTTGAAGGTCCCAATGAGCACAGTGGCCTCCATCAACCATAAATGGAAGAAGTTCGGAACCACCAGGACTCTTCTTAGAGCTGGCTGGCCGTCTAAACTGAGTGATCGGGGGAGAAGGGCCCTAGTCAGGGAGGTGACCAAGAACCCGATGGTCACTCTGCCAGAGCTACAACATTCCTCTTTGGACAAGGAGAACCTTCCAGAAGGACAACCATCTCTGCAGCAATCCACCAATCAGGCCTGTATGGTAGAGTGGCCAGACGGAAGCCACTACTTAGTAAAAAGCACATGGAGTTTGCCAAAATGCACCTGAAGGACTCTCAGACCATGAGATTGAACTCTTTGGCGTGAATGCCAGGCGTCATGTTTGGAGGAAAGCAGGCACCGCTGATCACCAGGCCAATACCATCCCTACAGTGAAGCATGGTGGTGGCAGCATCATGCTGTGGGGATGTTTTTTAGCAGCAGGAATTGGGAGACTAGTCAGGAAAGAGGGAAAGATAAATGCAGCAATGTACAGAGACATCCTGGATGAAAACCTGCTCCAGAGCTGTCTTGACCTCAGACTGGGGAGATGGTTCATCTTTCAGAAGGACAACAATCCTAAGCACACAGCCAAGATATCGAAGGAGTGGCTTCAGGACAACTCTGTGAATGTCCTTGAGTGGCCCAGCCAGAGCCCAGACTTGAATCCGATTGAACATCTCTGGAGAGATCTGAAAATGGCTGTGCACCTACGCTTCCCATCCAACCTGATTGAGCTTGAGAGGTGCTGCAAAGAGGAATGGGCGAAACTGCCCAAAGATAGTTGTACCAAGTTTGTGGCATCATATTCAAAAAGACTTGAGGCTGTAACTGCTGTCAAAGGTGCATCAACAAAGTATTGAGCAAAGGCTGTGAATACTTATGTACATGTGATTTCTTAGTTTTTTATTTGTAATAAATTTGCAAAAATCTCAAAAAACTTTTTTCATGTTGTCATTATGGGGTATTGTGTGTAGAATTTTGAGGGAAATATGAATGTATTCCATTTTGGAATAAGGCTGTAACATAACATAATGTGGAAAAAGTGAAGCACTGGGAATACTTTCCGGATGTCCAACCTATTAGCCTTGTAGAAGAGACCGTAGTCTGCAAACTTCACAGCACTGCAGTCTATCCGTTTGTCATTAAGGGCAGACTGCTGATTTAGATTTTAAATGTGTGAGATTAGCATTAATACTTGCCTTGTTCAGACATGCAGAGCTGTGGCTTTGTGTTCATCCAAATGACTCCTCCTTTTGAAAGTGTCTACACAGCAGTGTTTCCCAACCTCAGTCCTCAACGCACGCTAACAGTCCAGGGTTTAAGGCTATCCATGATTGATCACAGATTGTTACATCAAAATTACTGAGGCACAAATTAAAGGTTCTATGTAATGAGCCTTGGAGAGAGATAAAGTGGAGATAAAGTACCAGCCAATCAGCTCCTAACTGCCATGTTACAGGCTGTGGCCCCTAGATATGATCCTCCGTTATGGGGGAAAATCGTCATCAGCGCACGTTATGTGCACTGATACCGCTTCTCCCCAAAGTATGACTGTGATGTGTGGCAAGTGTGGCATTATCGGCGCCGATATCTGTAAGATAGTGCCCTGATCTTCAGGGCAATGTAAGAACGGTCAGTGCAACTGCGGATGTGGGCTGTGCACAGATGATCTTGCGATAGTAGTAAGATATTGCACATGTGCACTGGAGCCAGTTGAGGGAGTGACAGAACGCATCAGCGCTAGGCCTCTGTAAAGAGGCGAAGCAGGAAGACTTATACTGGCATGATCCATGCCAGAATAATACTCTCTCTCCCCCCCCCCCCCCTTCCTTGAGTTTCAAAAATGACGGGTGTCTGGTGGCTGGTACTTTATTTCCATCCACTTTATCTCTCTCCAAGGCTTAGTACATAATAGGGTTGGACATTGACCATCGATGATTATAAATAATTGATGGTCTATGACCGATTGTAACTACTTTTACTATCGATGGGGAGAACCAGTAGGTTTCCCACCATCGATGTTACAGAGCAACCAAATGTATTTGTTTTTCCAAGGTGTCAGGACCCGGAGCATAGCCCAACCCCTGACACCCAAAGCCCTGCCCCCTAGCTTTGATTGGCCCACAGCTTGTCGTACACTAAAGCACCTGTGCCCATTGGTGGGTGAAACCATCAATAGTTCCATTGCAGATGGGTTTCACACCATCAAGTTTATCCATCAAGGGTATAACCGATGGTAGCCATCGATGGTTAACCGACCGATGGCCATCCCTAGTTCACAGACCCCTTGGCCACCTGTGTTCAGGTATCGCTTTCATTCATTAAAGACTTTCTGTGTGTTTTGAGGACTGAGGTTGGACCTAGCCACTGCCTTTGCAGGTTTTGCGTGTGTAATCTAGCAGAAATCTATGTACAAATCTCATCACCCACATAACGTGTCATACATGGGAGCACACTCTCCTAGCAGCAGCAATGAGGCTGATGTGATGATGTGCTGCTGCTCAGGTGTAAATGATGATGATGAAAGCACACGCAGCCGCAGGGCGGCGGACGTATACAGTACATACACATTACATGTGTCAGGTGAGGAGTGCGCGACCCCGCCCCCTGCACATGTAGCCGCTGCTGGATGGTGCAATCCGCACTCAGCCTTGCTGCATCTGCACAGTGATCACGCGCCGAGCTCGTGGACCGCCCGCCAATCAGATGCCGCGGTCTCAGCGTTTGGCGAATCAAAGAACAACATCAGAAATCTCCATGTGAAATCGACCAATGAAAAGAGCCTCTCCGCTGGATAGTTACAGAGTTAGGTTGCGGGGATGTGAAGCCCGTTTCAGACATCATTGTGCAGCAGCAGAAGATCATCACTCATACTGCGTGCAGCCATCCTGTCCTCCTGCACACTGCGTCCTGTCACCCGGCATCCTCCTTATAATTATCAGTTCCCATCTCACCCTCCTGAGCTGCGATCATGGACATCATCAGGCAAGTCCTCAATTTTGGTGCTGGACCAGCCAAGCTCCCTCCCTCGGTAAGTATTGCTGTAATAGTAGCTGCCAGTAATGGCAAATAGTCGTGTGTGTGTGTGTGTGTGTGTGTGTGTGTATATATATATATACTGCCAGATCTTGTGCCCATGTTCTATATACAGGAGCATTAGTATAAGCGCTTGGTGCAGTGAGCTCCAGGTGCTGCACCAAGCTTCAGTGTAAGTGCTGTGCTATATAGTATTGCCATGGTTATATGTAGTCCTGCTCTTCTCTGTAGGACTCATGTTGGTGACCAGTGAATTGCCGTGCTACAATGGGTAGTGGGTGCGACACTGCTATTGGGGGTGCTACATAGAACAGTGCTTTATATTCCCCTAGTTGTCTGATATGGGGGCTTCCTCTTCTGCTGCTCTAGAATATGGCTCCGTTACACCTGGCGTCTCGGGTAACAAATACTAAAGCAGTCACAGAGATGCACTGTAGCCTCACTCCCTGCAGTATGTGGTTGCCAGGTGCTGAACATGATGTAACTAGGCTGTGCACAGAGGGCGCTTACTCTTGTGGCAACAGTTGCTACTTGTATAAACCTGTAAATAGATTCATGCCCAACTACAGCTATAAAAAATACTGCTGATGGTGTGATCTGATGGCATGCCTGCGCGCTGTTCTTATGTATGGTGTACTCATTTAGATAATTGTATTGCAAAATGCATAGGTCTTACAAGTAAAATCTGCTCCTGCGCAGTCTCTTAATAAGAAATTGATTTACAGGATATTCAGGGAAATACACTATTTTGCATGGTAATTGGCTACGTAATAAAGAGAAGGGTGCAAGCGTTTACGGTTTTGTTTTTTTTAATCGAAAAAATTTATAGTTCATGAAATGGTTGTTGCATAGTAATACAGCAGGGATGAGATGACCTGCAAAAAAATAAATAAATAAACAAATATATACACACACACATACACACACACACACACACACACACACACACACACACACACACTGTATCTAGTATTAAGACGCCTTGAGTGCAGCTAAAATATATAGGGAAACACTGACCCTTTGTGGGGATAAATCAGATTCATTGGTGTATTAATTCCCCCAAAAATACAAATAAATAATGGAATAGAGTGAAAGATTTCCAGGATCTCCTCCTATGATGTTGATAATTGGAGCATGCAGTAATTGTGCTGCTCTGCTGATGTGGATCTGTGCAGGAAAATATTGCATCAGCTGTCGCCCTCTGACCAATCAAAGGAGGAGCACAACAAAGGGGCGTGCTACCATCTAATTCACATGCCTCTGCATACTTGTCACATTTGTGGAATAACAGTTTCTATGACAAGGCTGTAACTTCAGTATTGTTTTACATATTTTTACAGCTATGATTTCAGAATTGAAATTAAAGTTGATCACCAATTATTATTTTTATTTTATCCTGTGACAAGCAATTTCTTTCTAATCCGATAAGGCTGGTACCATATGTGTTTTGCTACTCTACTTTTTTGACTACTATCTTTACTGCAGTATTTTTGAGGTACACTTAGGGGTCAATCCAAATAGGAGTGGGCTTGTTTCATTAATCTCTCATACGATGCAGGAATGCGTACACCCGATAAATGCAAGATCCAATTACAAAGGCTTATTCACGGTACATGCGGCAAGATTGCTCGATTTTTCTACAAAATGCAATGGTTTGGTTTGCGTGACCGCCGGTCACCTTACCGACGCTAGGATCCCAGCAACGAGATGGCCGGGGGGGAGGCAAGCGCAACAAGCCTACAGTAGGTGTCCAACATCATTTAACCCATTATTGATTTGATAAAATTCATCTAAAAACTGACAAGTCTCTAATAGACAAATTATGCAAGTTAAACCCCTCCAAGTACATGATAATTAGTTAGGAGGGGTGTACCAGTGGTTCTGCACTGTTTCCTGTCATTTTTTCCCTTTTAAAACAACTTTTTTTTCCCCCTACGTTTTCACCTGCTCAGGGGGTTGTGCACACAACAATGCAAATTTCATGTAGAAAAACAATGAGTTTGGAATTGGATTGCAAATGTAATTTGCATTGAGAATGGCTCACAGGACCCAACGCGCACCTAATTGGATTGACTCATTTAATTTAAGCCTACAGAGTAAAAAAATCCAGTCTTGTAGAGAGAACCATTTTATTGTACAGCCAGTCATTATTAAACAGTGGGGACGTCTATGCTGACCTCTTTTAAACTTTTGACTGTTCCTGGAAATCGGGGGTAGTGGGCAAACTGTGCCATGAATGTAGAATTTAGGAGACCGCAAGTTAAATATAGGAGTACAATTTAAGAAGCTAGAGGGTTTCACCAGTCATGATGTAGCCCAATATAAAAAAAAAAGTGAATGGTCATATACTTAAGGCAAACAATTATCTTAACATTAGTTTGGCTTTTGAAGATGAGTTTGTAAACGTTTATCATTTTATTAAATTCTCAACCCTTTTTTTTTTTTTTATTGTGCAGGTTTTGCTGGAAGCACAGAAGGAATTGGTTGACTACAAAGGGCTTGGCATTAGTGTTCTTGGTATGTAGAGTGCTTCTAAATGAAATAGACTGCTATAGAACATCTAACATAATTAACAAACCAATATCCCACTTGGTTTTTCTCTTTTAATAGAAATGAGCCACAGGTCATCTGATTTCACAAAGATTTTGAACACTACAGAGATTTGCTTGCGAGAGTTGCTGTAAGTTATTATTGGTGTATTATGGTTAAACAGCCTTCTGTGGAAAATGTTGTAAGTTGATTAAACTTTAGCAAACAATATTTGTACATTTATGCATGTCACAATATAACTATTTACTTAAATCCCATTCTCTTATAAAGGGTACTAAATATAAACAAATATAAATGTGCAAGGCCTGGGTAAAATGTTTAGTTAAGATGATTATACAGTCTGTTCCATATTAAAATGTACTGTATGTCAATATTAGATTGATTTGTGTATGACAGAGGTTCTCAAACGTGGTCTTCAAGGCACCCAAACAGTCCTGGTTTTAAGTAATATCAATGGTTCCGCACAGATGGTTTCATCAAACTGACTGAGGTACTAATTAATTCACCTGTGGCCAAGCATGGATATACTTAAAACTTGGACCGTTGGGGTGACTTGAGGACCGCATTTGAGAACCTCTGGTCTATGACCTATTTAAAACTTTGATGGGAAGTTGGAATAGATCCAATGCACATAAGGTCTAATGGCACAGAGCCTGTCATCTACATTGGATGTCGGTTTACAGTCCCATCAGTGTTGTAAAGTTCTATTGCGCAATCTTCTGCTGACGGTATATAACCAAGGTTCTCAAATGCGGTCCTCAATAGTTCAGCACAGATGGTTACATCAAATTGACTGAGTTACTAATTAACGCACCTGTGGCCAAGCATAGATATACTTGAACCTGGACCATTGGGGTGCATTGAGGACCGAATTTGAGAACCTCTGGTATATAAGCTTCATAGCATAGAAATACCATCAAACATAGCCCGCATCTCCCAGAACAATTGGCTCCGTCCTCGTGTGCATAATGAATGCCCAGTTGAATAAAGTAGATGTTGAAATAAAATGAAATTTAGCCCAGGTTAATTAAGTTAGGAGATACTAGGAAACATTGGTGCAGTTTATCATGTTTGAAATGGAATAGTGTAAAGGTGCGTACACACTTAGACGATATTGCTTGGATCTGACCGGTTCAGAACTGTATCTTCTAATGTGTATATACAAAATGTTACTCCCGCGGGTCGACTGCAACATTGTCCGTAGGGCGATAACGCAGACGAAGGCCAGGCTGCCAAATGCACCATGGCCGTCCATGTCGGACCGTCACTACCGACATTGGCAAGTGTGTATGCACTGATGCCGGGTCCCGTTGTAAATGATGTCTTATCGACAGCACATCCTACTGATGTATGTGTATATAGCCTTAGGAGCGTGAGTGAGCTGGCATAGTATATTTTTTTCTGCAGTATCTGGTGTGCCTTGCAGACAAGTTTTTTCTATTTTTTTTTATGACTTTTTTTTATTTATTTTTAAAACATATAGTGAAGTTGATTGTAAGAAAGAAGTGTTCATCTAAAATAGTTAGGAATGACAAATTATATTAATATGTACATTTTTATTTTTTCATCAGGGACATCCCAGAAAACTATAAAGTGCTTTTTCTTCAAGGTGGTGGAAGTGGACAATTTAGCGCTGTTCCTCTTAATCTTATTGGTTTAAAGGAAGCAAAACATGCAGACTATGTAGTTACTGGTGCTTGGTCATCAAAAGCAGCCAAAGAGGCAGAAAAGTATGGAAAAGTAAATATTGTCCATCCAAAGCTTGGAAGTTATACAGGTAAGCCAAAACATTCAATATCAATTCATGAGAGAATGTTTCTTTTACTGTCTAAAGATGACCGCACATGCAGCAACTTTTTCTTTCCAAGTATATTGCCTTTCTGTAAAATCACAGCACTATGCTTTTTTTTTTTTTTTTTTTTGTCTTTATTTTTAATTGAATTAAATTTCAAAATTTGCAATTGCGTTACACACATTACAATTTTGGTCTGACAAAAGAGAAGAACTTGCAGTGCATTTGGAATGGAGGATTGTGCGAAGATGTCTAGATATTCACCATACAATCGGCTTCAGTCCAGTCTTTTTAAGATTAAAAATGTTCCACCAAAAGGGATTTGCTTGGGTTGGTATCGGGATGCAGAGGCCCACTATTGGTTGCGGTTGGATTACAAGGTGGGCCACTGGTGAAATGGTCTGAAAATATAATAGGGGGGCTTGACACTCTACCTCAGGATGAGATCCTGACTCTACTGCATCATATCCAGGATGCTGCAAATTTCATGAGTGAGGTGATCAAAGAAATAGGCCTCCTCAATGCCCATACCACTGCGATGGCCGTTTTGGCTCGCAAAGTTCTGTAGCTGCGACAGTTCCAAGAGGAGTGTGGAAAATCTTCCCTTTGAAGGGGATGCCTTGTTTGGGGAAGAACTGAACAAGTGGATTTCTCGAGCAACGGCAGGTAAGTCTATCTGCCGTGCCTATCTGACTTCCCTATCCTGGGCCCCCTCTGCAGTCCTTTCATGTGGCCAGATTTAGAGGCAGAGCCAGGGGTGCCTTAAATGCAGCTGGAGGAAACCGAGGTAAACCCCGTAAACCAGTGGTTGCTGGGTCTCTGGACCAGGCCTCCGGATCCTCATCCGCTAAGCCTTACACGTGATGGTTGGCCCCAGCTGTATGGGGACTTTCAAGTGGGTGCTCTGCTTCAACACTTCGCCCATGTGTGGGCAGAATCCTGCCAGGATCATTGGGTGAGGGACCTCATATCCCAGGGTTACCGGTTGGAATACCAAGCACTCCCTTCTCACAGATTCTTCAGGTCAGGCTTACCAGCTTCACCAGTAGCAAGAGTTACCTTGCAGAACACCATTCAGAAACTACGACAAACAAGTTATATTTTCCGGTACCTCCTTTGTTGCACAAGGGATTTTATTCAAGTCTATTCGTGGTACCAAAACCGGACGGTTTGGTATGGCCGATCTTGAATCTCAAATCTCTGAACCCGTATCTTCGGGTGTTCAGGTTCAAGATGGAATCTCTAAGGGCGGTGGTCTCAGGTCCTGAAGAAGAGGAGTTCCTGGTATCCCTGGATGTAAAGGATGCCTATCTACACACCCCGATATGGCCCCCTCATCAGACTTATCTCAGATTCGCTATACTGGACCACTACTTCCAGTTTCAGGCCTTACTCTTTGGTCTTTCCACAGCTCCAAGGGTATTCACAAAAATCATGGTGGAGATGATGCTGTAACTCCGCATGATGGGAGTCGACATAGTCCCCTACGTGGACAATCTCTTGATAAAAGCGGTGTCCAGGGAGAGTCTGAACAGCATTGACTTGGCTACTCGACTTCTTACAGAACATGGGTGGATCCTAAATTTCCAGAAGTCTCTCACCTGGAACCATCACAGAATTCAGTTCCTGGGAATGATACTGGACACTGTCTCAAAAGGTATTCCTCCCCAAGGACAAGGCATTGACTATCCAGGCTATGGTCCGCTCGGTGCTCAGACCCCACAATATCTCCGTTCACCTTTGCATCCGCTTACTGGGAAAGATGGTGGCCTCCGAGGCAATCCAGTACGGCAGATTCCATGCCCGTCCGTTCCAGCTAGATCTGCTGGACAAGTGGTCTAGTTCTCGCCTGCACATGCAAATCTCCCTGTTATGGTGGCTACAAGTCTCTCACCTTGTGGAGGGTCGGAGTTTCAATGCCCAGTCTTGGACTCTGCTGACAACGGAGGCCAGCCTCCGGGGCTGGGGGGCAGTGACCCAAGGGGCTCGGTTCCTGGGAATGTGGTCGAGTCAGGAATCCTCGCTCCCGATAAACGTTCTGGAGCTTGGGGCAATTTACAATTCTCTTCTACATGCCCTCCTATCTTCTCTGATAATTAGGCCATACAAGTACAGTGGGAAAATGCCACGGCTGTGGCGTACATAAACCGACAGGGAGGAACAAGAAGCAGGGCCGCAATGCGAGAGGTGTCGAGGATACTCCTCTGGACGGAAACCAACGCAAGGGCCATATCCATTCCAGGAGTTGACAACATCCATCCGGGGAATGGGATCCCGCCTCAGTGCTTCGTGTTTCCTGCTTACCTGGCTGTAAGTTCTTTGTTGGGTCTGCTGTTGCTATCCCTATTACTGTTCGTGTTTAACATTGCTATCCTTGGTTTGGTTAGCGTGGCTATCCTTTTTGTTCTGGTTAGCGCGACTATCCGGTCTTACTGGTGTGTGTTGGTTCGTTACCTCACCACTGTTATCTGTTTTCCTTCTCTCACAGTATGTCCGTCTCCTCGGGCACAGTTTTCCTAGACTGAGTCTGGTGGAGGGGCATAGAGGGGAGGAGCCAGCACACACTGAACATTTCTTAAAGTGCCAGGCTCCAATGGACCCGATCTATACCCATGGTACTAATCCATCCCAGTATCCCCTACGGACTACGAGAACAGGAGAAAGGAGTTACCGGTAGGTATCAAATTCCTATTATTTTTGTGTGTGTGTGGGTTTTTTTTTTTTTTTTTAATGCCAGCCTGCAACTGGTCACACTGGACAAGGGCTGCACACTGCAGCACAAGTTTTTAAATTTTAATTTTTTTTATTTTTTATATATATATATATATATATATATATATATATATATATATATATATATATATATATATATATATATATAATATATAAAAATTTTTTTTTTTCTTTCCCCTACTGTTTACTGAGCAATCAGCATCTGGTAGTCCAATAGGAAGCCAGCACTGATGCTCGATGTGTGGCTTCGGCGGGACCCCTGGCACAATTTCTTCACTACATCCAGATCACTGGGGGACAGGTAAGACTGGTAACCTGCATATAGCACAGTCTTTTTACCACTGGCCTAGGGAGAGGGCCAGCGGCACTGACGTGCTTTCTGACCATTAAGTGTTCCCTGCGGCCGTACTAGATCACCAAGGCTGTAATGTACACTGGTGCTGGGTAAACGGGCAGGCCAGGAGAACCGGTGGTGAAGTTCAGCTTAGGGGAGGTCAGTGCTTCCCCAGCGGCCCCTCCTCCAGCCCAGAGCGCAATTCCACAGTGGTCTTCCCACCCTGGGCTGCTTCTCCCTCATCCTCCTCCACAGAGAGACGCTGGGCAGCCATTATCTGAGCTCTGCAGGTCTTCAGGAGCAGTGGGCAGAATCTCCATGTATATCTCTACCACATCGCAGGTTATAAAAAAAAGCTGCATCCTACAAAGCCTCTTCTACAGAGCAGGGTAGATTATATTTTATTCTGCATTGTATGTGACTTATGCTAGTACTGCTGCATGTGTTCAATCTCTGTCTCATACTGCTTTCCCTTTCTCTCTTTAAATAACCCTTGAAAACTGGTGCATTTGAGGTTATATTTGCCACACTGTACTGTATATTGTAATTTGTGTGTGCACCTTGTCACATACTACTGTTTTCACGCTGCACATTGCCACAATTGTGTGTTTGTTAGACATAGCAGAATTACTGTGTACAAAGCTAAGACCAAGCAGTCGGGGGCTTCTACAATGGTAGCATGTAAGACCTGTAACACTGAGGTTTTACCTCAGGAATTGTCACTGGATGGTCAGTGCACAACCTGTATGGTGACTCTCAGCTCCTCCAGCACTTGTACAAGTACCCCCATGGGCATCTTTTATTTATTTATTTATTAACAGATTCTTTTATAGCGCAGCAAATTCCGTTGCGCTTTGCAATTTGAAATAACAATAACAAACTGGGTGATAACAAACAGTCATAGAGGTAGGAAGACCCTGCTTACAACCTATAGGGAAATAGCACCTTTCCTTGTGTACACATGCCTATCTATTGCATAGTTGTTCGCCAGATTGCAAAGGTTCTTGGAGGGCTGTATGATATGGTCATACAGCAATGATGAACCGTGTTCGAGAGGAAGGGAAAGTTAAGACATATGAGGATATGTGTGGACTGTACAGAGTGGATGCAATTTGATAGGAAGGTTTATGTTTTACCACATTGCTGACCATATTGCTACATCATCTGTGGTTTCACCTATGGGTATACCACAATCACTGCAGTTCTCAATGGCTCCCTCTATGGGATTTCCACATTCATTACAGCCTGTTTATCAGGTAATTACAGCCCCACCCGTCCCTACAACATGGTTGGACTTAATCTCTAGTTCTGTACAGAGCTTGGCTGCTTCCTTGGCTGTTTTTCAAAACATGATGCAGGGTCAAGGTGTATTGCCTGCACCCTCTACTTCTAAGCGGCCTCTGCCTTCTTCAGTCTACCCCCGTCTCTGACTCAGACAAATCATTAGTTACTGCCGAGCAAGCTGAAGTTTCAGACGCTGAAACCCTCTCGGGACGAGGAGGCCCCACCTAAGTTTTATGTTTCTGCATTAATTAGGGCTGTGAAGTTGTCACTTCAGCTTGAGGATGCTGAACCAGCCCCTACTACTAAAGATCCTCTGCGTAAATGGCAGAAGGTAGTTTTAGCAGAGTTTCCTCACTCGGACCACTTCAAAAAAGCCATGAGCGAGGCAAGGAAAACTCCTTAAATTTACGGTCCCTAAGAAGCTCAGCTTCTTTTATCAGCTACCATCAGCTGATTGTACGAAATGCGAGACTCCACCTACAGTGGATGCTCATGTGACACATTTAATTAAAAGTTCAATACTCCCTATCTCTACAGCATCTTCCCTTAGGGTTGTGCCGGATAGGCAGTTGGATAAATATGTATGTGCAATCCTGCATTGATGGCCTTGTGACCTTTTAATTAAATCAACCCCATAAAGTCTTTTGTGTTGAGCATATTATGGGGTATATTCAGTTGAAGTCGAAAGCTGCCGTCTGTCAAAGAAGTTAGTTTTCGACTTTTTTTTAGGTCGGAAAGGGTTCTGACCTATTCAATCTAAGGGTGGTAGTCATGTGACCGCCGGTCGGCTGACCGACAGTCACATGACCTCCTCCGTGAGCCTGACTGCTCACTATCCCGATGGTCGGCATGCCGACCAACAGGGACTATTTCCACTCGTGGGTGTCCACGACACCCATAGAGTGGGAATAGAACCGTCGCCACCGAGCCCGCAGCGTGGCGAGCGCAGCGAGCCCGCAAGGGGCTTGCTGCACTCGCCCCTCCCCGCCGGGATCCCGGCGTCGGTATGCTGCCAGGATCCCGGCGTCGGTAAGGTGACCAGCGGTCAGGAGACCGCCGGTCACCCATACTACACCCCAATCTAACCACGAATTATCAAGTCGAGGAATTTGACTTGTCAAAGCACGTGGATCGGCGGAATAGCTGTCAATCCACGTGCTTGTGTCAAACTGTTTTTGGTCCCCTTTTCGATCATCTCAATTCGACTTTAAAAAAAGTCTAAGTGAGTTGCGGGAGCAGAGACGGGGAGAGCCGCGGGCAGACTGGGAAGAGCAGACCCGGAGGATATGTCACTGCCGCCGCTCACAGCAGTGTCCACCCGGCTCCAGCAAGCGAGACCTCGCTTGCTGGAGCGGGGTTGATGCTGCCGTGATGCGGGAGCAGAGATGGGGGAGACTCGCGGACAGACGGAGAGCAGCGCTACAGCAGCGGGCAGCGTAGCCGGAGGATGTCACAGCCGCCGCTCACAGCAGCGTCCAACAAGCGAGAGCCGTGTGGACGCTGCCGTGAGCAGCGGCTGTGACATCCTCTGGCTACGCTGCTGTAGCGCTTCTCGCCCGCGCCCCCCCCCCCCCCCTCCCTTTTCCCCCCGTCTCAGCTCCTGTATCTCAATTCGACTTTTTTTATATTATATAATTTTTTTTTTTTTTTTTTTTTAGTACAGTTGGGCCTTTTTGTAAGATTTTTAAAACGACTTACTCTGGGACCATATGCATGACACATCTCAGATTTAGGACTCTTCTACATGTGTTAATTAACTGCAATTGATCACAAAATAGATAATGAAAAAAAAAAAAAAAACATGCAAGAAAAGAAATGTCCTAATGGCCTTTTATCTTAAAGCATCATGTATGTACATGTAATCTTTTACACTGGAGCAATAGATACATTTGCATGGATCAGTTACCTTTTTTAAATGACCTTATTTAATTAGATTAATTATTACATTTACTACAGTACATAAATACTAGAAAATGTTCTTAAAATTTTCACATTTTAGACATAACTATCTTATGTAAGATTCTAGAGCTAAATATATTTTTAACAAAAAAAAATATTTTTGAAGGTATGCCAGCAATTCAGTCATATTCATAACATGTAAATGAAAATTAATTATGAGATCTGGAATTAATTGAATATTTCCCCTGTTGTATTTAGAAATTCCTGATCCAAGCACGTGGAATCTTAGCCCGGAAGCTTCCTATGTGTACTATTGTGCTAATGAAACTGTGCATGGTGTGGAGTTCCAGCATATTCCTGATGTGAAGGGATCCGTGCTAGTTTGCGATATGTCTTCAAATTTCTTATCTAGGCCAATTGAGATTTCCAAGGTAGGTACAGGTTTTCTTTCAGTGCCTCGCATAATGTAGATCATAAGTTTACAGTAATACATATATCAAAAGTAAAATGGTTCTAGATGCCTGTGGACTATGGGCGTCTGCTTCTTGCTGGTAATGGTTGGCATGTTTAAGTGTAGTGACATTTTAGTAACTTTCACATACTGTACATCAAGAAATTACTTATTTAAATTTGTTTATAATTAGAAACGTTATTAAAGGTACAAAGTTAGTGTTGCTACCATTATAATTAGTTGGGGTATTTGCATCCTTTAACACAACACATCTCCTATACATAGTGGAGATAGTAACTTTGGAGCCGTGATTTATCTGGTACTTTGGATATTGATTAGCTCAATATCATGTTTAGATGACCGACAAACACACTAAGAAAAAAATAATACAATTAATTGGGAGCTGAACAGAAGGATTCTTTTTAATCCATCCAATGGAGGGTGATGTTTATTCAAGTGCCATACTGAAGAACAGGGGTAGGCAACCTGTGGCACTCCAGCTGCTGTGGAACTACATATCCCAGAAAGCCCTGCCACATTTTGACTGTAATGACATACTAAAACTGTCTCAAGGCGTGTTGGGGGCTGTAGTTCTACAGCAGCTGGAGTGCCAAAGGTTAGTCTACCCCTCCTGTAGTAAGTGGGGCATTAAATACTTGTGTACATGCTGTCATATAAACTGTAGTGATAAAGACTATGTAGAAATGTAGGTAAATGTTTGCTCTTATTTGCACAAAGCAACACTATATTTCCAGCATTTATTTTCTGCTTTCTAGTTTGGGCTTATTTTTGCCGGGGCTCAAAAGAACATTGGCTGTGCTGGCGTCACGGTAGTAATAGTGCGAGATGATCTATTGGGCTTTGCGCTGAGAGAATGCCCCACAGTCTTTGATTACAAAATCCAAGCAGGAAATGGCTCTTTGTATAATACTCCTCCGTGTTTCAGGTAGGCTCTGAATAACTGTAATTTTGTGTTTATTGCTCCTTCTGTGTCTTATATAACTTGTTAAACCAGCGTTTGGATGCAAGATGAATGGCCAGAGAATAAAAATATTCAGTGGTTTTTTTTTTTTTTTTTTTGTTTCCTCCTCAAGACTACATAAAGGCACGCAGAACTGTTGACAAGTAAAATGCTTAAAGGGGTTGGGTACGGGATGCAGTCAGGCAGTCAGAATATCGACACCAGCATCCTAACTGTTTGAAATCCCAACAGGGGTGCAGGAGGCAGCTAACCTTAATCTCCCTCCCCCCTAACCCTCCCTGCCCACAGCCTGACCCTAACCTCTCTAGGATACTTATGTTCTGGGTTCCTGGCTGTTGTGATGCTCGCGTTGGCATTCCAACAGGTGTTAGGATTTCAGCGTCGGCCTTCTGAGAGCCGAGATACCAACTACATCCCACTTAAAGAGTCGGAAAATAGTAAATATGTTTCTAATGACAAATGTTAGGTGAAAGTAGATGCAAAACGAGAGTGTCCTTATTTCATCGCCAAGTACCACCAGCCCGTATCAATGAACTTGAAGGATTGTGACCTATTCTTCAATGAGATGTTATGCCTGCTGACATATTGTAAATGTAGTTTAATAAGCTCTTAGCAGGGAAGTGTTTTTATATTATTGCCTTTAATTTATAGATTTCTGTAATTCCATGCCAACATCTCACCCTAGTGTAATTCAATTACTATGGCCCATTAGTCATCTCCTTCTAAGACCTCATCCTTTTCCGGCGTAGCTATCAAGACACCACAATACAGGTTGAGTATCCCTTATCCAAAATGCTTGGGACCAGAGGTATTTTGGATATCGGATTTTTTCGTATTTTGGAATAATTGCATACCATAATGAGATATCATGGCGATGGGACCTAAGTCTAAGCACAGAATGCATTTGTGTTTCATATACACCTTATACACACAGCCTGAAGTAAATTTTAGCCAATGTTTTTTATAACTTTGTGCATTAAACAAAGTGTGTCTACATTCACACAATTTATTTATGTTTCATATACACCTTATATACACAGCCTGAAGGTCATTTAATACAATATTTTTAATAACTTTGTGTATTAAACAAAGTTTGTGTACATTGAGCCATCAAAAAACAAAGGTTTCACTATTTCACTCTCACTCAAAGTCCGTATTTCGGAATATTTGGATATGGGATACTCTAATAAATATATATATATATATATATATATATATATATATATATATATATATATATATTCTCTACCTACCTTACTTATCCAAGAAACCACAATTATGTTGAAGCCTCTGAATTAAACGCCTCCAATGCTTTGTGTGTTTGGCAGTTACCTGTATCGCTGTAATCATCTGACTACTTATTTATCTGTTTTTATGTATGCATACACTTGTCTCTTTACACTTATCCAGAATGTTTTTTTGCTGTTAATTAGTACATCAGTATGCATATGACTCTTAGCAGTTAATATCCTTCACTTTTTTTTCTTTTTTTTTTTCACCTTTATCTAAATACTCAATGGGTTTTTATTTTCTCTGACCTCCTAGTGGATGCTGGGAACTCCGTAAGGACCATGGGGAATAGACGGGCTCCGCAGGAGACTGGGCACTGTAAAAGAAAGATTAGGTACTATCTGGTGTGCACTGGCTCCTCCCTCGATGCCCCTCCTCCAGACCTCAGTTAGAATCTGTGCCCGGCCAGAGCTGGATGCACCTAGTGGGCTCTCCTGAGCTTGCTAGAAAAAGTATTTTGTTAGGTTTTTTATTTTCAGTGAAATCTGCTGGCAACAGACTCACTGCTACGTGGGACTGAGGGGAGAGAAGCAAACCTACCTGCTTGCAGCTAGCTTGTGCTTCTTAGGCTACTGGACACCATTAGCTCCAGAGGGTTCGAACACAGGGCCTGACCTTGATCGTCCGTTCCCGGAGCCACGCCGCCGTCCCCCTTGCAGAGCCAGAAGACAGAAGAGAACGACGAAAACGGCGGCTGAAGACTCCTGTCTTCATTAAGGTTGCTCCCACTGCACACCACACACTCCGGTCACTGTAGGGTGCAGGGCGCTTGGGGGGGGGGGGGGGGGGGAGGTGCGCCCTGGGCAGCAATTATAATACCTATTGGCACAAATTATACACATAATACAGTCTGCACTGTATATGTGTGCAAACCCCCGCCATTAACTCACACAAAACGCGGGACAGAAGCCCGCCGCTGAGGGGGCGGGGCCTTCTTCCTCAGCACACCAGCGCCATTTTCCCTTCACAGCTCCGCTGGAAGCAGCTCCCCAGGCTCTCCCCTGCAGTATCTGGATACAAGAAGGGTAAAAAAGAGAGGGGGGGCACTTAAATTTAGGCGCAAATAAGATAAGTGTACATCCCTGTTATATAGTGCTGTGGTGTGTGCTGGCATACTCTCTCTCTGTCTCCCCAAAGGACTTTGTGGGGTCCTGTCCTCAGTCAGAGCATTCCCTGTGTGTGTGCGGTGTGTCGGTACGGCTGTGTCGACATGTTTGATGAGGAGGGTTACGTGGAGGCGGAGCAGGGGCAGATTAGTGTGGTGTCGCCCCCGACGGGGCCGACACCTGATTGGATGGATATGTGGAAGGTCTTAACCGACAGTGTCAACTCCTTACATAAAAGGTTCGATGACGCAGCAGCCTTGGGACAGCCGGGGTCTCAGCCCGCGCCTGCCCAGGCGACTCAGAGGCCGTCAGGGGCTCATAAACGTCCTCTGGCTCAGATGGTAGACACAGATGTCGACACGGAGTCTGACTCCAGTGTAGATGAGGATGAGACCAATGTACAGTCTACAAAGGCCATCCGATGCATGATTACTGCAATGAAAGATGTATTGCACATTTCTGACGTTAACCCGGTTACCACCAAGAGGAGTATTATGTTTGGGAAGAAAAAGCAGCCAGTGACTTTTCCCCCATCTGATGAATTAAATGATTTGTGTGAAGAAGCGTGGAGTTCCCCCTGATAAGAAACTAGTGATTTCTAAGAGGTTACTGATGGCGTACCGTTTCCCGCCAACGGATAGGTTACGTTTGGAAACATCCCCTAGGGTGGACAAGGCGCTCACACGCTTATCTAAAAGGGTGGCACTGCCGTCTCAGGATACGGCCGCCCTAAAGGAGCCTGCGGATAGAAAGCAGGAAGCTATCCTGAAGTCTGTGTATACACACTCTGGTACTCTACTGAGACCTGCTATTGCTTTAGCCTGGATGTGTAGTGCTGCAGCAGCATGGACTGATACCCTGTCAGACAACATTGATTCCCTCGACAGGGATACTATTTTGCTAACCATGGAACATATAAAAGACGTCGTCTTATATATGCGGGATGCCCAGAGGGACATTTGCCTGATGGCATCTAGAATTAATGCAATGTCCGTTTCTGCCAGGAGAGTATTATGGACTCTGCAGTGGACAGGTGATGCTGATTCTAAAAAACACATGGAGGTTTTGCCTTATAAGGGTGAGGAATTGTTTGGGGACGGTCTCTCGGACCTCGTATCCACAGCAACAGCTGGGAAGTCGACTTTTTTACCTCTGGTTCCCTCACAGCCCAAGAAAGCACCGTATTATCAAATGCAGTCCTTTCGGCCTCAGAAAGGCAAGCGGGTCAGAGGCGCATCCTTTCTGGCCAGAGGCAGGGGTAGAGGAAAGAAGCTGCACCAGGCAGCCAGTTCCCAGGAACAAAAATCCTCCCCTGCTTCCACTAAGTCCACCGCATGACGTTGGGGCTCCACTGGCGGAGCCAGGTGTGGAGGGGTCGCGTCTCCGAAACTTCAGCAACCAGTGGGTTCGCTCACAAGTGGATCTCTGGGCTGTACAAATTGTATCTCAGGGATACAAGCTGGAGTTCGAAGCGACTCCCCCTCGCCGTTACCTCAAATCAGCCTTGCCAGCTCCTCCCAGGGAAAGGGAGATAGTACTGGCGGCAATTCACAAGCTGTACCTCCAGCAGGTGATAATCAAGGTCCCCCTCCTTCAACAGGGAAGGGGTTACTATTCCACAATGTTTGTGGTACCGAAACCGGACGGTTCGGTGAGACCCATTCTAAATGTAAAATCCTTGAACACTTATATAAAGAAGTTCAAGTTCAAAATGGAATCGCTCAGGGCGGTTATTGCAAGCCTGGAAGAGGGGGATTTTATGGTGTCGCTGGACATCAAGGATGCTTACTTGCATGTCCCCATTTACCCACCTCACCAGGAGTACCTCAGGTTTGTGGTACAGGACTGTCATTACCAATTCCAGACGTTGCCGTTTGGTCTCTCCACGGCTCAGAGAATATTTACCAAGGTAATGGCCGAAATGATGATACTCCTTCGACGAAAGGGAGTTATAATTATCCCGTACTTGGACGATCTCCTCATAAAGGCGAGGTCCAAAGAGCAGTTGTTGGTAAGCGTAGCACTCTCTCAGGAAGTGTTGCAACAGCACGGCTGGATTCTGAATATCCCAAAGTCGCAGCTGATTCCTACGACGCGTCTGCTTTTCCTGGGAATGATTCTGGACACAGAACAGAAGAAGGTGTTTCTCCCGGAGGAGAAGGCCCAGGAATTGTCATCTCTGGTCAGGGACCTCCTGAAACCAAAACAGGTGTCGGTGCATCACTGCACGCGGGTCCTGGGAAAGATGGTGGCTTCTTACGAAGCAATTCCCTTCGGCAGGTTCCATGCAAGGATCTTTCAGTGGGATCAGTTGGACAAATGGTCCGGATCGCATCTTCAGATGCATCGGTTGATCACCCTGTCCCCAAGGGCCAGGGTGTCTCTGCTGTGGTGGCTGCAGAGTGCTCATCTTCTCGAGGGACGCAGGTTCGGCATACAGGACTGGGTCCTGGTGACCACGGATGCAAGCCTCCGAGGATGGGGGGCAGTCACTCAGGGAAGAAACTTCCAAGGACAATGGTCAAGTCTGGAGACTTCTCTACACATAAATATACTGGAACTAAGGGCCATCTACAACGCACTGAGTCAAGCAGAGCCCCTGCTTCAAAACCAATCAGTACTGATTCAGTCAGACAACATCACGGCGGTCGCCCATGTAAACCGCCAGGGCGGCACAAGAAGCAGGATGGCAATGGCAGAAGCCACAAGGATTCTTCGATGGGCGGAGAATCACGTGCTAGCACTGTCAGCAGTGTTCATTCCGGGAGTGGACAACTGGGAAGCAGAATTCCTCAGCAAGCACGACCTCCACCCGGGAGAGTGGGGACTTCATCAAGGAGTCTTCACACAGATTGTAAATCGTTGGGAACTGCCACAGGTGGACATGATGGCGTCCCGCCTCAACAAAAAGCTAAAAAAATATTGCGCCAGGTCACGGGACCCTCAGGCGATAGCTGTGGACGCACTAGTGACACCGTGGGTGTACCAGTCGGTTTATGTGTTCCGTCCTCTTCCTCTCATACCCAAGGTACTGAGGATAGTAAGAAAGAGAGGAGTAAGAACTATACTCATCGTTCCGGATTGGCCAAGAAGAACTTGGTACCCAGAACTACAAGAATGATCTCAGAGGACCCATGGCCTCTGCCTCTCAGACAGGACCTGTTACAGCAGGGGCCCTGTCTGTTCCAAGACTTACCGCGGCTGCGTTTGACGGCATGGCGGTTGAACGCCGGATCCTAACGGAAAAGGGCATTCCGGATGAAGTGATTCCTACGCTGATAAAAGCTAGGAAGGATGTGATGGCAAAGCATTATCACCGCATATGGCGGAAATATGTTGCTTGGTGTGAGGCCAGGAAGGCCCCAACAGAGGAATTCCAGCTGGGTCGATTTCTGCACTTCCTACAGTCAGGGGTGACTATGGGCCTAAAATTGGGGTCCATAAAGGTCCAGATTTCGGCCCTATCTATTTTCTTTCAAAAAGAACTGGCTTCACTGCCTGAAGTTCAGACGTTTGTTAAGGGAGTGCTGCATATTCAGCCCCCTTTTGTGCCTCCAGTGGCACCTTGGGATCTTAACATTGTGTTGGATTTCCTGAAATCACACTGGTTTGAGCCACTTAAGACCGTGGAGCTAAAGTATCTCACATGGAAGGTGGTCATGCTGTTGGCCTTAGCTTCAGCTAGGCGTGTGTCAGAATTGGCGGCTTTGTCATGTAAAAGCCCATATCTGATCTTTCATATGGACAGGGCAGAGTTGAGGACTCGTCCCCAATTTCTCCCTAAGGTGGTATCAGCGTTTCATTTGAACCAGCCTATTGTGGTGCCTGCGGCTACTCGGGACTTGGAGGACTCCAGGTTACTTGATGTAGTCAGGGCTTTGAAAATCTATGTAGCCAGGACGGCTGGAGTCAGGAAAACTGACTCTCTGTTTATCCTGCATGCACCCAACAAACTGGGTGCTCCGGCTTCAAAGCAAACTATTGCGCGCTGGATCTGTAACACGATTACCGCATCCTAAATCCGTAAAAGCCCATTCCACAAGGAAGGTGGGCTCTTCTTGGGCGGCTGCCCGAGGGGTCTCGGCTTTACAACTTTGCCGAGCTGCTACTTGGTCGGGTTCAAACACATTTGCTAAGTTCTACAAGTTTGATACCCTGGCTGAGGAGGACCTTGCCTTTGCTCATTAGGTGCTGCAGAGTCATCCGCACTCTCTCGCCCGTTTGGGAGCTTTGGTATAATCCCCATGGTCCTTACGGAGTTCCCAGCATCCACTAGGACGTCAGAGAAAATAGAATTACCGGTGAGTAAATTCCTATTTCTCGTAGTCCGTAGTGGATGCTTGGCGCCCGTCCCAAGTGCGGACTCTCTGCAATACATGTATATAGTTATTGCTTAACTAAAGGGTTATTGTTATGAGCCATCTGTTACTGAGGCTCAGTTGTTGTTTATACTGTTAACTGGGTATGGTTATCACAAGTTGTACAGTGTGATTGGTGTGGCTGGTATGAGTCTTACCCTGGATTCCAAATCCTTTCCTTGTTGTGTCAGCTCTTCCGGGCACAGTTTCCTTAACTGAGGTCTGGAGGAGGGGCATAGAGGGAGGAGCCAGTGCACACCAGATAGTACCTAATCTTTCTTTTAGAGTGCCCAGTCTCCTGCGGAGCCCGTCTATTACCCGTGGTCCTTACGGAGTTCCCAGCATCCACTACGGACTACAAGAAATAGAATTACCGGTGAGTAAATTCTTATTTTTTTTATGCTGTCCGAATACTAGAAGATATAATGCCAATGTGAAAAATATTCCATTGAAGTGTATGGAAAGCATTTTGTTGGAGTTGGAATGTGCAGTTAAATAGGTCATGCCATTGTCTTTCAGCATCTACATAATGGGCCTAGTGTTAGAATGGATCAAGAATAATGGAGGCGCATCGGCTATGGAAAAGCTGAGCATCATCAAATCGGAAATGATTTATAATATTATTGATAAATCGGATGGATTATTTGTGTAAGTCTGTAATTATTTACTGTTGTGTATTGAAGGTGGTAATGTACATTAAATGGAGCACAACTTACTTTGTGTTCTGTATGGTATACTGACGGCCGGCGCGCTGGCCAGCAGTATGCCGGCAGCGTGCTGAATGCTAGAAAGCCCCTTGCAGGCTCGCTGCGCTCGCCACAGGTGGTAATCTCCCTCTATGGGTGTCATGGACTCCCCCAGAGGGAGAATAGCCTGTGTTGACGGGATTCCGGTGTTAGCATTTCACCACTTGTCGGGATTCTGGCATCTGTATTGTGATCGCCGGGATCTCGACTGGCGGTATGTTGTTGATTATTATTATTATTATTATTACATTTTATTTATAAGGCGCCACATGTGTTTCGTTGCGCCGTACAAAGGACTGTACAGGGGACAAAACATTGCATTACAGTAAATAAATAACAGAAATAGAGTACAGGTAACAGAGCACCACACATTCTCAAGACCTAATACAGCTAAGATGTAAGTATTGAGGGAGTGATCATCGTACGACTAGAGGCTGGTGGCCATAGATGGAGATGAGCCTTTACTAGCAGGATAAAGATGGTCGTTGAGTAGGGGAGAGCTGTGAGTGAAATGTGTTGAGACGAGGGCTTAGATAACAAGAGGAAAGAGGGCCCTGCTCTGAAGAGCTAACAATCTAATGGGGAGGGGCGACAGACAGATGACAAGAGGTGCAGGCAAGTGGGAGGTAGCCTGATGGCAGTATGTAAGCAAAGCTGAGATGTTCACGGCATGAGGCAGGGGGGTGGAGGCGCGGCTTCAGCACTGGGTTATGCATCGGGAGGGTATGCTTTGATGAATAGGTGGGTTTTTAGTGCCTGTTTGAAGCTTTGCAAGGTTGGGGAGAGTCTAATGGAGCGGGGGAGTGCGTTCCACTGAAGGGGTGCAGCACGGGCAAAATCCTGAACTCGTGCATGGGAAGCAGTGGCCAGGGCGGTGGAGAGGCGACGGTCATTAGTCGACCGTAGGGGGCGGGAGGGAGTATGAAGGGAAAGGAGGTTGGAGATGTAGGGAGCAGTGGAATTAGAGATGGCCTTGTATGTGAGGGTGAGGAGTTTGAAGAGGATTCTGTAGGGGAATGGGAGCCAGTGTAGATTTTGTTGAAGGGGAGTGGCAGATGTGGTGCGGCGGGAGAGGAAGATAAGCCTAGCTGCGGAGTTCAGGACAGATTGGAGTGGAGCAAGATGGGAGCAAGCGAGGCCAGTGAGGAGGACATTGCAGTAGTCAAGTCGTGAGATGACCAGTGAGTGGATGATGAGTTTAGTTGCACTCTGGGAGAGATATGGCCTGATACGAGCAATGTTGCGTAGCTGGAAACGACAGGATTGTGCCAGAGCTTGGATGTGGGGTGTAAAGGAGAGGGAGGAGTCAAGAGTGACGCCCAGGCAGCGGAGTTGGGGAACGGGGGAGATGGTGGTGTTGTCAACAATGATGGAGATATTGGTTGGGGGTGTTGCTCTGGATGGGGGGAAGATGGGTTCCGTTTTTTGTCCATGTTGAGCTTTAGAGAGCTTTCAGACATCCAGGAGGAGATTGCAGAGAGGCAGCTGGAAACCTGAGAGAGGACAGAGGGGGACAGATCAGGAGATGAGAGGTAGAGTTGTGTGTCATCAGCATAGAGGTGGTATTGAAGGCCAAATGAGTTAATGAGCGCACCCAGGGAAGAGGTATACAGGGAGAACAGAAGGGGTCCAAGGACAGAACCCTGAGGGACACCAACAGGAAGGATGGAAGGGTGTGAGGTGGTGCAGGAGGCAGACACAGAGAAGGAGCGGTTAGTGAGGTAAGAAGAAAACCAGTCCAGGACAGTGCTAGAGAGGCCAGCGTTTTGGAGTGTGCCGAGGAGGAGAGGATGATCTATGGTGTCAAAGGCAGCAGAGAGGTCCAGAAGGATGAGCAGAGAGAAGTGGCCCCTGGATTTGGCCGAAAGCAGGTCATTGGTGACTTTCACCAGGGCAGTCTCAGTTGAGTGGAGTGGGCGAAAGCCAGATTGTAGTGGATCGAGGATGGAGTTGTCGGAGAGGTAGCTTGTGAGACGGCTGTAGACTAGTCGTTCAAGTAATTTGGAGGCGAAAGGGAGAAGAGAGATGGGGCGGTAGTTAGTGGGTGATGAGGGGTCGAGGTTGGGTTTTTTGAGAATAGGCGAGACCAGAGCATGTTTGAATGGTGAGGGGAAGATGCCGGTGGAGAGGGACAGGTTAAAGAGGTGAGCAAGATGGGAGCAGGCAGTGGGGGAGAGGGAGCGGAGAAGACGGGAGGGAAGGGGGTCCAGGGGGCAGGTGGTGGGGGGGGGGGGGGGGGAGGATAAGATGAGGGAGTGGACTTCCTTTTCTGAAGTGGGATGGAAGGAGGACAGGGTGGGATAGATGGAGGGGAGGGATAAAGGGGGCAGGGGGGTAGCAGAGGGGTGACGGCGGGAGATGTCGTGTCTGATATCCTCAATTTTGGAGATGAAGAAGGAGGCAGTGGCAGTGAGGGAGGATGGGAGGGGAGGAGGAGGGGGGCGAAGGAGAGTGTTGAAAGTTTCAAAGAGACGGCGTGGACAGGAGGACTGAGAAGAGATGAGTGCTTGGAAAAAGGATTGCTTGGCGAGGGAAAGAGCAGAGCTGTAGGAGGAGAGAATAAACTTGAAATGGAGGAAGTCCGGCAGAGTGAGATTTCCTCCAGGAGCGTTCAGCGGAGCGTGAGCATTTTTGTAAGGAACATGTTAGTTTGGTGTGCCAGGGTTGGGGTTTGGAGCGGCGGAGGGGGACAGAGGAGAGGGGGGCCACAGAGTCGAGAGCAGCGGTTAGGGAAGAGTTATAGAAGGTGGCTGCCTGGTTGGGACAAGTCATAGTGGAAAGAGGAGAGAGGAAAGTCTCGAGGGAGGACATGAAAGTGGGGTTGAGAGACCCGAGATTGCGTCGTGTGGTGGTGGGTCTGGGCGTGGAGAGGAGGGAGGATGAGAGGGTGAAAGAAAGCAGATGGTGGTCAGAGAGAGGGAAGGAAGAGTTTGAGAAATCAGAGAGATCACATCGGTGGGTGAAGACAAGGTCAAGGGAGTGGCCGAGATTGTGAGTAGGGGTGGAGGTCCATTGAGAAAGTCCAAAGGAGGTGGAAAGGGTGAGATGATTAGTGGAAGCGGCATTAGTGATGTCAATAGGGATGTTAAAGTCTCCGAGGATGACAGAGGGGAGGTCGGAGGAGAGAAAGTGGGGAAGCCAGGCAGCAAAGTTGTCAAGGAAAGGTGAACAGTGGCCAGGGGGGCGGTAGATCACTGCCACAAGGAGGTGAATGGGGTAGAAGAGGCGGATAGTGTGGACCTCGAAGGTGGAGAAGGTGAGAGAGGGCTCAGGTGGGATGACACGAAAGGTGCAGTTAGGGGAGAGAAGGACGCCCACGCCTCCACCCTGGCGACCATCAGTTCTGACTGTGTGGGTGAAGGAGAGGCCTCCGTAGGAGAGGGCAGCAGGGGAGGTGGTGTCAGAGGAGGAGAGCCAGGTTTCAGTGATGGTGAGAAGGTGAAAAGAGTGGGAGATGAAGAGGTCGTGGATAGTTGGCAGCTTGTTGCAGATTAATCTAGCATTCCAGAGTGCACAGGACAAAGAAAGGGAGGGGACCGGGGAGATAGGGATAAAGTTGGCTGGGTTCTGAGTGTTTGTGGGTGATTTTGAATTTGGGGTGTGAGACCTGGCAGTGAGGATTGTGACAGGATTGAGGAGCCATAATTTGGTACAGTAGTGTTCAGGGGAATAGAATGGTGTAGGTGTAATATAGAATGAACAAGGAGAATGTGGGGTGTAATGTAAGCAAAAGACAGTGCAAACAGAATTTTAAGAAATAATGTTAGGAACGGAATGGCTGAGATGGATACACAGTGGTTGTAGATTGTGTAAATGAGAGTGTGAGCAATGTGTGAAAGCAGTAGGGCTGCTAACTGTTTCCCCTTGCCTTAACCCTTACATGTTGGTGATTCGTCGATCTGAGGTCTTTGTGTTCATGACACAAATATTCTGCCTTTGCAAACCCACTGTCTTGTTACTAAAAACATCTTAGTGAGATAGACAATATTTTAGAGCATCGAAAGCATCTTCTTTAATGTACATGGTGTGTTTCTGTGTTCTCCTGAATTTTATGTGTTAGTAAAAAGTCCTTGCTAAAACTAATTGAAGAGCCTTATGTACTGTACTTTCAGGTGTCCAGTGGAGAAGAGGAGCAGAAGCAGAATGAATATCCCTTTCCGTATTGGTAATAGCAAAGGTGACAGCGCCTTAGAAAAACAGTTTCTGGACAAAGCTTCAGCCCTTGGAATGATGTCTCTTAAAGGACACAGGTAAAAAAAAAAAAAAAAAGTGCTGGTATATTATTTCCTGAAATGGTAGTGTGCATTTATGGAAAGCATTTTTTGCCATTCTGCACAAGGATTTCTCTTACGTCCTAGAGGATGCTGGGGTCCATATTGGTACCATGGGGTATAGACGGGTCCACCAGGAGCCATTGGCACTTTAAGAGTTTAATAGTGTGGGCTGGCTCCTTCCTCTATGCCCCTCCTACCAGACTCTGTTTAGAAAATGTGCCCGGAGGAGCCGGTCACAGCTAGGGGAGCTCTACTGAGCTTCTTTAGAAAAGGTTTAATTTTTTTCTTTTCAGAGTTTTTTGTTTTACAGGGAGGCTGCTGGCGGCAGCCTCCCTGCAGTGTGGGACTGGGGGGGGGGAGAGGAGAGAAGGGGGAGGTAGTGCAGGTGCAGTGTCCGCCATGTGGGGTCTTGAGCCACTGCTCCCGCTGACTGAACATTTGGCTTCAGAGGGGTCTGATCACGCCCCGGCCGCCACCCCCTCGGGAGCTGAAAAGGTGACGAGTGAGTCACTGTCCCCCCTTACAAGCGGGAGGACAGTGTGAAGCAGGCGGCCTTAGGGTGAAGAGGTAGGTCTCACCCGCGCGCCGTGATGGCTCAGCGGTGGGGCGCCCTGGGCCAGCGCCAAACCCTACACTGTCCACTGCAAGTCTATAGGGGTCTGCGGATCCAGGCCAGCACAACTCCTCCGGCCAGTATAATCAATCAGTGAGGAAGACAGCGCCATTGAGGGGGCAGAGCTTCTTCTCAGAGCGGACCCTGCAACGTTCAGCGCCATTTTCTCCTGCCTGCACTTACAAGTGGAACCAGGTCCCTCCAGAGCAATCTCCAGCTGTCTGTACGTTACCAAGGGGGTTGTAGAAGGAAGGGGGGGGGGGGGGGGGAGGCTGTGTACAGGCTGTGTCACCTATTAAGGGACACAGCCAGCACTGGTAAGGGACTCCCTATACCTTTTAAAGCGCTGTGTGGGGGTTGGCTCCAATCTCTGTGTCTCTCTGCCATTCTTGGGGGGGAAACTCTGTCCTCATAATACCCTGTGTGGTGTTTGAGTGTGTGTGCAACATGTCTAGGGACACTGTTGCATATGCTGCAGAGGATTTGTCTTCCCAGGAAGACTCCGTTCCATGTAATCAGGATTGCACTGTTTTAGCACAGATCCCAGCTAGAGAGCCAGAATGGTTAGTCTCTCTGAGGGGGACTATTTCTCAGATTTCTGATAGAGTTGCTAGGACTGAGCATGCCACTCAAGTCCTCCAGTCCTCTATGGTTGTATGGTCTGATACTGCCTCCTCGGGGTCCCCTGCGGTACATTCTCACAAACGTGCACTTGCAATTATGCAGGATGACACGGACACCGACTCTGATGCTGCAGACGGTGACTGGGATGTGTTGAGGGGAACTGCATCACTTGCTAGGGGGGTGCAGTTGATGATTGAGGCTGTTAGGGATGTTTTACACATTTTGGACACGGCTCCGGAACAGGTGGAGGAGGCCTTCTTCACAGATGATAAGAAGCCCCCCCTCACTTTCTCGGCATCCAAAGAATTGAATGCTATCTTTGAAAAGGCATGGGAAACTCCGGAAAATAAATTCCAGATTCCCAAGAGGGTCTTGGTGGCTTTTCCCTTCCCAGAGGAAGATGGGAAGAGATGGGAGTCCCCGCCGATAGTCGACGCCTCTGTCTCCAGGCTGTCCAAACAGGTGGTATTACCAGTCCCGGGATCTACCGCGTTAAAGGACCCGGCAGATTGCAAGGTGGATGCTACGCTAAAATCCATTTACACGGCTTCAGGGGCTATATTGCGGCCTACTATAGCCTGTGCTTGGATTGATAAAGCTATTGCCAGGTGGTCAATCACTCTGCAGGAGGAATCGTCTACGCTGGACAAAGGTGACGTTGATTTATTTTTACGTAATATTCAGGATTCTGCAGGGTTCCTGGGGGATTCCATGAAGGACCTGGGTTCCATAGCTGCGGGGATCTCCTCCATGTCCGTCTCGGCTCGCAGAGGTCTTTGGCTGCGCAACTGGTCTGCAGACGCGGAATCCAGGAAGTGTGTAGAAGGCCTGCCATACAAAGGTCAGGCTCTCTTTGGGGAGGCGCTGGATGCGTGGATTGCCACGGCTACCGCGGGTAAGTCTCCTTTTCTCCCCTCGGCTGCACTGGCTACGAAGCAGTCCTTTTCATCTACCACGTCACAGTCCTTTCAGCCCGCGAGGCCTAGAAAGAATAAGCCTTCGAACACCTTCTTCAGAGCTGGTCGTGCCAAGGGAAAGAAACCCGCTCCCGCAGGTTCCCAGACCCAGAAGCCCGCTTCTGATACCCCCAAGTCCTCCGCATGACTGACAGCTAGGCCTGGAGGAAGGTCAGGCGGGGGCAAGATTCCACCAGTTCAGTCGGGTCTGGACCCCTGGGTTCTGGATATAGTGTCCAGAGGGTACAGACTGGAGTTCCAAGATCCCCCGCCTAACCGTTTCTTCAAGTCAGGCTTGCCAGCGCTGCTGGTAGACAGGACAATTCTTCTGGAGGCCATCAGAAAATTTGTGGTGTCAGAGGTCATTGTTCCGGTCCCACTTCAGCAGCGGAACAAGGGTTATTGGGGGTCATTCCGAGTTGTTCGCTCTGTATTTTTTTTTTTCCGCAACAGAGCGATTAGTCGCTAATGCGCATGCGCAATGTCCGCAATGCGACTGCGCCAAGTAAATTTGCTATGCAGTTAGGAATTTTACTCACGGCATTACGAGGTTTTTTCTTCGTTCTGGTGATCGGAGTGTGATTGACAGGAAGTGGGTGTTTCTGGGCGGAAACAGGCCGTTTTATGGGAGTGTGCGAAAAAACGCTACCGTTTCTGGGAAAAACGCGGGAGTGGCTGGAGAAACGGAGGAGTGTCTGTGCGAACGCTGGGTGTGTTTGTGACGTCAAACCAGGAACGACCAGCACTGAACTGATCGCAGATGCCGAGTAAGTTTGAAGCTACTCAGAAACTGCTAAGAAGTGTCTATTCGCAATTCTGCTAATCTTTCGTTCGCAATTTTGATATGATAAGATTCACTCCCAGTAGGCGGCGGCTTAGCGTGTGCAAAGCTGCTAAAAGCAGCTTGCGAGCGAACAACTCGGAATGACCCCCATTATTTGAACCTTTTTATGGTACAGAAACCGGATGGTTCGGTACGGCCTATTCTAAACTTAAAATCTTTGAACCCTTATCTCAGGACTGTCGGTGGGGGAGCTCCTGGTGTCCCTGGACATCAAGGATGCTTACCTCCACATTCCCATTTGGGCGCCGCATCAAGCATATCTCAGGTTTGCGCTGATGGATGTTCACTATCAGTTCCAGCCCCTGCCGTTTGGCCTCTCCACAGCACCGAGGATCTTCACCAAGGTGATGGCGGAGATGATGGTTCTCCGCAGCAAACGGGGTGAACATAATTCCATATCTGGACGATCTCCTGATCAAGGCGTCTTCCAGGGAGAGGTTGTTGCGTTCCATCGCGCTCACGACACGGCTGCTCAGGAGGCACGGTTGGATCCTAAATCTTCCAAAGTCTCATCTGGAGCCGACAAGGCGGCTGTCTTTCCTGGGAATGATCCTCGACACAGAAGTGCAGAAGGTATTTCTCACGGTGGAGAAAGCGTTAGTGATTCAAGCAATGGTCCGTGAGGTCCTAAAGCCTACCCAGGTATCGGTTCATCAATGCATACGCCTTCTGAGGAAGATGGTTGCTGCCTACGAGGCTCTGCAGTACGGCAGGTTTCATGCTCGACCCTTTCAGCTGGACCTGTTGGACCAGTGGTCGGGCTCTTGCCTACACATGCACAAGAGGATACGCCTGTTTCCGAAAGCCAGGATTTCGCTCTTCTGGTGGCTGCATCTTCCGCACCTTCCGGAAGGGAGAAGGTTCGGAATTCAAGACTGGATCCTTTTAACCGCAGATGCCTAAGAGGTTGGGGAGCGGTCGCTCTGGGGGAAACCTTTCAGGGACTATGGTCGGATCAAGAATCACTTCTCCCAATAAACATCCTGGAACTCAGGGCCGTTTACAATGCCCTTCTGCAAGCAGCACACCTTCTACAGGACCGGGCTGTTCAGGTGCAGTCGGACAATGTGACCATGGTGGCCTACATAAACCGACAAGGCGGAACGAAGAGCAGGGCTGCCATGTCAGAGGTGTCAAAAATCCTCATCTTGGCAGAAAGGCATACGGCGGCGATGTCGGCAATCTTCATTCCGGGCGTAGACAACTGGGAAGCAGACTTCCTCAGCAGACACGATCTCCATCCAGGAGAGTGGGGCCTCCATCCGGAGGTGTTCGAGGAGGTAACCGGTTGGTGGGGGGTTCCCCACATAGACATGATGGCCTCAACAAGAAGCTATAGAGGTACTGTTCCAGGTCAAGAGACCCACAGGCAGTGGCGGTGGACGCACTGGTAACACCGTGGGTGTTCAAATCAGTGTATGTGTTCCCTCCACTTCCTCTGATTCCAAAGGTTCTTCAGCTCGTAAGAAGAACAAAGGTTCTGGCAATCCTCATTGCTCCGGACTGGCCAAGGAGGGCTTGGTATGCGGATCTGCTGGATATTCTGCTGGAAGATCCACGGCCTTTACCTCTACGGGAGGATCCTCTTCTGCAGGGGCCGTTCGCTTATCAAGACTTACCGCGGCTATGTTTGACAGCATGGCGGTTGAATGCCAGATCTTAGCTCGGAAAGGTATCCCGAGTGAGGTCATTCCTACCCTGATACAGGCCAGGAAGGGGGTAACGTCTAAACATTACCATCGCATTTGAAAGAAATATGTTTCTTGGTGTGAGGCCAAGAAGTTTCCGGCGGTGGAGTTTCAACTTGGACGTTTTCTCCTTTTCCTGCACGCAGGGTGGATATGGGACTGAGACTGGGCTCCATCGAGGTCCAGATCTCTGCTTTGTCCATCTTCTTCCAGAAACAATTGGCTGTTCTTTCTGAGGTTCAGATCTTTTTGAAAGGGGTTCTGCACATTCAGCCTCCCTTTGTGGCGCCTACGGCTCCGTGTTATCTTGATGTGGTGTTGCAGTTCCTACGATCTGCTTGGTTTGAGCCTCTACAGGAGGCTGACCTCAAGTTTCTCACGTGGAAGGCGGTCACCTTGTTGGCCTTGGCTTCTGCGCGACGCGTGTCTGAATTGGGGCTTTATCTTGTAAAAGCCCCTATTTCTCTATCGTCCTAGTGGATGCTGGGGTTCCTGAAAGGACCATGGGGGAATAGCGGCTCCGCAGGAGACAGGGCACAAAAGTAAAGCTTTCCGATCAGGTGGTGTGCACTGGCTCCTCCCCCTATGACCCTCCTCCAAGCCAGTTAGATTTTTGTGCCCGGCCGAGAAGGGTGCAATTCTAGGTGGCTCTCCTAAAGAGCTGCTTAGAGAAAGTTTAGCTTAGGTTTTTTACTTTACAGTGAGTCCTGCTGGCAACAGGATCACTGCAACGAGGGACAGAGGGGAGAAGAAGTGAACTCACCTGCGTGCAGGATGGATTGGCTTCTTGGCTACTGGACATCAGCTCCAGAGGGACGATCACAGGTACAGCCTGGATGGTCACCGGAGCCTTGCCGCCGGCCCCCTTGCAGATGCTGAAGTAAGAAGAGGTCCAGAATCGGCGGCAGAAGACTCCTCAGTCTTCTAAAGGTAGCGCACAGCACTGCAGCTGTGCGCCATTTTCCTCTCAGCACACTTCACACGGCAGTCACTGAGGGTGCAGGGCGCTGGGAGGGGGGCGCCCTGGGAGGCAAATGAATACCTATTTTGGCTAAAAATACCTCACATATAGCCTCCGGAGGCTATATGGAGATATTTAACCCCTGCCAGAATCCGTTAAGAGCGGGAGACGAGGCCGCCGAAAAAGGGGCGGGGCTTATCTCCTCAGCACACAGCGCCATTTTCCCTCACAGAAAGGCTGGAGGGAAGGCTCCCAGGCTCTCCCCTGCACTGCACTACAGAAACAGGGTTAAAACAGAGAGGGGGGGCACTAATTTGGCGATATGCTTATATATTAAGATGCTATAAGGGAAAACACTTATATAAGGTTGTCCCTATATAATTATAGCGTTTTTGGTGTGTGCTGGCAAACTCTCCCTCTGTCTCTCCAAAGGGCTAGTGGGTCCTGTCCTCTATCAGAGCATTCCCTGTGTGTGTGCTGTGTGTCGGTACGTGTGTGTCGACATGTAGGAGGACGATGTTGGTGAGGAGGCGGAGCAATTGCCTGTAATGGTGATGTCACTCTCTAGGGAGTCGACACCGGAATGGATGGCTTATTTAGGAAATTACGTGATAATGTCAACACGCTGCAAGGTCGGTTGACGACATGAGACGGCCGACAAACAATTAGTACCGGTCCAGACGTCTCAAAAACACCGTCAGGGGTTTTAAAACGCCCGTTTACTTTAGTCGGTCGACACAGACACAGACAGGGACACTGAATCCAGTGTCGACGGTGAATAAACAAACGTATTCCTTATTAGGGCCACACGTTAAAGGCAATGAAGGAGGTGTTACATATTTCTGATACTACAAGTACCACAAAAGAGGGTATTATGTGGGATGTGAAAAAACTACCATAGTTTTTCCTGAATCAGATAAATTAAATAAAGTGTGTGATGATGCGTGGGTTCCCCCCGATAGAAAATTATGGGCGGCATACCCTTTCCCGCCAGAAGTTAGGGCGCGTTGGGAAACACCCCTTAAGGTGGATAAGGCGCTCACACGCTTATCAAAACAAGTGGCGGTACCGTCTATAGATAGGGCCGTCCTCAAGGACCAGCTGACAGGAGGCTGGAAAAATATCATAAAAAGTATATACACACATACTGGTGTTATACTGCGACCAGCGATCGCCTCAGCCTGGATGTGCAGAGCTGGGGTGGCTTGGTCGGATTCCCTGACTAAAAATATTGATACCCTTGACAGGGACAGTATTTTATTGACTATAGAGCATTTAAAGGATGCATTTCTATATATGCGAGATGCACAGAGGGATATTTGCACTCTGGCATCATGAGTAAATGCGATGTCCATAACTGCCAAAAGATGTTATGGACACGACAGTGGTCAGGTGATGCAGATTCCAAACGGCACAAAGGTGTATTGCCGTATAAAGGAAGAGGAGTTATTTGGGGTCGGTCCATCGGACCTGGTGGCCACGGCAACTGCTGGAAAATCCACCGTTTTTTACCCTAAGTCACATCTCTGCAGAAAAAGACACCGTCTTTTCAGCCTCAGTCCTCTCGTCCCTATAAGATCATATCTGCCCAGGGATAGAGGAAAGGGAAGGAGACTGCAGCAGGCAGCCCATTCCCAGGAACAGAAGCGTTCCACCGCTTCTGACAAGTTCTCAGCATGGCGCTGAGACCGTACAGGACCCCTGGATCCTACAAGTAGTATCCCAGGGGTACAGATTGGAAGGTCGAGACGTTTCCCCTTCGCAGGCTCCTGAAGTCTGCTTTACCAAGGTCTCCCTCCGACAAGGAGGCAGTATGGAAAAAAATTCACAAGCTGTATTCCCAGCAGGTGATAACTAAATTACCCCTCCTACTACAAGAAAAGGGGTATTATTCCACACTATATTGTGGTACTGAAGCCAGAAGGCTAGGTGAGACTTATTCTAAAAAATTTTTTGAACACTTACAAAGGTTCAAATCAAGATGGAGTCACTCAGAGCAGTGATAACGAACCAGGAAGAAGAGGACTATATAGTGTCCCGGGACATCAGGGATGCTTACCTCTATGTCCCAAATTTGCCCTTCTCACTAAGGGTACCTCAGGTTCGTGGTGCAGAACTGTCACTGTCAGTTTCAGACGCTGCCGTTTGGATTGTCCACGGCACCCCGGGTCTTTACCAAGGTAATGGCCGAAATGATGATTCTTCTTCGAAGAAAAGGCGTCTTAAGTATCCCTTACTTGGACGATTTCCTGATAAGGGCATAGTCCAGGGAACAGTTGGAGGTCGGAGTAGCACTATCTCGGATACTGCTACAACAGCACGGGTGGATTCTAAATATTCCAAAATCGCAGCTGATCCGACGACACGTCTGCTGTGCCTAGGGATGATTCTGGACACAGTCCAGAAAAAGGTGTTTCTCCCGGAAGAGAAAGCCAGGGAGTTATCCGAGTTAGTCAGGAACCTCCTAAAAACAGTGCATCATTGCACAAGGGTCCTGGTAAAAATGGTGGCTTCCTACGAAGCAATTCCATTCGGCAGATTTCACGCAAGAACTTTTCAGTGGGATCTGCTGGACAAATGGCCCGGATCGCATCTTCAGATGCATCAGCGGATAACCCTATATCCAAGGACAAGGGTGTCTCTCCTGTGGTGGTTATAGAGTGCTCATCTTCTAGAGGGCCGCAGATTCGGCATTCAGGATTGGATGCTGGTGACCACGGAGCCCAGCCCGAGAGGCTGGGGAGCAGTCACACAGGGAAAAAATTTCCAGGGAGTGTGATCAAGTCTGGAGACTTTTCTCCACATAAATATACTGGAGCTAAGGGTAAATTTATAATGCTCTAAGCTTAGCAAGACCTCTGCTTCAGGGTCAGCCGGTATTTATCCAGTGGGAAAAACATCACGGCAGTCGCCCACGTAAACAGACAGGGCGACACAAGAAGCAGGAGGGCAATGGCAAAAACTGCAAGGACTTTTCGCTGGGCGGAAAATCATGTGATAGCACTGTCAGCAGTGTTTCATCCCGGGAATGGAAACTGGGAAGCAGACTTCCTCAGCAGGCACGACCTCCACCCGGGAGAGTGGAAACTTCATCGGGAAGTTTTTTCCACATGATTGTAAACCGTTGGGAAATACCAAAGGTGGACATGATGGCGTCCCGTCTGAACAAAAAACGGGACAGGTATTGCGCCAGGTCAAGAGACCCTCAGGCAATAGCTGTGGACGTTCTGGTAACACCGTGGGTGTACCAGTCGGTGTATGTGTTCCCTCCTCTGCTTCTCATACCTAAGGTGCTGAGAATTATAAGACGTAGAGGAGTAAGAACTATACTCATGGCTCCGGATTGGCCAAGAAGGACTTGGTACCCGGAACTTCAAGAGATGCTTACAGAGGTCTTATGGCCTCTGCCGCTAAGAAGGGACTTGCTTCAGCAAGTACCATGTCTGTTCCAAGACTTACCGCAGCTGCGTTTGTCGGCATGGCGGTGGAAAGCCGGATCCTAAGGGAAAAAGGCATTCCGGAAGAGGTCATTCCTACCCTGGTCAAAGCCAGAAAGGAGGTGACCGCACAACATTATCACCACATGTGGCGAAAATATGTTGCGTGGTGTGAGGCCAGGAAGGCCCCACAAAGAAATTTCAACTCGGTCGTTTCCTGCATTTCCTGCAAACAGGAGTGTCTATGGGCCTCAAATTGGGGTCCATTAAGGTTCAAATTTCGGCCCTGTCGATTTTCTTCCAGAAAGAATTGGCTTCAGTTCCTGAAGTCCAGAAGTTGTCAAGGGAGTATTGCATATACAACCCCCTTTTGTGCCTCCAGTGGCACTGTGGGATCTCAACGTAGTTCTGGGATTCCTCAAATCACATTGGTTTAAAACCAGTCAAATCTGTGGATTTGAAGCATCTCACAGGAAAAGTGACCATGCTCTTGGCCCTGGCCTGGACCAGGCGAGTGTCAAATTGGTGGTTTTTTTCTCAAAAAAGCCCATATCTGTTTGTCCATTCGGACAGGGCAGAGCTGCGGACTCGTCCCCAGTTCTCTCCCTAAGGTGGTGTCAGTGTTTTACCTGAACCAGCTTATTGTGGTGCCTTGCACCTACTAGGGACTTGGAGGACTCCAAGTTGCTAGATGTTGTCAGGGCCCTGAAAATATGTTCCAGGACGGCTGGAGTCAGGAAAACTGACTTGCTGTTATCCTGTATGCACCCAACAAACTGGGTGCTCTTGCTTCTAAGCAGACTATTGCTAGTTGGATGTGTAATACAATTCAGCTTGCACATTCTGTGGCAGGCCTGCCACAGCCAAAATATGTAAATGCCCATTCCACAAGGAAGGTGGGCTCATCTTGGGCGGCTGCCCGAGGGGTCTCGGCTTTACAACTTTGCCGAGCAGCTACTTGGTCAGGGGCAAACACGTTTGCTAAATTCTACAAATTTGATACCCTGGCTAAGGAGGACCTGGAGTTCTCTCATTCGGTGCTGCAGAGTCATCCGCACTCTCCCGCCCGTTTGGGAGCTTTGGTATAATCCCCATGGTCCTTTCAGGAACCCCAGCATCCACTAGGACGATAGAGAAAATAAGAATTTACTTACCGATAATTCTATTTCTCGGAGTCCGTAGTGGATGCTGGGCGCCCATCCCAAGTGCGGATTATCTGCAATACTTGTACATAGTTACAAAAATCGGGTTATTATTGTTGTGAGCCATCTTTTCAGAGGCTCCGCTGTTATCATACTGTTAACTGGGTTTAGATCACAAGTTGTACGGTGTGATTGGTGTGGCTGGTATGAGTCTTACCCGGGATTCAAAATTCCTCCCTTATTGTGTACGCTCGTCCGGGCACAGTACCTAACTGGCTTGGAGGAGGGTCATAGGGGGAGGAGCCAGTGCACACCACCTGATCGGAAAGCTTTACTTTTGTGCCCTGTCTCCTGCGGAGCCGCTATTCCCCCATGGTCCTTTCAGGAACCCCAGCATCCACTACGGACTCCGAGAAATAGAATTATCGGTAAGTAAATTCTTATTTTTATCTTCCATGAAGACAGGGCGGAACTTAGGACTCGTCCACAGTTCCTACCTAAGGTTGTGTCTGCTTTCCACATCAACCAACCTATTGTGGTGCCAGTGGCTACGGACTCCTCAATTACTTCAATGGCCTTTGATGTAGTGAGGACTTTGAAGATTTACGTGAAGAGGATGGCTCGTCATAGGAAAAGTGACACTCTGTTTGTCCTCCATGATCCAAAGAAAATTGGATGTCCTGCTTCTAAGCAGTCGATTTCCCGCTGGATCGGTTTCACTATCTAGCATGCTTATTCCTCGGCAGGATTGCCGTGTCCAAAATCTGTAAAGGCCCACTCAACTCGTAAAGTGGGCTCTTCCTGGGTGGCTGCCCGGGGTGTCTCGGCGGTACAACTCTGCCGAGCAGCTACTTGGTCTGGGTCGAACACGTTTGCCAAGTTTTACAAGTTCGATACTTTGGCCTCTGATGACCTCAAATTTGGTCAAGCAGTGTTGCAGGAGCCTCCGCGCTCTCCCTCCCGTACTGGGAGCTCTGGCACATCACCATGGTACTAATATGGACCCGAGCACCATCAAGGACGTAAGGGAAAATAGGATTTTGGTTACTTACCGGTAAATCCTTTTCTCGTAGAGGATGCTGGGCGCCCGCCCAACGCTTTGTTTTCCTGCATTGGTTTTATGGTTCAGTGTTACCTGGTTCTTAGGTAAGTTCTGCGTCATTTACTGTTTCAGCTGTTGCTGAAGTTGTTCTGGCATGTTAGCCGGATTCTCTTGTTGTGTGGGCTGGTGTGAATCACACCACTATCTGTGTAATTCCTTCTCTCGAAGTATGTCGTCTCTTCGGGCACAGTTTCTAGACTGAGTCTAGTAGGAGGGGCATACAGGGAGGAGCCAGCCCACACTATTAAACTCTTAAAGTGCCAATGGCTCCTGGTAGACCCTTCTATACCCCATGGTACTAATATGGACCCCAGCATCCTCTACGGACTACGAGAAAAGGATTTACCGGTAGGTAACCAGAATCCTATATTTTTATTTTTTTATTTTTTACATTTGGTTATGAAAGAAAACCACCATAAGTTCAGATGTGAGTTTGCTTAAATAGAGGTCATGTGGTACCTTTTTTAGAAAATAAGGATATAGACTTTCATGATCAAAAGTGGGTAGCTATCAGAACATGCATATCCACAAAAAATGAGAGCAGAGGGTGGAGTGTACACACACGCACACAGAAGAGGAGCAATGCAAAGTGTGCATCGGACAGCAAACTCGCTGCAATGCGGAACTTATCTTGACCCAGGCAGAAGGGTATCCTGAACTGGAACCATGGATTCCAGATCTCATGACATTTTGGGATTGTGTTCTGGGCTCGACTAATAAAGTCCATGGATTTTGCAAACCACAACCTATTAAGCAATGCCGGGATCAACGGGAGAGTGGGATGTATTCAACCTTTAGCAATTACAGTTTTGGCTACATTGCAAAAATGCAAGCAGTCCCAAGGCTTACTAATGTGCTTAACTGAGACTGTTGAGCAAAGCAACAGCTGGTTCCTTGGTAATTATGAGGACTGCGAGTCATGTGATCAGAGTTCAGATTACAGTCCAGAATTGTTGGCCCTGAGGGCATGACCACCATGTAGAAAATGCCAACTTCCCTACACTGCCACCAACATGTATGTTAGAAGTTCAAGAAATTTTTTTTTTTACATTTTCAGGAACCAAATACCACTGGAAGTAAACTTTAGCAGTCCTAAGACCATTGGCAACCCAGTCCTTGCTGTCCGGAGGCATCCCCAAGTTCCTTTCATAGCCTATTTCTTGAGGATGAATTCTGGGGCTAGCATAGAATTGTTAACGTCTGAAATATTTCCTTTTACGGGCAATGATATACAGTAAATTCATCAGAAAGGGTGGGAAAAGTGGACTGATACAGATATGAGATGAGTGTTTTCGACTTCGAATTATTGATTTTATATCCCAATAGGAAACTAAACTCCAAGCTCATAGTATAGATTTGGAAGAGAAATAATTGGTCGTGACAATGTGAGCAAGGCATTGTCAGCAAAAAGAGCTATTTTATACCTCTGAGAACCTAGAGCAATACCACAGAAGTTTTCTCTAACGTCCTAAGTGGATGCTGGGGACTCCGTCAGGACCATGGGGAATAGCGGCTCCGCAGGAGACAGGGCACAAAAAGTAAGCTTTTAGGATCACATGGTGTATACTGGCTCCTCCCCCTATGACCCTCCTCCAAGCCTCAGTTAGGTTTTTGTGCCCGTCCGAGCAGGGTGCAATCTAGGTGGCTCTCCTAAAGAGCTGCTTAGAAAAAGTTTTTTATTTTCAGTGAGTCCTGCTGGCAACAGGCTCACTGCATCGAGGGACTTAGGGGAGAGAATTTCAACTCACCTGCGTGCAGGATGGATTGGATTCTTAGGCTACTGGACACCATTAGCTCCAGAGGGAGTCGGAACACAGGTCTCACCCTGGGGTTCGTCCCGGAGCCGCGCCGCCGACCCCCCTTACAGATGCTGAAGATTGAAGGTCCGGAAACAGGCGGCAGAAGGCTCTTCAGTCTTCATGAAGGTAGCGCACAGCACTGCAGCTGTGCGCCATTGTTGTCACACACTTCACACCAGACGGTCACGGAGGGTGCAGGGCGCTGCTGGGGGCGCCCTGGGCAGCAATATATAATACCTTTTATGGCAAAAGAATACATCACATATAGCCATTAAGGCTATATGTATGTATTTAACCCATGCCAAATGTCTAAAACTCCGGGAGAAAAGCCCGCCGGAATAGGGGGCGGGGCTTATTCTCCTCAGCACACAGCGCCATTTTCCTGCTCCGCTCCGCTGTGAGGAAGGCTCCCAGGACTCTCCCCTGCACTGCACTACAGAAACAGGGTAAAACAGAGAGGGGGGGCATATTTTGGCGATATTTTTATATATTTAAGCGGCTATAAGGAACAACACTTATATAGGGTTGTTCCCATATATATTATAGCGCTTGGGTGTGTGCTGGCAAACTCTCCCTCTGTCTCCCCAAAGGGCTAGTGGGGTCCTGTCTTCGATAAGAGCATTCCCTGTGTGTCTGCTGTGTGTCGGTACGTGTGTGTCGACATGTATGAGGACGATGTTGGCGTGGAGGCAGAGCAATTGCCGATAATGGTGATGTCACCCCCCAGGGAGTCGACACCGGAATGGATGGCTTTGTTTATGGAATTACGTGATAATGTCAGCACATTATAAAAATCAGTTGACGACATGAGACGGCCGGCAAACCAGTTAGTACCTGCCCAGGCGTCTCAGACACCGTCAGGGGCTGTAAAGCGCCCTTTACCTCAGTCGGTCGACACAGACACAGACACTGAATCTAGTGTCGACAGTGATGAAACAAACGTATTTTCAAGTAGGGCCACACGTTATATGATCACGGCAATGAAGGAGGCTTTGCATATCTCTGATACTACAAGTACCACAAAAAGGGGTATTATGTGGGGGGTGAAAAAACTACCTGTAGTTTTTCCTGAATCAGAGGAATTAAATGATGTATGTGATGAAGCGTGGGTTAACCCAGATAGAAAAATGCTAATTTCAAAAAAGTTATTAGCATTATACCCTTTCCCGCCAGAGGTTAGGGCGCGCTGGGAAACACCCCCTAGGGTGGATAAGGCGCTCACACGCTTATCGAAACAAGTGGCGTTACCGTCTCCTGATACGGCCGCCCTCAAGGATCCAGCTGATAGGAGGCTGGAAACTACCCTGAAAAGTATATACACTCATACTGGTGTTATACTGCGACCAGCCATCGCCTCAGCCTGGATGTGCAGTGCTGGGGTCGTCTGGTTGGATTCCCTGACTGAAAATATTGATACCCTGGATAGGGACAGTATTTTATTGACTATAGAGCAATTAAAGGATGCTTTCCTTTATATGCGAGATGCGCAGAGAGATATTTGCACTCTGGCATCGAGAGTAAATGCGATGTCCATATCTGCCAGAAGGAGTTTATGGACGCGACAGTGGTCAGGTGATGCGGATTCCAAACGACATATGGAAGTATTGCCGTATAAAGGGGAGGAATTATTTGGCGTCGGTCTATCGGATCTGGTGGCTACGGCAACTGCCGGAAAATCCACTTTTTTACCTCAGACCCCCTCCCAACAGAAAAAGACACCGTCTTTTCAGCCGCAGTCCTTTCGTTCCTATAAGAACAAGCGGACAAAAGGACAGTCATATCTGCCTCGGGGCAGAGGAAGGGGTAAGAGAGGGCAGCAAGCAGCCCCTGCCCAGGAACAGAAGCCCTCCCAGGGTTCTGCAAAGCCCTCAGCATGACGCTGGGGCCTTACAAGCGGACTCAGGAACGGTGGGGGGTCGACTCAAGAATTTCAGCGCACAGTGGGCTTGCTCACAGGTGGACCCCTGGATTCTACAGGTAGTATCTCAGGGTTACAGGTTGGAATTCGAGAAGTCTCCCCCTCGCCGGTTCCTAAAGTCTGCTTTGCCAACGTCTCCCTCGGACAGGGCGACGGTATTGGAAGCCATTCACAAGCTGTTTGCTCAGCAGGTGATAGTCAAGGTACCCCTCCTACAACAGGGAAAGGGGTATTACTCCACGCTATTTGTGGTACCGAAGCCGGACGGCTCGGTAAGACCTATTCTAAATCTCAAATGTTTGAACCTGTACATACAAAAATTCAAGTTCAAGATGGAGTCACTCAGAGCAGTGATAGCGAATCTGGAAGAAGGGGACTTTATGGTGTCCCTGGACATAAAGGACGCTTACCTGCATGTCCCAATTTGCCCTTCACATCAAGGGTACCTCAGGTTCGTGGTGCAAAACTGTCATTATCAGTTTCAGACGCTGCCGTTTGGATTGTCCACGGCACCTCGGGTCTTTACCAAGGTAATGGCCGAAATGATGATCCTTCTACGAAGAAGAGGCGTATTAATTATCCCTTACTTGGACGATCTCCTGATAAGGGCAAGATCCAGAGAACAGCTGGAAGACGGAGTAGCACTAACCCAACTAGTGCTGCAACAACACGGGTGGATTCTGAATTTTCCAAAATCTCAGTTGACCCCGACGACACGTCTGCTGTTCCTGGGAATGATTCTGGACACGGTTCAGAAAAAGGTGTTTCTTCCGGAGGAGAAAGCCAGGGAGTTATCCGAACTTGTCAGGAACCTCCTAAAACCAGGGACAGTGTCTGTGCATCAATGCACAAGAGTCCTGGGAAAGATGGTGGCTTCTTACGAAGCGATTCCATTCGGCAGATTCCACGCACAAACTTTTCAGTGGGATCTGCTGGACAAATGGTCCGGATCGCATCTGCAGATGCATCAGCGGATAACCTTATCGCCACGGACAAGGGTGTCTCTTCTGTGGTGGTTGCAGAGTGCTCATCTGTTAGAGGGCCGCAGATTCGGCATACAGGACTGGGTCCTGGTGACCACGGATGCCAGTCTGAGAGGCTGGGGAGCGGTCACACAAGGAAGAAACTTCCAGGGAGTATGGTCAAGCCTGGAGATGTCTCTTCACATAAATATACTGGAGCTAAGAGCGATTTACAATGCTCTAAGTCTGGCAAAACCCCTGCTTCAGGGTCAGCCGGTGTTGATCCAGTCGGACAACATCACGGCAGTCGCCCACGTAAACAGACAGGGCGGCACAAGAAGCAGGACAGCAATGGCAGAAGCTGCAAGGATTCTTCGCTGGGCGGAAGATCATGTGATAGCACTGTCAGCAGTATTCATTCCGGGAGTGGACAACTGGGAAGCAGACTTCCTCAGCTGACACGATCTACACCCGGGAGAGTGGGGACTTCATCCAGAAGTCTTCCACATGATTGTGAACCGTTGGGAAAAACCAATGGTGGATATGATGGCGTCCCGCCTCAACAAAAAACTGGACAGGTATTGCGCCAGGTCAAGAGATCCTCAGGCAATAGCTGTGGACGCTCTGGTAACACCGTGGGTGTTCGTCAGTGTATGTGTTCCCTCCTCTGCCTCTCATACCAAAAGTACTGAGAATTATACGGCAAAAGGGAGTAAGAACGATACTAGTGGCTCCGGATTGGCCAAGAAGAACTTGGTACCCGGAACTTCAAGAGATGCTCACGGAGGATCCGTGGCCTCTACCTCTAAGACGGGACCTGCATCAGCAGGGACCGTGTCTATTACAAGACTTACCGCGGCTGCGTTTGACGGCATGGCGGTTGAACGCCGAATTCTAAAGGAAAAAGGCATTCCGGAAGAGGTCATTCCTACACTGGTAAAGGCCAGGAAGGAGGTGACTGCACAACATTATCACCGCATTTGGAGGAAATATGTTGCGTGGTGTGAGGCCAGGAAGGCCCCCACGGAGGAATTTCAACTGGGTCGATTCCTACATTTCCTGCAAACAGGATTGTCTATGGGCCTCAAATTGGGGTCCATTAAGGTTCAAATTTCGGCCCTGTCGATTTTCTTCCAGAAAGAATTGGCTTCAGTTCCTGAAGTCCAGACTTTTGTAAAAGGAGTACTACATATACAGCCCCCGGTTGTGCCCCCAGTGGCACCGTGGGATCTTGATGTAGTCTTGGATTTTCTAAAATCCCATTGGTTTGAGCCGCTCAAATCGGTGGAGATGAAGTATCTTACATGGAAAGTAACCATGCTACTGGCCCTGGCTTCAGCCAGGAGAGTATCAGAATTGGCGGCTTTATCATATAAGAGCCCATATCTGATTTTCCATACGGACAGGGCAGAACTGCGGACGCGTCCTCATTTTCTGCCTAAGGTGGTGTCAGCGTTTCACCTGAACCAGCCTATTGTGGTGCCTGCGGCTACTAACGAGTTGGAGGATTCCAAGTTGTTGGACGTGGTCCGGGCATTGAAAATATATATTTCAAGAACGGCTGGAGTCAGAAAGTCTGACTCACTGCTTATATTGTATGCACCCAACAAGATGGGTGCTCCTGCTTCTAAGCAGACGATTGCTCGTTGGATTTGTAGCACAATTCAACTTGCACTTTCTGTGGCAGGCTTGCCACAACCTAAATCTGTCAAGGCCCATTCCACAAGGAAAGTGGGCTCATCCTGGGCGGCTGCCCGGGGAGTCTCGGCATTACAACTCTGCCGAGCTGCTACTTGGTCAGGGGCAAACCACGTTTGCAAAATTCTACAAATTTGATACCCTGGCTGAGGAGGACCTTGAGTTCTCTCATTCGGTGCTGCAGAGTCATCCGCACTCTCCCGCCCGTTTGGGAGCTTTGGTATAATCCCCATGGTCCTGACTGAGTCCCCAGCATCCACTTAGGACGTTAGAGAAAATAAGAATTTACTTACCGATAATTCTATTTCTCGTAGTCCGTAGTGGATGCTGGGCGCCCATCCCAAGTGCGGATTGTCTGCAATACTTGTACATAGTTATTGTTACAAAAAAATCGGGTTATTTGTTGTGAGCCGTCTGTTCAGAGGCTCCTACGTTTGTCATACTGTTAACTGGGTTCAGATCACAAGTTATACGGTGTGATTGGTGTGGCTGGTATGAGTCTTACCCGGGGTTCAATATCCTTCCTTATTGTGTACGCTCGTCCGGGCACAGTACCTAGCTGAGGCTTGGAGGAGGGTCATAAGGGGAGGAGCCAGTACACACCATGTGATCCTAAAAGCTTACTTTTTGTGCCCTGTCTCCTGCGGAGCCGCTATTCCCCATGGTCCTGACTGAGTCCCCAGCATCCACTACGGACTACGAGAAATAGAATTATCGGTAAGTAAATTCTTATTTTCGTTGGCTCTAATTCTAGTCCCCAGGGGCTCAATGCAGTAAGGGTCAGAGTGGGTGACTGGCAAGAAACATCAGAGAGAGCACAGTACATCATAACCTCCGACGGGACTGTGATCTAAAGCCTGAATTGCTGTTACAAGATTGCCATGGAAGCCAAATGCTGACAAGAGTAGCAAATATGAACCGCCACGAGACTTGATGGAAAGTTTTGTCAGCATCTAAGACCAAGACAATAGAAGGAGTAATGTTAGTGTGATGAATCAGATTATTAGCCCGTCACATGCTGTATGTAGCCTGTCTCATTGGGACATAACCCACTTGGTCTGGGCCTAACAGAAGGCAAATAGCTTAAGGTTAGTTACTGTGGGGAGGTAAATGTTTGACAAATGTCCTATGATAGGTCAGTGAAAAACCATCAGGAACTGGGGCCATACATGTATTCTGCATTAGAAAGCTCTGCTCGGTAAACTTTTTTTCCTGCTGAAACAGGATAGTCTTTACAGCCCAACCGCCCCACAAACTTTTGTTACAAAGTTGGTAACACACATTTCCACCTCTGTCATTTGTATGCTGTGGCATTAAGAGTTCCCTTCACTGGTCTGTTTTTATTTTCATTAAATAGTATTTACACAATAGTAAAAAAAAAAATTATATTTAACAATACAAACACAGCCCCTGGTGCCAGTTGATTTAACAAACATTAGTGATGCTTTTCTATAAATATATATAATACTGACTCTAATAGAACCACTGCATGTTTTATAGTGTAATGTATTTTACATTCTGTACTTCTGTATTTTAGATCTGTGGGAGGAATCCGAGCTTCCCTGTACAATGCGGTCACTGTGGATGATGCTGAGAAACTTGCAGACTTCATGATACAATTCAAGGAGACTCACCAGTGAAGAAGAGCTGTGCAATGACTTCCATGCTGACTTTATTCTTCTCTCTACTGTATAGAATCCACCTCTATGGATAAGCTATTTTCATAGCGTAGAAATCATCACTCGTAAACTAGTCTCTTTTGTACTGAGAGGACAAAACCTATCTAGCATTCCTGTTATGCTCTTCATGAGTGGTGTTTGCAATGATCTCTTTTCAGTGAAATGATATTGTAGTAGAATTTTGCACAGCATGAGCGTCTCATGTTATGGCAGTGAACGGTGTGACCACAATGTGGACATATTGGAGCCGAGGTCAGTATACGATTACTAAATAATGCCACTGATAGCACAGACTCCTCTGACTCTTTGCACGTTAACTGACCCCTCCTCTATTTTTTTTTTTCTTTTCTTTTTTCTGTAAATAGAGGTCAAAATATATTGTCCCAAGACAATTGTCGTACCTGCATATTTTGTTTATGCAATAAGAACAAATTAAATGTTTTCTAGTGTGTATACAGTTTGCGTGTTTTTGATTAAAAAGTCACTGCCTGGAAGATAAAAGCTAAAGCTACTGTCTCAAACATCAGCTGTTTCCACCTGGCGGCATACAATGTATGGAATATACCACACAGCTGTGATCTTACAGAGATTGTTGCTTCAAAAATGAGGGAATATGTAGGGGATATTTTGTTTAGTATCTCTGTAGCTTTGCCAAGGTCTCTCTGGTGGGGAATACGATGTACCAGGGCCGGTCAGGGAGAAAGCCCTAGCATTCATATTGGGGCATGGCCACACCTTTTACATGCTTTACTGGTTGTTTCCCCTAGCACCAGGCTCCAAAGATCTCCCGGAAGCCCTGGCTATATTTTAGGAATGAATCTGTCTGCTCAGTTATGTTTTTTATTCTGGACCTAGACATAGTGTCATACCCCTCCACTTGAGAACATAACCTTTGCTCCTAGACTCGCATTGTGAGAGCATCGTCACATGTAATTAGGATTGATAGGAGAGCACTGGCAAAGGAGATAAAGGGATTGTGGGAGAAAAAGCAGCAATGGCAACTACTACCTGGTGAGCTCTGAATGTAGACTTACTAGCAAATAGTTGACATTCTAGAAGTAGTCTCTTTTTATTTTATTTTTTTGTGACATTCATTTGTTATTTTGTTTATGTATCAAGCTAAATAAAATGTACTGGGCTATTACAATAAGGGAATGTGGAAAATGTTCTGCTTTTTGGCACTGTGGTCCAGGTGGCAAATGCATGGGGACGTGATAATGCAATTTCCGTTATGGCCCTGCTGCCCACCTTGTAACATCCCTGGACATGGCAATGATTTTATTCACAGCAAATCTGATCAACAAGCCTCTGGCGAACGTTCTTCACTTGGGAAGTGGGCAGGATCTGCTTCCCAAAATTCTATAGTTTGAGAAAGTAACCATGCATGATCTAGAATCTTATTTTTTGTTTCTCGAACGTCCTTGAGGATGCTGGGACTCTGTAAGGACCATGGGGAATAGACTGGCTCCGCAGGAGATAGGGCACTTTAAGAAAACTTTGGACTCTGGGTGTGCACTGGCTCCTCCCTCTATGCCCCTCCTCCAGACCTCAGTTAGTTTTACACTGTGCACAGAGCAAGATGGGTGCACTGCAGAGAGCTCTCCAGAGTTCTCTGCCTAGAAGCATTTTTGTTTAGATTTTTTTTTCTCTACATTTTTACTACTTTTTCACAGGGAGCACTGCTGGCAACAGGCTCCCTGCATCGAGGGACACAGGAGAGAGGAGCAGACCTTCTTGTCAAAGATAGGCTCTGCTTCCTCGGCTACTGGACACCATTAGCTCCGGAGGGGGTGAACGCAGGTTCTTACTGGGCGTCCACCCCCGGAGCCGCGCCGCCGTTCTCCTCACAGAGCTAGAAGTACAGAAGTGGTCAGGCGGCAGAAGCCTTCAGCTTCACTGAGGTAACTCACAGCACTGCAGCTGTGCGTCATTGCTCCCATACACCTCACATACTCCGGTCACTGTAAGGGTGCAAGGCGCAGGGGGGGGTGCCCTGGGCTGCAATATAAAACCTCTGCATGGCAAAAAGTCTATATACATGTACAGGTGGGCTCTGCACATGTATATAAAAGAGCCCCCGCCATATTTCTCTAACGTCCTAGTGGATGCTGGGGACTCCGTAAGGACCATGGGGAATAGTCGGGCTCCGCAGGAGACAGGGCACTTTAAGAAAGAATTAGGATACTGGTGTGCACTGGCTCCTCCCTCTGTCCCTCCTCCAGACCTCAGTTTGAATCTGTGCCCGGACGAGCTGGGTGCAACTTAGTGAGCTCTCCTGAGCTTGCTAAAAAGAAAGTATTTTGTTAGGATTTTTTATTTTCAGAGAGATCTGCTGGCAACAGACTCTCTGCTACGTGGGACTGAGGGGAGAGAAGCAGCCCTACTCACTGAAGATAGGTCCTGCTTCTTAGGCTACTGGACACCATTAGCTCCAGAGGGATCGTACACAGGAACGCACCCTTGGTCGTCCGATCCCAGAGCCGCGCCACCGTCCCCCTCACAGAGCCAGAAGACAGAAGCTGGCGTGAGAAGCAAGAAGACTTCGAAATCGGCGGCAGAAGACTCCAGTCTTCATATGAGGTAGCACACAGCACTGCAGCTGTGCGCCATTGCTCCCACACTAAACCCACACACTCCGGTCACTGCAGGGCGCAGAGGGGGGCGCCCTGGGCCGCAATTGAGAACCTCTTGGCAAAAAGCAGCATATATACAGTTGGGCACTGTATATATGCATGAGCCCCCGCCATTATTTTACACACACAACGCGGGACAGAAGCCCGCCGCTGAGGCTATGTGGTAACAGAGCGGGTACAAATGAATGTGGGGTCGCCACCGACGGCGCCGACACCCGATTGGATGGATATGTGGAAGGTTTTAAATGATAATGTTAATTCCTTGCATAAAAGGTTGGATAAAGCTGAAGCCTTGGGACAGTCGGGGTCTCAACCCACGCCTGATCCTACATCGCAGAGGCCGTCAGGGTCTCCAGAAGCGCCCACTATCCCAAATTGTTGACACATATCGACACGGATTCTGACTCCAGTGGCGATGATGCAAAGTTGCAGCCTAAAATGGCTAAAGCCATCCGCTACATGATTATAGCAATGAAAGATGTGTTGCACATCACAGACGAAACCCCAGTCCCTGACAAGAGGGTTTATATGTATGGGGAGAAAAGGCAAGAGGTGACCTTACCCCCTTCACATGAGTTAAATGAGTTATGTGAAAAAGCTTGGGAATCTCCAGATAGAAAACTGCAGATTTCCAAACGGATGCTTATGGCGTATCCTTTCCCGCCAACTGACAGGTTACGCTGGGAATCCTCCCCTAGGGTAGACAAAGCTTTAACACGCTTATCCAAAAGGGTAGCCCTGCCGTCACAGGATACGGCCACCCTCAAAGATGCTGCGGATAGAAAGCAGGAGGGTATCCTGAAGTCCATTTATAAACATTCAGGTACCTTACTACGGCCGGCGATTGCGTCGGCCTGGATGTGTAGTGCTGCAGCAGCATGGACAGATACCTGAGGAACTTGATACCTTGGACAAGGATACTATATTACTAACCCTGGCGCATATAAAAGACGCTGTCCTATATATGAGAGATGCTCAAAGAGACATTAGCCTACTGGGCTCTAGAATAAATGCAATGTCGATTTCTGCCAGAAGGGTCCTGTGGACTCGGCAATGGACAGGCGATGCCGACTCAAAAAGGCACATGGAGGTTTTACCTTACAAGGGTGAGTAATTGTTTGGGGACGGTCTCTCGGACCTGGTCTCCACAGCTACGGTGGGAAAGTCAAATGTTTTGCCATATGTTCCCTCACAACCTAAGAAAGCACCGTATTACCAAATGCAGTCCTTTCGATCACAAAAAGGCAATAAAGTCCGAGGTGCGTCCTTTCTTGCCAGAGGCAGGGGTAGAGGAAAGAAGCTGCACAATACAGCTAGTTCCCAGGAACAGAAGTCCTCCCCTGCTTCTACTAAATCTACCGCATGACGCTGGTGCACCACAGGCCCGGTGGGGGCGCGTCTCCGAAATTTCAGCCACAAGTGGGTTCACTCACAGGTGGATCCCTGGGCTATAGAGATTGTGTCTCAGGGATACAAGCTGGAATTCGAAGTGATGCTCCCTCACCGTTACCTCAAATCGGCCCTGCCAGCTTCCCCCATGGAGAGGGAAATAGTGTTAGCTGCAATTCACAAATTGTATCTCCAGCAGGTGGTGGTAAAGGTTCCCCTCCTTCAACAGGTATGGGGTTACTATTCGACAATGTTTGTGGTACCGAAACCGGACTGTTCGGTCAGACCCATATTGAATTTAAAATACCTGAACATATACCTGAAAAGGTTCAAGTTCAAGATGGAATCGCTCAGAGCGGTCATCGCAAGCCTGGAGGAGGGGGATTTTATGGTGTCTCTGGACATAAAGGATGCTTACCTTCATGTCCCCATTTATCCACCTCATCAGGAGTACCTCAGATTTGTGGTACAGGAATGTCATTACCAATTCCAGACGTTGCCGTTTGGTCTCTCCACGGCACCGAGAATATTTACCAAGGTAATGGCAGAAATGATGGTGCTCCTGCGAAAGCAAGGAGTCACAATAATCCCATACTTGGACGATCTCCTCATAAAGGCGAGGTCCAGAGAGTAGTTGCTGATCAGCGTAGCACGCTCTCGGGAAGTGTTACAACAGCACGGCTGGATTATGAATATTCCAAAGTCGCAGCTGATTCCTACGACGCGTCTGCCCTTCCTGGGCATGATTCTGGACACAGACCAGAAGAAGGTTTTTCTCCCGACGGAGAAGGCTCAGGAACTCATGACACTGGTCAGAGACCTCTTAAAACCAAAACAGGTGTCGGTGCATCACTGCACGCGAGTCCTGGGAAAGATGGTGGCGTCATACGAGGCCATTCCCTTCGGCAGGTTCCATGCAAGGACCTTTCAATGGGATCTGTTGGACAAGTGGTCCGGATCGCATATACAGATGCATCGGCTGATCACCCTATCCCCCAGGGCCAGGGTGTCTCTTCTGTGGTGGCTGCAGAGTGCTCACCTTCTTGAGGGCTGCAGATTCGGCATTCAGGACTGGGTCCTGGTGACCACGGATGCAAGCCTCCGAGGGTGGGGGACAGTCACACAGGGAAGAAATTTCCAGGGTCTGTGGTCAAGTCAGGAGACTTGCCTTCACATCAATATCCTGGAACTAAGGGCCATATACAACGCCCTAAGTCAAGCGGAGGCCCTGCTTCGCAACCAATCTGTGCTGATTCAATCAGACATCACCGCAGTGGCTCATGTAAACCGCCAAGGCGGCACAAGGAGCAGGGTGGCGATGGCGGAAGCCACCAGAATTCTTCGATGGGCGGAGAATCACGTACGAGCACTGTCAGCAGTGTTCATTCCGGGAGTGGACAACTGGGAAGCAGACTTCCTCAGCAGGCACGACCTCCACCTGGGAGAGTGGGGACTTCATCAAGAAGTCTTCGTGCAGATTGCAGGTCGGTGGGAACTGCCACAGGTGGACATGATGGCATCCCGCCTCAACAAAAAGCTACAGAGGTATTGTGCCAGGTCAAGAGACCCTCAGGCGATGGCTGTAGACGCACTAGTGACACCGTGGGTGTTCCAGTCGGTTTATGTGTTTCCTCCTCTTCCTCTCATACCCAAGGTGCTGAGAATCATAAGAAAAAGAGGAGTGAGAACAATACTCATTGTTCCAGATTGGCCAAGAAGGACTTGGTATCCAGAGCTGCAAGAAATGCTCACAGAGGACCCATGGCCTCTGCCTCTAAGATAGGATCTGTTGCAACAGGGGCCCTGTCTGTTCCAAGACTTACCGCGGCTGCGTTTGACGGCATGGCGGTTGAACGCCGGATCCTAGCAGAAAAAGGCATTCCGGATGAGGTTATTCCTACGCTGATAAAGGCTAGGAAGGACGTGACGGCTAAACATCACCGTATATGGCGAAAATATGTTGCTTGGTGTGAGGCCAGGACTGCCCCTACAGAGGAATTCCAGCTGGGCAGTTTCCTTCACTTCCTACAGTCGAGAGTGACTTTGGAACTAAAATTGGGTTCCATTAAGGTCCAGATTTCGGCCCTATCCATTTTCTTTCAAAAAGAACTGGCTTCTCTTCCTCAAGTTCAGACGTTTGTAAAGGGAGTGCTACATTTTCAGCCCCCGTTTGTGCCTCCAGTGGCACCTTGGGATCTTAATGTGGTGTTGAGTTTCCTGAAATCACACTGGTTTGAGCCACTTAAAACCGTGGAGTTAAAATTTCTCACGTGGAAGGTGGTCATGCTGTTAGCCTTGGCTTCAGCTAGGCGTGTGTCAGAATTGGCGGCTTTGTCACATAAAAGCCCCTATCTGTTTTTCCATATGGACAGGGCGGAATTGCGGACCCGTCCGCAATTTCTGCCAAAAGTGGTGTCATCTTTTTATATGAACCAACCTATTGTGGTGCCTGTGGCTACTCGTGACTTGGAGGATTCCAAGTTGCTAGATGTGGTCAGGGCTTTGAAGGTTTATGTAGCCAGAACGGCGAGAGTCAGGAAAACTGAGTCACTGTTTTATCCTGTATGCACCCAACAAGCTGGGTGCTCCTGCTTCAAAGCAAACTATTGCTCGCTGGATCTGTAACACGATTCAGCAGGCTCATTCTGCGGCTGGATTGTCGCTACCAAAATCAGTGAAGGCCCATTCCACAAGGAAGGTGGGCTCTTCTTGGGCGGCTGCTCGAGGGGTCTCGGCATTACAGCTTTGCCGAGCAGCAACTTGGTCGGGTTCAAACACGTTTGCAAAGTTCTACAAGTTTGATACCCTGGCTGAGGAGGACCTTGTGTTTGCCCATTCGGTGCTGCAGAGTCATCCGCACTCTCCCGCCCGTTTGGAAGCTTTGTAATAATCCCCATGGTCCTTACGGAGTCCCCAGCATCCACTAGGATGTTAGAGAAAATAAGATTTTACTTACCGGTAAATCGATTTCTCGTAGTCCGTAGTGGATGCTGGGCGCCCGTCCCAAGTGCGGACTTCTTCTGCAATACTTGTATATAGTTATTGCTTACATAAGGGTTATGTTATGGTTGCATCAGGGTTTATATGATGCTCTGTTGTTGTTCATGCTGTTAACTGGGTAAGTTTATCACGAGTTATACGGTGTGATTGGTGTGGCTGGTATGAGTCTTACCCTGGATTCCAAAATCCTTTCCTTGTACGGTCGGCTCTTCCGGGTATCCTAATTCTTTCTTAAAGTGCCCTGTCTCCTGCGGAGCCCGTCTATTCCCCATGGTCCTTACGGAGTCCCCAGCATCCACTACGGACTACGAGAAATAGATTTACTGGTTAGTAAAATCTTATTTTTACTAAGTTTGAGCGGGACAGAAGCCTGCCGCCGAGGGGGCGGGGCTTCTCCCTCAGCACTCACCAGCGCCATTTTCTCTCCACAGCACTGCTGCGAGGAAGCTCCCCGGACTCTCCCCTGCTTACACACTGTGAAAGGGTGCTTAAAAAAGAGGGGGGGGGGGGCCACATAATTGGCGGTTTACATATTATACAGCGCTGCTGGTGAAAAACATTTTGTGTTGGTCTCCCGGGTTATTGCGCTGGGGTGTGTGCTGGCATACTCTCTCTTTGTCTCTCCAAAGGGCCTTGACAGGGATACTGTCTTCAGGAAAGGGGTTCCGTGTGTGTGTGTGTGTGTGTGTGTGTGTGTGTGTGTGAAGTGTGTCGGTACGCGTGTGTCGACATGTTTGACGAGGAAGGCTTGCTTAATGTGGAGGGGGGAATGCTTGAATGTCAGGTCACCGTCGGCAACGCCGACACCGGAATGGGTGGATATGCTGAATGTCTTGAATGCAAATGTCAATCTATTGCATAAAAGATTAGACAAGGCAGAAGCTAGGAATCAGTCAGGTAGCCAGTCCATGCCTGTACCTGGGTAGCCAGGTCCTTCGGGGTCTCAGAAGCGCACCATATCTCAGATCGATGACACAGATACTGACTCTAGTGTCGACTATGAATATGCAAAATTACAGCCGAAGGTGGCTAAGGGTATACGGTACATGATTATTGCCATTAAAGAGGTTTTGCATATTACTGAGAAACCCCCTGTCCCTGACACGAGGCTACACATGTATAAAGGGAAAAAGCCTGAAGTCACTTTTCCATCCTCATTTGAATTAAGTGACTTGTGCGAAAAGGCTTGGGAATTTCCGGATAGGAGACCAAGTTCCCAAAAGGATTCTCATGGCGTATCCTTTTCCACAAACTGATAGGATACGCTGGGAATCTTCGCCAAGAGTTGACAAGGCGCTGACACATTTGTCCAAAAAGGTGGCACTGCCTTCTCAGGATACGGCTTCCCTCAAGGAACCTGCTGATCGCAGGCAGGAAATTACCTTAAAGCACATTTACAACCATTCCGGTACTATTGCTCGACCGGCTATGGCGTCGGCCTGGGTTTGTAGTGCGGTTGTGGCATGGGCAGATTCCTTATCTACGGAAATTGACACCTTAGATAGGGACGCCATTCAAATGACCATAGAGCATATCAGAGATGCTGCCTTGTATATGAGGGATGCTCAGAGAGACATTTGTTTATTAAGCTCCAGAATAAATGCTATGTCTATTTCTGCTAGGCAACTCCTGTGGATCAGGCAGTGGACGGGAGATGCCGATTCTAAGCGGCACATGGAGTCCTTGCCGTACAAGGGAGAGGAGTTGTTTGGAGACGGCCTCTTGGACCTTGTCTCTACGGCTACGGCTGGTAAAGTCAAATTTCTTACCTTATGTCCCCCCGCAACATACAAAAAAGGCACCTCATTATCAAATGCAGTCCTTTCGTTCCAATAAAAACAAGAAGGTACGTGGATCATCCTTTGTTGCCAGAGGGAAAGGCAGGGGAAAAAAGCTGCAAACAACTAGTTCCCAAGAGCAGAAGTCCTCCCCTGCGTCTGCAAAGTCCACCGCATGATGCTGGGGCTTTCCGAGGGGAGGCAGATCTGGTGGGGGCTCGTCTTCGGTTTTTCAGCCACGTCTGGGTTCACTCGCAGGTGGATCCCTGGGCATTAGAGATTGTTTCTCAGGGATACAGGCTGGAATTCGAAGACTTGCCTCCTCGCCGATTTTTCAAATCTGCTCTGCCGGCTTCCCCGTCAGAGAGGGAGCTAGTGTTGGCAGCAATCCAAAAATTGTATATTCAACAGGTGATTGTCACAGTTCCTCATCTCCAGCAAGGAGAGGGATATTACTCAACCCTGTTTGTGGTTCCGAAACCGGACTGTTCGGTCAGACCCATTTTAAACCTGAAATTTCAACCTGTACTTGAAGAGGTTCAAGTTCAAAATGGAATCACTCAGGGCGGTCATCACCAGCCTGGAGGGGGGGGGGGGGGATTGGATGGTGTCCCTGGACATAAAGGATGCTTACCTTCATGTTCCGATATTTCCCCCGCATCAGGCGTTCCTGAGATTTGCAGTGCAGGACTGTCACTACCAATTTCAGACGTTGCCGTTTGGGCTTTCCACGGCCCTGAGAATTTTCACCAAGGTAATGGCGGAAATGATGGTGCTCCTGCGCAGGCAGGGGGTCACAATTATCCCATACTTGGACGATCTCCTCATAAAGGCGAGATCTCGGGAGAGGTTGCTGGACAGCGTGTCTCTGTCCATGAAGACGTTGCAGAAACACGGCTGGATTCTCAATATACCGAAGTCCCAGCTAGTCCCTACAACGCGTCTGACCTTTTTGGGGCTGATTCTAGACACAGACCAGAAAAAGGTTTTTCTTCCGATCGAAAAGGTTCAGGAACTCATAGCCATGGTCAGGAACCTATTAAAAAAAAAAAAAAAAAAAGGTTTCAGTGCATCATTGCACGCGGGTCCTGGGGAAGATGGTGGCTTCCTACGAGGCCATCCCTTTCGGCAGGTTCCATGCAAGGACTTTTCAATGGGACCTCTTGGACAAGTGGTCCGGGTCCCATTTACAAATGCATCAAAGGATCACCCTGTCTCCCAGGACAAGGGTATCTCTCCTGTGGTGGCTGAACAGTGCTCACCTACTAGAAGGTCGCAGGTTCGGCATTCAGGACTGGGTCCTGGTGACAACGGACGCAAGCCTCCGAGGCTGGGGAGCAGTGACACTGGGAAGAAATTTCCAAGGTCTCTGGTCAAGCCTAGAGTCTTGTCTACACATCAACATCCTGGAGTTGAGGGCCATATACAACGCCCTGCGTCAAGCGGAGGAATTGCTTCGGAGAAAACCAGTTCTGATTCAGTCAGACAATGTCACGGCAGTGGCTCATATAAACCGCCAAGGCGGAACAAGGAGCAGAGTGGCCATGGCAGAAGCGACCAGGATTCTACGCTGGGCGGAAGGCCATGTAAGCACGCGGTCAGCGGTGTTCATCCTGGGGGTGGACAACTGGGAGGCGGACTTCCTCAGCAGGCACGACCTGCATCCGGGAGAGTGGGGACTTCATAAAGAAGTCTTCGCACAGATCACGGATCGTTGGGGACTGCCTCAAATCGACATGATGGCATCCCGTCTTGACAAAAAGCTAAAGCGGTAGTGCGCCAAGTCAAGGGACCCTCAGGCGGTAGCGGTAGACGCTCTGGTGACACCTTGGGTGTTCAGATCGGTCTATGGGTTTTCCTCCTCCTCCTCTTCCTCTCATACCCAAGGTGTTGAGAATAATACGAAGAAGCAGGGTCAGAACAATACTCATTGTTCCGGATTGGCCACGGAGGACTTGGTATCCGGAGCTGCAAGAGTTGCTCGCAGGGGATCCGTGGCCTCTTCCTCTAAGGCAGGACCTGCTGCGGCAGGGGCCCTGTCTGTTCCAAGACTTGCTGCGTTTGACGACATGGCGGTTGAACGCCGGATCCTAGCGTAAAAAGGGATTCCGGAGGAAGTCATTCCTACCCTGATCAAGGCTAGGAAAGATGTGACGTTAAAACATTATCACCGTATATGGCGGAAATATGTTTCTTGGTGTGAGGCCAGAGCTGCTCCTACGGAGGAGTTCCATTTGGGCCGTCTACTTCACTTCCTTCAAACAGGAGTGACTTTGGGCCTAAAATTAGGGTCCATAAAGGTCCAGATTTCGGCCTTATCCATTTTCTTTCAAAGAGAATTGGCCTCTATTCCTGAAGTACAGACCTTTTGTGAAGGGAGTAAACAGAAAAAGATTACAAAATCAAAAAGCGCCTTGAGTCCTGTTGGAGAAAGAGCGCTATATAAATAAAATTATTATTATTATTATTAATCAATTACCCAAGGCGCAAACAGACCTGTGCAGCCACCTGAGGATGATAGGGCCACTCAACCCTTATAAACAAATGCAATACCGAAAAAAATCCACAGGTAAATAGCACTCAATGTTGTTTCACATATAACAATAAGCAATGAATACTTAGAGTCCAAATAAAGATCAAATCAGTCAGAGAGGAGCTGCGGCCATTTTCCCCTGGTCTGAGCTCCGCCTTCCTTCTATCATTCCCACAAGGCAGCAGGAGCAGAGAGCAGCCATTGCTGTGTCTGGCAGCAGTATTTATATTTCCATTATTGAGGAGGAATATGGTTTGGAGCGTCTAAAGAAACCTTGATGCGAGGGTCCTTGCTTGTGGAGAAGTGAGTATGGTACGCAGTATCTGAGATTTATCACATCATTATCACGATAAAGATACCTTTATGTGTGGACAAACACCTTATACACTGTGAGTGGGGTACGCATTGGATCCCTAACATCTGTATCTGTTGTTGCTTGAAAAGTTTGGGACGTATTGCACCATGATCTTTCATTGCTTTCTTTTTATGTCATCTTGAGCGACTACTGGAGACAGAGGTCTTTCCTGTGAGAACGTAATCAGAGGATCATAAGACAGGACTTCCCTATCTGCGGGACTGATTTGATCTTTATTTGGACTCTAAGTATTCATTGCTTATTGTTATATGTGAAACATTGAGCGCTATTTACCTGTGGATTTTTTTCGGTTTTGTGAAAGGAGTGCTGCATATTCAGCCTCCCTTTGTGCCTCCGGTGGCGCCTTGGGATCTTAACGTGGTGTTACGTTTCCTCAAGTCACCTTGGTTTGAACCACTCAAAACTGTGGAGTTGAAATACCTCACGTGGAAAGTGGTCATGTTGTTGGCGTTAGCTTCGCAAGACGTGTTTCCAAATTGGCGGCTTTATCACATAAAAGCCCATACTTGGTTTTTCACGTGGATAGGGCGGAGTTGAGAACTCGCCCTCACTTTCTGCCAAAAGTGGTCTCATCTTTTCATGTGAACCAACCTATTGTCGTGCCTGTGGCTACATGGGACTTGGAGGATTCCGAGTCCCTGGATGTAGTCAGGGCTTTGAAGATTTATGTGACCAGAACGGCTAGAATCAGGAAGACTGAAGCTTTGTTCGTTCTGTATGCGGCCAACAAGGTTGGCGCTCCTGCTTCAAAGCAGACTATTGCTCGCTGGATCTGTAACACGATTCAGCAGGCGCATTCTACGGCAGGATTGCCGTTACCGAAATCGGTTAAGGCCCACTCCACTAGGAAAGTGGGCTCTTCTTGGGCGACTGCCCGAGGGGTCTCGGCATTACAGTTGTGCCGAGCAGCTACTTGGTCAGGGACAAACACCTTTGCAAAGTTCTATAAGTTTGATACCCTGGCTGAGAAGGACCTCCTGTTTGCTCAATCGGTGCTGCAGAGTTATCCGCACTCTCCCGCCCGTTTGGGAGCTTTGGTATAATCCCCATGGTCCTTACGGAGTCCCAGCATCCTCGAGGACGTTAGAGAAAATAAGATTTTACTTACCGGTAAATCTATTTCTCTAACGTCCTAGTGGATGCTGGGGACTCCGTAAGGACCATGGGGAATAGACGGGCTCCGCAGGAGACAGGGCAATTTAAGAAAGAATTAGGATACTGGTGTGCACTGGCTCCTCCCTCTATGTCCCTCCTCCAGACCTCAGTTTGAATCTGTGCCCGGACGAGCTGGGTGCTACTTAGTGAGCTCTCCTGAGCTTGCTAAAAAGAAAGTATTTTGTTAGGTTTTTTTAATTTTCAGAGAGATCTGCTGGCAACAGACTCTCTGCTACGTGGGACTGAGGGGAGAGAAGCAGCCCTACTCACTGAAGATAGGTCCTGCTTCTTAGGCTACTGGACACCATCAGCTCCAGAGGGATCGTACACAGGAACGCACCCTTGGTTGTCCGATCCCTGAGCCGCGCCGCCGTCCCCCTCGCAGAGCCAGAAGACAGAAGCCGGCGTGAGAAGCAAGAAGACTTCAAAATCAGCGGCAGAAGACTCCAGTCTTCAAATGAGGTAGCGCACAGCACTGCAGCTGTGCGCCATTGCTCCCACACTAAACCCACACACTCTGGTCACTGTAGGGTGCAGGGCGCAGGGGGGGGGGGGGCGCCCTGGGCAGCAATTGGGAACCACTTGGCAAAAAGCAGCATATATACAGTTGGGCACTGTATATATGCATGAGCCCCCGCCATTATTTTACACACACAACGCGGGACAGAAGCCCGCCGCTGAGGGGGCGGGGCTTCTTCCTCAGCACTCACCAGCGCCATTTTCTCTCCACAGCACCGCTGAGAGGAAGCTCCCCAGGCTCTCCCCTGCAGAATCACGGTAAAAAGAGAGGGGGGGGGGGGGGGGCACATAAATTTGGCGCAAAAACAGTATATACAGCAGCTACTGGGTTAACACTAAGTTACTGTGTGATTCCTGGGTCATATAGCGCTGGGGTGTGTGCTGGCATACTCTCTCTCTGTCTCTCCAAAAGGCCTTGTGGGGAAACTGTCTTCAAATAGAGCATCCCCTGTGTGTGTGGTGTGTCGGCATGTTTGACGAGGAAGGCTATGTGGAAACAGAGCGGGTACAAATGAATGTGGGGACGGCGCTGACACCCGATTGGATGGATATGTGGAAGGTTTTAAATGATAATGTTAATTCCTTGCATAAAAGGTTGGATAAAGCTGAAGCCTTGGGACAGTCAGGGTCTCAACCCATGCCTGATCCTACATCGCAGAGGCCGTCAGGGTCTCAGAAGCGCCCACTATCCCAAATTGTTGACACAGATATCGACACGGATTCTGACTCCAGTGTCGATGGCGATGATGCAAAGTTGCAGCCTAAAATGGCTAAAGCCATCCGTTACATGATTATAGCAATGAAAGATGTGTTACACATCACAGAGGAAACCCCAGTCCCTGACCAGAGGGTTTATATGTATGGGGAGAAAAGGCAAGAGGTGACCTTTCCCCCTTCACATGAGCTAAATGAGTTATGTGAAAAAGCTTGGGAATCTCCAGATAGAAAACTGCAGATTTCCAAACGGATGCTTATGGCGTATCCTTTCCCGCCAACGGACAGGTTGCGCTGGGAATCCTCCCCTAGGGTAGACAAAGCTTTAACACGCTTATCCAAGAGGGTAGCCCTGCCGTCACAGGATACGGCCACCCTTAAAGATGCTGTGGATAGAAAGCAGGAGGGTATCCTGAAATCCATTTATTCACATTCAGGTACCTTACTACGGCCGGCGATTGCGTCAGCCTGGATGTGTAGTGCTGCAGCAGCATGGACAGATACCTTATCTGAGGAACTTGATACCTTGGACAAGGATACTATATTACTAACCCTGGGGCATATAAAAGACGCTGTCCTATATATGAGAGATGCTCAAAGAGACATTAGCCTACTGGGCTCTAGAATAAATGCAATGTCGATTTCTGCCAGAAGGGTCCTGTGGACTCTGTAATGGACAGGCGATGCCGACTCAAAAAGGCACATGGAGGTTTTACCTTACAAAGGTGAGGAATTGTTTGGGGACGGTCTCTCGGACCTGGTCTCCACAGCTACGGTGGGAAAGTCAAATGTTTTGCCATATGTTCCCTCACAACCTAAGAAAGCACCGTATTACCAAATGCAGTCCTTTCGATCACAAAAAGGCAATAAAGTCCGAGGTGCGTCCTTTCTTGCCAGAGGCAGGGGTAGAGGAAAGAAGCTGCACAATACAGCTAGTTCCCAGGAACAGAAGTCCTCCCCGGCTTCTACTAAATCCACCGCATGACACTGGGGCACCACAGGCCCGGTGGGGGCGCGTCTCCGAAATTTCAGCCACAAGTGGGTTCACTCACAGGTGGATCCCTGGGCTATAGAGATTGTGTCTCAGGGATACAAGCTGGAATTCGAAGAGATGCCCCCTCACCGTTACCTCAAATCGGCCCTGCCAGCTTCCCTCTTAGAGAGGGAAATGGTGTTAGCTGCAATTCACAAATTGTATCTCCAGCAGGTGGTGGTAAAGGTTCCCCTCCTTCAACAGGGAAGGGGTTACTATTCGACAATGTTTGTGGTACCGAAACCGGACGGTTCGGTCAGACCCATATTGAATTTAAAATTCCTGAAGATACACCTGAAAAGGTTCAAGTTCAAGATGGAATCGCTCAGGGCGGTCATCGCAAGCCTGGAGGAGGGGGATTTTATGGTGTCTCTGGACATAAAGGATGCTTACCTTCATGTCCCTATTTATCCACCTCATCAGGAGTACCTCAGATTTGTGGTACAGGAATGTCATTACCAATTCCAGACGTTGCCGTTTGGTCTCTCCACGGCACCGAGAATATTTACCAAGGTAATGGCGGAAAAGATGGTGCTCCTGCGAAAGCAAGGAGTCACAATTATCCCATACTTGGACGATCTCCTCATAAAGGCGAGGTCCAGAGAGCAGTTGCTGATCAGCGTAGCACGCTCTTGGGAAGTGTTACAACAGCACGGCTGGATTATGAATATTCCAAAGTCGCAGCTGATTCCTACGACGCGTCTGCCCTTCCTGGGCATGATTCTGGACACAGACCAGAAGAAGGTTTTTCTCCCGACTGAGAAGGCTCAGGAACTCATGACACTGCTCAGAGACCTCCTAAAACCAAAAAAGGTGTCGGTGCATCACTGCACACGAGTCTTGGGAAAGATGGTGGCGTCATACGAGGCCATTCCCTTCGGCAGGTTCCATGCGAGGACTTTTCAATGGGATCTGTTGGACAAGTGGTCCGGATCGCATATACAGATGCATCGGCTGATCACCCTATCCTCCAGGGCCAGGGTCTCTCTTCTGTGGTGGCTGCAGAGTGCTCACCTTCTCGAGGGCTGCAGATTCGGCATTCAGGACTGGGTCCTGGTGACCACGGATGCAAGCCTCTGAGGGTGGGGGGCAGTCACACAGGGAAGAAATTTCAAGGGTCTGGGGTCAAGTCAGGAGACTTGCTTTCACATCAATATCCTGGAACTAAGGGCCATATACAACGCCCTAAGTCAAGCGGAGGCCCTGCTTCGCAACCAATCTGTGCTGATTCAATCAGACAACATCACCGCAGTGGCTCATGTAAACAGCCAAGGCGGCACAAGGAGCAGGGTGGCGATGGCGGAAGCCACCAGAATTCTTCGATGGGCGGAGAATCACGTACGAGCACTGTCAGCAGTGTTCATTCCGGGAGTGGACAACTGGGAAGCAGACTTCCTCAGCAGGCACGACCTCCACCTGGGAGAGTGGGGACTTCATCAAGAAGTCTTCGTGCAGATTGCAGGTCGGTGGGAACTGCCACAGGTGGACATGATGGCATCCCGCCTCAACAAAAAGCTACAGAGGTATTGTGCCAGGTCAAGAGACCCTCAGGCGATGGCTGTAGACGCACTAGTGACACCGTGGGTGTTCCAGTCGGTTTATGTGTTTCCTCCTCTTCCTCTCATACCCAAGGTGCTGAGAATCATAAGAAAAAGAGGAGTGAGAACAATACTCATTGTTCCAGAATGGCCAAGAAGGACTTGGTATCCAGAGCTGCAAGAAATGCTCACAGAGGACCCATGGCCTCTGCCTCTAAGATAGGATCTGTTGCAACAGGGGCCCTGTCTGTTCCAAGACTTACCGCGGCTGCGTTTGACGGCATGGCGGTTGAACGCCGAATCCTAGCAGAAAAAGGCATTCCGGATGAGGTTATTCCTACGCTGATAAAGGCTAGGAAGGACGTGACGGCTAAACATTATCACCGTATATGGCGAAAATATGTTGCTTGGTGTGAGGCCAGGAATGCCCCTACAGAGGAATTCCAGCTGGGCCGTTTCCTTCACTTCCTACAGTCGGGAGTGACTTTGGGCCTAAAATTGGGTTCCATTAAGGTCCAGATTTCGGCCCTATCCATTTTCTTTCAAAGAGAACTGGCTTCTCTTAGGTTCAGACGTTTGTAAAGGGAGTGCTGCATATTCAGCCCCGTTTGTGCCTCCAGTGGCACCTTGGGATCTTTGGTGTTGAGTTTCCTGAAATCACACTGGTTTGAGCCACTTAAAACCGTGGAGTTAAAATTTCTCACGTGGAAGTTGGTCATGCTGTTAGCCTTGGCTTCAGCTAGGCGTGTGTCAGAATTAGCGGCTTTGTCACATAAAAGCCCCTATCTGGTTTTCCATGTGGACAGGGCAGAATTGCGGACCCGTCCACAATTTCTGCCAAAAGTGGTGTCATCTTTTCATATGAACCAACCTATTGTGGTGCCTGTGGCTACTCGTGACTTGGAGGATTCCGAGTTGCTAGATGTGGTCAGGGCTTTGAAGGTTTATGTGGCCAGAACGGCGAGAGTCAGGAAAACTGAGTCACTGTTTATCCTGTATGCACCCAACAAGCTGGGTTCTCCTGCTTCAAAGCAAACTATTGCTCGCTGGATCTGTAACACGATTCAGCAGGTTCATTCTGCGGCTGGATTGCCGCTACCAAAATCTGTAAAAGCCCATTCCACAAGGAAGGTGGGCTCTCCTTGGGCGGCTGCCCGAGGGGTCTCGGCATTACAGCTTTGCCGTGCAACAACTTGGTCAAGTTCAAACACTTTTGCAAAGTTCTACAAGTTTGATACCCTGGCTGAGGAGGACCTTGTGTTTGCTCATTCGGTGCTGCAGAGTCAAACGCACTCTCCCGCCCGTTTGGGAGCTTTGGTATAATCCCCATGGTCCTTACGGAGTCCCCAGCATCCACTAGGACGTTAGAGAAAATAAGATTTTACTTACCGGTAAATCTATTTCTCGTAGTCCGTAGTGGATGCTGGGCGCCCGTCCCAAGTGCGGACTTCTTCTGCAATACTTGTATATAGTTATTGCTTACATAAGGGTTATGTTATGGTTGCATCAGGGTTTATATGATGCTCTGTTGTTGTTCATACTGTTAACTGGGTAAGTTTATCACGAGTTATATGGTGTGATTGGTGTGGCTGGTATGAGTCTTACCCTGGATTCCAAAATCCTTTCCTTGTACTGTCGGCTCTTCCGGGCACAGTTTCTTTAACTGAGGTCTGGAGGAGGGACATAGAGGGAGGAGCCAGTGCACACCAGTATCCTAATTCTTTCTTAAAGTGCCCTGTCTCCTGCGGAGCCCGTCTATTCCCCATGGTCCTTACGGAATCCCCAGCATCCACTACGGACTACGAGAAATAGATTTACCGGTAAGTAAAATCTTATTTTCTCGTAGTCCATAGAGGATGCTGGGCGCCCGTCCCATGTGCGGACTACTTCTGCAAGACTTGTATATAGTTATTGCTTACATAAGGGTTATGTTATAGTTTTTCAGTGGAACCGTGGCTATGTTGTTGTTCATACTTTTAATTGGGTAAGTTTATCACAAGTTATACGGTGTGGCTCGTATGGATCTTGCCCTTAGATTTACAAAAATCCTTCCTCGTACTGTCCATCTCCTCTGGGCACAGTTTCCCTAACTGAGGTCTGGAGGAGGGGCATAGAGGGAGGAGCCAGTGCACACCCAGAGTCCAAAGCTTTCTTAAAGTGCCCTATCTCCTGCGGAGCCCGTCTTTTCCCCATGGTCCTTACGGAGTCCCAGCATTCTCTACGGACTACGAGAAATAGATTTACCGGTAAGTAAAATCTTATTTTTAAGAACCTAGACTTTAGTCTTAAATATAAAATGTTACATAATAGAATTGTGTGCTTCAAATCACTTCTATTACTTGCCAATTGTTTTAATAATTATTATAAAATACACCTGAAAGTATTATACTGTATTTGTACAGTACACTCCAATAAGTAATTCAGTAATATGTGTATAAATATAAAATGGTAGCTACTAAATCAATTTAGTAATACTTCTCAGGTGCTTGAAAGGGAAAGGTTATTCTAAACCAGAAAAGTTTTCCCACAGCACACCAAAAAGTATCAGCAATTGAACACTACAAGATAATACTAAAATGATTGAATGAATGAACCTGGGCGCACCAAAGAAGTCAGCCCAATCCTAACCACTGAGTATCTGCCCAATCCGATATAGAGAGAAGTATAGAAGTAAGTGGAGGATCAAAGGCGAAAATTTAGGACCACATGGATTGTATAATCTGTACTGTTTTATATCATTGTGTGACTTCAGTTGTCGCCTTTGATCCTCCAATTGGGGCCTAATTCAGATCTGATCGCAGCAGCAAATTTGTTAGCTAATGGGCAGATATAACCTATGCAGCGAGAGTTAAGGGGGGTACTCACAGAGCGATATTCTAAGCAATCTGACTAGATTGCTTAGAATTTGAGCATTATCGCTCCGTGTGTACCCCCTATAGCGATGCGCAGCGCTATCACTGGTGCTAGATTGGCCTATCTAGTGGGTCACTCATTTCACCTGCTGGGTGAAATGAGCGCCACTCCCCCCCCTGCGCGATCTGCGCTGAGCGGCGGGAGAGATGTGTGCTGAGCGGTTCGGGAGGGACATCAACACCTGTATTAATCAGATAGAGTAGACACTGATAAAGGCCAAGGACATCAATAATTGCACTGTAACGGTGGCGAGATATGCCTGGACCTGCAGTTATTGTGTGAGCTGGAGGAAATTGCAAACAGAAAAATTGGGACACTAATGCAAGAAGAGAAGGAGCCAGCAGCTCCCGCCCTGCAGCCTGTGAGAGTGACCTGGAGACACGGGAAGTGTAAGGGGAGAGGTTACATTATTTAATTAAAATTGTCCCCTAGTGCTTAAAATGTTAGTCCTTAATCCATCATTGTCATTACAATGGCAGCCTTCTGTTTGTGTGCCCATTCCCAATGTGTAGTTCAGCTAGTGACTTGTGATTTGGAGGAGTTAAAGAAAAGTTATGGCAGCTCAGAGTGCAGACTCATGTCAGTGCAGCCTGGTGATCTCATGCATGGTGGAGAATAAACACTGGGCTCCTGCTCACACATGTTATAATGTGATAGTGATTACACCCTACCACATCTCTGCTGTATATCTATGGCTTTAGCATGAGTAGGTTGAGACCTTACTTAATCTACAGCTACCGGGCAGGTAATGTGTGAGGACTTCTCTAAAGGTTCAGTATAACTTTAAGCAAGAATTTTAGGCTGATGCTAAAGTTTTCTATACTTAGATTATCACTATTCTAAAAAAGGGAACACAGAGTGTTACTGTTATACTAAGTGCACAGGGTAGTAAAGGTGTGACAGTGCGTCAAATCCCAGTGTTCACTTACCGGGTCCAGCTGCGGTAAGGTGTCCTGGCCAGCCTTTTTCCTCTGCTGTAGCAGTGTTACTTCTGGTGGGTGACAGTCGGCCTTGGCGCCCATGGGGATGCACTTGCCGCTCTAATTTAAATGGGCAGTAGCACCAAAACATGGTCACCTTTAGCGGCAATTTCAAGCTCTTCCCTATAAAGGAAGTTTCTGGATACTACCCAGTGCCAGAGAATAGACTCTGGCACTGGGTAGGCTCTGGCTTACTAGTTCGTTTGCCAGTAGATTGAGTTCCTGGTTCTCCAGTGTTCTGTCCCTTGCCTGTTCCTGTTTGTCCCTGTACTCGTGTTCCAATCTGGTCCCATCCTAGTCCGATGTCTACATTACTGCACGCCTCATGGTGGATATCCAGTTCTTGCTCCAGTCTATACCAGTCTCCATACTTAGGAACCCAGACAGAGAGCCATGACCTGGGTATTGGTTTGGCCAAAATACCCTTGTGGGGAACCCTAATGATAAACCCCAGCATGTCAGACTCCGTGTCTGTTGTGGATCCCAGCAAATCCTAAAGTATGGGTTAACATCCACTGACCTTATGGATTGATTAGGCCACAGGGATGATAAACTTTTGTCCAGTGGTTGTTGTACTACACATACCAGCATGCCCTGTTACAGTTTTGTTTTTTGGCCATGCTAAAACTAGCAGGCCAAAGGTTCCCTATACCTGCGGCTTAATCCATCCATGAGTTGTGACAAAAGGTTACACAGATTAATATTACTTCACTAAATACCATTAGTTACATTTAATGTACAGATTATTTCTCTTACGTCCTAGAGGATGCTGGGGACTCCGTAAGGACCATGGGGAATAGACGGGCTCCGCAGGAGACATGGGCACTATAAAGAAACTTTAGAATGGGTGTGCACTGGCTCCTCCCTCTATGCCCCTCCTCCAGACCCAGTTAGATCCTGTGCCCAGAGGAGACTGGGTGCTTTCAGGGGAGCTCTCCTGAGTTTCTCTGTAATAAAGAATTTTGTTAGGTTTTTTATTTTCAGGGAGTCCTGCTGGCAACAGGCTCCCTGCGCCGTGGGACTGAGGAGAGAGAAGCAGACCTACTTCAGTGATAGGCTCTGCTTCTTAGGCTACTGGACACCATTAGCTCCAGAGGGATCGGAACGCAGATCTCACCCTTGCCGTTCGTCCCAGAGCCGCGCCGCCGTCCTCCTTGCAGAGCCGGAAGATTGAAGCCGGGTGAGTATACGAAGAAAGAAGACTTCACAGGCGGCAGAAGACTTCGGATCTTCACTGAGGTAATGCGCAGCGGTAGCGCTGCGCGCCATTGCTCCCGAACACACACACAGGCACAGATGGGTGCAGGGCGCAGGGGGGGCGCCCTGGGCAGCAATAATCCTCTTGGCTGGCATTATAGGTATAATCAAGCTATGGCAGTATGATGTACAACCCCCGCCAGGTTAGTTGGTATTTTGAGCGGGACCGAAGCCCGCCGCTGAGGGGGCGGAGCTTGATCCCACAGCACTAACCAGCACCATTTTCTCCACAGCACGCTGCTGAGAAGCTGGCTCCCCGGACTCTCCCCTGCTGAACACGGTGACAGAGGGCTTTGAATGAGGGGGGGGGGGGGTTTTACATAATTTGAGCACAGTCAATACATTTATATATAATACAAAATAAGCGCTGTGTATTGCTGGGACTTGTGTTTCCAGGGTCATTGGCGCTGGGTGTGTGCTGGCATATTCTCTCTCTGTCTCTCCAAAGGGCCTGGTTGGGGGAACTGTCTCCAGATTAGAGATTTCCCTGAGTGTGTGGGGTGTCGGTACGCATGTGTCGGCATGTCTGAAGCGGAAGGCTCTTCTAGGGAGGAGGCGGAGCAAATGAGTGTGGTGTCTCCGTTGGCAACGCCGACACCTGATTGGGTGGATATGTGGAATGTTTTAAATGCAAATGTGAATTTATTGCACAAAAGGTTGGACAAAGCAGAGTCCAGGGGGAATACAGGGAGTCAATCCCTGCCTTTCACTGTGTCGCAGGGCCCTTCTGGGTCTCAAAATCGCCCACTATCCCCAGTAGCAGACACGGATACCGAGACGGATTCTGACTCCAGTGTCGACTATGATGATGCGAGGTTGCAGCCGAAATTGGCAAAAAGTATTCATTATATGATTATTGCTATAAAAGATGTGTTGCATATCACAGATGACCCCTCGGTCCCAGACACGAGGGTGCGCATGTATAAGGAAAAGAAACCTGCGGTTACTTTCCCCCCTTCACATGAGCTAAATGAATTGTTTGAAAGGGCTTGGGAAACTCCAGACAAGAAACTGCAGATTCCCAAAAGGATTCTTATGGCGTATCCTTTCCCGGCTAAGGACAGGATACGGTGGGAATCCTCTCCCAGAATGGACAAAGCGTTGATGCGCTTATCCAAGAAGGTGGCGCTGCCGTCTCAAGATACCGCAACCCTCAAGGATCCTGCTGATCGCAGGCAAGAGACTACGTTGAAGACAATTTACACGCATACTGGTACATTACTCAGACCGGCGATAGCGTCGGCTTGGGTTTGTAGCGCTGTAGCAGCGTGGACAGATACCTTGTATGCTGAAATTGATACACTGGATAAGGATACAGTTTTTTTGACCTGTCCTTTCGGTCGCATAAATCCAAGAGAGTACGGGGATCTTCCTTTCTCGCCAGAGGTAAGGGTAGAGGGAAGAAGCTCCCAACTACAGCTAGTTCCCAGGAACAGAAGTCCTCCCCGGCTTCTACAAAATCCACTGCATGACGCTGGGGCTCCCCTGAGGGAGTCCGCCCCAGTGGGGGCACGTTTTTGACTTTTCAGCCACGTCTGGATTCAATCACAGGTGGATCCCTGGGCAATAGACATTGTTTCCCAGGGTTACAAGCTGGAATTCGAAGAGTTGCCTCCTCGCCGGTTTTTCAAATCGGCCCTACTAGCTTCTTCCCCGGAGAGGGAAGTAGTTTTAAATGCAATTCAAAAGCTGTGTCTTCAACAAGTGGTGGTCCAGGTGCCCCTGCTTCAACAGGGGACGGGGTACTACTCAACCCTGTTTGTGGTACCAAAACCGGATGGTTCGGTCAGACCCATTCTGAATTTAAAATCCTTAAGCCTATACTTGAAAAGGTTCAAATTCAAGATGGAATCGCTCAGAGCGGTCATCGCCAGCCTGGAGGAGGGGGGGGGGGAGGGGTTATATGGTGTCCCTGGACATAAAGGATGCATACCTTCATGTCCCCGTATATCCTCCTCATCAGGCATTCCTGAGATTTGCTGTTCAGGATGGTCATTACCAATTTCAGACGTTGCCGTTTGGGCTTTCCATGGCCCCGAGGATTTTCTCCAAGGTAATGGCGGAAATGATGGTGCTCCTGCGCAAGCAGGGTGTCACAATTATCCCGTACTTGGACGATCTCCTAATAAAAGCGAGATCGAGAGAACAGTTGCTGGACAGCATGTCACTCTCCTCTCCCTGAGGGTGTTGCAACAGCACGGCTGGATTCTCAATCTACCAAAGTCACAGTTGGTTCCAACGACCCTTTTGCCTTTCTTAGGCATGATTCTGGATACGGAACAAAAAAGGTTTTTTTGTTTTTCTCCCGATGGAAAAGGCCCAGGAACTCCAGACCGTGGTCAGGGACCTGTTAAAGCCAAAAAGGGTGTTGGTCCATCAATGCACTCGAGTTCTGGGAAAGATGGTGGCGTCTTACGAGGCCATTCCATTCGGCAGGTTCCATGCGAGGACCTTTCAGTGGGACCTTCTGGACAAGTGGTCCGGGTCACATCTACATATTCATCAGATGATCAGCCTGTCCCCCAGGGCCAGGGTATCTCTCTAATGGTGGCTGCAGAGTGCTCACCTTCTAGAGGGTCGCAGGTTCGGCATTCAGGACTGGGTTCTGGTGACCACGGATGTGAGCCTCCGAGGCTGGGGAGCAGTCACACAGGGAAGAAACTTCCAGGGTCTGTGGTCAAGCTAGGAGGCTTGTCTGCACATCAACGTACTGGAATTAAGGGCCATATACAACGGCCTACGTCAAGCGGAGACTTTTCTTCGCGACCTACCGGTTCTTATTCAGTCAGACAACATCACGGCTGTGGCTCATGTAAACCGCCAAGGTGGAACAAGTAGCAGAGTGGCAATGGCAGAAGCCACCAGAATTCTTCGCTGGGCGGAAAATCATGTAAGCGCTCTGACAGCAGTCTTCATTCCGGGAGTGGACAACTGGGAAGCAGACTTCCTCAGCAGACACGATCTCCATCCAGGAGAGTGGGGACTTCATCAAGAAGTCTTTGCAGAGATTGCAAGTCAGTGGGTATTGCCTTATATAGACATGATGGCGTCACGCCTCAACAAAAATTTCCCGAGGTATTGTGCCAGGTCAAGGGACCCTCAGGCGGTAGCGGTGGACGCCCTGGTGACCCCGTGGGTGTTCCAGTTGGTCTATGTGTTCCCTCCTCTTCCTCTCATCTCAAAAATATTGAGAATCATAAGACGAAAAGGAGTACAGGCAATTCTCATTGTTCCAGATTGGCCTCGAAGGGCCTGGTATCCGGAGCTACAGGAAATGCTCACAGAAGATTTGTGGCCTCTTCCTCTCAGAGAGGACCTGTTGCAACAGGGGCCCTGTCTGTTCCAAGACTTACCGCGGCTGCGTTTGACGGCATGGCGGTTGAACGCCGGATCCTAACTGAAAAGGGCATTCCGGATGAGGTCATTCCTACTCTGATAAGGGCTAGGAAGGAGGTGACAGCGAAACATTATCACCGTATCTGGAGGAAGTATGTGTCTTGGTGTGAGACCAAGAATGCTCCTTCGGAGGAATTCCATCTGGGCCGTTTTCTCCACTTCCTACAGACTGGACTGAATTTGGGCCTAAAATTAGGTTCCATTAAGGTACAGATTTCGGCCCTGTCTATTTTCTTTCAGAAGGAATTGGCTTCTCTACCAGAAGTCCAGACTTTTGTGAAGGGAGTGCTGCATATCCAGCTCCTTTTGTGCCCCCAGTGGCAATATGGGACCTTAACGTGGTGTTACAGTTCCTTCAGTCTCATTGGTTTGAGCCTCTTCAAACCGTGGAATTAAAATATCTCACTTGGAAAGTGGTTATGTTGTTGGCCTTGGCGTCTGCAAGGCGAGTGTCTGAGTTGGCGGCTTTATCTCACAAAAGCCCCTATCTGATTTTCCATGTGGACAGAGCTGAGTTGCGAACTCGTTTTCAATTTTTGCCTAAGGTGGTTTCCTCTTTTCATATTAACCAACCTATTGTGGTGCCTGTGGCTACGGGAGATTTGGAGGATTCCAACTCCCTGGATTAGTCAGGGCCTTCAAAATTTACGTAGCCAGGACGGCTCGAATTAGGAAAACAGAAGCTCTGTTTGTCCTGTATGCAGCCAACAAGGTTGGCGCTCCTGCTTCTAAGCAGACTATTGCTCGCTGGATCTGTAACACGATTCAGCAGCCTCATTCTACGGCTGGATTGCCGTTGCCTACTTCGGTGAAGGCCCATTCCACTAGGAAGGTGGGATCTTCTTTGGCGGCTGCCCGAGGCGTCTCTGCATTACAGCTTTGCCGAGCGGCGACTTGGTCGGGTTCAAACACTTTTGCTAAAATCTACAAGTTTGATACCCTGGCTGAGGAGGACCTCATGTTTGCTCAATCGGTGCTGCAGAGTCATCCGCACTCTCCCGCCCATTTGGGAGCTTTGGTATAATCCCCATGGTCCTTACGGAGTACCCAGCATCCTCTAGGACGTAAGAGAAAATAAGATTTTAAACCTACCGGTAAATCTTTTTCTCCTAGTCCATAGAGGATGCTGGGCGCCCGTCCCAGTACGGACAACATTCTGCAAAACTTGTATGTAGTTATTGCTTGCATAAGTGTTATGTTACAGTTTTGTTCAGTCTTTGACTGATGCTGTTCTGTTTCATACTGTTGACTGGTTCGTATATTCCAGGTTATACGATGTGGTTGGTGTGGGCTGGTATGAATCTTGCCCTTGGATTAACAAAATCCTTTCCTCGTACTGTCCGTCTCCTCTGAGCACAGTTTCTTTAACTGAGGTCTGGAGGAGAGGCATAGATGGAGGAGCCAGTGCACACCCATTCTAAAGTTTCTTTATAGTGCCCATGTCTCCTGCGGAGCCCGTCTATTCCCCATGGTCCTTACGGAGTCCCCAGCATCCTCTACGGACTAGGAGAAAAAGATTTACCGGTAGGTTTAAAATCTTATTTATTCTATTAAAGCAGTGACAGATTATTCTTATTAAACTAATGGGAGCACAGAAACTATTTGTCAGTTTAAAGGAGGCACATGGCTGTGTCTACAAATCTGGCACTGTATAAACGTGTCCTTTGTGGACTGCTATGCCCCTCCAGTTGATGAAAACACTAACCCAATAGCCAGTCACGCAAATTAAACAGGCCTTTGCTATTTTATTCCTCTGTTGGGCCCTACATTACCCAGTCTGAGGCTGTGTGTTGTGATACTGAGGTTCTTCTATAATTTCTCAATTATTCCATTTTCAGCATTCAAATTCAAATGACTTTTGTATTATTTATTACACCAAATTGTGTCTAGTTTATCCTTGCTAAGCAGTAACCACCGAAGCTGAAGTGCAAATTGCTGTAGGCTTGTAAAACTAGGCTGGTAGTGGGAAAATCAGGAAAAAAGAGAGCGGGCTCCCCTGTAATATCCACTATCCAGCAGCTAGCTGATGGCACAATCTCAATAAGAAAGGTGCAGATTAACTCCACACTAGTGGAAATAAATCAATTACCAAGTGAATAAAAGAACTGGCTATAGTCAGTTCTTAAAAAACTGCAAATTTGCATATAGTCTTTAAAGCATTCAGTACGACACTCAAAGTTTTGGAAACGGTACAGATGGTGGCAGCATTGAATCAATTACCAATTGATAGAACTGTCAACAGTCAGTTGTAGAGAGCATAAGAGATGGTATATCACCAGTGGGGTGTTCCGGATACTCTTCCTGGGTCTCTGCTCCCTGCTGGTAAATGATCTCCTCTAGCACTGTGACTGTCTCCCCACCAACGTGTTTCTACCCCTTTCTGGGGTCTTTTTCATCACCTTGAAAAAGACCCCAGAAAGGGGTAGAAAAATGTTGGTTGCGAGTTAATCTGCACCTTTCTTATTGAAATTGTAATTTCCTCCAGATTTTGAAATATATTTTTATATGTATTTTTATGTATTGTGTGTGTGTGTGTGTGTGTGTGTGTGTGTGTGTGTGTAATAAAAAACAACAACCCGTATTACGTTACTGCATTTCCTCTGTATTTACATTGCATGTGAAATGAGGAGTATACTCCATCAAAAGCGTTATTGACAGATGATGCACAGACGGCAGTGATTATCACACATCGTCATCCCCTTGGTATGAGAATCTGAGGAACGTACATGTTGTTTGGTTTTGGTATTTATTATTCCCGTTAGCGCTGACAGTGGATTCGCTCACTTTTTTCTGCATGTATGTTTGAGGAGACTTGAGGTCTACTCCTAGAAGCAAATTTCTTGTGTGGCTGCTAGCTAATTGTGCATATAAGAGACTCACCTGTTTGTACTAGGCTGGTCAGCATGCCACTGGAATGTCTAGGGGTGATGACCAGAAACAAATGTGCACTAGAAAGAACCAGCCCCCAGCCTAGTGCTTTGTCTTCCATTTTTCATCAACATAATACAGTAGAGGCTGCAGAGATCATAGGGCTTTGTTCTGTATTTCCAAACCCAAAGCACTTTTGCAGCGATATTAAAGCGGTGTGTGGCAGGATTGAGGTTTAGAAACTGATGGATAGCAATGGCAGGTTGAGTTTAGATCACAACAATAGTTACTAAACTCTGAGATTTGGAGTGTCAACCTGCCATTGATATGTCCATCTGTTTCACAATGCTGACTAATGGTGTGTACACACGGTGAGATTTATCCTTGCGATTTTGACTATATAGTCAGAATAGCAAGGAATGTTAGTGCAAATCGCACTGTGTGATACCGATGCGTGCCCCTGTGGGGTTGGTATCGCAAGAAAAGATAGACTTTGCAGGCAAGGCAATTTTGACTATATTGTGTACAATCTAGTTTCTAGTATAGTCAAAATTGTACATAGCCAAAATCGCAAGTAAAGATAGTCTATATCGGGGTGCTCCGGGGAGTTCAGGGGAAAATCGCAAACTCAAAATCCGAGCTAGTCAATATCTCAATGTGTGTATGCACCTTAAAAGCTTAAAGTTTACCTCTAGGTTGCCCCTAGTTAACAATATATTTTGTCAACAGATACTGCTGTGGAGGGCTGATTGGAGATTTATGTAAAGTCTGCTGAAACTCCTGCGGCTGACGCCAACATATAGTTCTTAATGAGTGCGCCAACAAAGGGGTCTTGCTTTCTTGTTCTTGGGAATATCGACTGCCAGTAGTAATTTACTGTACCCTGGTGCACCACCAACTAAGTATAACCAGCAATATTAGCATTTATAATATTTAGAGTTGGTTTCATTATTATAATATCAATCTTTGCTCTGATTGATTATTGGTGCGGAAACACATTGTACTATAGCAAGCCAACATATCTAAATATGATCTATGTTTTTATGAATTCATAATGTCCAGATTCAAGGTAAATGATTCCTTATCACATATAAACTACTGTAGCGAAAGAAACACATCAGAAAAAAGGTTTAGAAGAGGGATTGTTGCATTATCTGCACTAACTGACATTATTCTTGAAGCTTTCAATACTTGAGAGTGGGAACAGATAAGATTTTACCACAAGTCACAATTCAATTACTGTGCAGTCCAGTGTGATGTGACATTCGTCTGTCCAGAGTGTACAGGGGCTTCACTAATGCCGCAAGTGGGTGCTAACAAACCATACAACTATGGACGTAGTGATATGAGGACAAGTTAACCTTGCTTTTGTCTGGGATTTCTTTCTGCTTGTGCAATATGGATGTAAAACAACTGACTTTGGCAGGTATATTTTATGCTTATACAGACTAAATCCTGTACTAGATTAGCTCCCCTTACCTTACAGATACAGTATCCAAGAATTTTATAGATTGTCAAGCGTTAAAATAAATGACTTATGGCATCAAAATGTACTTTAGAGTTCTTGAAATTTGGAGTGCTTCGTAACTCAAATATATGAGCGTATTGTAACCAAATTGTAATCAAAGATTTATTATAACCAACGAATTATCACAGCTCTTTCAAATTAAGGTTTATCCATTATTATCCAAACTTTGCTCAAAAGTCATAGTGCCATAATCACTCTCGGCAGACCCCCGCTCCCATACCCCCAGCACATGTGGTGTCATGACATCATGTGCGCCTACACATTTATTGGCAAGTTGCTCAATCAGATTGTGATGTCACTCAGGTGCTAAAAGGGAGGGGTAATTCTGGGTAAGAGGAAAACATTTTGCTATCCCTAATGCACACTGCTTGAGAAATAACACTATATAATAATCAGATAATACAGAGATCTTAGTTGCGTATATCTGCAGATATAGGGTTAAGCCCCCAGGCCGAATGGCAAGGCGTCTCTCTCACTGGGGGGTCCCTAATACTAGGTGTGGGTCGGCACAGGTCGGCTGCCCCAGGGCAGCACACAGGTGAACATTAGTAAGTGTTAATAAGCACATAAGTGCTATTTAAGTGAGGTGTGATTAAAATAATACAAAAATATATATAATGTGATAGGGAAAAACATAAGTGTTAATAAAGTGTTAGGGTGTGCCGATCTGAAGCAACCCAGCCATACCAACAAAGGGAAAATCGCACCCCAAACCCACCCCATAAATAATGACAAATGTCTGGGTCTAATAGCCCAGTGTAAGGCCACATGATAATGGCTCCTACAGCATCTGAGAGACAGCTTACCCGGAGACACCCCTAGCTTCTCCAATGGCACTCTGTAGTCAGCAATCCCTCCTAATGCTGACCCATCCATGCCTCTGAAATACGATGCACATTTATTGGCAAGCTGCCAATGTGCACCTAACAAGGATAGGATCAGCAATCTGGGCACTGCTACAGACAGGGCTGTCGAGAGCTGAGATGGGCTGCCGGTACTAGAGGGGGTGAATGACTAAAATTTGAGAGGTGTGGTCATTCCCCCTCCCCTAAAAATGTTTTTTTTAAGACTATTTGTGGTGCTGTGAAGTGGTGCCACATGCTGTAGCTCTGGTTTATTGGAAGACCAAATCAGAACAACCAGTACAGCGCCTCACTGGTCTATCCACTAGAAATCTCTGACTACCCCATGCTCAGTGCTAGGGAGGAGTCTGTCAGGCAGGTTAGCTGCTGCAGGACAAGAAATGGGAAGGAAGGTCTCTAAAAATTTGGCTGTTGAATTTATTTAAGATTGCCATTATAAGTTATGAAAGATAATTGCTAAAATATCTAAAAAAAACGCAGGCACCTCCACTCATGACAATGAAAGATTGAATTAATCTTTGCTTGAACATGGATATCATGGGGATGGAGCAGAACTGGTTGCAAACTAGGCATAAACTACTCTAAAAATAAAAAAGTAAATGCAAAAATAGTGTAATATTGTACATATGCAGAGCTCAAGATATGTTTCAACAATTGGCATCAGTAGCACATGTGTCTGCTCTACACCAGGCACGTCACATACACTCTAAACATAGAAACATAGAATTTGAGGGCAGATAAGAACCACTTGGCCCATCTAGTCTGCCCCTTTTTTATTTTATCCTTTAGGCAATCTCAACCCTTTTTGAACCTTAATTCTTTGTAAGGATATTCATATGCCTATCCCAAGCATGTTTAAATTGCTCTACAGTCTTAGCCTCTACCACCTCTGATGGGGGGCTATTCCACTTATCCACTACCCTTTCTGTGAAGTAATTTTTCCTTAAATTTCCCCTGAACCTCCCCCCCTCCAGTCTCAATGTATGCCCTCGAGTTCTAATACTTATTTCTCTGACGTCCTAGTGGATGCTGGGAACTCCGTAAGGACCATGGGGAATAACGGGCTCCGAAGGAGGCTGGGCACTCTAGAAAGATTTATGACTACCTGGTGTGCACTGGCTCCACCCACTATGACCCTCCTCCAAGCCTCAGTTAGATCTTGTGCCCGGCCGAGGTTGGATGCACACTAGGGGCTCTCCTGAGCCCTTAGAAAGAAAGTATAGATTTAGGTTTTTTATTTTCAGTGAGACCTGCTGGCAACAGGCTCACTGCAGCGAGGGACTAAGGGGAGAAGAAGCGAACTCGCCTGCTTGCAGCCGGATTGGGCTTCTTAGGCTACTGGACACCATTAGCTCCAGAGGGATCGACCGCAGGCCCAGTCCTTGGTGTTCGGTCCCGGAGCCGCGCCGCCGTCCCCCTTACAGAGCCAGAAGCAAGAAGAGGTCCGGAAAAACGGCGGCAGAAGACATCAGTCTTCACCAAGGTAGCGCACAGCACTGCAGCTGTGCGCCATTGCTCCTCATACACACTTCACACTCCGGTCACTGAGGGTGCAGGGCGCTTGGGGGGGGGGGCGCCCTGAGCAGCAATAAAAACACCTTGGCTGGCAAAAATACCACAATATATAGCCCCAGAGGCTATATATGTGGTAAATACCCCTGCCAGAATCCAGAAAAAAGCGGGAGAATAGGCCGCGGAAAAGGGGCGGAGCTATCTCCCTCAGACACACTGGCGCCATTTTCTCTTCACAGTGCAACTGGAAGAAAGCTCCCCAGGCTCTCCCCTGTAGTTTTCAGGCTCAAAGGGTAAAAAAGAGAGGGGGGGCACTAAATTTAGGCGCAATATTGTATATACAAGCAGCTATGGGGGAAAATTCACTCAGTTATAGTGTTAATCCCCTCATTATATAGCGCTCTGGTGTGTGCTGGCATACTCTCTCTCTGTCTCCCCAAAGGGCTTTGTGGGTCCTGTCCTCAGTCAGAGCATTCCCTGTGTGTGTGCGGTGTGTCGGTACAGCTGTGTCGACATGTTTGAGGAGGAGGCTTATATAGGGACGGAGCAGATGCCGATAAATGTGATGTCGCCCCCTGTGGGGCCGACACCAGAGTGGATGGTTAGGTAAAAGGTATTAACCGACAGTGTCAACTCCTTACATAAAAGGGTGGATGACGTAACAGCTGTGGGACAGCCGGCTTCTCAGCCCGTGCCTGCCCAGGCGTCTCAAAGGCCATCAGGGGCTCAAAAACGCCCGCTCATTCAGATTGCAGACACAGATGTCGACACGGAGTCTGACTCCAGTGTCGACAAGGTTGAGACATATACACAATCCACTAGGAACATCCGTGACTTGATCCCGGCAATAAAAATAACGTGTTACACATTTCTGACATTAACCTCTAAAAATGGGGTTTTTATGTTTGGGGAGAAAAAGCAGGCAGTGTTTTGTTCCCCCATCAGATGAATGAATGAAGTGTGTGAAAAGCGTGGGTTCCCCCTGCTAAGAAACTGGTAATTTGCTAAAAAGTTACTGATGGCGTACCTTTTCCCGCCAGAGGATAAGTTACGCTGGGAGATATCCCCTAGGGTGGATAAGGCGCTCACACGGTTGTCAAAATATGGCACTGTCGTTTTAGGAACGGCCACTTTGAAGGTACCTGTTGATAAAAAGCAGGAGGCTATCCTAAAGTCTGTATTTACACACTCAGGTACTAGACTGAAACCTGCAGAGCGTGCTGCTGCAGCGTGGTCGGTGACCCTGTCAAACATACTAGTTTGCTAACATGAGAACATATTAAAGACATCGTCTTATATATGAGGGATGCACAGAGGGATATTTTGCCGGCTGGCATCCAAAATGAATGTAATGTCCATTCTGTCAGGAGGGTATTAGAGACCTGTCACTGGACAGGTGATGCTGACCTTAAAAGGCGCATAGAGATTCTGCCTTATAAGGGTGAGGAATTATTTGGGGATGGTCTCTGGGACCTCGTATCCGCAGCAACAGCTGGGAAAAAAATATTTTTACCTCAGTTTTCCTAAGAAAGCACTGTATTATCAGGTACAGTCCTTTCGGCTTCAGAAAAGCAAGCGGGTCAAAGGCGCTTCCTTTCTGTACAAAGACAAGGGAAGAGGGAAAAAGCTGCACCAGTCAGCCTGTTCCCAGAATCATAATTCTTCTCTCGCTTCCTCTGAGTCCACAGCATGACGCGGGGGCTCCACCAGGGACGTGCGGTGAGCTAAATGGCTCAGGAGGCACTGGCTAGCACCAGAGCCAGATTTGCATGCAATGTATGAGCCAAAGGGTACATCTGGGCATTATACACATGTACAGCAGTATAAACTCCTAGAAATTTGCTGAGTTTTGATCAGAGATGTGTGGAAAGAATACAACGGTGAGGCACTGCCTCACTTGCCATAGACTTTTAACTCCACAGCTTGGGCTATAAAAATGATTAGAATAATACATATAAGATATTTCAAACATATTCTTTGTATTTTTCATATACTTTATACAGTCAAAACTCTGGCTCGAATGATAGTATGACAGGAAAGGCTCTGCCTCACCCCACCGCACGTCACTGGGCTCCACAGGTGTAGCCAGGTACGGTGGGGGGCCGTCTCAAAAGTTTCAGCGATCAGTGGGCTCGCTCACAGGTGGATCCCTGTTTCATTCAAGTAGTATTTCAGGGGTACAAGCTGGAATTCGAGATGTCTTCCCCCCGCCGTTTCCTCAAATATGCCTTGCCGACAACTCCCTCAGGCAGGGAGGCTGTGCTAGAGGCAATTAATAAGCTGTATTCCCAGCAGGTAATACTTAAGGTGCCCCTACTTCAACAAGGACGAGGTTACTATTCCACACGGTTGGGGTACCGAAACCGCATGGTTCGGTGTGACCCTTCTTTATATTTAAAATCCTTGAACACATGCATAAAAAATTCAAGTTCAAGATGGAATCGCTCAGGGCGGTTATTGCAAGCCTGGACGAGGGGGATTACATGGTATCCCGGGACATCAAGGATGCTTACCTGCATGTCCATATTTACTATCCTCGTCAGGAGTACCTCGGATTTGTGGTACAGGATTACCATTACCAAGTCCAGACTCTGCCGTTTGGACTGTACATGGCACCGAGGGTGTTACCAAGGTAATGGCCGGAATGATGATACTCCTTCGAAAAAAGGGGAGTTTTAATTATCCCGTACTTGGACAATCTCCTTATAAGGGCGAGGTCCAAGGATCAGTTGCTAGTCGGGGTAGCACTATTTTGGAAAGTGCTACAACAGCACGGTTGGATTCTAAACAGTCCAGAGTCACAGCTGGTTCCTACGACACGTCTACTGTTCCTGGGGATGGTTCTGGACACAGACCAGAAATAAGTGTTTCTCCCGGTGGAGAAAGCCAAGGAGCTGTCATCTCTAGTCAGAGACCTCCTGAAGCCAAAACAGTTATCGGTGCATCATTGCACGCGAGTCCTGGGAAAAATGTTAGCTTCCTACGAAGCAATCCCATTCGGCAGGTTCCATGCAAGAACTTTTCAGGGGGACCTGTTGGACAAGTGGTCCGGATCGCATCTTCAGATGCATTAGGCTGATAACCCTGTCTCCAAGGACCAGGGTATCTCTACTGTAGTGGCTGCAGAGTGCCCATCTTCAAGAGGGCCGCAGGTTCGACATACAGGACTAGGTCCTAGTGACCATGGATGCCAGCCTTTGAGGCTGGGGGGCAGTCACACAGGGAAGAAACTTCCAGGGACTTTGGTCAAGTCAGGTGACTTCCCTACATAAATATTCTGGAACAGAGGGCCATTTACAATGCCCTGAGTCAGGCAAGGCCTCTGCTTCAAAACCAGCCGGTCCTGATCCAATCAGGCAACATCACGGCAGTCGCCCATGTAAACCAACAGGGCGGCACAGGAAGCAGGATGGCGATGGCAGAAGCCACAAGGATTCTCCGATGGGCGGAAAATCATGTGTTAGCACTGTCAGCAGTGTTCATTCCCGGAGTGGACAACTGGGAAGCAGATCTTCTCAGCAGACACGACTTCCACCCGAGAGTGTGGGGACTTCATCCAGAAGTCTTCCAAAGAATTGTACACCATTGGGAAAGGCCACAGGTGGACATGAAGGCGTCCCGCCTCAACAAAAAGCTATAAAAGATATTGCGCCAGGTCAAGGGACCTTCAGGCGATAGCTGTGGACGCTCTGGTAACACCGTGGGTGTACCAGTTGTTTTATGTGTTCCCCCCTCTGCCTCTCATACCAAAGGTACTGAGAATAATAAGAAGGCGAGGAGTAAGAACGATACTCGTGGTTCCGGATTGGCCAAGAAGAGCCTGGTACCCAGAACTTCAAGAAAATGTATCAGAGGACCCATGGCCTCTGCCGCTCAGACAGGACCTGCTGCAGCAGGGGCCCTGTCTGTTCCAAGACTTACCGCGGCTACGTTTTGATGGCATGGCGGTTGAACGCCGGATCCTAAAGGAAAAGGGCATTCCGGAGAAAGTCATTCCTACGCTGATTCAAGCCAGGAAAGATGTAACTGCAAAACATTATCACCGCATATGGCGGAAATATGTTGCTTGGTGTGAGGCCAAAAAAGGCCCCAACAGAGGAATTTCAACTAGGTCGATTTCTGCATTTCCTACAAGCAGGAGTGTCTATGGGCCTAAAATTAGGCTCCATTAAGATACAGATCTCGGCTCTGTCGATTTTCTTCCAGAAAGCATTAGCTTCAGTACCTGAAGTTCAGACATTGTAAAAGGAGTGCTGCATATTCAGCCCCCGGTTGTGCCTCCAGTGGCACCTTGGGATCTCAACGTGGTGTTGAGTTTCTTAAAATCACATTGGTTTGAACCACTAAAAACCGTGGATCTAAAATATCTCACGTTGAAAGTGGTCATGTTATTGGCCTTGGTTTCGGCCAGGCGTGTATCAGAATTGGCGGCATTGTCATAGAAAAGTCCTTATCTGATTTTCCATATGGATAGGGCAGAATTGAGGACTCGTCCCCAGTTTCTCCCTAAGGTGGTATCAGCTTTTCACTTGAACCAACCTATTGTGGTGTCTGCGGCTACTAGGGACTTGGAGGATTCCAAGTTACTGGACGTAGTCAGGGCCTTGAAAAATTATGTTTCCAGGACGGCTAGAGTCAGAAAAATTGACTCGCTATTTATCCTGTATGCACCCAACAGGCTGGGTGCTCCTGCTTCTAAGCAGACTATCGCTCGCTGGATCTGTGACACGATTCAGCAGGCGCAAATTCTGCGGCTGGACTGCCGCATCTTAAATCAGTGAAAGCCCATTCCACAGGGAAGGTGGGCTCATCTTGGGCGGCTGCCCGAGGTGTCTCGGCTTTACAACTTTGCCGAGCTGTTACTTGGTCAGGGGCAAACACGTTTGCAAAATTCTACAAAATTGATACCCTGGCTGAGGAGGACCTGGAGTTCTCTCATTCGGTGCTGCAGAGTCACCCGCACTCTCCCGCCCGTTTGGGAGCTTTGGTATAATCCCCATGGTCCTTACGGAGTTCCCAGCATCCACTAGGACGTCAGAGAAAATAAGATTTTACTCACCGGTAAATCTATTTCTCGTAGTCCGTAGTGGATGCTGGGCGCCCATCCCAAGTGCGGATTGTCTGCAATACTTGTATATAGTTATTGCCTAACTAAAGGGTTATTGTTGAACCATCTGTTGAGAGGCTCAGTTATATTCATACTGTTAACTGGGTATAGTATCACGAGTTATACGGTGTGATTGGTGTGGCTGGTATGAGTCTTACCCGGAATTCAAAATCCTTCCTTATTATGTCAGCTCGTCCGGGCACAGTGTCCTAACTGAGGCTTGGAGGAGGGTCATAGTGGGAGAAGCCAGTGCACACCAGGTAGTCATAAATCTTTCTAGAGTGCCCAGCCTTCTTCGGAGCCCGCTATTCCCCATGGTCCTTACGGAGTTCCCAGCATCCACTACGGACTACGAGAAATAGATTTACCGGTGAGAAAAATCTTATTTTTCCTTTGAAGAATGTTTCCCCCCTGAACTTTAAGACCCTTGATATATTTGAAAGTTTCTATCATGTCCCCCCTTTCCCTTCTCTCCTCCAAACTATACATGTTAAGATCTTTTAGCCTTTCCGGGTAAGTTTTGTGATGTAGGCCATGCACCATTTTAGTTGCCCTTCTTTGTACACTCTCTAATGTATTTATATCCTTCTGGAGATATGGTCTCCAGAACTGGACACAGTATTCCAGATGGGGCCGCACCAATGACCTATATAGTGGCATTATTACTTCTTTTCTCCTGCTACTGATTCCTCTCCCAATGCAACCAAGCATCCGACTTGCCTTTCTCATTGCTTTGTTGCATTACTTTCCTGCCTTCAAGTCACTTGAAATAGTGACTCCTAAATCTCTTTCCTCCTCAGTAGTTTAAATTATAGTACCCTTGATACTATATTTAGCCTTTGGGTTTTTGAGACCCAAGTGCATGATTTTGCATTTTTTTAGCATTAAACTGTAGTTGCCACGTTCTTGACCATTTCTCAAGCCTACCTAGGTCATTAATCATTTGTTTGACCCCTCCCGGTGTGTCTACCCTGTTGCATATTTTTGTATCATCTGCAAAAAGGCATATCTTCCCTTCAATACCATCTGCAATGTCGCCTACAAAGATATTAAAGAGAACTGGACCAAGTACAGATCCCTGGGGTACTCCACTGGTAACATTTCCCTCCATAGATTGCACTCCATTAACTACGACTGTCTGTTTCCTATCCTGCAACCAGGTTCTTATCTATTTAACTGATTTATAATCCACCCCCAGGCTTTCAAGTTTATTTAGCAGTCTGCGATGTGGGACAGTGTCAAATGCCTTACTAGAGTCTAGATATGCTACATCTACAGCTCCCCCTTGATCTATTATTTTCGTCACAGAGTCAAAAAAGTCAATAAGATTTGTTTGGCATGATCTCCCACCAGTAAATCCATGCTGTTTTGGATCCTATAAGTTGTTTGATTTAAGATATTCCACTACTCTTTCTTTTAATAGTTTTTCCATTACTTTCCCTACTACTGATGTAAGGCTTACTGGTCTGTAGTTACTTGCTTCTTCCTTGCTTCCACTTTTGTGCAGTGGAACTACATTTGCTCTTTTCCAGTCTTCTGGAATAGCACCTGTATTTAGTGACTGGTTAAATAATTCTGTCAAAGGTGTAACCAGCACATCTTTTAGCTCTTTGAGTATCCTTGGGTGTATCCCATCTGGTCCCATTGATTTATCCACTTTTAGTTTTGAAAGTTCTGTTAGGACCTTCTCCTCTGTATTTTCATCTACCTTATTTTTATGAATGTCCTTGCAACTTAACTGTGGCCCCATCTCTTCTTCTGTAGTAAATACTGAGCAAAAATAATTATTTAGGTGATCTGCTATTGCCTGGTCTCCCTCCACCTGTCTTAAGTCTTATTATTCCTCCATTTGATTTTCTCCTTTCACTTATATACTTAAAAAAAGTTTTCTCTCATCCCATTGGGCCCATGTTGAAAACCACTTGTTTTATGTGCAGCAAAAACTGTGAAATTAGGCATCATTCACACCTGTCCGAAGCAACTCTCCATCTTGCATACAATAAAAGCAGGAAACAATTTGCTTACACACTAAAAAGGGAATCATCTATGCCCAATCAATGAATAAAATATTATTTAGTGTCAGGGAATCGTTCACAAACAGTGGTTTGCTTGTGGCAGTGACCAGCATCAATATTCTCATCATATGCCATTTGCACCGGCCCTGACTCCTGCAAATAAAACAGGTTTCCCTGTCATCATGTATTCATCATTGAGGGAACACACTCTTTCTGTACTTATCCTACCCCATCCTGGTCTGTTTTACCCATCCAGGTGCAGGCAGGTGTGAGTGGCAGAATCACACAAATCTGCATGGAACAAAATGCGTACTTACAATATACTGGACGTGTGCAGTGAGGAGGCCCACCCATCACTCCCTGGATTACCAATGAGCCAAAGATGAGCTGCAATTTTCTTTCTACCAGGCCCAACTCTCCTCTCCTGTCTCCTCTCGTTGCTTCCTACTTCTCCTCCTCCCCCTCTCATTGGCAGCAACAAAGGTGTTTGGTTAGCGCACCCATAGCATAGGTTGAGTTCAATGTGAATAATGAAGTCTTACATACATACAGTACACATTTCTGAATTTCAACTGTATACTCTAGTTTGTCAAATTAACAGATCTACAAAGAACTATTTGGATGCACTATCTGTACTAAGCCAGAATCAGTTTATTGTGCCCTAGTAAATGCATTTCACAAACAGTGAGCTCTGACATTCCAAAAGTGAATGGTGCAGTTTGAAGACATAAAACAAGATAGAGCTTTCTATTTATTGAATCTGTATGCATAATATTATTTCTTCTTCAGCCAGAGGGAACACATGGATAACTCTGGGTATAGGCTGGTGAGCTGGAGTCTGGGCACCAAACAGTTAAGCTTTCTTTCCCAACAGCCCAGGCTCCCTCTCCCTTATACCCCGCACCCCTCTCCCTTATACCCCGCACCCATCCAGTTTTAGTTTGGTGCATCATGGAGAATGGCACTGTTTTTACATTCATAGCCCCCATGGTAGTTTCAAGATTTTTATATCAACCAGGAGATCGTGGTCCCTTCTATCTAAGTACTGGATTCTTGCTGGAGGAATCCTCCTTGTATGTTGTGCAGGCCCTCTGGATTTATGTGGACAGGACAAGAGATTTCTGTAATACAAATTCTGTCTTTGAGGGAAATTTACAATCAGCATTGAAGTAACATTTATAATTTGCATACTATAAAATTATATAGAGCAGCTGATTGGTTGCCATGGGCATCTTCTCCACTGGCTCACTTCTCCACTGTTTTCACTGCTTAGTACATCTCCCCCTTTGTCCTGTATGACTCTCACAAACGAGGCTGGCTGGCTACTAAGCAGGCTTTGGCCAGATGGCTGTTTGTCTATACACCAAGCTTATTCTGCATGGGCATAAATAGCCCACACTGAATATGGCACTCATAGACTCCCTGAGGAAGACCTAGAAAGGTCGACACGCGTAGGAGCTAACAGGACACCGTTTCAAACAGACTGCCTTAATCATATTCAACACAGCAGAGCTCTCTATTTCTGGACACATTCATCACCCACGGCGCTGAAGACTGCTGATGAACAGGAACAGGTCACGTGACCGCGAGGTGCAGGAAAGTGAAAGTGAAACCGGACGAAAAGCTGCAAGACTGACAAGGAAGCAAGGTGACAGCGGAAGTTGGGAATCGAGCACAGAAGAATAAGGTAAGGGCTCTGTAAGTGGGGAGGTGCACTGCGGACAGTCCCGCTCCGGGTCTCGAAGTCAGTGACACTTTTCCCCCCCAGAGACACGACCGCACTCCTCGGATCTGGCCGGCGGCAGACGCCTGTCTACACGGGCGCCTTCCGCAGCCACAGACCGAGTCAGAGAGCGGCGAGTCCAGAGCCAAAAATTACCTATCTCCTGCAACTCATCCCTCCCGCATAGCCACCTGGGGTACCCCTTCATTTGCTAGCACCGTCAGAAGATCACCTCACCCCCCCTGCCTCTCAAGACAGGATCAAGCTGCTGCAACAGACTTTTTGACCGTGACCCCCGTATATTACTGAACGAGCTCCTCTGGGACTGTGTTGCATATACCCCTCCACACATTGTGGTAGTAGTTTGAGCACAATTAAACGAGGTGGGACGCCACACTCTATTGTACTGGACTGCGGACCAAAGTATACATATGTATAGATTTCTTTCATATGCATATATATATACACTCTTTCATTAATGTATTAATTTCCTATTTTTTCACATCTTTTTCCACTTATTCTCTCTTTCTGTCATTTTGTTTTAGAATAAATACACTTATTCTTCATATATACAGCGTATACTTGTCATTTAGTATTACAACCATTACCACCACATATTCAGGCGCAATTGTGTACCCTTATGTTATATATCTTTAAAGAGGTATTGGGTTTAACCTCCACCACAATTTTGCTGCCACAGCGTTTATCCACACAAGTAGAGCGCTGGATACAATTTGTTCATTATTCTGCTGCAGGCCTTCCTGCCCCTGCCATGGTGACGGCTCAATTCACCAGGTCAGTGTGGACTAGAGATGTGCGGGTTCGGATTATCCGGATTTACCCGGATCTCAAAATGGCATCTTATTGGCTCTCGGATGTCACATGTTTTGGAAAGCCAATAAGAAAAATACGGATAAATCCAAACCTGCGTTAATTCTGGAGTTAAGAACTAAACAATTCCGAACCCGCACATCTCTAGTGTGGACTTCTTGGGCAGCACAACGTGGTGCCTCTGTGGAGACGCTTTGTAAAGTAGCCACATGGTCCCCTGCCCATACATTCATCAGGTTCTATTCCTCTGTCTCCTCCTCTGTGGATGCGGTGTGAGTCAGTTGTCAGGAGCTTTCAATCACTTTCTTATATTACTATGGGGTCTAGTTTCTAATACATGGTGTTAAGGGTGATTTTTTTATGTTAGCTTATCACAGCAATAAACATATAATACTTATCAACACAACTTATCAATAAGATATCATGGGGCAGCAATACTGGACTGGAGCAATAAGAATCTCAGGAGTTAGATTACTACACTGATGGATCTGGTAGATGCTATATTTATTCATGTCTCTATGACATAAAGATGTTTTTAATATATTTTATTGAATATACATAACCACACTTTCATCAAACACAGCTAATCCCCAGTTTTCATCAAGGCCCATGTTTCTGTTGCTGGTGTATTAGATGAAGAGCCTGGGCCTTTTACTTGTGTTTGTTACCTGATCTTCAATAGAGGCAGAAGTAATGAAAAAAATGTGTGCTAATTTAATATAGTAATAACTATGGCCCTCATTCCGAGTTGTTCGCTCGCAAGCTGCTTTTAGCAGCCTTGCACATGCTAAGCCGCCGCCTACTGGGAGTGAATCTTAGCTTATCAAAATTGCGACCGAAAGATTCGCAATATTGCGAAAAGACTTCTCTGTGCAGTTTCTGAGTAGCTCGAGACTTACTCTTCCAGTGCGATCAGTTCAGTGCTTGTCGTTCCTGGTTTGACGTCACAAACACACCCAGCGTTCGCCCAGACACTCCTCCGTTTCTCCAGCCACTCCCGCGTTTTTCCCAGAAACGGTAGCGTTTTTTCACACACTCCCATAAAACGGCCTGTTTCCGCCCAGAAACACCCACTTCCTGTCAATCACATTACGATCACCAGAACGAAGAAAAAACCTCGTAATGCCGTGAGTAAATTGCCTAACTGCATAGCAAATTTACTTGGCGCAGTCGCACTGCGGACATTGCGCATGCGCATTAGCGACTAATCGCTCCGTTGCGAAAAAAAAAATAACGAGCGATCAACTCGGAATGACCACTTATGTACAGAGCCAACGCTTCCATTAAGCAGCTTTAGGCAGCTGCCTATGGGCGCAGGGACCTGAGGGGGCGGCCTGCTGAGACTGCCTGGTAGAAAAATGAAGGATATCTCTGAAAGAGACACCCTTGTTTTTAGATTAGGGGTTGGCGTGCATAGGAGTAGCGCAGGTGTCATCAGCTGCTCAGGGAGTCAGGCACAAGTGACTCCCAGCCAGAGAGATCGGCGCCACTGCCAGCAAGAGAGAATGCAGAGCTGACAGGCAGGCGCCAGGGACAGAGGAGGACAGCGTGCTACCTGCCGCCGGAACTTCCAGGTTCCCTGCAGGCGTCTAAGTGGCATTGTGCTTGCGCAGAAGCTGCAGCTGTAACCGGACAGCGCTTTCAGCTGCAAGTCCTGAATTCTTGCCAGCAAGGACATCCGGACAAACAGCGCTTGACCTGAGCTGCCCCCACAGCACAGTATAGTCGGCGGGCAGAGGAGGAGAAACAAATCTGAGGTGAGGTAAGAATCTCCCCTCAGCATACACAACACTGAACTGCCAGTGCAATGCGGGATCTTGTATCCCCCCCGATGCTCTCTTCCTCCACGATGTTCCCAGGTGAGGTCCTGTGTCCCAGCTCCCCCCTGATGTTCCTAGGTCCAGTATACTTCTTCCCCCCCTAATGTCCCTAGGTCCTATGTACCTCTGCCCCCCTCTGATGTCCCTAGGTCCTATGTACCCCTTCCCCCCTCTGATTTCCCTAGGTCCTTTGTACCCCCCCCCCCCGATTTCCTTAGGTCCTATGTACCTCTCCCCCCCCCCCCCTGATATTCATCGGTCCTATGTGCCTCTCCCCCCCCCCCCTGATTTCCTTTGGTCCTATGTACCCCCCCCCCCCCTTCCCCCGATGTTCCTATGTTCTATGTGATATGGGCGAGTACAAAGAATCTCTGGCAGATATTATCAGCCTGCACGGCGGTTTTTCACTATTCTCATGCAACTTCGGAATAGTGTATAGCACCGGGACTTTAGGATGTTGGACACACAATGCATTAACATTTTTTTTAGAAATCTTCTGTTCATAGACAAAGTACCAGATGAAATTGATAAGATAGTTGCAAAATTTGCATCTAGAGGGTATGATACTAAGCTCCTTGAGGCCCAGAAAGTGATGGTTCTTGGTATGTCGTGACCAGGAACTAGAGATGTGCACCGGAAATTTTTCGGGTTTTGTGTTTTGGTTTTGGATTCGGTTCCGCGGCCGTGTTTTGGATTCGCACGCATTTTGGCAAAACCTCCCTGAAAATTTTTTGTCGGATTCTGGTGTGTTTTGGATTCGGGTGTTTTTTTTTTCAAAACCCCTCAAAAACAGCTTAAATCATAGAATTTGGGGGCAATTTTGATCCTATAGTATAATTAACCTCAATAACCATAATTTCCACTCATTTCCAGTCTATTCTGAACACCTCACACTTCACAATATTATTTTTAGTCCTAGAATTTGCACCGAGGTCGCTGGATGACTAAGCTAAGCGACCCAAGTGGCCGGCACAAACACCTGGCCCATCTAGGAGTGGCATTGCAGTGGCAGACAGGATGGCACTTATAAAAATTGGCCCCAAACATCACATGATGCAAAGATAAGTAAATAAAAAAAGAGGTGCAAGATGGAATTGTCCTTGGGCCCTCCCACCCACCCTTATGTTGTATAAACAGGACATGCACACTTTAACAAACCCATCATTTCAGCCACAGGGTCTGCCACACCACTGTGGCTGAAATGACTGGTTGGTTTGAGCCCCCACCAAAAAAAGAAGCAATCAATCTCTCCTTGCTCAAACTGGCTCTACAGAGGCAAGATGTCGACCTCCTCCTCATCGTCTGATTCCTCACCCCTTTCACTGTACATCCCCCTCCTCACAGAGTATTAATTCGTCCCCACTGGAATCCACCATCTCAGGTCCCTGTGTACTTTCTGGAGGCAATTGCTGGTGAATGTCTCCACGGAGGAAATGATTATAATTCATTTTGATGAACATCATCTTCTCCACATTTTGTGGAAGTAACCTCGTACACCGATCGCTGACAAGGTGACCGGCTGCACTAAACACTCTTTCGGAGTACACACTGGAGGGGGGGCAACTTAGGTAAAATAAAGCCAGTTTGTGCAAGGGCCTCCAAATTGCCTCTTTTTCCTGCCAGTATACGTACGGACTGTCTGATGTGCCTACTTGGATGCTGTCACTCATATAATCCTCCACCATTCTTTCAATGGTGACAGAATCATATGCAGTGACAGTAGACGACATGTCAGTAATCATTGGCAGATGTCAGTTTTCACTCCTGACTGCCCTGCATCACCGCCAGCGGGTGGTTTTGGAAATCTGATCCTTTTCCTGGCAGCTCCAGTGGTGGGAGAAAATGGAGGAGGAGCTGTTGGCGGGTCACGTTCCGCTTGACTTGACAAGTGTCTCACCAGCAGGTCTTTGAATTTGTGCAGACTTGTGTCTGCCAGAAAGAGATACAACGTAGGCTTTAAACCTAGGATCGAGCACGGTGGCCAAAATGTAGTGCGATGCCTAGCGGAATCGCTCCGTTTTAGTTCCTCCTTCAATCTCTCCAGCTGCTTCTTCAAAAGCCTGATGAGGGGAATGACCTGACTCAGGCTGGCAGTGTCTGAACTGACTTCACGTGTTGCAAGTTTAAAGGGTTGCAGAACCTTGGACAACGTTGAAATCATTCTCCACTGCGCTTGAGTCAGGTGCATTCCCCCTCTTTTGCCTATATCGTAGGCAGATGTATAGGCTTGAATGGTCTTTTGCTGCTCCTCCATCCTCTGAAGCATATAGAGTGTTGAATACCACCTCATTACCACCTCTTGCTTCAGCTGATGGCGGGGCAGGTTCAGGAGTGTTTGCTGGTGCTCCAGTCTTCGTCACGCGGTGGCTGAATGCCGAAAGTGGCCCGCAATTCTTCGGGTCACCAACAGCATCTCTTGCATGCCCCTGTCGTTTTTTTAAAAATTCTGCACCACCAAATTCAATGTATGTGCAAAACATGGGACATGCTGGAATTTGCCCACATGTAATGCACGCACAATATTGGTGGTGTTGTCCGATGTCACAAATCCCCAGGAGAGTCCAATTGGGGTAAGCCAATCTGCGATGATGTTCCTCAGTTTCTGTAAGAGGTTGTCAGCTGTGTGCCTCTTATGGAAAGCGGTATTACAAAGCGTAGCCTGCCTAGGAATGAGTTGGCGTTTGCGAGATGCTGCTACTGGTGCCACCACTGCTGTTCTTGCTGCGGGAGGCAATACATCTACCCAGTGGCCTGTCACAGTCATATAATCCTGAATCTGCCCTGCTCCACTTGTCCACATGTCCGTGGTTAAGTGGACATTGGGTACAACTGCATTTTTTAGGACACTGGTGACTCTTTTTCTGACGTCTGTGTACATTCTCGGTATCGCCTGCCTAGAGAAGTGGAACCTAGATGGTATTTGGTACCGGGGACACACTACCTCAAGAAATTCTCTAAGTCCCTGTGAACTAACGCCAAATACCGGATGCACGTCTAACACCGCTGCCAAGGCCTGAGTTATCCGCTTTGCAACAGGATGACTGCTGTGATATTTCATCTTCCTAGCAAAGGACTGTTGGACAGTCAATTGCTTACTGGAAGTAGTACAAGTGATCTTCCGGCTTCCCCTCTGGGATGATGATCGACTCCCAGCAGCAACAACAGCAGCGCCAGCAGCAGTAGACGTTACACTCAAGGATCCATTGGAGGAAACCCAGTCAGGAGAGGACTCATCAGACTTGCCAGTGACATGGCCTGCAGGACTATTGGCTTTCCTGTCTAAGGAGGAAATTGACACTGAGGGAGTTGGTGGTGTGGTTTGCAGGAGCTTGGGTACAAGAGGAAGGGATTTAGTTGTCTGTGGACTGATTCCGCTGTCACCCAAAGTTTTTGAACTTGTCAATGACTTCTGATGAATGCGCTCCAGGTGACGTATAAGGGAGGATGTTCCTAGGTGGTTAATGTCCTTACCCCTACTTATTACAGCTTGACAAAGGCAACACATGGCTTGACACCAGTTGTCCGCATTTCTGTTGAAATAATTCCACACCGAAGAGGTGATTTTTTTGGTATTTTGACCAGGCATGTCAATGGCCATATTCGTCCCACGGACAACAGGTGTCTCCCCGGGTGCCTGACTTAAACAAACCACCTCACCATCAGAATCCTCCTTGTCAATTTCCTCCTCAGCGCCAGCAACACCCATATCCTCATCCTGGTGTACTTCAACAGTGACATCTTCAATTTGACTATCAGGAACTGGACTGCGGGTGCTCCTTCCAGCACTTGCAGGGGGCGTGCAAATGGTGGAAGGCGCCACCTCTTCCCGTCCAGTGTTGGGAAGGTCAGGCATCACAGCCGACACAATTGGACTCTCCTTGGGGATTTGTGATTTAGAAGAACGCACAGTTCTTTGCTGGGCTTTTGCCAGCTTAAATCTTTTCATTTTTCTAGCGGGAGGATGAGTGCTTCCATCCTCATGTGAAGCTGAACCACTAGCCATGAACGCAGGCCAGGGCCTCAGCCGTTCCTTGCCACTCCGTGTCGTAAATGGCACATTGGCAAGTTTACGCTTCTCCTCAGACACTTTTAATTTAGATTTTTGGGTAATCATTTTACTGAACTTTTGCTTTTTGGATTTTACACGCTCTCTACTATGACATTGGGCATCGGCCTTGGCAGACGACGTTGATGGCATTGAATCGTCTCTGCCATGACTGGTGGCAGCAGCTTCAGCACTAGGTGGAAGTGGATCTTGATCTTTCCCTATTTTACCCTCCACATTTTTGTTCTCCATTTTTTAATGTGTGGAATTATATGCCAGTAATATTATTATAGCAATAGCAATGGCCTACTGTACTGTACTACTATATACTGCTCACAACAATGCAGCAGAGATATGGATACTTGCAGTGACACGGAGCTGCAAGATACAGCAATGGCCTACTGTACTGTACTACTATATATATACTGGTGGTCCCCAAAATGCTGCACTGTACTAATATACTGCTCACAAACAATGCAGCACAGATATGGATACTTGAAGGGACACGGAGCTGCAAGATACAGCAATGGACTACTGTACTGTACTACTATATATATACTGGTGGTCCCCAAAATGCTGCACTGTACTACTATATTGCTCACAAACAATGCAGCACAGATATGGATACTTGAAGTGACATGGAGCTGCAAGATACAGCAATGGACTACTTTACTGTACTACTATATATATACTGGTGGTCCCCAAAATGCTGCACTGTACTACTATACTGCTCACAAACAATGCAGCACAGATATGGATACTTGAAGTGACACGGAGCTGCAAGATACAGCAATGGACTACTGTACTGTACTACTATATATATATACTGGTGGTCCCCAAAATGCTGCACTGTACTACTATATATAATATATATATAGTATATACTGGTCACACAACAATGCAGCATATATTGAGCACTAATGATCAGGATACTGTCTAGAACGGGTTCACTACGGCTGGCCGGCGGTCGGGCTCCCGGCGACCAGCATACCGGTGCCGGGAGCCCGACCGCCGGCTTACCAACAGCGTGGCGAGCGCAAATGAGCCCCTTGCGGGCTCGCTGCGCTCGCCACGGGCGCGGTGGCGCTAGCGCGCGCCACACTATTTTATTCTCCCTCTATGGGGGTCGTGGACCCCCATGAGGGAAAATAAGTGTCGGTATGCCGGCTGTCGGGCTCCCGGCGCCGGTATACTGAACGCCGGGAGCCCGACCGCCGGCATACAGAAGACCACCCGTCTAGAACTGAGTCTGACATGGAGCTGCAAGATACAGCAATGGTCTACTGTACTGTACTACTATAATTATATACTGGTAGTCCCCAAAATGCTGCACTGTACTACTATACTACTCACAAACAATGCAGCACAGATATGGATACTTGAAGTGACACGGAGCTGCAAGATACAGCAATGGCCTACTGTACTGTACTACTATACTGGTGGTCACCAAAATGCTGCACTGTACTACTGTATATAATATATATAGTATATACTGGTCACACAAAAATGCAGCAGATATTGAGCACTGATGATCAGGATACTGTCTAGAACTGAGTCTGACACGGAGCTGCAAGATACAGCAATGGCCTACTGTACTGTACTACTATAATTATATACTGGTGGTCCCCAAAATGCTGCACTGTACTACTATTCTGCTCACAAACAATGCAGCACAGATATGGATACTTGAAGTGACACGGAGCTGCAAGATACAGCAATGGACTAATGTACTGTACTACTATATATATACTGGTAGTCCCCAAAATGCTGCACTGTACTACTATACTACTCACAAACAATGCAGCACAGATATGGATACTTGAAGTGACACGGAGCTGCAAGATACAGCAATGGCCTACTGTACTGTACTACTATACTGGTGGTCACCAAAATGCTGCACTGTACTACTATATATAATATATTTAGTATATACTGGTCACACAACAATGCAGCAGATATTGAGCACTGATGATCAGGATACTGTCTAGAACTGAGTCTGACACGGAGCTGCAAGATACAGCAATGGCCTACTGTACTGTACTACTATAATTATATACTGGTGGTCCCCAAAATGCTTCACTGTACTACTATACTGCTCACAAACAATGCAGCACAGATATGGATACTTGAAGTGACACGGAGCTGCAAGATACAGCAATGGCCTACTGTACTGTACTACTATACTGGTGGTCACCAAAATGCTGCACTGTACTACTATATATAATATATATAGTATATACTGGTCACACAACAATGCAGCAGATATTGAGCACTGATGATCAGGATACTGTCTAGAACTGAGTCTGACACGGAGCTGCAAGATACAGCAATGGCCTACTGTACTGTACTACTATAATTATATACTGGTGGTCCCCAGGGCCGGCCCAAGCCTAAATTTTTTGGTAAGCGAATATAGATTTTGACGCCCCCAACCCCCCCATGGTTGATGGAAAATATTATACACACAAAAGCTTAAAGCGCATTAAGCGAAATATGGGTGAAATCAACTGCCTACCATAAAGTTACACCTTAAAGGGAAAAACCGTTAAATAACACCAGGTAGAGCACGTTACATACACTGCACTAGGTAGAGCACGTTATACACACTGCACCAGGTAGAGCATGTTACACACATTGCACCAGGTAGAGCACGTTACACACATTGCACCAGGTAGAGCACGTTACACACATTGCACCAGGTAGAGCACGTTACATACACTGCACTAGGTAGAGCACGTTATACACACTGTACCAGGTAGAGCATGTTACACACATTGCACCAGGTAGAGCATGTTACACACACTGCACCAGGTAGAGCACGTTATACACACTGCACCAGGTAGAGCATGTTACACACACTGCACCAGGTAGAGCATGTTACACACACTGCACCAGGTAGAGCATGTTACACACACTGCACCAGGTAGAGCACGTTACACACATTGCACCAGGTAGAGCACGTTACACACATTGCACCAGGTAGAGCACGTTACACACATTGCACCAGGTAGAGCACGTTACACACATTGCACCAGGTAGAGCACGTTACACACATTGCACCAGGTAGAGCACGTTACACACACTGCACCAGGTAGAGCACATTACACACACTGCACCAGGTAGAGCACGTTACACACATTGCACCAGGTAGAGCACGTTACACACATTGCACCAGGTAGAGCACGTTACACACATTGCACCAGGTAGAGCACGTTACACACATTGCACCAGGTAGAGCACGTTACACACATTGCACCAGGTAGAGCACGTTCTACACATTGCACCAGCAGTGGCGGAACTAGCGAGCGGTGGGCCCAGGTGCGACAAAATGCTTTGGGCCCCCCCTCCCCCATCCCATCTAAGTCCACCCCCTCACCCCTGGAGAGGATCTGGTGAGGGGGACCTGCTCAGGGCCAGAGAAATGGATACCTAGCAACAGTGCCGTAACTAGACATTTTAGCACTGTGTGCAAGAAACAGCATCGGAGCACCACCCCTGCATGCAAAACAGGGGCAGTGCGCGCCGTAGGCGTGCGCAAAAATACTTAGTGGCGTGGCTTCGTGGGGAAGGGGTGTGGCCACAAAATAATACCAATTCATAAAACGGTGCACAGTAGTCTCCATTATTCAAATTACGCCGCACAGTAGCACCACTACACCAGGTAGAGACCCTTTTACACCTTACGGCGGACAGATTCCTCTTTTTACACCTTACGGTAGACAGCGTCCCCTTTTTACACATTACGGCAGACAGCGTCCCCCTTTTTACACATTATGGCGTACAGCGTGCACTTTTTACACATAACGGCAGACAGCGTCCCCCTTTTTACACATTACAGCAGACAGCGTGCACTTTTTACACATAACGGCAGACAGCGTCCCTTTTTTACACATAACGGCAGACAGCGTGCCCTTGTTACACATAGCGGCAGACAGCATACACTTTTTACACATAACGGCAGACAGCGTGCCCTTGTTAAACATAGCGGCAGACAGCGTGCCCTTTTTACACATAACGGCAGACAGCGTCCCCTTTTTACACATAACGGCAGACACCGTCCCCTTTTTACACATTACGGCAGACAGCGTCCCCTTTTTACACATTACGGCAGACAGCGTGCCCTTGTTACACATTACGGCAGACAGCGTGCCCTTGTTACACATTACGGCAGACAGCGTCCCCCTTTTTACACATTACAGCAGACAGCATCCCCCTTTTTACACGTAATGGCAGGCAGATTCCCCCTTTTTACACATCACGTCAGGCATATTCCCCCTTTTTGCACATTGCGGCAAAGATTCCCCCTTTTTACACATTACATCAGGCAGATTCCCCCTCTTTACACATTGCGGCAGGCAGATTCCCCATTTTTACACATTACTGCAGACAGATTCCCCATTTTTACACATTACGGCAGACAGTCCCGAGAGAGAGAGAGAGAGAGAGAGAGAGAGAGAGAGAGAGAGAGAGAGAGAGAGAGAGAGAGAGAGAGAGAGAGAGAGAGAGAGAGAGAGAGAGAGAGAGAGAGAGAGAGAGAGAGAGAGAGAGAGAGAGAGAGAGAGAGAGAGAGAAGAAGAGAGAAGAAAGATTGATTATACTTACCCTCTCCGCTGGCTCAGGCTCCTCGGTGCAGCTTCTGCCGATTCCCGGGCAGGAGAGAAGGAGGAGAAGGGAAGTGGAGGAGGGAGCCACAGCAGCGCTGTGTTATTGGTGGAGGCGCTGCTGCTGCTGCCCCTCTGCTTCACTATAGGCTGTTCTCGGAAGACTAGGCTGTCTTCCGAGAACAGCCTATAGTGAAGCAGAGGGACAGCAGCAGCAGCGCCTCCACCAGTAACAAAGCGCTGCTGCGGCTCCCTCCTCCACCTCCCTCCTTCTCCTTTTCCCCGTGGCCGCTGCAGTGAGCTCCTCTCCTCTCCGGGCGGCTGTGTACTGCGGGCAGCGGTTGCCCGCAGCACACAGCTGCATGTAATGAGTCAGTTTTGACTTATTACATGCTTTGGGCCCCTGGACAGAGGCAGGCCCCAGTGCAACACACTGGTTGCACTGGCGGTAGTTCCGCCTCTGTGCACCAGGTAGAACATGTTATACAGAGACCTGGTGCGTAATGGTGTAACTTCATCCCAATAGCTCGGAGGCAAGAACAATCTTGGTGTCCCCCCAGCATGGGATGTAGTCAACATCCTGGCAGTTGGGATACCAGCGGTCAGAATACTGACACCGGGATCCAGACCGCCGAGAATGCCAACAGCTGCGCAAGGGCTATTCCCACTCATGGGTGTCCACAACACTCATAAAGTGGGAAAAGAAGCTGGTGAGCACAGCGAGCCACTGAACCCGCACGTGGCGAGCGCAGCTTTCTAGCGCTCGCCCCGCTGCCGGGCATTCTGGCAGCCGGGATTCCATACCCAACGCCCCATATGTACAATAAAGAGCAAGGTAGTGCAGTAATGTCTATGAGCTTAATACACCTCCAGTGCTAATATATAATTTTAATATATAATTTATTATATGTATATACGGGAGGGTCAGGGTTAGGATGCGGGATGGGAGGGTTAGGCTGTGGGAAGGAAGGGTTAGGGCAAGGCACTAGGGGGAGGGTAGGCTGTGGGACGAGAGGGTTATGGTTATTCACTAGGGGGAGGGTAGGCTGCGGGAAGAGAGGGTTAGGGTTATTCACTAGGGGGAGGGTAGGCTGAGGGACGAGAGGGTTAGGGTTATTCACTGGGGGAGGGTAGGCTGCGGGACAAGAGGGTTAGACACTAGGGGCAGGGTAGGCTGCGGGAAGAAAAGGGTTAGTTTTGGGTCTCCATGTTACTATATGGGCTGGGACTTGTATCATTCTATAAATATTGATGGCTTCTGCAGAGATACTGCTTTTATTTGTCGGTATAAGCGCTTTGCTGCCTGAGTCAGATGGAGCGCAGTGGAGGGAGCTGCTGGACGGTGTTGGTAGAGGGAGCTGCTGGACGGTACCAACACCGTCCAGCAGCTCCCTCCACTGCGCTCCATCTGACTCCGCCTCAGGCACCCGGGTCCCGGCCTCACAAGTACCGCCACTGCTGGCTGCCCTCAGACAGCGCAGCTCCCTCTCCTCCTCACCCTGGCCGTCTCAGCATCCGGCGGCACCTCTATTGAACTCCGTCCGCGAGCCCACACACCGCATAGGAGCTGGAGGTATACAGCAGGCAGCATGGGCTGGGAGCGTGGTCTACGCTGCCGGCGCCCTCCACAGTGTGGCGCCTTACGCGTAACGGGCGGGCCGGCCCTGCTCCCGGGCACATTTTCTAAACTGAGGTCTGGAGGAGGGGCATAGAGGGAGGAGCCAGTTCACACTGTTGAAAAGTCTTAAAGTGCCGAAGGCTCCTGCGGAACAGTCTATACCCCATGGTACTAAAATGGACCCCAGCATCCTCTAGGACGTAAGAGAAATTTAATTTTTATTCACTCATTTCTCTATAATACGGGTTCACATATTATCCATATCCAGTGCGCTAACTTAACCCCCAAAACAGACCTCTTGTCTTCAGAACATGGGATCCCCGGGCTAGCGGTTTTACTATACACATGGCCATCTACTGGGAATAGTAACCTGCAGCGAGCGTACACTTTCCAATGTTCTGAATACGTTTAAAGATGTTCTGCAGCAGTTTAGTTATGCTAACCCAGGGGGGCCCATGTGCTGAACATGAACCTAAAAATCATATTACTCCACAAGCCCCAGCATGCCCTGTGAGCCCCAGACTCGCTGTCTGATGTGGGAACACAAGTCTCAGCATGCCCTGTGAGACCCAGACTCGCTGTCTGCTGTGGGAACACAAGTCCCAGAATGCTATGATGATTCCCCCCTCCCATTGACAGTAATACTGATCCCCTACAGCACACTACTAAGGTCTATCAGTGCCTTACCGGAGGGTAAGACATCACCCGCTGCACGCCCGGCACATGGCGCCCAGGTACAGAGCAGCAGAGCAGCCAGCCGGAGAACATCCATCACTCCCGACCGTGTCATCCCTCTGTGACGCGTCCTCCTCCTGCGAGTGTGCGGGGTGGGAGTAGCAGGAGAAGCCGGTATCATCATCCAATCTCTCCTGTCTCCTCCAGGCTACAGACCAATCAGATGCGTGATGCGTCCAACGGGAGCAGGAGGGCGGGGCTGACACATCCAGCTCCCTCCACTGCGCTCCATCTGACTCCCCACACACCACATAGGAGCTGGCGGTATACACAGGCAGCATGGCTCCACAGTGTGGCGCCTTACACTTACGCGTAACCCGCGTAACGGGCGGGCCGGCCCTGGTGGTCCCCACAATGCAGCACACTGAGCACAGATATTTGCAGCACACTGAGCACAGATATGGAGCTTTTCAGGCAGAGAACGTAGATATTTGCAGCACACTGAGCACAGATATGGAGCTTTTCAGGCAGAGAATGTAGATATTTGCAGCACACTGAGCACAGATATTTGCAGCACACTGAGCACAGATATGGAGCTTTTCAGGCAGAGAACATAGCCACGTCCTCTCCGTTCAATCTCCAATGCATGAGTGAAAATGGTGGCGACGCACGGCTATTTATATGGAATACGAATCTCGCGAGAATACGATAGCCGGATGATGACGTTCATCCTCGTTCGGGTCAACCAAGCAGGGCGGGAAGATCCGAGGCTGCCCGGACCCGTGAAAAATAGGTGAAGTTTGGGGGAGGGGGGGGGGGGTTGTTCGGATCTTGACGAACCGAACCCGCTCATCTCTACCAGGAAAACATCTTACCGTGGAGCAGTGATTACACAGTTGCCAGTCCAATTGTTAATAGAGTCACCACGGCTCTATGGCCTATTGTAGGCTCAGACAAAGATCTGCCCATATTCAAAAGTAAGAGACCTATTGCTGCATTTAGGCGAGGCAGTAATTTGAGGGATCAATTGGTGCACACTGACATTTCAGATCGAAACATCCCAAGGGCTCCTAATGTATATATTAAACCACCGGGATGTTACTCATGCAATGATTGCACGACATGTAAATTTATAATCCCCTGCAAGAAGTTCAAACATCCACATATGGAAAAAAGGTATGATATTAGATTTGTGTTCTGCAGATCTGTAGATCTGCAACACTACTCATGTGGTGTATGTGGTGGTTTGTCCGTGTGGTTTGTACTACGTTGGCCAGACTACACGAAAATTTAAGGAACGTATGAATGCACACAGATTGGCAATTCGCTTATCCCTTAATGGAAAAGATATTGACCAAACGGTCCCACGCCATTTTAGGGATTGTAAATATCCACTAGATTTCATTAGGTATTTTATAATAGACCATGTCCCAGATTCTTTGACGGATGGAGATAGAGCTAAAGCTCTAACAATACCAGAAATTTGAGATCTGTATTTATACCAACAGCGCTATAACACAAAATCATAAGAGGATATCACCATTACATCCCTTATTGGAGGTTCCTGTGGTGGAGTCTTCAATATATATTGACTGGTGTAATTTCTCCAAAATGTGACAGCATGTAGGGAAATAAAAAAAAAACAAAACAATGTGTAATAAGTTCCTTATATGCGTCAAATGAATCTTAATGGCTTTTTCAAAATCTAGTGGTGGTTCTGAAGCGTACCACACTCACACTTTAATCAAGTATTTATAAGCCCATCAAGGTTTCTTTTCCAATACCAAGGCCTCGTCTACTTGAACTATGCCCGGCGTATTGCTCTAAAAGGTGCAACATGTAGTATATAGGTGGAGCGTACCCCAAAACTCACACTCGCGAGATGGGTAGTAAGCACATCAAGGTATCTTTAATAACTTGTAGTATATAGGTGGAGCGTACCCCAAAACTCACACTCGCGAGTTGGGTAATAAGCACATCAAGGTATCTTTAATATCAGAAGGAAATCTGTGGGTCAACTTATGTGTACCCGAACTCACAGTTCTCAATGCAGCAGTACTCCCATCAAGGTATCTTTAGGTTCAATACCCCGCACTGTGTTCTTTGTAGTAGCAGCTTAACATCCACAGAAAGGACTCACTCTCCTCAAATGGAGGCAGGGGGGTACACGAATTTATGAAAAGTCACAAACATAGACAGACTGTATTGAATCCATTCATAGAAAAATGCCACATACAAGGTAAAAAATTCCTTAGCAGAACCGGCAAAGGGGATAAAAGTCCCCCCAAAAAATATAGAATGAAACAAAAATAGGCAAATAGAAAATCCAAAAAAGTGATAACTACTTCTGTTAAGCTCCTGCTTGTCAACGCGTTTCAGCCCTGGCTTGGGCCTTTATCAAGACAGCTAAAGCTCTGCTCATCAAGGAATCCTGTTGGATTTTGAGGTTGGGGACCACTAAACCGGGAGGTCTGAATGATAAAATTAATTGGAATGCTATGGTGTAGGGATATACTCAGGGCCGGAGCTTCCATTAGGCAGCTTTAGGCAGCCGCCTAGGGGCGCCGGATCCTGAGGGGGCGGCCGGCTACAGCTGCCTGAAAAAGGTAGCGTGGTCCTACCTCACAGTCGTCGCAATCCCCCCCCCCCCCTCCCCCCGGCACTCATATCTTACAGTAGTCGCGACTGGCAAGTTCCCATATTGCAGCCTCCAGCTCTGCCTCCACCCGGCACAGGCAGTAACTTTGACAGCTCCTGGAGTCCTGGCTGGGGGTAACATTTGGCGCTGCTCTTCATTCCAGACTCTTTTGCAGATTACTCAGTCCCAACTCTGCATCACAGCCTGCAGGTAAGGTGGCTGCACAATGCACTCTCTGCATTTGATAAGAAAAGAGGGGGAGAGCAGCAGTCTGGGGAGGGAGGGGCGGAGATTAGCAGCAGGCACGCACACTGTCTGGGGGGGAACGTGCAGCAGCACACACACAGATGGTGGGGGAAATGGAACAGCAGACATTTAACAGAGTGGGGGAGGGGGGGGGGGGCGGGTGAGAGCAGCAGGCACCCACAAATACTTGGGAGATGGAGAGAAGAGAGCAGCCATGCAACAGATTGGGGGTGGGGGAGAGCAGCAGCATGTCTTTCACCTGGAGGGCAGATATGGGGAAGGGGCAGTAGGCAGAAGTTTTGCCTAGGGTGCCAAGAAACCTTGCACCGGCCCTGGATATACTTGGTTCTACTATGCTGCCCTGTGGAAGACGTATGTGTCCGTGATATAGCTTATATGAGCATTATGTATATGTACGTGACTATATATGTTTTGGACTATAATGTGATGATGTTTTCTATTTTATTTGTTGTTTATGTGATATGTTTATATGTTGTATTTTTACATATATTGTTGTCATGCCTCTAAGCCCTCTTTGCTCCTACAGTATCTCCACAGGCTCGCTGTGCAGGAAGTTCCCTCTGATCAGCACTGGTGGAAAGCTAAGGCACAGCCGTTGGAACGCACGCTGGTGAGTTTCCATGGTGATGGCCGTCGTGATTACCGGAAGTGCGTCACTGTGAGCGACTTCCGGCCGGCAGATCTCGGGAGCTGAGCGGCGGTGGAGGAATCAACATAGCGATGGGTATAAGTGGGTAAGTGTGCACCTTGTACTGTTTGTTTTATTTTGCTGTATTGGTGTGGTCCTGAGGACGGGGCGCAGACTCTGAAAGTACTCGACCTTAATACACTGGAATCATTTTGCATCATTGATGTCTCCTGTGTGCCTTCTTTACATGGAGCTATATATATATCTTTTGGTTTTCGCTGCTTTTCACAACACACTCTACATGGGTTACCTTACCTGAAGAAAAGGCTTGCTGCCTTGAAACGTTGTAAGACCTCCATGTTTTTTTCATTGTTTGTACACTTTTGATTTGCCATGCTTTGCACATAAATCATTTTTCAAAGTCCTCGGAGTGCCGCCTCTGTCCTTTCCAGATATACCTGAGCCACAGGTGGGAAAGGCATGCTACCTGAATTAATCTAAGGAAGGCACACAGGCATATGCATTTCTCATACAGAGTGCCGGATGTATACATTGATATATATATATATATATATATATATATATATATATTAGGGATGTGCACTTGAAATTTTTCGGGTTTTGTGTTTTGGTTTTGGGTTCGGTTCCGTGGCCGTGTTTTGGGTTCGAACGCGTTTTGGCAAAACCTCACCGAATTTTTTTTGTCGGATTCGGGTGTTTTTTTCAAAAAACCCTAAAAAACAGCTTAAATCATAGAATTTGGGGGTCATTTTGATCCCATAGTATTATTAACCTCAATAACCATAATTTCCACTCATTTTCAGTCTATTCTGAACACCTCACACCTCACAATATTATTTTTAGTCCTAAAATTTGCACCGAGGTCGCTGAATGGCTAAGCTAAGCGACCCAAGTGGCCGACACAAACACCTGGCCCATCTAGGAGTGGCACTGCAGTGTCAGGCAGGATGGCCCTTCCAAAAAATACTCCCCAAACAGCACATGACGCAAAGAAAAAAAGAGGCGCAATGAGGTAGCTGTGTGAGTAAGCTAAGCGACCCTAGTGGCCGACACAAACACCTGGCCCATCTAGGAGTGGCACTGCAGTATCAGGCAGGATGGCCCTTCCAAAAAATACTCCCCAAACAGCACATGACGCAAAGAAAAAAAGAGGCGCAATGAGGTAGCTGTGTGAGTAAGCTAAGCGACCCTAGTGGCCGACACAAACACCTGGCCCATCTAGGAGTGGCACTGCAGTGTCAGGCAGGATGGCCCTTCCAAAAAATACTCCCCAAACAGCACATGACGCAAAGAAGAAAAAAAGAAAAAAGAGGTGCAAGATGGAATTGTCCTTGGGCCCTCCCACCCACCCTTATGTTGTATAAACAGGACATGCACACTTTAACCAACCCATCATTTCAGCGACAGGGTCTGCCACACGACTGTGACTGAAATGAATGGTTGGTTTGGGCCCCCACCAAAAAAGAAGCAATCTCTCCTTGCACAAACTGGCTCTACAGAGGCAAGATGTCCACCTCATCATCATCGTCCGATTCATCACCCCTTTCACTGTGTACATCCCCCTCCTCACAGATTATTAATTCGTCCCCACTGGAATCCACCATCTCAGATCCCCGTGTACTTTCTGGAGGCAATTGCTGCTGGTGAATGTCTCCATGGAGTAATTGATTATAATTCATTTTAATGAACATCATCTTCTCCACATTTTCTGGAAGTAACCTCGTACGCCGATTGCTGACAAGGTGAGCGGCGGCACTAAACACTCTTTCGGAGTACACACTGGAGGGAGGGCAACTTAGGTAGAATAAAGCCAGTTTGTGCAAGGGCCTCCAAATTGCCTCTTTTCCCTGCCAGTATATGTACGGACTGTCTGACGTGCCTACTTGGATGCAGTCACTCATATAATCCTCCACCATTCTTTCAATGGTGAGAGAATCATATGCAGTGACAGTAGACGACATGTCAGTAATCGTTGGCAGGTCCTTCAGTCCGGACCAGATGTCAGCATCAGCAGTCGCTCCAGACTGCCCTGCATCACCGCCAGCAGGTGGGCTCGGAATTCGTAGCCTTTTCCTCGCACCGCCAGTTGCGGGAGAATGTAAAGGAGGAGATGTTGACAGGTTGCGTTCCGCTTGACTTGACAATTTTCTCACCAGCAGTTCTTTGAACCCCTGCAGACTTGTGTCTGCCGGAAAGAGAGATCCAACGTAGGTTTTAAATCTAGGATCGAGCACGGTGGCCAAAATGTAGTGCTCTGATTTCAACAGATTGACCACACGTGAATCCTGGTTAAGCGAATGAAGGGCTCCATCCACAAGTCCCACATGCCTAGCGGAATCGCTCTGTTTTAGCTCCTCCTTCAATGCCTCCAGCTTCTTCTGCAAAAGCCTGATGAGGGAAATGACCTGACTCAGGCTGGCAGTGTCTGAACTGACTTCACGTGTGGCAAGTTCAAAGGGCAGCAGAACCTTGCACAACGTTGAAATCATTCTCCACTGCGCTTGAGTCAGGTGCATTCCCCCTCCTTTGCCTATATCGTGGGCAGATGTATAGGCTTGAATGGCCTTTGGCTGCTCCTCCATCCTCTGAAGCATATAGAGGGTTGAATTCCACCTCGTTACCACCTCTTGCTTCAGATGATGGCAGGGCAGGTTCAGGTTTTTTTGGTGGTGCTTCTGTACGCGGTGCCTGCACGCCGAAAGTGGCCGGCAATTCTTCTGGCCACCGACAGCATCTCTTGCACGCCCCTTTCGTTTTTTAAATAATTCTGCACCACCAAATTCAAGGTATGTGCAAAACATGGGACGTGCTGGAATTTGCCCAGATTTAATGCGCGCACAATATTGCTGGCGTTGTCCGATGCCACAAATCCCCAGGAGAGTCCAATTGGGGTAAGCCATTCTGCGATGATCTTCCTCAGTTGCCGTAAGAGGTTTTCAGCTGTGTGCGTATTCTGGAAAGCGGTGATACAAAGCGTAGCCTGCCTAGGAACGAGTTGGCGTTTGCGAGATCCTGCAACTGGTGCCGCCGCTGCTGTTCTTGCAGCGGGAGGCAATACATCTACCCAGTGGGCTGTCACAGTCATGTAGTCCTGAGTCTGCCCTGCTCCACTTGTCCACATGTCCGTGGTTAAGTGGACATTGGGTACAACTGCATTTTTTAGGACACTGGTGAGTCTTTTTCTGACGTCCGTGTACATTCTCGGTATCGCCTGCCTAGAGAAGTGGAACCTAGATGGTATTTGGTAACGGGGGCACACTGCCTCAATAAATTGTCTAGTTCCCTGTGAACTAACGGCGGATACCGGACGCACGTCTAACACCAACATAGTTGTCAAGGCCTCAGTTATCCGCTTTGCAGCAGGATGACTGCTGTGATATTTCATCTTCCTCGCAAAGGACTGTTGGACAGTCAATTGCTTACTGGAAGTAGTACAAGTGGTCTTCCGACTTCCCCTCTGGGATGACGATCGACTCCCAGCAGCAACAACAGCAGCGCCAGCAGCAGTAGGCGTTACACTCAAGGATGCATCGGAGGAATCCCAGGCAGGAGAGGACTCGTCAGACTTGCCAGTGACATGGCCTGCAGGACTATAGGCTTTCCTGGGTAAGGAGGAAATTGACACTGAGGGAGTTGGTGGTGTGGTTTGCGCGAGCTTGGTTACAAGAGGAAGGGATTTACTGGTCAGTGGACTGCTTCCGCTGTCGCCCAAAGTTTTTGAACTTGTCACTGACTTATTATGAATGCGCTGCAGGTGACGTATAAGGGAGGATGTTCCGAGATGGTTAACGTCCTTACCCCTACTTATTACAGCTTGACAAAGGCAACACACGGCTTGACACCTGTTGTCCGCATTTCTGTTGAAATACTTCCACACTGAAGAGCTGATTTTTTTGGTATTTTCACCAGGCATGTCAATGGCCATATTCCTCCCACGGACAACAGGTGTCTCCCCGGGTGCCTGACTTAAACAAACCACCTCACCATCAGAATCCTCCTTGTCAATTTCCTCCCCAGCCCAAGCAACACCCATATCCTCATCCTGGTGTACTTCAACACTGACATCTTCAATTTCACTATCAGGAACTGGACTGCGGGTGCTCCTTTCAACACTTGCAGGGGGCGTGCAAATGGTGGAAGGCGCAAGCTCTTCCCGTCCAGTGTTGGGAAGGTCAGGCATCGCAACCGACACAATTGGACTCTCCTTTGGGATTTGTGATTTCGAAGAACGCACAGTTCTTTGCTGTGCTTTTGCCGCAAGTCTTTTCTTTTTTCTAGCGAGAGGATGAGTGCTTCCATCCTCATGTGAAGCTGAACCACTAGCCATGAACATAGGCCAGGGCCTCAGCCGTTCCTTGCCACTCCGTGTCGTAAATGGCATATTGGCAAGTTTACGCTTCTCCTCAGACGCTTTTAATTTTGATATTTGGGTCATTTTTTTACTGATCTTTTGTGTTTTGGATTTTACATGCTCTGTACTATGACATTGGGCATCGGCCTTGGCAGATGACGTTGATGGCATTTCATCGTCTCGGCCATGACTAGTGGCAGCAGCTTCAGCACGAGGTGAAAGTGGATCTTGATCTTTCCCTATTTTTTTAACCTCCACATTTTTGTTCTTCATATTTTGCGCACAACTAAAAGCCACCACAGGTATACAATGTAGATGGATGGATAGTATAGTATTACTTATACTTATGGACGACGAGTGACGACACAGAGGTAGGTACAGCCGTGGCCTACCGTACTGCTGCTTAGTGCTTATATATAAATATAATATACTGTATAACGGACCTGGTGGACAGTGTCAGCAGCAGACTGCTAAACTAGTATGAAGAAAGAAAAAAAAAACACCACAGGTATACAATGTAGATGGATGGATAGTATTACTTATACTTATGGACGACGAGTGACGAGTCGACACAGAGGTAGGTACAGCCGTGGCCTACCGTACTGCTGCTTAAGTGCTTATATATATAAATATAATATACTGTATAACGGACCTGGTGGACAGTGTCAGCACCAGACTGCTAAACTAGTATGAAGAAAGAAAAAAAAAAACACCACAGGTATACAATGTAGATGGATGGATAGTATTACTTATACTTATGGACGACGAGTGACGAGTCGACACAGAGGTAGGTGCAGCCGTGGCCTACCGTACTGCTGCTTAGTGCTTATATATAAATATAATATACTGTATAACGGACCTGGTGGACAGTGTCAGCAGCAGACTGCTAAACTAGTATGAAGAAAGAAAAAAAAAACACCACAGGTATACAATGTAGATGGATGGATAGTATTACTTATACTTATGGACGACGAGTGACGAGTCGACACAGAGGTAGGTACAGCCGTGGCCTACCGTACTGCTGCTTAAGTGCTTATATATAAATATAATATACTGTATAACGGACCTAGTGGACAGTGTCAGCAGCAGACTGCTAAACTAGTATGAAGAAAGAAAAAAAAAACACCACAGGTATACAATGTAGATGGATGGATAGTATTACTTATACTTATGGACGACGAGTGACGAGTCGACACAGAGGTAGGTACAGCCGTGGCCTACCGTACTGCTGCTTAGTGCTTATATATAAATATAATATACTGTATAACGGACCTGGTGGACAGTGTCAGCAGACTGGTAAACTAGTATGAAGAAAGAAAAAAAAAACACCACAGTGTTTTTCAGGCAGACAAACGTATACTGGACTGGTGGTCACTGTCAGCAAAACTGTGCAGTGTGCACTGACTGTACTCCTGCTATAACTGCTCCCCAGTCCCCACAATTAGGCAGTGTGAGCAGTGCACTCAGCACAGATATATCATGCAGCAGTGCAGCACACTGAGTGAGCACAGATATGGATTGGTGGAGCGTTTTTTTTCAGGCAGAGAAACAACGGATTAAACTCAAAACCCTGCACTGTACTCCCTAACAGCTGCTCCCCGTCCCCAATCCTCCCCACAATTTATAACTAACTAAGTTCTACTATAACGGAGAGGATGCCAGCCACGTCCTCTCCCTATCAATCTCAATGCATGTGTGAAAATGGCGGCGACGCGCGGCTCCTTATATAGAATCCGAGTCTCGCGAGATTCCGACAGCGGGATGATGACGTTCGGGCGCGCTCGGGTTAACCGAGCAAGGCGGGAGGATCCGAGTCTGCTCGGACCCGTGCAAAAAAGGGTGAAGTTCGGGCGGGTTCGGATTCCGAGGAACCGAACCCGCTCATCACTAATATATATATATATATATATATATATATATATATATACACACACACATACATATATATCTCCTTTTAGACCCGGCACTTCGCTTTAGTAGGGTAACAGTGTACTGGCTGCGGTGCCTTCCTAGGGCATGGTGACTTCAATATGTTGCAGAGAAGAGGCAGCACTCGGCAGGCTTGTTTTAAGTGTTTTATAAACGTCCTTTATCCTACATTTTGGGGTTTCTCCTTTCGTCATTGCTGTCCTTGATAACAGGGGAAACCCAGAAATGTAGCAATAAAGGATGTTTTTAAAGCACTTTAAGAAAGCCTGCCGACATATTGGAGCCACCATGCTCTAGAAGGGCACCACAGCCCTACTAATGTTAAGTGAGTTTTTTTTATTTTTGAATGCTGCACTATAGTCAAGTTGTATTTTGCTGCGGTCATGTCTGGCAGATTGTGTGGGCACTTGGACAAGGTATAAATTGCATTATAGGAGAGACGGACTATGGGGGTAATTCTGAGTTGATTGCAGCAGGAACTTTGTCAGCAGTTGGGCAAAACCATGTGCACTGCAGGGGGGGCAGATATAACATGTGCAGGGAGAGTTAGATTTAGGTGGGGTGTGTTCAATCTGCAATCTAAATTGCAGTGTAAAAATAAAGCTGCCAGTATTTACCCTGCACAGAAACAAAATAACCCACCCAAATATAACTCTCTCTGCACATGTTATATCTGCCACACCTGCAGTGCACATGGTTTTGCCCAACTGCTAACAAAGTTCCTGCTGCGATCAACTCAGAATTACCCCCTCTATGTTTTGTATATATATATATATATATATATATATATATATATATATATATATATATGTATGTATATGTATACAGGTTGAGTATCCCTTATCCAAAATGCTTGGGACCAGAGGTATTTTGGATATGGGATTTTTCCGTATTTTGGAATAATTGCATCCCATAATGAGATATCATGGTGATGGGACCTAAGTCTAAGCACAGAATGCATTTATGTTTCATATACACCTTATACACACAGCCTGAAGGTCATTTTAGCCAATATTTGTAATAACTTTGTGCATTAAACAAATTGTGTGTACATTCACACAATTCATTTATGTTTCATATATACCTTATACACACAGCCAGAAGGTCATTTAATACAATATTTTTAATAACTTTGTGTATTAAACAAAGTTTGTGTACATTGAGCCATCAGAAATCAAAGGTTTCACTATCTCAGTCTCACTCAAAAAAAGTCCGTATTTCGGAATATTCCGTATTTCGGAATATTTGGATATGGGATTCTCAACCTGTATATATATATATATACTGTATATATATTATATATATACCGTTTGAGTATTCCATATCCAAATATTCTGAAATACGGAATATTCTGATATACAGAATTTTTTGAGTGAGAGTGGGACAGTGAAACCTTTGTTTTCTGATGGCTCAATGTACATAAACTTTGTTTAACCACTTAACTGACGATTTATTTAGCAAAAAAACACTCCGAAATTGTGAATTAGGTGAAGAATATGAATTTAACCCTATCCCAAATGATTTTAGTAAAAAAAAAAATTAAAAAAAATATTTTTTTAATTGTTTAAAAAAAATAACCCCCCCCCCAAACATCGAAACATCGATCGGGAACATAGCGACCATCGGAACATCGGTAACATCGCGACCATCGCGGTTTTCATTTTGAAAGCCGAGACAGCCTCGAGGTATGCAGGGGGGATCTGGGGGCAGCAAGGGAGGGTTTATTTACACTCCCCAGCGGCTGCCATTGTCTGCAGCCACTGGAGGGGGAAGATCCTGCCGTGCTGACCGATCAGCAGTGATCGGCAGCACGGCAGACACAGGGGGAGAGTGCAGGGAGGCAGAGGGACCTTCCGGTCCCTCTGACAGCAGCAGCAGAGGGAAGTTTCTCTTCCCTGCCGCTGCTAACACTCTCTATCTGACTGGTCGCATCCCGTGCGACCAGGTCAGATAGAGCACTTGCAGGCATGGTCGCATCTGAGGCGACCATGCCAGGCAAGTGGTTAATACACAAAATTATTAAAAATATTGTATTAAATGACCTTCAGGCTGTGTGTATAAGCTGTATATGAAACATAAATGAATTGTGTGAATGCACACACACTTTGTTTGATGCACAGTTATTAAAAATATTGGCTAAAATTACCTTCAGGCTGTGTGTATAAGGTGTATATGAAACATAAATGTATTCTGTGCTTAGACTTAGGTCCCATCGCCATGATATCTCATTATGGTATGCAATTATTCCAAAATACGGAAAAATACGATATCCAAAATACCTCTGGTCCCAAGCATTTTGGATAAGGGATACTCAACCTGTATACTGCTTGACAAAAGCGCCAATAAAGAGCGCTGAAACGTTGCTTACAAGCCTGTGTGTTTATAGTCTCATTGACCGGAGTGCCGCCGACTTTGCTGTTTTGATGTGGACGCGTCCGTGCAGGACATCCGTCATGGAGGGCACCCGGTAAAGTTACTTTTATTGTGAACCTGTGGAGTGCCGGATTTCTCTGATATATATATATATATATATATATATATATATATATATACACACATACATACATACAAGCGATAGGTGCGGCACTCACGGATATAAACAACAGACACAGCAAGGTACTATCAACGTTTCGGTTTTTTACTATCTTCAGGATATACAAACAATAAAAACATCTTACCTTTTATTCATTCATCACCCAGTGAAGTGGACGCACTTGCTGGCGGGTGCTGGCGTCAGCTGCCAGGCCGGAAGCAAGGCACGGCTCCCGTCAGCGTCGCATCCTATTCGCGTCACTGCTACAGCTGTGCAGCGCGTGTCTGTAACAAACCCATCACCATAGTAACGGCATAAACAATCATTGCAGAGACACTAGAAATAAAACAAACACATACTGTATATACAGTAGCAACGCAAGTACAAATGTCACATTTAAATAAAGACCATATCGGTCTAAGCAAGATGGTAAAGCTTGTTATAAGCTAGAATAAGCCAGCATTAGATCATGCTGACAGTAGCTTATACTGTAAGTTTAAACAGTTATTAGGGAAAAAGCAACAATATGAGTAATCAGAACTGACATATTAATTACATTAAACACTTTGTCATCCATTATAGAAAAACAGACCATGATATAGTTTCATTAAGATCTCGTAGGCTCAGTGTGTCTAGCCTATAGATCCACCCATTCTCACATGTAAGTAATATGCGGTTTCTATCACCACCTCTATGCAGAGGTGGGATATGGTCGATCATCCTGTATTTCAGGCTAGACAGACTATGCCCTTTTTCCAAGAAGTGCCGTGCTACCGGCTGTTCGCTCTTGCCACTATAAAACGCAGCACGAATTGCAGACCTATGGGCTGTCATCCTCTCTTTAAATTTACACTGGGTTTTCCCAATTTAAGAGAGCCCACACGGGCACAGGATCTAATACACTACAAATGTGCTGTTACAATCAAGATGATGGCTAATCTGGTACATTTTACCCGAATGGGGATGGGGGAATTTATCCCCAGCTATCAAAAATCTATATGTGGTGCATATGCACTAAAGTAACCCCATTTTTAGTTAGCGAGAAAAGGTGTTTCTTTATTAATACCAGTGATGTCAGTGCGCATAAGAATATCTCTGAGATTTCTATCTCTAGTATACCAAGGTATCACTGTATGCTGATTAAGGTGAAGCGATTCATCAGACTGTATAATGGGCCAAAGATTTTTAGTTGTTCTCTTAATATCCGGTGATAGACTATTATATCTATTGATGACAGGAAATTTATTTTATTTATTTATTTATTTATTTATTTATTTATTTGATAATATAGCCTTATCCTTTTTACAAAGAAGGGAATTCCTATCTAGACTTAATACCTTTTCTTTCATAGTAAGTAGGTTCATCCGATTATATCCTCTCTCAGTAAATTTCTGAACTGTTTCATCCAAATGTTTACACACCATTTCCAGGTCAGAATTAATCCTGTGTACTCTCACCATCTGCGAATAGGGGAAACCCAATTTAAGTACACGTGGATGGTTACTATTAATGTGTAACAACGTATTACGGTTGGTAGGTTTATTATAAACCGACGTGGAGATACTGTCCCCTATACGTGTTACCTGAACGTCTAAAAAATGTGTCTGTGTTTGGCTCATCTCTGAAGTCAGTTTTACTGGGCTAGTAGACTCGTTATGGTTGTTAATTAATGACCTGAAGCTTTCCTCAGAGCCCTGCCATATCAAAAACAGGTCGTCAATAATACGCATGTAGCATAAAATCTGTGACCTAACATCTTGATTGTTGAAAAAGAGATCATGCTCAATCTCAAACATATAGCAGTTTGAGTATGCAGGGGCCACAGAGGACCCCATAGCACACCCCAACCTCTGTATGTAGTATTCACCATCAAATAAAAAGTAATTTTTTGTTAACACAAATTCCAATAGCTGCAAAAGAAATTCAGCAAATGCTGGTGTTAACAAATCATTGGTTAACAATAAGTTTTTAACCGCCAAGATACCCACATCATGTGGTATAATAGTATAGAGGCTAGTCACATCAGCTGTCACTAGCCACACATTAGCTGGTAAAGGACCCAATTTGGATAATTTATTCAGAAACATGGTAGTATCAAGCAAGAATTGCTCATTCTTCTGGATAAGGAGTTGCAGAACTGAATAGATAAGGATAGCCGCTAGTGGAATTTATCGGTCTTCCTGGGGGAGGGGAAAGCCCACTTATGGATTTTGGGTAATGTATATAAAATCGGGGTAATGGGAAATTCTGGCAGAAGCATATCCCCAAGTTCATCACTAATGATAGCTTATATTATTGCTCCAGAGATAATTTCTTTAAGTTGCTGTTTGAAAATATTAGTTGGATCCCTCCGAAGGCTACCATATGTGTTCAAATCTCGTAATTGCCGTTGAATCTCAGCCCGATAATCCGATAAGTCCTGTAGCACAATTGCCCCAGCCTTGTCCGCAGGGCGAATAATGAGTTCTTTATTTGATGATAGTATCTTAATGGCTCGACGTTCTAATAAAGTAAGGTTCGGGTGAGAATCCCTTTTGTTACATTGTAATTGGTTAACATCTTGTTCCAGTAGCCTCATAAAGGTTTTAATCGACGCATTCAAAGATACTTGCTCAAATGTTGACTTTTGTGCAAACTGTTTCATCTGAGATGGAATTTCAACCTTAACATTGGTGTTGTTATTACTTTTACCACCAAAGAATTCTCTAAGCTTCAATTTCCTTTGCAGTTTGTACTTGTCAACTTGCCACTGTATTTTATTAAATGGGCTAGATGGTATAAATGAGAGACCTTTCTGTAATAGACTAGTCTCTGATTGAGATAGATCATAAGAGGAAAGGTTGTATACAATTTCCTTTGTGGTAGCGGTGGCTTTCTGCCACGTCCTTTGTCGTTTGCATTGTCCACCTCTTCTTGTTGGTCTGTTGTTTGGATGGCAAATTTTCTCCGTGTCGTCACTGCTAAAGGGACAAATCGTTTCTGACGTCGACCAGATGTTATATTACCAGATTCACTGGCGCTGCTGGATTGCTCTTGGGATGATGCTGTATCATAGACCATTTTCGGATACTGACGATTCCGTTGGAATTTGCGTCTCATATTATATTAGCCATCTGTAGACTTTATGATATTCATAGTCATTGTCTGTGATTTTTCTTTTTTAAATTTAGATCCCGCTTGTATATTGAAATCTGGTTTTCAAGTTTTGCAATCCAATCTGTGTATGCGTCTGTACTTAATGTTGGTAAATGGATCTTTTCAAATGCATCGATTTATTCTTTGATACCTATTAACTCTTTATTGGACTGGTCAATTACCAGAACAATAAGATCGTATGAGCACTTATTCAAGATTCCAGTCCATTTCTTGCAGAAACTGGGATCATATCGTCCGATCTTCGGGCAGTTTCCTGATTCTGAAGCCTCGAGGGATCTTTTTTGATCTATAATAATCACTCAATGTAATGGAGTGATAGTAGAAATCCATTTCTTTTTTCTTTTTTAAACGTAATAAATCACGATAAATAATTTCTGCAGTATATTGCAGCTGTTTGTCAGCTTGTGAGTACACCGGGACAGCTAATTGAATCTTGTGAGTGCCAGTTACCACGGTTTTCTATATACTGGTTGAGTATGCCATATCCAAAATGCTTGGGACTGTCATGTCTGAGGAATCTTGTGGATCCGGTTTTGGGGCAGATGACTCTTGGGCACCTGGATCTCTAAATAATAGACGAGCAGGACGGATAAAGGTCTTGCGCATGGATTTATTGCTTCGGAGTAGTTTAACAGGTTCACCAAAGACAGTTGTTAGAGACACGAAATTGAAGGTCTGCAGGTGGCTGGGTGATACCGGTTAACTTGACCCAGGGCTAGTTGAGAATACCGGGAGGGCTGGTTACTGCGGCGTCAGGGAACGGGTAGCCAGATAGATAACTGGGACTGAAATGGCTGTAGCTGGAGCTGTACCAGGAATCTCTGGTAGTCTGCAGCTAACAGGAGCCTGACACTGGAGACGCTGCGGGAGCACAGAGAACTAGCTTCACAGTAACTATGAAAGACGTTGCACTGGCAAATTCCCTCCTCCAGGCCTTCCTGTCTTATAGCAGCTGCCCCAAGCTAATTGGCCACAGTAATGTGATAAAAGGACGAAGTGTGGGCAAGACAGGCTTTTTGCCCACATCCAAGATGGCAACGCCGGGAACACAGCTCCAGCCTGGTCACCGGAGCTGCCGTCCAGTGCCCCTGACAGACCTTCCAGTGTAACCCTCCTGGCGCCAGCAGCCCGCACCTCCGCCCAATGGACCCCTCCAGAGTGAACGGATGGGTATGAGACGGCTCTCCCACACATACCCACGCCGGACCGTGACAGGGACCAGACGTATTATGGATATCGTGTTTTTCCGTATTTTGGAATAATTGCATATCTTAATGAGATATCATGGTGATGCAGTGGCAAACGCAGGATTTTCATGGGGGGGTTTCCATACATGTATGTATGTATGAACGTCTGTGTGAGATAGATAGATAGATAGATAGATAGATAGATAGATAGATTTATTTTATCCCAGTAAAAAAGCCAGGGTCACTTAGATTTTATAAAAAAACAAAAAAAAAACTAGAATGATGCAAGTTCACAGCATACTAACGTTTCGGGGCTATAGGTCCCTGTCTTTTTTACTGGGATTACAATTAAATACAGAGGGCATCCGAGTATCATTTTGTATGTCAAAAGGAGTGCCAGAGCGCCACACACACATACATTAGCATACTTACACACACACAGTATACATACACACATACAACCACACAGTATACATGCAGACAGCATACATACATGCCATACAAACACAGTATACATGCAGACAGCATACATACATACAAACATACATACATACCATACATACACAGTATACATGCAGACAGCATACATACATACATACATGCCATACATGCACAGTATACATGCAGACAGCATACATACATACATACATACCATACATACATAGTATACATGCAGACAGCATACATACATACATACATACATACATACATGCCATACATGCACAGTATACATGCAGACAGCAGACAGCATACATACCATACATACATAGTATACATGCAGCAACACACACACACACACACACACACACACACACACACACACACACACACACACACTATACATGCAGACAGCATACATATATGCCATACATACACAGTATACATGCAGACAGCATACATACATACCATACATACACAGTATACATGCAGACAGCATACATACATACATACATACATACATACCATACATGCACAGTATACATGCAGACAGCATACATACACAGTATACATGCAGACAGCATACATACATACATACCATACATACACAGTATACATGCAGACAGCATACATACATACATACATACATACATACATGCACAGTATACATGCAGACAACACACACACACACACACACACACACACACACACACACACACACACACACACACACTATACATGCAGACAGCATACATACATACACACACACACACACACACACACACACACACACACACACACACTATACATGCAGATAGCATACATACATACATGCCACACACACACACACACACACACACACACACACACACACACACACACACACACACACACACACACACACTATACATGCAGACAGCATACATACATGCCATACATACACAGTATACATGCAGACAGCATACATATATGCCATACATACACAATATACATGCAGACAGCATACATACATACATACATACATACATACATACATACACACATACACACACACATCATAAACAGGAAGCACATTCCCCCCTCCCACATGCTACTCACACAAACGGCACAGAATATAGACTAGTGACCCATCCTCCACCCCCATCCTTCCTTTACCTGGCTGCTGCAGAGTGCTCAGTGCAGAGTCACTGAGTGAGAATACTAGACTGGAGACAGCCATTGCCTTTCCTCACCCAGCTCGTCATAAAGCCCCAGGTACTGCCTGAGAGGAGCTGCACGCTTTCGCTGCAGCTCTCCCTACAGGCAGCCAGCAGCCACAGGATGACAGTGAAAGGATGCGGAAGGAGCTGCTGCAGCCACGTTACGGTAGATGCTAGAATCAAGTGGGCTAAGGGACCTTTTCCGTCTGGGGGAGGAGTCACAACATAAGGGGGAGGAGATAGGCCAGCGGGATAGTTCCTCTACTATCCAGGCCACCAACTATTACCTTTAGTAATCAGGTGGCGAGCGAAGCGGAGCGGAGCGAGCCACCGAGCCCGAAGCGTGGCGAGCGTACTTTTCGAGTACCCTGCTCGCCCGTAGCTCCTCCCCCTGGTGACGTGTCTCCTCCCCTAGATACGTCAGAAGGTCCCTTCTCCCACTCCGAAATAGAATCAACCGCCACGTTACAGCAGGGGCAGCTCCTCCGTATACAAACATAAAACAAAACAAAACAAAACGGTTTGCGGTGCCGAAAGATCGGCGGCCAGGGGGGGTTTCTAGGTACTCTGAAACCCCCCCTGCGTGCGCGTATGTGATGGGACCCAAATCTAAGCACAGAATGCATTTATGTATTATATACACCTTATACACACAGCCTGAAGGTCATTTTAGCCATTTTTTTTTAATAACTTTATGCATTAAACAAAGTTTGTCTGCATACACACAATTCATTTATGTTTCATATACACCTTAGACACACAGCCTGAAAGTCATTTAATGCAATATTTTTAATAACTTTGTGTATTAAACAACATTTGTGTACATCAATCCATCAGAAAATAAAGGTTTCACTATCTCATTCTCACTCCAAAAATTCTGTATTTTGGAATATTCCGTATTCCGGAATATTTGGATATGGGATACTCAACCTGTGTGTATATGTATGTATGTATATATATATATATATATATATATATATATATATATATATATATATATACAGGGGCGGATTGGGAACAAAAAGCGGTCCTGGAAAAATTTGTACTAGTGGCCCCACATGGGCAGCACCAGAGGTGTAAGGTCTAGCCATGGGCCATGGCAGCAGCACCCTCCCCCCAAGACTTTCCAGATAGTGGGCATGTCCAGCATCAAGGGGGAAGTTAAAAAGAAATAAAATTAAATATTATGAACACATTATATGATACACCTTCAGAATTTGGGAAACTATATCATTCTTTAGAAAGATATATTTTCTTGCTTATTACACTAACCGTATCCCAATCACTATTCACTCAATCTTATATGTCAGCCAAGCAGGCAGACAGAGTATACACTAGATCATCTGCAATCACAGGCTAAGTGGCAAAGTCATTTTCATATATGCAAATTATTTTGCATCTTATTCGTTTTGTCTATAAAAAGGACCACATGTCCTCAAACAAAACAGGCCCCACGGGTGCGTCGGCCCACCGGGAATCTTCCCTGTAAACCCTATGGCCAATCCACCTCTGTATATGTATGTATGTATATATATATATATATATATATAGAAATGTAGCATGGATCGGCACTCCCATTAGAAAAACATCAGCGCTGGTGCCCTCAACCGAATACTGGATAAGTCTTGGGAAAGGAGGAAGCGGCACTCAGCTTTTTAAATAATCAAAGAAGTGTATTAAAACACATCAAACTCCAACGTTTCGGGGCTTGCACGCCCCTTTTTCAAGGTGTTTACACCTTGAAAAAGGGGCGTGCAAGCCCCGAAACGTTGGAGTTTGATGTGTTTTAATACACTTCTTTGATTATTTAAAAAGCTGAGTGCCGCTCCCTCCTTTCCCAAGACATATATATATATATACAAACAAAAAACCCTGCACTCACCAAAGTAAGCTCACTTATCCTCAACAATTCAATAAATAAATGATGGGGTTTAGTTAGTGGATTGGCCAATGGACGGAAGCCTGCATACCGATCTCCAAGGTACCCCACCTTCATGCAGGTCCTACACTATCACAGAGTCTTAGAACCTGACTACTTCACTGCTGTTACACACATCATCTGCCAGCTAGATTTAATGTGTACCTGCCACACCCTTTATGGCTTTTAAAGGTACACTAGTCACCTTGCACTGGCTCAGAGATGATTGCTAAGGAACAGCTGAGACAGGTTCAATCTGTTAAAATCAGAGCACTACATTTTGGCCACCGTGCTCGATCCTAGATTTAAAACCTACGTTGTATCTCTCTTTCCGGCAGACACAAGTCTGCAGAGGTTCAAAGACCTGCTGGTGTGAAAATTGTCAAGTCAAGCAGAACGTGACCCGTCAACATCTCCTCCTTCACATTCTCCCGCAACTGGGGGTGCGAGGAAAAGGCTAAGAATTCCGAGCCCACCCGCTGGCGCTGATGCAGGGCAGTCTGGAGCGAGTGCTGACATCTGCTCCGGACTGAAGGACCTGACAACGATTACTGACATGTCGTCTACTGTCACTGCATATGATTCTCTCACCATTGAAAGAATGGTGGAGGATTATATGAGTGACCGCATCCAAGTAGGCACGTCAGACAGTCCATACGTATACTGGCAGGAAAAAGAGGCAATTTGGAGGCCCTTGCACAAACTGGCTTTATTCTACCTAAGTTGCCCTCCCTCCAGTGTGTACTCCGAAAGAGTGTTTAGTGCAGCCGCTCACCTTGTCAGCAATCGGCGTACGAGGTTACTTCCAGAAAATGTGGAGAAGATGAGGTTCATCAAAATGAATTGTAATCAATTCCTCCGTGGAGACATTCACCAGCAATTGCCTCCAGAAAGTACACAGGGATCTGAGATGTTGGATTTCAGTGAGGACGAATTAATAATCTGTGAGGAGGGGGATGTACATAGTGAAAGGGGTGAGGAATCGGAGGATGATGATGAGGAGGACATCTTGCCTCTGTAGAGCCAGTTTGTGCAAGGAGAGATTGATTGCTTCTTTTTTGGTGGGGGCCCAAACCAACCAGTCATTTCAGTCACAGTCGTGTGGCAGACCCTGTCGCTGAAATGATGGGTTGGTTAAAGTGTGCATGTCCTGTTTATACAACATAAGGGTGGGTGGGAGGGCCCAAGGACAATTCCATCTTGCACCTCTTTTTTCTTTCATTTTTCTTTGCATCATGTGCTGTTTGGGGCCAATTTTTTTTAAGTGCCATCCTGTCTGACACTGCAGTGCCACTCCTAGATGGGCCAGGTGTTTGTGTCGGCCACTTGTGTCACTTAGCTTAGTCACACAGCGACCTTGGTGCGCCTCTTTTTTTCTTTGCATCATGTGCTGTTTGGGGACAATTTTTTTGAAGTGCCATCCTGTCTGACACTGCAGTGCCACTCCTAGATGGGCCAGGTGTTTGTGTCGGCCACTTGTGTCGCTTAGCTAGCCATCCAGCGACCTCGGTGCAAATTTTAGGACTAAAAATAATATTGTGAGGTGTGAGGTGTTCAGAATAGACTGGAAATGAGTGGAAATTATGGTTATTGAGGTTAATAATACTATGGGATCAAAATGACCCCCAAATTCTATGATTTAAGCTGTTTTTTAGGGTTTTTTGAAAAAAACACCCGAATCCAAAACACACCCGAATCCGACAAAAAAATTTCGGTAAGGTTTTGCCAAAACGCATCCGAATCCAAAACACGGCTGCGGAACCGAATCCAGAACCAAAACACAAAAACCGAAAAATGTCCGGTGCACATCACTAGTTCTAAGACTCTGTGATAGTGTAGGACCTGCATGAAGGTGGGGTACCTTGGAGATCGGTATGCAGGCTTCCATGCATTGACCAATCCACTAACTAAACCCCCATCATTTATTTATTGAATTGTTGAGGATAAGTGAGCTTACTTTGGTGAGTGCTGGGTTTTTTTGTTTGTATTTGTTTGAGCTGTGGTCATGGGCTACATGCACCCCGCCCTGTGAGTGGTAAGTATAGCTGTGTACCCCGCTTTTGTGGTGGAGAGTGCTGTGTTACGTGTACCCCACCCTGTGAGTGGTAAGTGCATAGCTGTACCCCGCTTCTGGGGTGGCGAGTGCTGTGGTTTTCTCTGTGTGTGTGTGTGTGTGTGTGTGTGTGTGTGTATAATATATATATATATATATATATACAGCCAACATTCAAGTAGAATCAATAACTGTATTTACTGTACTTCAATAAGCCGCAATGGTTAGAAACTCATCAGTCGAATGTCCTAACATTAAGTACTTGCTGGACACATGATATGGGTATCTACTACTAGGTGACCTCTTTACTTGTAAAAAGTACTGTATCAGTTGCGTTACACTGATTTTAAAAAAATTAACAATAAACTGCAAACCATTGATGATTAAAATTAGTTCCTGATTGTGACATTTGCGTCTAATCTAAAAGATGGATTTTATAGTATAAGATTAAATCAATGTAAATTAAAATACCCTGAATAATTTACAGTCAATTTACCGAGACAAGAGCATTTGTTAGCTAAATCATTTAAACAACAAAATGCTGTTTTGATCTTAATAAGGTCAGAAAAACACACTGAAAGCATAGCTGGGAGAAGCTTTTTGGAAAGTCATTTAGCTCGCAGGCTGTAAAGTTTATTTCTGAAAGTATATGAGTCATTAGGCAGAGCGGTGTTCCTACACTCACTGGAAGCACTGTCTTCTTTAAAATAAATATATAACACTGGTTTCATTAGTATGATGTTCATATTGGTATGCAAATCACAGTGACATACTGTAGCATCCTTATGCATATCATTTAATTACATTCTAATGCTGGTGAACTTGCAAATCCTACACAGTGTTTTTGTGGCTATTGTTTTCCACACTTTTTCTACTTATTTGAAGATGACTGACAAATTGTTACATTACATTATCCATGTCACTTACAATGATTTATTACCAGTCCTGAAAGTAGGGTGGTAAGAAGTACCATTAAGAAATATGGTCCACCAGTCCACCGCTGGGACATAATTTAGAAGGGGCATTTTTGTGTGTGGGACATAAAATGGTGTCAGTGGCATAACTGTGTGTGGCATAATATGTAATAAGCATTACGGTGTGGTATAATAAGATTTTACTTACCGATAAATCTATTTCTCGTAGTCCGTAGTGGATGCTGGGGACTCCGTCAGGACCATGGGGATTAGCGGCTCCGCAGGAGACAGGGCACAAAAATAAAGCTTTAGGATCAGGTGGTGTGCACTGGCTCCTCCCCCTATGACCCTCCTCCAAGCCTCAGTTAGGATACTGTGCCCGGACGAGCGTACACAATAAGGAAGGATTTTGAATCCCGGGTAAGACTCAAACCAGCCACACCAATCACACCGTACAACTTGTGATCTGAACCCAGTTAACAGTATGACAAACGTAGGAGCCTCTGAACAGACGGCTCACAACAATAACAACCCGATTTTTTTGTAACAATAACTATGTACAAGTATTGCAGACAATCCGCACTTGGGATGGGCGCCCAGCATCCACTACGGACTACGAGAAATAGATTTATCGGTAAGTGAAATCTTATTTTCTCTGACGTCCTAGTGGATGCTGGGGACTCCGTCAGGACCATGGGGATTATACCAAAGCTCCCAAACGGGCGGGAGAGTGCGGATGACTCTGCAGCACCGAATGAGAGAACTCCAGGTCCTCTTTAGCCAGGGTATCAAATTTGTAGAATTTTACAAACGTGTTCTCCCCCGACCACGTAGCTGCTCGGCAGAGTTGTAATGCCGAGACCCCTCGGGCAGCCGCCCAGGATGAGCCCACCTTCCTTGTGGAATGGGCCTTGATAGATTTAGGCTGTGGCAGGCCTGCCACAGAATGTGCAAGTTGAATTGTGCTACAAATCCAACGAGCAATCGTCTGCTTAGAAGCAGGAGCACCCAGCTTGTTGGGTGTATACAGTATAAACAGCGAGTCAGATTTTCTGACTCCAGCCGTCCTTGAAATATATATTTTCAATGCCCTGACAACGTCCAGCAACTTGGAATCCTCCAAATCGCTAGTAGCCGCAGGCACCACAATAGGCTGGTTCAGGTGAAACGTTGACACCACCTTAGGCAGAAAATGAGGACGCGTCCGCAGTTCTGCCCTGTCCGAATGGAAAATCAGATATGGGCTTTTATACGATAAAGCCGCCAATTCTGACACTCTCCTGGCTGAAGCCAGGGCCAGTAGCATGGTTACTTTCCATGTAAGATATTTCAAATCCACCGATTTGAGTGGCTCAAACCAATGGGATTTGAGAAAATCCAAAACTACATTAAGGTCCCACGGAGCCACTGGGGGCACAACCGGGGGCTGTATATGTAGTACTCCTTTTACAAAAGTCTGGACTTCAGGAACTGAAGCCAATTCTTTCTGGAAGAAAATTGACAGGGCCGAAATTTGAACCTTAATGGACCCCAATTTGAGGCCCATAGACAATCCTGTTTGCAGGAAATGTAGGAATCGACCCAATTGAAATTCCTCCGTGGGGGCCTTCCTGGCCTCACACCACGCAACATATTTTCTCCAAATGCGGTGATAATGTTGTGCAGTCACCTCCTTCCTGGCTTTTACCAGTGTAGGAATGACCTCTTCCGGAATGCCTTTTTCCCTTAGAATTCGGCGTTCAACCGCCATGCCGTCAAACGCAGCCGCGGTAAGTCTTGGAATAGACACGGTCCCTGCTGAAGCAGGTCCCGTCTTAGAGGTAGAGGCCACGGATCTTCCGTGAGCATCTCCTGAAGTTCCGGGTACCAAGTTCTTCTTGGCCAATCCGGAGCCACGAGTATCGTTCTTACTCCCCTTTGCCGTATAATTCTCAGTACTTTTGGTATGAGAGGCAGAGGAGGAAACACATACACTGACTGGAACACCCACGGTGTTACCAGAGCGTCCACAGCTATTGCCTGAGGGTCTCTTGACCTGGCGCAATACCTGTCCAGTTTTTTGTTGAGGCGAGACGCCATCATGTCCACCCTTGGTTTTTCCCAACGGTTCACAATCATGTGGAAAACTTCTGGATGAAGTCCCCACTCTCCCGGGTGTAGATCGTGTCTGCTGAGGTAGTCTGCTTCCCAGTTGTCCACTCCCGGAATGAACACTGCTGACAGTGCTATCACATGATCTTCCGCCCAGCGAAGAATCCTTGCAGCTTCTGCCATTGCTCTCCTGCTTCTTGTGCCGCCCTGTCTGTTTACGTGGGCGACTGCCGTGATGTTGTCCGACTGGATCAACACCGGCTGACCCTGAAGCAGGGGTTTTGCCATGCTTAGAGCATTGTAAATCGCTCTTAGCTCCAGTATATTTATGTGAAGAGACATCTCCAGGCTTGACCATACTCCCTGGAAGTTTCTTCCCTGTGTGACCGCTCCCCAGCCTCTCAGACTGGCATCCATGGTCACCAGGACCCAGTCCTGTATGCCGAATCTGCGGCCCTCTAACAGATGAGCACTTTGAAACCACCACAGAAGAGACACTCTTGTCCGTGGCGATAAGGTTATCCGCTGATGCATCTGCAGATGTGATCCGGACCATTTGTCCAGCAGATCCCACTGAAAAGTTCTTGCGTGGAATCTGCCGAATGGAATCGCTTCGTTAGAAGCCACCATCTTTCCCAGGACTCTTGTGCATTGATGCACAGACACTTTCCCTGGTTTTAGGAGGTTCCTGACAAGTTCGGATAACTCCCTGGCTTTCTCCTCCGGAAGAAACACCTTTTTCTGAACCGTGTCCAGAATCATTCCCAGGAACAGCAGACGTGTCGTCGGGGTCAATTGAGATTTTGGAAAATTCAGAATCCACCCGTGCTGTTGCAGCACTACTTGGGTTAGTGCTACTACGTCCCCCAGCTGTTCCCTGGACCTTGCCCTTATCAGGAGATCGTCCAAGTAAGGGATAATTAATACGCCTTTTCTTCGCAGAAGAAACATCATTTCGGCCATTACCTTGGTAAAGACCCGAGGTGCCGTGGACAATCCAAACGGCAGCGTCTGAAACTGATAATGACAGTTTTGCACCACGAACCTGAGGTACCCTTGATGTGAAGGGCAAATTGGGACATGCAGGTAAGCATCCTTGATGTCCAGGGACACCATAAAGTCCCCTTCTTCCAGATTCGCTATCACTGCTCTGAGTGACTCCATCTTGAACTTGAATTTTTGTATGTACAGGTTCAAAGATTTCAAATTTAGAATAGGTCTTACCGAGCCGTCCGGCTTCGGTACCACAAATAGTGTGGAATAATACCCCTTTCCCTGTTGTAGGAGGGGTACCTTGACTATCACCTGCTGAGAATACAGCTTGTGAATGGCTTCCAATACCGTCGCCCTGTCTGAGGGAGACGTTGGCAGAGCAGACTTTAGGAACCGGCGAGGGGGAGACTTCTCGAATTCTAACCTGTAACCCTGAGATACTATCTGCAGGATCCAGGGGTCCACCTGTGAGTGAGCCCACTGTGCACTGAAATTCTTGAGTCGACCCCCCACCGCCCCTGAGTCCGCTTGTAAAGCCCCAACGTCATGCTGAGGGCTTTGCAGAAGCCGGGGGGGGGGGGGGGGGGGGGGGCTTCTGCTCCTGGGAAGAAGCTGCTTGGTGCACTCTCTTACCCTTTCCTTTGCCTCGGGGCAAATATGACTGTCCTTTCGCCCGCTTGTTCCTGTAGGAACGAAAGGACTGCGGCTGAAAAGACGGTGTCTTTTTCTGTTGGGAGGGGACCTGAGGTAAAAAGGTGGATTTCCCGGCTGTTGCCGTGGCCACCAAATCTGATAGACCGACCCCAAATAATTCCTCCCCCTTATACGGCAATACTTCCATATGCCGTTTGGAATCCGCATCACCTGACCATTGTCGCGTCCATAAACTTCTTCTGGCAGATATGGACATCGCACTTACTCTCGATGCCAGAGTGCAAATATCCCTCTGAGCATCTCGCATATAAAGAAAAGCATCCTTTAATTGCTCTAAAGTCAATAAAATACTGTCCCTATCTAGGGTATCAATATTTTCAGTCAGGGAATCCGACCAAACCACCCCAGCACTGCACATCCATGCAGAGGCGATGGCTGGTCGCAGTATAACACCAGTATGAGTGTATATACTTTTCAGGGTAGTTTCCAGCCTCCTATCCGCTGGATCCTTGAGGGCGGCCGTTTCAGGAGACGGTAACGCCACTTGTTTAGATAAGCGTGTGAGCGCCTTATCCACCCTAGGGGGTGTTTCCCAGCGCGCCCTAACCTCTGGCGGGAAAGGATATAATGCCAATAACTTCTTTGAAATTAGCAGTTTTCTATCGGGGTTAACCCACGCTCCATCACACACTTCATTCAATTCGTCTGATTCAGGAAAAACTACAGGTAGTTTTTTCAGACCCCACATAATACCCCTTTTTGTGGTACATGCAGTATCAGAGATATGCAAAGCCTCCTTCATTGCCGTGATCATATAACGTGTGGCCCTACTGGAAAATACGTTTGTTTCTTCACCGTCGACACTAGATTCGGTGTCCGTGTCTGGGTCTGTGTCGACCGACTGAGGTAAAGGGCGTTTTACAGCCCCTGACGGTGTCTGAGACGCCTGTACAGGTACTAACTGGTTTGCCGGCCGTCTCATGTCGTCAACTGATTTTTGTAATGTGCTGACATTATCACGTAATTCCATAAACAAAGCCATCCATTCCGGTGTCGACTCCCTAGGGGGTGACATCACCATTACCGGCAATTGCTCCGCCTCCACACCAACATCGTCCTCATACATGTCGACACACACGTACCGACACACAGCAGACACACAGGGAATGCTCTTATCGAAGACAGGACCCCACTAGCCCTTTGGGGAGACAGAGGGAGAGTTTGCCAGCACACACCCAAGCGCTATAAATATATAGGAACAACCCTATAGAAGTGTTGTCTCCCTTATAGCAGCTTAATATATATCAAAAAACGCCAAAAAAGTGCCCCCCCCTCTCTGTTTTACCCTGTTTCTGTAGTGCAGTGCAGGGGAGAGTCCTGGGAGCCTTCCTCGCAGCGGAGCTGAGCAGGAAAATGGCGCTGTGTGCTGAGGAGATAGGCCCCGCCCCCTATTTCGGCGGGCTCTTCTCCGGAGTTTGTGAGACCTGGCAGGGGTTAAATACATCCATATAGCCCCAGGGGCTATATGTGATGTATTTTTTTAGCCAGAACAAGGTATTCTCATTGCTGCCCAGGGCGCCCCCTGCAGCGCCCTGCACCCTCCGTGACCGTTGGTGTGAAGTGTGTGACAACAATGGCGCACAGCTGCAGTGCTGTGCGCTACCTCATGAAGACTGAAAAGTCTTCTGCCGCCGGTTTCTGGACCTCTTCACTTTTCGGCATCTGCAAGGGGGTCGGCGGCGCGGCTCCGGGACCGAACTCCATGGCTGGGCCTGTGTTCGATCCCTCTGGAGCTAGTGGTGTCCAGTAGCCTAAGAAGCCAATCCATCCTGCACGCAGGTGAGTTCACTTCTTCTCCCCTAAGTCCCTCGATGCAGTGAGCCTGTTGCCAGCAGGACTCACTGTAAAATAAAAAACCTAAAAACTTTTTCTAAGCAGCTCTTTAGGAGAGCCACCTAGATTGCACCCTGCTCGGACGGGCACAAAAACCTAACTGAGGCTTGGAGGAGGGTCATAGGGGGAGGAGCCAGTGCACACCACCTGATCCTAAAGCTTTATTTTTGTGCCCTGTCTCCTGCGGAGCCGCTAATCCCCATGGTCCTGACGGAGTCCCCAGCATCCACTAGGACGTCAGAGAAAATATGTAAGGCATTACGTGTGTGGCATAATGTGTAATGGGTGTTACGGTGTCTGACATAATGTGTAATGGGCATAATGGTGTGTGGCATAATGTGTAATGGGCATAATGGTGTGTGACATAATGTGTAATGGGCATTACGGTGTGTGGCATAATGTGTAATGTGTACTACGGTGTGTGGCATAATGCGTGATGGGTGTTACGTGTCTGGCATATTGTGTAATGGGCATTATGGTGTGTGGCATAATGTGTAATAAGCATTACTGTGGGTTGCATAATGTGTAATGGGCATTACGGTGCTTGGCATAATGTGTAATGGGCATTACGGTGCTTGGCATAATATGTAAGGGGCATTACGGTGTGCCACTCCCCTGGTTTCGTGTGACCACACCACCTCATGACACGTGACCACGCCCATTTTTGTACTATCAGTACCACTAAGAAAAAAATTCTACTTGCACCACTGTTTATTACTTTACTACACTTACAATATGTTGTATTAACGATTTATTGTTATAATAATGTTCATAGACATGAACGTATATAATGAATCATTACTCTAATCATGGGGCTTATTGTTTAGACAAATGGCAGATGTAATATTTTGTTGTTTAAACGTTTGACTGACTGATGACAGCTGGAGCTAAACATAAACTGCTACAGATAGTTCTAAATGTCGACATACAAACATTCATGAAGATTTCCTTACTATCGTCAACTTTGTTACATTGAATGTATGCATGTCTTCAATGGTATGCAATCAGAATGTTGCAGATCACAGTAGACATTCATAGTATCAACAATGATGTAAACATAATGTTGACACCTGTAAAATGTTGACATCAGAAATTTCGACATCACCCTGTCAACATTTCCATTAGAGTTAGAATTATGTTTAGGGTTAGCATTAGGGTGAGTGTTAGGGATAGAGGTAGAATTAAACTAAAAGTATAGTGTTGGAATTTTGACGATGTTTACAATACATCAGTGTAAACATGATGAATGCCAACATCGGGGTTATGTTGATATGTTCAATCAATGTTGACATTACATCCACATCAATATCTTAATGTTGTAATTCTGAACGTCGACAAGATATACCACACTCATCTTCAATGCATAGTGTAAAAGTACAGAGGTATCTACTGTATGGGGGTCATTCCGAGTTGATCGCTAGCTGCCGTTGTTCGCAGCGCAGCGTTCAGGCTAAAAATTTTAATTTCTGCGCATGCGTATGCACCGCATTGCACATGCGCGATGTACAGGTACAAAGGCCTGTGTGGTTTTGCACAGGTTCTAGCGACATTTTCATGCGCACTGGCGGCTGCAAGAAGATTGACAGGAAAGGGGTGTTTCTGGGTGATAACTGACCATTTTCAGGGAGTGCTTAGAAAAACACAGGCGTGCCAGGGAAAACGCAGGCATGGCTGGGCGAACGCTGGGCGGGTGTGTAGGGAGGCCAATCCCGGGCCGTTTTTTCAATCCCGGGATTCGGGATTGAAAAACGGTCAATCCCGGGATTCCCGGGATCCTGGGATTGCAGTAGGGACCAGTGAAGGTTGTAGGGAGCAGCGCTGGAGGGAGGGTGTAGGTAGTGGTGCGGGAGATAGGGAGGGTGTAGGTAGCGGTGCGGGAGGTAGGGAGGGGGTAGGTAGCAGTGCGGGAGGGTGGGTGTAGGTAGTGGTGCGGGAGGGAGGATGTAGGTAGTGCCGCGGAAGGGTTGGTAGCGGCGCGAGAGGGAGGGTGGGTGTAAGTAATGACACTTACTATTAGGCGGGCGGCTGCGGCAGCCATGGACTCACTGAACGCGGGAGCATTTCAAATGAAGCGCCGGCCGCCAGCCAACCAGAGCTGGCGGACCGGCAGCCAATCAGGGAAGCGGTTGCAGCAGTGGCTCCTGATTGGCTGCCGCTGCTGCGGCAGCTTCCCTGATTGGCTGCCGAGCCACCAGCTCTGATTGGCTGGCGGCCGGCTCTACACTTGAAGTGCTGCCGCGTTCAGCTTGTCCATGGCTACCGCGGCCGCCCGCCTAATAGTAAGTGTCATTACTTACACCCACCCTCCTTCACATGTACACTGTAATCCCTTGAATCCCGGGATTGGAAGCTCCAATCCCGGGATTCAAATCCCGGCATTTTTGGGCCCAAATCCCGGGATCCCGCCAATCCCGATCCCGGGATTGGCCTCCCTACGGGTGTGTGACGTCAAAAGCCAACCCTCGGGGCGTGGCCTGTATATCCTGGAGAGTGCATGTGGATCCCAGAGCTCCTGCTTAATTAACCCTCTTTTCAAGCCATATACACTCCTAGTCACCGCCAGACTGCCCCTAATTACTTATAAAGAGCCTTAATACTCTCTGGCAACTGCTGCAGGGGACCCGCGGAGTCGGGGAGTGCTTTTAAGCACTCCCGCGGATTGTGGCCTTCCCCCCGGCCTAAAGCCTGGAGCTCGATTTTGGGGCTGGATCGACGGAACGGGACGGACGTCCCACAAGAGCCCATCGCCTCTCTACCTTTCTACAAGCGATCCCCAGCACCTCCGGAGCCGCACCAGAGGACGGAACGAGCGACTGAGACCTCCTGCTCCCTCATACTGCGGACGGCTCGTGACCCGACTGATGCGCCTGGAGCTCACACCGCGGACCCGCTAGCCGGAAGAAGACGGGATCGGACGTGGGCAACGGGGTAAGTCGAGAGGCTGACTCTCCCTGCACCCCTAGCCCTAAGACCCGCTCTCCGGAGCCGCAAAGAGTTGAGGCCTAACCGCGGGGCCGGAGCCGGGACCTCAAGTAAGAAGCCGGCCCGCCCACTGGTCCCGGACCCGACTAGCCCACCTGGGAGCCCCCTAACAAGCCCCAGGAAGGCCCCTCTCTCCTGCTCTTCCTGCAAGTGCACATCCCCCCAGCCAGCTTTGCCGCTGCTAACTGCAGTAGCATATCCGGAGGGACACTGAAGCTGCATGCCGTCCCCCCTCCATTGCTATCCCCACAGAGGCCAGAAACATTGCTGGCACTAGATCCTGCAGGAGATCCACCCCACTTCTATATAAATGCTCACCGGAGCTAGCTCCGAACCCAGCCGGTGATCTCCCTCTCCCGCCCCCAGCTACAGTCCTCATCCCCCGCAGAGTGGAGACGCCCCGGTCACTGGCGGGTCCGTGTCCGGGCCACGCTTCCGCGTTTTCTGAACGGGGGTCAACGCTATAAACGGCCTCATCAGGTCATATTACACCCCCCTCCGGTGGAGAGGTACCGGGAACGCTCTCGTCTGCTCCCCCCCGCCAATATTCTCCGCATCTGCAGAGTCCCTCCAGCCTCCAAGCTTCTCCTTCTTGCTGCCTGACGCCCACATATCGCCATGTATTGTCCTGGACCTTTGTTTCCTACTACTCTACCCGAAGCCACCTGATGGTCTTCTGAAATCAGGCCACGGGGGATGACCGCTTCCTAAGAGCCATGTCGCCATATGTATCCTGCTGATCCTGACACACCTTGAGCTACTTGCAAACATCCTCCCTACTGTCCCCCTTCCGGAATATGAGACGAACCTCGAGATACTCTAGACGGAGCAAAAACAACCAACCACGAAAAGTCACGAGATCTCAAACCGACCTGAGGCCCTTCCTTCACCCCACGATATCCCCACAGATGGAGAGCCGTTCCTCCCCCCGCTCCCCTACCTCTCCTTCAGCTTCTTCGACCTCGAATCCAGCTGATGAGATGGCTGACCTTACGGCAGCTAGTAGTCGCGAGCTCCGAGATATCCTGACCTTCATGAAGTCCCTTCCTACGAAGCAAGACCTTCAAGACACCATCAGGAACGAGCTCGCCTCTATCAAAAGCGATATTACACACCTATCCGACCGGGTGGTTACCCTAGAGGAAGACCAAGAAGCCAGCGCTTCCTGTGTATCCCAGCTGAGAGACTCTGTCCTTGCTCATTCCAAAGAAATCCGAGCTTTACAATCTAGAATGACAGATATCGACAACAGGGGCAGACGGAACAACATCCGAGTCCGGGGTCTCCCGGAGGAGGTTCCCCAATCTGGGCTAGTGGACGCCCTGTCCAAGATATTCAACAAACTTTTGGGAACAAACTCGGATAACGTCATCACTTTCGACAGAGCCCACAGGGCCCTTAAACCAAGGAGCCTCGCCACTGACCGGCCTCGTGATGTTATCTGCCGACTCCATTACTTCGCCCAGAAGGAGGAAATCATGTTTAAAGCCAGACAACTTGATGGTATTGATTTCAATGGCAGCTCCATAAGCCTCTATCAAGACCTCTCCTGGTACACACTCCAGCAGCGGAAATCCCTGAAACCCCTGACAGACGAGCTACGGAAACGTCAGATTCGCTACCGCTGGGGATTTCCCTTTCACCTTCAAGCCTGTTCCTCGGGGAAATGGTACACCCTGTCTTCCCACACAGGCCTCATCCCCTTCTGTACCTCCCTAGGCCTCCCTCCACTGTCCATTCCGGACTGGGAATTTCCTCTTTCGGATATACCTCCTCCTAAACGGGCTTCTAACGTGGAACCATGGCAAGAGGTTCGAGGCACTGGGAGAAGATCCCAGTCAACTACATCTCCTTCCAAAACCAACTAGCTGTAAAAGACCCTTCTGATTGATATTGTTATTCCCTCCAACAGAAATGCTTGCTGTTAAAGCAATATGGGAGGGTAATTTTCATTCTCGAATGGGACACGACGAAGTCACATGTCATTTCCCAGTTATTTAAGGAGGTCGTTGATAAATGGTTAACATTCCTGCATATGCTGACCGGTGAGGGGAGGGGGTAGCGGACTTGATCGCTGCCCTTGCCCCCCTCCGGCCACCCCTCTTATCCCTCTCCCCTCCCCCTTTTCCTGTGTCAGTTTAAATATGTTATTGCTGTTATCATGGTTCGGGTTGCGGTTCACCCCCATTCCCCCTACAATACCCGCCTTTGACTATTTGTCGGTAGGGAGACTGACGGGATTACGGTTCAGTCTCTCTCCTGCGGGTCTTTTGCTGATGTTATTACATTGTTTTTGTACTCCTTTCTCTTTTATTTCTTTTTCCATGCTTGCTCTTCCTTCTCCCCCCTCCTCCTCCCTCCACTTTAAGGTTCCTAGGAAAGTGTTCTACTTCATTCCGCCATGAGCACCCCGGGGAAGTTTAAAGTACTATCCCTCAATGCACGTGGTCTCAACTCTCCGGAGAAGAGATCCAGTCTTCTACGTCTGTTAAGGTCTGAAAGAGCAGACGTTGCATTAGTGCAGGAGACCCATTTCAAGGTTGGGATCCGTAACCCCTCTATCACAAAATCGCTACTTTCCAATAGCGTTCTACAGTAACACCCCCGGTAGCAAATCCAAGGGAGTGGCTATTGTTCTCTCCAGGGATTTACATGTCTCGGACGTAGCCGTACACAGGGTGGTTCCGGGAAGGTTCCTTATTTTGACTTGCAAGATCTCCGAGCAAATATTCACCTTTGCAGTGTTGTACGCCCCTAACCAGGCCCAACTATCCTTCTTTAACTCCTACCTCCCGAAATTAGATTCTTTGATGCAAGGTGTCACGGTTTTAGGTGGTGATTTCAACTGGACATTAGACCCTAATACTGACACCTCATCCCAAACCTCTAGATTTGGTGCATCTAAATACCGCCGCGTTAAACACCTACTCCACACACAACAACTGGCCGACTCCTGGAGAACCCTTAACCCCTCAGGACGTGACTATTCCTATTACTCCCATCCCCACAGGGTTTATTCCCGCATTGATTATTTATTCCTCAGTCACAGACACCTCCCGCTTCTTATAGATGCCACTATTGGCTCGATCACATGGTCTGACCATGCCCCGGTGACCCTAACCTTGACCCTCCCTCACGGCTCTCATAAACAATGGACCTGGAGACTCAATGAGTCCCTCCTATATGACACACTCTGTAAAGAAACCTTAGACAAAACTCTAGATGATTATATTGCCACGAACGTCACAGATGATGTCTCCCATCTCACCGTGTGGGAAGCGCATAAATGTGTCCTTCGCGGTAAGTTGATACAACTGGGCACCCACAAAAAGAAGCAGAGACAGTCTCTGATCACAGGTCTTTTACATAAAATTCACACCCTCGAGACATCCCACAAAGTATCCCTGTCAGATATGACCCTAGTAGAACTGTCAGAAGCCCGCTCCCAGCTGAATAAGCTCCTCTCTAACAACATAATCCATTCCATCCGTAAATGTAAACAGAAATACTACCAGTGGGGCAACAAGCCTGGCCGAGTCCTAGCCCATGCGATACGAGCCCAACATTCGGCCTCATTTATTAGCTCAGTGAAAGACGCCGGAGGGACTCCCAAATTTAAATCACCTGAGATTGGGGCCTGTTTCGCACACTTTTACACCTTGCTTTATAATCTAGAGAACACATCCCTTGATGCAGATCCCCGCCTTCTACACCAAAAAATAAAGGACTACCTGAAGTCCATCGACTACCCTGTTCTTCCACCTTCGAAGCTTAATACATTAGAAGCCCCCTTCACTACCCAAGAGATAGACCGGGCCATCTCCTCTATGACGTCGGGGAAAAGTCCTGGCCCCGACGGCTTCACTATCGCATACTATAAGGTGTTTAAAGATAGACTGCTCCCTCTCCTGCTCCGTGCATTTAACTCAATATCATCTGGCTCCCACTTTTCCCGCGATTCACTTGAGGCCCACGTATCGGTGATACCGAAACAGGGCAAAGACCCTTCGGCCTGCTCCAGCTATAGACCCATCTCCCTCCTCAACGTAGACCTGAAAATCTATGCGAAGATTTTGGCAAACAGACTTAACGTACTGATCCCTCTCCTGGTCCATAGCGACCAGGTAGGTTTTGTGGTGGGCCGAGAGGCCAAAGACAACACCACCAAAATCCTCAATCTTATCCACCTAGCATCCCACAGTTCTACCCCCACCATTCTGCTCTCTACTGACGCCGAAAAGGCTTTTGACAGGGTCAGTTGGAAATTTATGGAAACCATCTTAGAGCACATAGGCTTAGGTCCCAATGCACTCACATGGATAATGGCCCTATATGACTCCCCGACGGCAAGGGTTCGCGTAAACGGCACCCTGTCGGACCCATTCAACATAACCAATGGTACCAGGCAGGGCTGCCCACTATCTCCTTTGATTTTCGTGCTATGTATTGAGGCATTGGCCAGGTCCATTCGGGCTAACCAGGCTATCAAAGGTTTCACCGTAGGCGATGATGAATATAAACTAGCCTTATTTGCCGACGACCTCTTGGCCATAATATCACACCCTACTGACTCCCTTCCGCACCTAATGAAAGAACTAGACCTATTTGGACACTTCTCCAATTTTAAAATTAATTATAATAAATCTAGTGCTCTTAACATATCCGCTCCTGCAGACTCCGTTACAGCCCTTAAACGCTCTTTTCCTTTCTCATGGCAGCCCTCCCACATAACATACCTAGGTGTTAAGTTGAGCGCTAAAGAGTCTCAGTTATTCTCACTGAACTATTTACCCCTATTGCAAACGATTCGGAATGACTACTCCAGATGGAATATGAAACTCTTATCCTGGTTCGGGAGGATAAACGTAGTTAAGATGAACACCCTCCCAAAATTATTATATGTAATGCAGACCCTCCCGATCCAAATCCCGGAGACCTGGTTTCGATCTATTTCATTCCTGATCCAACAATTTGTCTGGCAACGGAGGAGACCTAGGATTAGTCGCTCCCAATTGTCAAAACCGATTGTAAGGGGAGGCCTTCAGCTTCCCGACATAAAAAATTACTACCATGCTATCCTTTTGAATAGAATTATAGATTGGACGAGATACAGAGAGCTTAAACAATGGGTGAAGTTGGAGGGTCTGTTCGTACACCAATTTCCAGAAATATTTCCCTGGCTACCCTCCCCCCCCAAACTGCTCAACCCTCATCCCACCATTACTCCTACACTTGCTACGTGGAAATCATTGCGCACATTACCCTACATCTCTTCTAAATTCAGTCCCCTGACGTCCTTCCTGGCCAACCCTGAATTTGCTCCGGGAATCAACCCAGCCCACTTCTCACACTGGGCATCAACAGGTTTGTTCAGGGTCGGCCAGATGGTGTCATCAACTGGAGTTAAGCAGTTCTCAGACCTTAGGGCAAAATGGGACATCCCCCAACAGGACTTTTGGAAATTCCTGCAAATAAGACACTTCTTGATATCTAGCTCTAGACTCCAGAAAGCCGCCAGAGAGATGACCCTTTTCGAGAAACTTTGTGTCGCCGCCCATGACCCGACTCATACTATCTCCACTCTTTACAAGATTGTCAGCCATACCCAACCTTCCGACGTTCCATCCTATGCTGTGGCATGGGAAAGAGACCTAGGCATTTCTCTGTCATGTAGAGATTGGGAAAAAATATGCTTAAAAACCCATACAAGCTCTGTTTGTGTCCAAGTAAGAGAGACTCAATATAAAGTCATGACAAGATGGTATAGGCCCCCCTCCCTTCTCCATGCCATGTACCCCTCCTCGTCGGCACTCTGCTGGCGCTGCTCCTCCCCCTCTGGCACCCTTCTACACATTTGGTGGACATGCCCACTAATACAACCCTTCTGGCAGGAAGTTATACACATCTCCCAGATCATACTTAAGACCCAAATCCCACATGACCCAGCATTCTGGCTTATCAATCATTCAACAATTCCAATGTCTCAACACAAACACTCCCTACTACGACACTTAAGCAATGCAGCACGTGCTGTGATCCCAGCCAAGTGGAGATCCCAAATTACACCCACGAGTCGTGCATGGTTCACTAAATTGAACTATTTTATGAGAATGGAGGATCTGTTCCTCTCATCGATAGGCAAATCTAGTGAATTCGATACCACATGGGCCCCTTGGTTGGAATACAAGACCTCCCAAGCCTATCTGGCCACTCCCTTGGATGGTAACTGAAATTTTTCTTCGCTACATCCCATAACCTTATTAAGTGGTAAACCCCCCCCCTCCGTCCTTCTCTTACCATCTTCCTTTCTTACCCCACACATTTTTCTACTTCTATCTTATCGCCCTCGGGCGCCCCTATTCTTTGACTCTCTTTATTCTATTACTCTATATATTCATGAGGTGTGGAGGCGCCTTCACGGATACAGGATAAATTTATCTCCTACATCACTTAGTAAACGCCACCCCTAACACACCTATTCGTTCCCACAGGGCTGTTTACTCTTCCCTTTGACATCTGTACAACTCGACTTATATTTAATGATTATGCACTGTTGATATTGATGTTTTTCTACCTGTGTTTGTGTGGGAACTTTCCCCCTACCTGTTGATGCATTTAAAACCTCTAATAAAAACTGATTAAATAAAAAAAAAAAAAAAAAGCCAACCCTCCAACGTTATAATCATCGCACACGAAGAGTAAGTACAGGGCTGGTCTTGTTTTGCACAAAATGTTTTTGCAGGCGCTCTGCTGCACAGGCGTTCGCACTTCTGCAAAGAGAAAATACACTCCCCGGTGGGCGGCTACAATGCGTTTGCACGGCTGCTAAAAACTGCTAACGAGCGATCAACTTGGAATGACCCCCCCATATACTGTGGATCAAATGGGAATGGTTAAGGTGCAATTGTCCTTTAAAATAACAGATTCAGGGTTCAATGCAACTAAGGATGGACATCCACTTTCATGTTTTAGTGACTAATATGTTCATTATTTGCTGAAATTGGCTGACCAATGTACTGTGTGTGCTGTGTGGCATGATCATGCCTAGATGCCGACTGATGAACTAAAATGTAGCCATGTGTGTCATTCACTGACCTGGATCAAAATCAAATCTACTTAGAATGAACTCGATTCATCAAATAAAACATCAAATTTCAAATGATCGCCAATGGTGTATATGGGAAGTCACTGACCAATCTGATAGTGACAAGGAGCAGGGCCAGCGCTAGCAATAGGCAGCTTTAGAAAACTGGCCAATGCTGGCCTTACATTAGGATGATATTGTTCCAGCCAGCCAAGTAGTCAGCAGGTTGAAATGATAATCTGTGTAGTGTGGGAACAAACAATAATCACTCGTTTGCTCTTACACGCAGAAAAACACTCAAAAATGATTGGTTCATCTAGTTGGGAAAATCAAACTTGTTTGATTTTACCCAACTAATCGTTCAGGTGCAGGGGAAACTTTCAGCAACTGGCACCTGGGTGGTGGCGCTGACTCTGCTATGACTCTGTTATGACAGGACACTGGATGCAAGTGTAGCACAGTAATAGGAAATAAAAATAAAACAGGTTTCACTTGTTTATCTACAGTAAAGTGGACGGATTTCCTTAATGACCAAGGCGTTACCAGATTGTTAGTAATATCGTTTGTGGTGATAAAACACCTGTTTAAAAGTCCACTTTAAAAAGCTTAATTAATAGATTCATTTTTTAAATCAATTAAGAACACAAGCATAACCCCTAACTAAGGGGGTAATTCGGAGTTGATCGCAGCAGCAAATTTGTTAGCAACTGGGCAAATCCATGGGGCAGTACGGATGGTGTAATGGTTAGCATTACTGCCTCACAGCACTGAGGTCATGGGTTCGATTCCCACCATGGCCCTAACTGTGTGGAGTTTGTATATTCTCCCCGTACTTGTGTGGGTTTCCGCCGGGTACTCCGGTTTCCTCCCACAATCCAAAAATATACAGGTAGGTTAATTGGCTCCCAACAAAATTAACCCTAGCGTGAATGTGTGTACATGTGATAGTGAGTATAGATTGTAAGCTCTACTGGGGCAGGGACTGATGTGAATGAGCAAATATTCTCTGTAAAGCGCTGCGGAATATGTGTGCGCTATATAAATAACTGGTAATAAATAAATAAATAAATAAAACCATGGGGGTCATTCCGAGTTGTTCGCTCGTTATATTTTACTCGCAACGGAGCGATTAGTCGCTAATGCGCATGCGCAATGTCCGCAGTGCGTCTGCGCCAAGTAAATTTGCTATGCAGGTAGGTATTTTACTCACGGCATTACGAGGTTTTTTCTTCGTTCTGGTGATCGTAATTTGATTGACAGGAAGTGGGCGTTTCTGGGCGGAAACTGGCCGTTTTATGGGAGTGTGTGAAAAAACGCTACAGTTTCTGGGAAAAACGCGGGAGTGGCTGGAGAAACGGAGGAGTGTCTGGGCGAACGCTGGGTGTGTTTGTGACGTCAAACCAGGAACGACAAGCACTGAACTGATCGCACTCGAGCTACTCAGAAACTGCACAGAGAAGTCTTTTCGCAATATTGTGAATCTTTCGTTCGCAAATTTGATAAGCTAAGATTCACTCCCAGTAGGCGGCGGCTTAGCGTGTGCAAAGCTGCTAAAAGCAGCTTGCGAGCGAACAACTCGGAATGACCCCCCATGTGCACTGCAGGGGGGTAGATATAACATTTGCATAGAGAGTTAGATTTGGGTGGGTTATTTTGTTTCTGTGCCGGGTAAATACTGGCTGCTTTATTTTTACACTGGAATTTAGATTTCAGTTTGAACACACCCCACCTAAATCTAACTCTCTCTGCAAATGTTATATCTGCGACACCTGCACTGCACATGGGGCCTAATTCTGAGTTGATCGCAGCAGCAATTTTGTTAGCAGTTGGGCAAAACCATGGAGGTCATTCCGAGTTGTTCGCTCGCAAGGCGATTTTAGCTCACGCTAAGCCGCCGCCTGCTGGGAGTGAATCTTAGCATCTTAAAATTGCGAACGACGTATTCGCAATTTTGCGATTACAAACTTCTTAGCAGTTTCAGAGTAGCTTCAGACTTACTCGGCATCTGCGATCAGTTCAGTGCTTGTCGTTCCTGGTTTGACGTCGCAAACACACCCAGCGTTCGCCCAGACACTCCCCCGTTTCTCCAGCCACTCCTGCGTTTTTTCCGGAAACGGTAGCGTTTTTTCCCACACGCCCATAAAACGGCCTGTTTCGGCCCAGAAATACCCATTTCCTGTCAATCACACTACGATCGCCTGAGCGAAGAAAAAGCCGTGAGTAAAAATCCTAACTTCATAGCAAATTTACTTGGCGCAGTCGCAGTGCGGACATTGCACATGCGCACTAAGCGGAAAATCGCTGCGATGCGATTAAATTTACCGAGCGAACAACTCGGAATGAGGGCCCATGTGTACTGCAGGAGGGGCAGATATAACATGTGCAGAGAGAGTTAGATTTGGGTGGGGCGTGTTCAAACTGAAATCTAATTTGCAGTGTAAAAATAAAGCAGCCAGTATTTACCCTGCACAGAAACAAAATAACCCACCCAAATCTAACTCTCTCTGCAAATGTTATATCTGCCCCCCCCTGCAGTGCACATGGTTTTGCCCAATTGCTAACAAGTTTGCTGCTGTGATCAACTCAGAATTAGGCCCTAAGACCAATAGGCCCTAAGAAACCTTGCATTGGCGCTGGAAAGGTCAGGGTGGCCAGCATTAGATTTTGAGACATTAATAAAAGACAAGTATGATGTTGCCCAAAACAACCAATTAAATTCTGCCTATCATTATTTTAGCACAGTTTTGAATTAACCTACATTTTCATGGGCAACATCATGGTTTTCCTGTGCACTAGTTTTCATGAATGTCTCCCTGTGCAATCTAGCTGGTTGGCCCTGTACCTGAACATCAGATCTGTGCAGCCTGTACTCAATGTGTGTTGCCAGATTTACAATGCCAACTGACTCTGCCTTTTTCTTCTGCCCAGCATATGCCTATCATTGGCATCCGACTAGAAGAACTGCAGGAAAGGGAAGTGACGGATAAAACAAATTAGAATGAAGTTAAACTTCAAAAGTAGACTTGCTTATTGTATCTTTCCTTTTCCTTAATGATTGACAATTAGGGAAATAGTCAAATAAATTCTTACTTCAATTTCTGTCTATATAATTGGATTTAATGTTTAAACTATGTGCTGCATATTACTGAAATAAAGAAAAATGTTATGATTAGTTTACATACAGTATTAATTATTTTTGTAACTACTTGGAATAATTGTACTATTAGCTGCCGTTTTGTTGTACAATTATCTCTATCGACATTCTCATCAAGGTAGTTGCACAAACATGGTGTTAAGTTATATTACTGCACTATTTGAATGTTACTATACTTTAAACATAAAATACATATTACCCTGCTTTAACATATCAGCAGTAAATTGTTATTTATCCTCAGAGAAACCAAGTAAAACAAATTACCTGTCTAACTGTCATAAAAATCTTTTAGCCAAACGCAGGTGTAATTTATTCTAAATCTGGGATTTCACTGGCGACGGAAGATGATGTTCCAAAACAGTATTGTCAAGGGTGAAAATAAACCACATGCATACATTAATAAATGACTTTGATGTAAACATCAATGTCAGAGCGTGCGACAGATGTGCAGGACTGAGAAAGTTTAACTCACTAATTCTCACTCCGCATGTTGGGACACACTCATCAAATAACGTTATATTTGTCACAAGAATTTAGATGGGATAAATAATAGATCTTGAAAAGGTTTAAGAAGCCTAGGAAAGGGGGAAAGGGGCGAAGGGAATAACATACTTTTATTAGTGATAAGTGTTTTAGCTTACTAACTTGACACATTAATGAAATAAATTCAGAAATACATACATAGTATAAAACATTTACTCCCACATTGTGTGCACAGAATTAATCATGCATATTGGTATGTTAATGGGCATCGTCATTATAAGTGCACATTTGCTCAGCACTATTCTTGGTGCAAAAGATCAGTTGTAATTACACAAACATACAACTCTGCATAGCTCACAATTCCATCAACACACTGTCTCTGAAGGCGCTACTACGTTCCAGTGGCAGGTGTAGGTGCACACTACTCGATCTCACCTGCGTAAATGCCAAAATAATTTGTCATTTCAGGTTTTTAATGCTTTTGGTATACATTTTATAAGGCAAAGGAGGAGATTTATCAAAGCTTCGAGACAAAGTGGAGAGAGATAAAGTACCTGCCAAACAGCATCTGTCATTTTTTAAGCACTGCCTGTAACATGACAGTTAGAACTAATTGGTTGACAGTACTGTAGCTCTCTCCAGTTTATGTCTCTCCAAGGTTTTCTGTGTAAAGGCACAAACGTAATGTACAGTAGTAATAAATGATTTGTTGTAGTTGATTTACAGTTTGGCCACAAGAGGGAATCAAAGACTAATGTAAGAGTGCACAAGCTGTGTCTCACCTGACATAAATAAAAAGGATGTATTTTAAACTGTTTTATTGCCAAAGGTCGTGTGTAGGCGCTTTAACTTGAGTCAGTATTGTCGTTAATTAAAGGACAACAAAAAGAAAGAATAAATTGGCTTACATGAACCACAAAGATAATGTACGTTCTTCAGGACATTGTTCTGAGGGCTTACGGTCATTAGGTCGACCACTATTGGTCAACATGCAGTAGGTTGCCATGGTCATTAGGTCGACCTGGTAATTAGGTCGACATGAACAATGTCGACATGGAAAAAGGTCAACCTAAGTTTCTAAAAAAAAATTAATTTTTTTACTTTTTTCATACTTTACGATCCATGTGGACTACAATTGGGACCGGCAACCTATGCCGAGCGCAGTGGTAGCGGAGCGAGGCACCTTGCCCGAATGCAAGAGGACACGGTGCACTAATTGGGGTTCCCCGTCACTTTAAGAAGAAAACGACAGCAAAACCCCCACCAAAAAATGCATGTCGACCGTTTTCCATGTCGACCTAGTTCATGTCAACCTAATGACTATGTCGACCTAGTCACCCTATCGACCTAGTGCATGTCGACCAATAGTGGTTGACCTAATGACTGTCGACCTAATGACCCATACCCGTTCTGAGATATGCTGACATGCCAAAGAGTAGCTGCCTCCACTTCCCCACCTAACATCACACATAGCTGAAGTACCCATGCATCTATGACAGTAGTGTAGCTAGGATTTGAAGTTTCAATACAAATGGAGAGCCAAAGGATCATCTTCTACAGTATATAGATCTGTTTTGCTACCCAAGAGACTTGCTATTTACTTTTTAGATAAAGCTATGAAAAATTCAGAAGACAAATCATACATCCCAAATATCCCAATTTCAGTGGGACAGTCCTGTTTTTTGGGACTGTCCCGATGTCCAGGGGCGGTTTAAGAGAGGCGGGGACACGTGTGCAGCCTCCATTGCGGGCCCCTTCCTCTACGGCAGCAGTAGACTCTGGCATAATGGCAGAGTCTACTGTGCATACACAGGTCTCCAGGAACATGGCGCCTGCACCTTGTTCCTGGGTACACCTCCAGTACGCATGTGCAAATCACTCAGAAATGGCCGCGGCGGCCATTTTCTGAATGATTTGTGCCCGCACAGCAGGGCTACCTTCACGGGACTCCGGGGAGGTAAGTAAAATATATTGGTGCGGTGTTGGTCCCTCTGAACCCAATTGGCACCGCACACACTGCACCCATTATAGAAACGCCTATTCCGCTGTCCCACCCATTGGCTGCAGTGTCCCACGGGCGGGGTGGATATAGGGACTATAACCTGCTCAGTGATTATACAATACGTCAGAAGAGAAAGTCCATATCAGGAATATCCCCAGAGACTGTACAGAGTTTTCAATTCTTTTTTGGACTTTCAAACGTTCACAGATAGTTCAGAAGAGGATGTTTCTTAATGTGCATGTAATTAAAGAAAACAAAAAAGAGATATAGGGGTCTATTTACTAAGCCTTGGATGGAGATAAAGTGGATGGAGATAAACTACTAGCCAATCAGCTCCTTACTGCCATGTCACAGGCTGGATTTGAAAAAGGATAGTTAGGAGCTGACTGGATGATAGTTTATCACCGTCCACTTTACCTCTGTCCACGGCTTAATAAATAGACCCCATAGTGTAGTATGTTCCAGAACTGTGGATAATTTAAGAAACAAAGGTGATCTCAGCGGAGGCTTCTCCTTCACCAGTAAGTAAAATTAGATTATCATACCATATTCACACCCAAGTGAAATAAGGTCCACATATCAAGGTTTCTTTCTGATCCACCGATGTAGGGGTTCTCTATTACCTGCTCTATCCTGTAGTTCACCCAACAGTGCCAATACAGGATAGCAAATGGGGAGTTCCAAACTTACAACTATATATGCTGTACATACACATCAAGGTTTCTTTTTCCGGCAAAACACTCTTTACAGCCCTCTGTTGCGATCCCATCGAATGCGAGACTGGGCTGGACCATATAATAGGTGTCATTGGGGTCTATTTATTAAGCCTTGTATGGCGATAAAGTGGACGGAGATAAAGTACCAGCCAACCAGCTCCTAACTGTCATATTTCAAACACAGCCTGTGACATAGGAGTTAGGAGCTGTTTGGCTGGTACTTTATCTTCCTCCACTTTATCTCCATCCAAAGTTTAGTAAATAGACCCCCAAGTCCCTGTGTTCCCACATGGACATAGACAGACACCTATTTCACATGAGAGTTTCTCTCCAGTAACTCCGTTTTTATTTTGCCAAATGCCTCCATTATAGTGGCAGCTGGAAGCATTGGTGCTTGTTATACTTTGGTGGTGAGTGGGAAATCACACTTTTTTTTTTGTAAATCATTATTATTATTTAAACACACCACAAACATGCTAGGATAGGCCAAACTGCAGACAATGGGAGTTATTCCGAGTTGTTAGCAAGCCAAAAAAAGGGGTAATTCAGACCTGATCGCTAGGGTGCATTTTTTGCATCCCTGCGATCAGGTAGTCGCCACCTATAGGGGGAGGGTATTGGATGTGTGCAGGTGTGCGATTGCATTTGTAGCAGAACTCCACAAACAGAAGTTTGTGCAGTCTCTGCACAGCCCAGGACTTACTCTGCTGCTGCGATGTTCGGGGCCGGAGCTGACGTCAGAAAGCCTACCTCCAAATGCCTGGTCCCTCCTACGTTTTTCCGGACACTCCTTAAAAATGGTCAGTTGCCACCCACAAATGCCCTCTACCTGTCAATCTTCTTGTGATCGCCGGTGCATTCGGAATTTTCGCACCATCCCGTCGCTGACCGGCGATCCCTGTTGCTGCGGTCCGTCGCGCCTGCGCATTGCGGTGCATACACATGCGCAGTTCAGATCTGATTGCAGGCTGTGAGAAAACGCAGCCTAGCGATCAGGTCTGAATCGGCGCCAAAGTTATCAATTCAGCGAAACCATGTTGCACTGCATGTGCAGAGAGAGTTAGATTTGGGTGGGTTTGTTTCTGTGCAGGGTAAATACTGGCTGCTTTAGTTTTACACTGCAATTTAGATTTCAATTTGAACACACCCCACCCAAATCTAACTCTCTCTGCACATCATCTGCCCCCCCTGCAATGCAACATGGATTTGCCCATTTGCTAACTTGTTTGGTCTGCCAACAACTCTGAATAACTCCCAACGTGTGGCTTCTCAGTCTTCAAATACCTGGTTATTATATCAAACAATGCGGACGGCACAATCACTAGAAAAATGCTGAAATTTGCGGGTAATTAGGAGTTGCTGCAAAATTACAAATGCAAATGTACATTCTATTAACACTCCACCACTAAAGTCATAACCCTTATTAACCGAGCCGACACTAACCAATTTGGTGCCTTAGGCAACATTTTAGTTTATGCTCTCAGCAGATAATCCCAGGCTCTCCCCTCACAGCACACTTCTGGAACTAAAGAAAAAAGGGACAGGTTTTAGGGGAAAGTTCCTTATACCCCCACCTCAGAAGGCATTCTATAAGGCACAGTCTCACAGCACAGCTCAGCCTTATCCATCACAGCACACCTCAGTCAGCACAGCACCCATAACCCTTACCCAGCACCTCTCACCCAACAGCCCTCACCCAGGACTTCAACCCTCACCCAGCACAGCACCCCTCAACTAGCACAGCACTTCTCACCCAGCACTCCCCTCCCAGCACAGTACCTCTAATTCAGCACTCCTCTTCAAGCACAGTACCCCTCACCCAACACAGCACCCATCACCCCTCACCCAGCACCTCTTACCCAGCACCTCTCTTTCAACACATCAAATCTCACCCATCACAGCACCCATCTCGCAGCAAAGCACAAGGAGCGGATTGGCCAGAGGGTTACCAGGAAGATTCCTGGTAGTCTGACTTGTCTGTGGGGCCTGTTTTGTGTGTTGTCATGTGTCCCCACCCCCCACATGACAGGCAACCCACCACACTCAGTACACTGCATTGTCCCCATTCATTCTGTTATTCCATCTCTGCAGCAGAGCAACTCTACCATCCAGTGATGCTGCCATAGCTACACGGTATGTACACGCTGACAATTAAACTGACTTTCTTAAGACTCTTAAGTTAAGAGGTACAGGCTGCAATGCCCAACCCTTGCTTTTCCCGGCTCCTTCTTACCAATGTGGATGATGGAGTCCACCCGTGTCCATAGCAGTGTCATATCTCCTTGGACACCTACTTCCCATATGTCTCCCCCTCTCCGCACAGCAGTGCCATTACCCCACTGAGTCCCCACTCCCCATAAGTCTCTGCTCAGTGTGTGCTTTCTTCAAGAGGATTGAGAGGTCAGACATCACAATTTTTAAGCAGGACTGAAAATCTTGACTTAACGATCAGCCAATATGTTCTAGAACAGGGCTGGCCAAACCAGTCCTCAAGATCTACCAACAGTTCACATTTTCCAGACCACCTAGCTAGTGCACAGGTGTAGTAATTACTAATTAAGATGTGCTGCATTCATTCCTAACTGACAATTCTACAGATCTCCAGGAGGCCTGGAAAACATGAACTGTTGGTAGATCTTGAGGACCAGTTTGGCCAGCCCTGTTCTAGAAGAATGTTGGCCACCAGACACGTGTTGTGATATGTCGTGGAAAAACAAGTATTATGTGTTATACTATGTTATATATTCTCTAATATTGTAAAAAAAAAATAATAATCTTACCATGGAGTATTTTATTGGTGCTTTATAAATAATAATAATAATAATAATAATAATAATATAGAATGTAGGAGACAGGTATACTTTAAATGTAAGCAAATGAAATACAATAATTAATGCTGAATATAATGAAAAATACAGTTATTTTTTGTAAACTTCAGAATATAACTATCTACACAGGGCCGGCTCCAGGCCTACTAGCACCCTGAGCGAGAAAATGTAAAAGCGCCCCCCCCCCCCCCCCCATGCGCGCGCCGAAGGCGCGCGCGTCCCCGGAAAAGTGGGTGTGGCCTCTGGAAAAGTGGGCGTGGCCTCATAACTTCATATCATCAAACTATAAACATATTTTCACACAATTAGCAGCCTTACACATAGCCACAGTAGTGTTCCTTACACACAATGTCTCCAGTATAGTGCCAGATATACATGACATGCCCTGCAGCAGTGCCAGCTACACATGACATGCCCCGCAGCAGTGCCAGCTACACATGACATGCCCCGCAGCAGTGCCAGCTACACATGACATGCCCCGCAGCAGTGCCAGCTACACATGATAGTGTTCACTTTTTAGGGCATGGTGCTGATCACAGGGAGGGCACATTTTTAAGTTAGGAGGGCAAAATGATGTACATACTGCTTGTTGTTCCCATACCTATATGTAAAAGAATGGACAGTGCGCGCCGAAGGCGCGCAGCAAAAATTAAGGGGAGTTACTTCGTGGGGAAGGTACGTGGCCACATAATAGTGGCAATTTGCATTACACCACACAGTAGTGCAGCTAATACACACTGCACCAGGTAGAACCTCCTATACACTTTGCGCCAGGCACAGCACTGAGACACATTGCCTAGCCACAGACGCCTAGCGGGAACACTACATGACACGCCCCCCAGCAGTGCCAGCTACACGTGACATGCCCCCCAGCAGTGCCAGCTACACGCGACAAGCCCCCCAGCAGTGCCAGCTACACGCGACAAGCCCCCCAGCAGTGCCAGCTACACGCGACATGCCCCCCAGCAGTGCCAGCTACACGCGACATGCCCCCCAGCAGTGCCAGCTACACGCGACATGCCCCCCAGCAGTGCCAGCTACACGCGACATGCCCCCCAGCAGTGCCAGCTACACACGACATGCCCCCCAGCAGTGCCAGCTACACGCGACATGCCCCCCAGCAGTGCCAGCTACACGCGACAATCCCCCCAGCAGTGCCAGCTACACGCGGCAAGCCCCCCAGCAGTGCCAGCTACACGCGACATGCCCCCCAGCAGTGCCAGCTACACGCGACATGCCCCCCAGCAGTGCCAGCTACACGCGACATGCCCCCCAGCAGTGCCAGCTACATAAATGGCCACAGAGTGCCAGATACATAAGTGCCCACACAGTGCCAGATACATAAGTGCCCCCACAGTGCCAGATATAAAAATGCCCACACAGTGCCAGATATGTCCCCACAGTGCCATATATAAAATTGCCCCCACAGTGCCAGATATGCCCCCACAGGGCCAGATACATAAATGCCCCCAGTGCCAGATACATAAATGCCCACACATTGCCAGATGCATAAATGCCCCCAGTGCCAGATGCATTATTGCCCCCCACAGTGTCAGATACATTAATGCCCCCAGTGCCAGATATGCCCCCACAGTGCCAGATATGCCCCCACAGTGCCAGATATGCCCCAGTGCCAGATATGCCCCCACAGTGCCAGATATGCCCCAGTGCCAGATATGCCCCCACAGTGCCAGATAAATAAATGCCCCCCACAGTGCCAGATAAATAAGTGCCCCCACAGTGCAGATATACCCCCACAGTGCCAGATACATAAATACCCCCACAGTGCCAGATACAGAAATGCCCCCACAGTGCCAGATACATACATGCCCCCACAGTGCCAGATACATACATGCCCCCACAGTGCCAGATACATACATGCCCCCACAGTGCAGATACATACATGCCCCCACAGCGCAGATATGCCCCCACAGTGCCAGAAATGCCCCCACAGTGCCAGATACATTAATGCCCCCTCACAGTGCACAGATAAATGCCCCCCCCCGCAGTGCCAGATAAATGAATGCCCCCCACAGTGCCAGATAAATGCCCCCACAGTGCCAGATACATAAATGCCCCCACAGTGCAAGATTCATAAATGCCCCCACAGTGCAGATATGACCCCACAGCGACAGATATGCCCCCACACTGTGCCAGTGCCCCCACAGTGCAGATATGCCCCCACACAGTGCCCCCACAGTGCAGATATGCCCCCACACAGTGCCAATGCCCCCACATAGTGCCAGTGCCCCCACAGTGCAAGATTCATAAATGCCCCCACAGTGCAGATATGACCCCACAGCGACAGATATGCCCCCACACTGTGCCAGTGCCCCCACAGTGCAGATATGCCCCCACACAGTGCCAGTGCCCCCACAGTGCAGATATGCCCCCACACAGTGCCAATGCCCCCACATAGTGCCAGTGCCCCCACACAGTGCCAGTGCCCCCACACACAGTGCCCGGCCCCGACGATCCCAACATACCTGCGGCGACGCTGGGAGGGGACGTGCTGCTGTTGAGCCTGAGGGCCACCGACTGTTCCCGGCCGCTTGGTGCGCGCTGCGCGGCGTCTGACGTCAGACGCCGGCACCGCGCAGCGCAGCGCAGCGCACAGTTTTGAAAGGCCGGGGACGGCGGGGAGAGCTGCCTGCAGTGTACAGGGCCGGCTCCAGGTAAGACTATGGCGGCGCCAGCGCGCGGCGCCCATTAAGGGTGGCGCCCCGCGCGGCCGCTCTAGTCGAACGTGCCTAGAGCCGGCCCTGTATCTACAACTGTAAATTCCCACAACAGATAACCTGAATCCTGACATTTCCGCCAAGCTTACGTAATCGGATCTGTATCCTGTTTGTTTTGTTCATGGAGCCGAGCATCGCTTACAAAAACAAGCGCAGAAGCCCAGGCAGGCTCTAATGGGAGCAGAAGCACCGCTGGCTTGTAAACAGCAAGTTGCTCATTTTGACAAGCCTGGCTTGCAGGGTCTAATTACAGGTAAACCCTCATTCTTCATGAGCTGGGTGTATTTCAGGTAATAAATGAGAACCGTGGCATATAATGTATATGTTTGTGCGCACGTGTTGTTTGTGTAAGAGAAGCCTTCTCCCCAGTGCCTTATTTAATCCTGAGTCTACAAGGTAACATAAGTGTAGAGATCTAGGTAGTACGTTCTCATTCCTCTAAGTGAGATCTAATTGTGGCTGTTCTGTCTGTTGGCAGATGTGGTTTCTACATAACAACAGCCCAGAGACAGAGCTGCTTGATTAATGCCTCCAGCTGTCATATGCCCCATTATCTGTGCATTTGCATAACTTAATGGCTTAGGACAGAGGAGAGTGGATGCTTAATTTAATGTTTAGCAGGCCCTTGATAGCTGAATAATTTAAGAACTGTCAGGGGAGGTCAGTCCTGCAGCGAATCTGTAAGACAGCTATGATTTCTGCATATTGTTAAAGTTCTTAGGAGGATATGAAAAAACGATAAGAACAACACTGCCTGAAAGGAAATACATTATTGGTTTTTTGTTAACTATTGCTTCCAAGAGGATAAGCTGTGCTTGTGTCTTCTGCTGGGAATTGAAGAGCATGCATCACCCTAAGAACAATAGGATGTTGTGCTGATAGCAGGAGGGAGCTGGAGATGACAGATTTTTTATAATAGCCACATAAAGTCTCACTTTCATTAGCCGCTAATGAACATTATTAGGCTAATTTAGTGCTTGCTTTCTAATTATTGATTACAACTTGCAGTGTTAACGTATAAAGGCCCTCATTCCGAGTTGTTCGCTCGGTATTTTTCATCGCATCGCAGTGAAAATCCGCTTAGTACGCATGCGCAATGTTCGCACTGCGACTGCGCCAAGTAACTTTACTATGAAGAAAGTATTTTTACTCACGGCTTTTTCTTCGCTCCGGCGATCGTAATGTGATTGACAGGAAATGGGTGTTACTGGGCGGATACACGGCGTTTCAGGGGCGTGTGGCTGAAAACGCTACCGTTTCCGGAAAAAACGCAGGAGTGGCCGGGGAAACGGTGGGAGTGCCTGGGCGAACGCTGGGTGTGTTTGTGACGTCAACCAGGAACGACAAGCACTGAAATGATCGCACAGGCAGAGTAAGTCTGGAGCTACTCTGAAACTGCTAACTCGTTTGTAATCGCAATATTGCGCGTACGTCGGTCGCAATTTTAAGAAGCTAAGATTCACTCCCAGTAGGCGGCGGCTTAGCGTGTGTAACTCTGCTACATTCGCCTTGCGAGCGAACAACTCGGAATGAGGGCCAAAATAAATGCAGCTGCTAAATTTATTCTGCGTCTTGTAAACCTGTGATTGTTGTTTATTTGGGTCAAAGGCAGTACTTACCGTATTTGCCGGCGTATAAGACGACTGGGCGTATAAGACGACCCCCAACATTTCCACTCAAAATATAGAGTTTGTTATATACTCGCCGTATAAGACTACCCCCTTCCACACACCAAATAAAACGTAAAAGAACATCAGATTTGTGACATACTGTATATTATGACCTGATAAGAGATTTGGATAGGGAGTATTTATCAAGGTATGCATAAGAAGGGGGGAGGGGGCGAGGAGAAAGATGTAAAATGTATAAAAGTATACCCCTGTGTGCATTTAGTGTTACCGGTTTCACATGAGTGCCATTAGTATTAGTATTAGTGCCATTACAGTACCTGTCATTGTCACCATTGTACGGCCACAACGCGACTGCAGCGCCTCCGGCCAGTCCCTGCATCTCCCTGTAATTGGCACTAGTGGCCCAGCCGCGGCCGCACTGGATATCGCGCGATACTGGATGGTGAGTAGAATGAGGTGGGCGGGCATCGGGAGGCCACTATGGGCACCGGGCGAGTATCGGAAGGCCACTATGGCAGCTATGTCTATCCCAACTGAAGTGCACCCGGCGTATAAGACTACCCCCCCACTTGGAGGCATGTTTTTCAGGGCAAAAAAGTAGTCTAATACGCCGGCAAATACTGTACATAGGAACAGTATTAGAACTTTCACCTTGGAGTTGTATTTGTTAATTAAACCTTAAGTTGCTTTGCACAGATGCAGTGCTATATAGTATTTAGTAACATAAAAAGAGATTATTGGAATGGAAAATAAAAAGTTAATAGTGGAAGTAAATAGTTTGAAATATAAGTATATAAATATTATCTATTTATCTATCTATCTATCTATCTATCTATCTATCTATCTATCTATCTAATCGCAGCTCTGCCACGAGGCCACGCACCTTTTGTATAGGCCACAACCCCTTTTCGGGCGTGCGCGCCGTTGTCCCTTTTTGGACTTTCAAAAAGTTGGGAGGTATGGGTGTGGTATAATAGATAGATAGTGTCTAGTTAGACAATAAATAGATAGACACCACATGGGTCAAAAGGTAGATGGGGGTCAAAAGGTAGACTTAAAAAAGTAGACAGCGAAAATGGTCGACATAAAAAAGGTAGACACCTTTATTTTGTCTTTTTGGGATTGTGGATAGTTTTGTCATCTGGGAATCCTAATTGTAGAAAGGCTTCGCTCGCCATGCTTCGGAGACCAACTCTAAACTGACATTGATAGAGAAGGTATGAAAAAATCCCAAAACATGTAAACAATTTAAAAAAAACCTGTCTACCTTTTTTGACAACCATTTTCATGTTGACCTTTTGGCCCTTGCTATCTTTTGACCCTGTCGACCTTTTGTACTGTCTATCTTTTTTCATGTCGACCTTTTGACCCTGTCGACCTAATGTCTGTTTAAAATATAGGGGAATATTCAATTGTTTGAAAAGTCAGTTGGGTGTCTGCTTTTTCCTATCTAATAGACAGGAAAAAACAGACACCCAACTGACTTTTCAAACATTTGAATTCCTCCCATAGTGTCTATCTATTGACTGTCTAACTAGACACTACCTATCATCCGGATACCGTCATCTAGGCTGTGACTAGTCGCACCAGTGTTCAGTTTGCTGCTGAGAGTGTGCGTGTAAATGTGCACATGCATATATTTGCACCCGCGGCGCATAGATTTTCTATGGAGCAATTGCAGGTGTGACTGGTCGCAGCTGAGCGCACTTAGTCATTGCCGCGATTAGTATGTCATCTATAATATATTGATTTGACATCAGTCTCTGAGTGCCGCTGTTTTGTCCCTCTATAAGGCTGGGCTCACTGTAAATTATCCAGAGGGCACCGCAGCATTTTCTCCGGTCAGTGGAGTGGACTGTTGGGACTATGGGGGTAATTCAGACCTGATCGCTAGGCTGCGTTTTTGTACAGCGAGCGATCAGGTCTAAACTGCACATGCGTATGCACCGCAATGCGCAGGTGCGTTGCATGGATACAAAGCGGATCGCCGCTCAATGATGGGTTTGTGCGAAGGATGCATTCGCACAGGCATTCGCAAGGAGATTGACAGGAAGAAGGCATTTGTAGGTGGCAACTGATCATTTTCAGGGAGTGTCTGGAAAAACATAGGAATGTCCATGCGTTTGCAGGGAGGGTTCCTGATGTCAATTCCGGTCACGGACAGGCTGATGTGATCACAGCGGCTGAGTAAGTCCTGGGCTGTGCAGATTGCACAAGATCTGTTTGTACAGCTCTGCTACACATGTGTTCACACACTTGCACAGTGAAAATACACTCCCTCTGTAGGCGGTGACTATCCGTTCGCAGCAGTGCAAAAATCACCTGCTAGCGATCAGGTCTGAATTAGCTCCTATATGTATACATACAAAAAATTCAGAACCCAGCTTTTATTAGACACAGCATTGGGGTGCTCCACTTAGAGAGCTATAAGTCCATAAATAAGTGGAAAGAAGAGCAGAGATCCATAATATGCCAGTAGGCTATTTATTTGTCATGAGACCATGTCACAACTAATATGTCGACCTTTAGACCCCATCCAGATCTTTGTCAAGACACCATTTTGAGCATCACATAGGAACAACCACAGAGCACCGGCTTGTGTCATTGCTGAATTTATATATATACAGTATAATATATATTCGGCAATGAGACAAGCCGCACCCAGTATACAATCCACAGTACGGAGTACATGGCTCATACTATGGCAGTGATCACATTAGGGCCCAGATTTATCAAGCATTGTAGAGTTATAAAGTGCACGGTGATAAAGTACCAGCCAATCAGCTCCTAACTGTCAAGTTAAAGGCTGTGTTTGAAAAATGACAGTTAGTCCGCTCCTGATTGGCTGCCGGTCTGCGGCAGATTTGAAATAGTAGTGCCACGGTCATAGGAGTGAGAGCTCAATGCGGCGGCGGGGGACTTTAGCGGACGGTGAGTAAGAAGTGATGGCCGGGTCAGGAAGTGGGCACACTGCACTGTGGGCATCCGGCGAGCTCCAGCGCGCGCGGGGGAAGGGGGGGGTTTGGCGGGTGCACATGGACACTGACTGACACATAAGCTGCTGCTGCTACCAGGCTGGCCACTCCTACCCGCCGCTGTTGCTGCTACCAGGCTGGCCACTCCTCCCCGCCTCCTACTGCTCTGTGCTGGATCTACAGTGGCACACTGCTAATTACAAAAAAACCCCAAAATTTCGGGTCTGTGGAGAGGTGCCATACCGTTGCATACCGGCCCACTTCGACCACTGCATATATATATATATATATATATATATATATATATATACTGTATTGTAAAGAACAAAACATCCTCCCCTGCAAAGTTGCTGACACATACAATTTGTTTACACACATAAATATTAGCAGGCTCCCCTTTACTCTGGAGCACTTCTCACCTCTTCCCTCTCTATCTCTCTTATCCAGTCCATGGGCTCCATAAACTCTCCTTTCAGGCTGCTACTCTTCCCATGACACAGTTACCCCTGCTACTCTATGGGATGTATTCAATAGTATCCGACATCTCAGTATTCAATGAGCGGACAAATCCGATTTGGCCGTTTCCTACAATGCCAACCCAACTTTTTTAAAGTCGGATTGACATTGTCGGAAATGGGGCTAAAACCTGTCGGATTTAGCCATGTTTCCGACAAAACGTGCTATTCCGCTGATCCATGTGTTTTCTGACAAGTCTGAATTCCTGACGGAGGGTGGATTGAATAGGTCGGAACACCTTCCGACCTAAAAAGTCAGAAACTGCCATCTTTCTGACAAGACGGCAGTTTCTGACTACAATTGAATACACGCAAGGAAAAAAAGGGTTGCAATGGCGCTGAGCAGACCTGTGTATGTGTGCACCCTGGGATTAGCTGCTACCTGGTGAGGAGGTAGCCAGCCTCCTCAAACAACAAAGCAAATGTGAAAAATTACCAGGTAAGCGCTCAATACCAATGATGAACACAAAAATATAAAAATAAACCAATTTATTAAACAAACTAAAAACATATAACACTTTAAAATATATAAGACCACAGCATAGTATTCATATAAAACTGAGGTTTCAGAAACCTCTGGAATGAGCAATGGTATGGACTATTTATAAGTACTTGGAAGGCAGTCACAATACCCTTAGATAAGAGATAGTTCTCTATTAGCTTTTATCTGTGTTTAAATACTCGCCCAAAAATAGAAGCACAATTTTTTTTGCACGGCCGTGCATATGAGTGTCCTCAAATTTGTGTAAGTTCAATTCCAGTTGGGAAAAGGTTTGTCAGTTTCCAAATCCACTAGATGTGTGAACGGTGCAAAAATAGGAGTTGTATGATAACTGTTACTCACAGTCTATGTCGGCTTTACCTCGCTGCACCACAGTGATTTGTTTGAAGCCGCTCTATATCACCCTGTGCACGGGTGAGACATCCGTCAGCGGCGGGATTTGTCAGTGACGCAGTCCGTCTGCGGCGCAGGCGGGGAACCGTTCTCCACTCCGGCACAGTGTGGATGCACCAATACACCGTTCTCTACCCCCAGCACAGATGGAATAATGCTCACCAGGGCAGGATGTAAGGTGTTCCCAGTATGGTCCAGGAAAATGAACGGTGCAGTCTCGCTGGAGATAAACAGTTGCCGGCAAATGCTGTAATCAGCTGATATGAGGACACGTTCTAATTCTTGTGGGCAATTGGGTATTAGTGACCCCTTCTCTCTGTACCCTCAACGCGTTTCTCCGCATCCCAGGCGGCTTCTTCAAGAGGCAGAGTGTTCTACTCTGAGCATTTCTTTCATTCTTTTATACCTTGTCCTTACTGTGAGTAACAGTTATCATACAACTCCTATTTTTGCACCGTTCACACATCTAGTGGATTTGGAAACTGACGAACCTTTTCCCAACTGGAATTGAACTTACACAAATTTGAGGACACTCATATGCACGGCCGTGCAAAAAAATGTTGTGCTTCTATTTTTGGGCGAGTATTTAAACACAGATAAAAGCTAATAGAGAACTATCTCTTATCTAAGGGTATTGTGACTTCCTTCCAAGTACTTATAAATAGTCCATACCATTGCTCATTCCAGAGGTTTCTGAAACCTCAGTTTTATATGAATACTATGCTGTGGTCTTATATATTTTAAAGTGTTATATGTTTTTAGTTTGTTTAATAAATTGGTTTATTTTTATATTTTTGTGTTCATCATTAGTATTGAGCGCTTACCTGGTAATTTTTCACAATTGAATACACCCCTATATCACTCTCTAGCTGAGCAGCAGTTGGAGAGAGCAGGAACATCCTCTGCCTGCATCACACAGTCAGTTGGGCATGGAAAGCAAAAATTACACTGGCCCAGGGGGCAGATGGCACACTTATCCTTCAGCCATATCCCTCTAGCACATAGATACCCAGCCCTGCCCTATCCACCTCCCTCTCATACACCTTAACCCCAGCCACCTACCTCTCATGTAGATATGCTCCTGCCCCAGTCACCTCCCTCTCACACATATACCCCAGCCCTGCCCCATCCACCTTCCTCCCACACATATACCCGAGTTCTGACGCCTCCACCTCCCCAACACATATATCCAGTCCTGTCCCAGATACCTCCCTCTCACACACCTATATCTCAGCCACCTACCTCTCATGCATACATGCTCCTGCCAGAGTCACCTCCTTTTCACACATATACCCCAGCTCTGTTTCATCCACCTCCCTCTCACACATATACTCTAGCCCTGCTCCATCTTCCTTCCTGTCACACACACTTCTCCCTCAGTCACCTCCCTCTCACACATAGATACCCAGCCCTTCCCCATCCACCTCCCTCTCATACACCTATACCCCAGCCACCTACCTCTCATGCATATATGCTCCTGTCTCAGTCACCTCCCTCTTACACATATACTCCCAGCTGTGACCCATCCACCTCCCTCTGACACATATATTCCAGCTCTGCTCCCTCCACCTACTCACATATATACACAGCCTTGCCCCATCCACCTCCATCTCACACACCTATACCCCAGCCACTTATCTCTCACACATATACACTAGCCCTGCATCATCTACCTCCCACTAACACACTTATCCCTCAGCCACCTACCTCTCACACATCTATATCAAGCCCTTTCCTAGACACCTCCCTCTCAGACATATACTCCAGCCCTGCTCCATCAAACTCACACTCATATCCCTTAGCCACTCTCCTCTCACACATATATGCTCCTGTTCCCTCCACCTCCTTCTTGCATCTGTGCACTCAGGCAGCCAGAGTTTCCCAGTGTCAAAGTTGGTCTGCCATGATTCTGAAGACATAATGATACCTTATCCTTGACAGTTGTACAAAGCGATGATTCATTTGGGGTTATTCAATTTGTCCCGAGGGTGCCGGGGTATAAGTTTCGCTGCCGGGGGCTATCAAGATGCCCGATAACAGCCCCGTTTTCATCCGAAAACGGGGCTATTTCACCCGAAAACACACAGGTTTCACTGAACATGTGTGTTTACGGATGAAAAAGCAGGTTTTACCGGCCGAGCAAATTAAATAGCCCGACCGCAGCACCCGAAAAAACATCAGGGTTTTTTACTCCTGATGTCTCTTCGGGCCAAATTGAATATCCCCCATTGTCTTTCTATGTATTTGATAATCAATATTGCCGGTTGGTTTGTCTCCTCCGTGGTGGTGGCCATTTTGTTTAGGACATTTATATACAGTTATACACTCGTCCAAAGCTGCAGAGGTGGCCCAGGCCCCCTGTCTGTCAGAGGTCCAAGACAGAAGTCCCTACAGTACCATTCTGATGACAGTCCTGATGACCCACTTGAATCTGACTTCTCTCTGCTATATCTTTGTAGATTATCAATGACCTCCCAGTGTTCTGACCCAGTTTTGTCCATGACTAATCTCAGCATTATCCCTGACCAGTGTATTGACCTTGGCTTTATCCATGACTCTCTCATATATACTACCCATGGCTTATAGTGGACCTCAAGTCAAGTGAACCAGTCTCTGGCTTGTTGACTTCTCTTAGTGCTAACTACTATCAATCTATAATGCCTGTAACAGAACTACTGGTCGAAACCTGTATACGGGTTGCAGGGGTCCCTAGCAAATACCACTGGTGCATTAGATGCTGCACTTTTGATACTATCAGTGCAAATACAGGCTAATAGCACTAAATCCACAACTTCCCCAAGAACTTGACAGTATACTTTGGCAATTCAAAAAAGAGCTTTAACAGATGGCTCTTATTGTGAAACAAGAAAGTGATCAGGCTTAAATTATGAATTGCTGGCAGACCCCTGTGTAGCACATGCATGCCCTGTCTGTTTCTGCTGCTGTTGCACATTTCAGTCATCATCTAGGATAAATACATCTACAAAATGTGTTGGGGATCCCAAAGGTTGCAGAGGTTTCCTCAATCTATGTAATTCAATTTGAACTTCTAACAGTCAACTTCCCTTCTGAGACCACAATAGTTGCATATATTATTTCATTACTCACTGGTCAGCCTTTGGCCTGGTACTCGTCAATATGGGAGCGAAATAATCAATTGCTATTCAATATTATGCACAATTTTGTCTCTTACAGAAATCACTCTATCTGTAGATTTAGAATGTTGGGATCCGATTTGCGCTGGAATGAGGAAGGACTGACAGCTGCATATATATGCCCGTGGACTTTAGTAACTGAGGAAACTGAGAACTTCAATCAAATCATCTTTATTGATTATCACATCCTGGGACAATCAATAGCACATGTATGATCAGTGATTTTTCTTTTTATATGACATATCTGTTTCTGAATTGTGAAATAATATGTCATCTATATATATAAATAAATGTGAAAGCCCTCACTGACTGACTGACTGACTGACTGACTGACTGACTCATCACTAATTCTCTGTGGCTTGTGTTGCAGGATCAGTAACACCCAAATGAACAATCGGATCAAAATTTGGATTGCACCTCCAGTGTTTAAAATTTTATTAACTACAAAAATGGTCCTGTCACTTTTTACTGTATCTCTCACTGACTGACTGACTTATCACTAATTATCTTACTTCCCAATATGATAGGAAGCTGAAATTTAACATAGGTATTCTTCAGGTGGGAAATAGGAAAACTGCGGAATTAGAATTTTAATAAACCTCCCCTAAAGGGATGAACAGGGGGTTGACACAATGACATCATTACTGATGCGCGGCTTGTGTTGTGTGAATGATAACGCCCAAACGGACAATCGGATCAAAATTTGGATTGCACTTCCAGGGGTAGAATTCAATAAACTACAAAAATGGTCTCTCACTTTTTACTGTATCTGCTACGGGTACTCCTCGGGTAACGCCAAGAACCATGGATTAATATTTACTTACATCAAGACGTTTCAGATTTACATCTCTATAGGTTTACCAAATTTTTAACACTCATTTATATTTACAACTGTGAAAATCATAAACTCCCATGCAAAGAACAGGTAGAACAGCTAGTAGTGTACAAAGTGTTATTCCTAATTATATTCAGATTGATAAACCTCATTGTTGAAGAGTTCCTGATTAATAAAATAGAAGTTATTTAATGTGCTACTTTATGTTATTACTGTGTTGGGTTTTGGGGACCACCTGCCTCTCTACTGTTATAATGGGAAAACCAGTAAACAACAGGTATGTCAGAGAGAGCACTAAGAGGTTTTGTAAAACCTGGCACTTCTGAGCATATTTATGCCCAATTTTTAAAAGAGCAACACTGTATCTTTCAAGTACAAGCATTGCCCTTTAAAAATCGGGCATAAACATGCTCAGAATTGTCCGGCTTTACAACCTAACTCTTCATAAATATCCCCTAAGGGTGTTACAGTAGCATTTGTTCATCTAAGGAGTCCCTGTAAAGAAACTAACCCATGATACCCTTTACCTGGTATGGAGGACCGATACCCTTGCTAGGGAAACATACCTAATCCATAATGTGTTCTCCACCATATTTCACAGTGGTATCTGGTACCTTGCATTGTGTCTTTGATTTTTAAGGTGACGGACAAACTTTATTCCATCAGAGGACACCATATTAAGTTTGCGCTTGTCACTCCACAGCACCTAGGTTAAAACAGTGGTCATCCAGTTGAGATGCTCCTTGGAAAATGCAACATTTGTTCTCCTGTACTTGGAACTGATTTAGGGCTTCTTGCTGGTGACTCAGTAAGCTGTGATCTTCGGTTTATGCTTTACAGATGAAACATGGTCATTTACTTTATAGTTTTCTCATAAATATTTAGTTATTGTTTACACAGCCCTGTTGGGTTCAGCTACAAATTTATTTATTTTCATTTTGTCCACTCTGTATGTGTTAGGCGCCGGGGTCCGCTCGTCGGTGCGGCCCGGCGCCTAGCAACCAGGGACGCCGTACGCGAACAGCCGCCGGCTCCCTGGCAACGCTGGACGCCGGGCGCGCTGAGCCGCACGGACCCTAGCAACGGGGACGCCACTGGCGGACCGTGTTCCCCGTTGCTAGGCTTTAAGGGTTAATGTTTTCTCCTGCTCTCTGGCCGGGTAGCAAGGCAGCTGCACGGCATTTATTCTAATCAGCCTTTTGGCAGCTGATTGGAGGACTCCTGGTTAAATACACTCCCAGGGCTTCTCACAGACGCCGGTAATAGCTTCCTGCATGCTGTCTTTGTTTGCTGAGAGTCTGTTCCAGTCTTGCTGTATCCAGTCATTCCAGTATTGGAAGCTCTGAACTCGGAAGTTTGTCATCTAATTCCTGGAGTCCTGACTAATCACCTTATAACATCCAGTGGTGTTCGTGAGTCACGGCCTTGCCGTGTGTTGCGGCTTGTCCGCTTTATTATTTATTATTTATGTTTTGGTGCATTTTGCGGAGGGTTCCGCTTCCACAGGTCCACTCTGGTATCCGGCGGTGCCGGGTAGGAGTATTGGACAAGTGGATTTTGGTTGTCCATTTCCCTGGCGGGTTTCCGCACATACTTTAGGTTTTGTCAGTTAGCTTGTAGCCCCTGGCCTGGTTGTTTAGTCAGAGGGCCCCTTGTTATCACCCTGTCTCGGATTTCCCTTTGTCTCCCATTAAGACCTGAGGGGGCATCGGAGTTGGGCAGACTTAATCCGCCCTTCAAACGCGGCTGCCATGGGCTCAAGCAACCATAGTCTCGCAGGGGATTTCTGACAGCACGGGCGAGACAACGGAGTTAGGGCGCCAAGGGCTATTTTCTATTCCCGCTCCCATAACCAGCATTCCCTTCCAGTACTCTGACCATTGCCATGAGATCTCCTCCGGTCAGGAGTACTGGAATCATAACATTATTACCGGCCATACCAAAACCTAAAATTAAACTGGGTTTAATTTTTTCCTTATTCAGTTTTGTAAGAGTTATCGGCCTCATGAATCCCACAGGTTTAGGGCCAAATCCTGGTCAGCTCCTAGTCAGCCAGATTCAAGAACTTACTCAGATGTTTCAGGATCTTTCCCTTCGGGTGAAGTCGCAGGAAGATCTTTTACGAACTTCCCCGAGGGTAGTCCCTGAACCAAAAATGCACTTGCCTGACCGTTTTTCTGGTGATAGGAAGGAGTTTTTTAATTTTAAAGAATCCTGTAAACTTTATTTTCGGTTAAGACCGATCTCCTCAGGTACTGAATCTCAGCGGGTTGGAATTATTATTTCTTTGCTCCAGCGAGATCCTCAGACCTGGGCATTCGGTTTAAAAGTAGAGGATCCGGCGTTGTCATCAGTAGACGCCTTTTTTGGGTCTTTAGGGCTTTTGTATGATGACCCTGATAGAGAGGCATCCGCTGAGAGTCAGTTACGCACTCTCAGACAGGGTAGAAATCCTGCAGAAGTTTTTTGTACAGAGTTTCGCCGTTGGTCGAACGACTGTGGCTGGAATGACCCAGCCCTGCGCAGTCAGTTTCGCCTCGGCTTATCAGAGTCTATAAAAGACAGTCTCCTTCAGTATCCCGCTCCTGAGACTCTCGATAAACTCATGGAGCTTTCTATTAAGATTGATCGTCGTCTCAGAGAGCGGAGGGCTGAAAAAGGAGCACCTGTCAGGTCTACTCCATGTGTATTTTCCATTCCTGAGGACGTAGAGAAGCCCATGCAGATGGGTCTCTCCCGGCTGTCTCCAGAAGAAAGAGCCAGAAGGCAAAACTCTGGTCTTTGTTTGTACTGTGGGGGTAAGGGACATTTTGCCCGTAATTGTCCGATCAAGTCAGGAAAACGCCTCGACCAAGTGAATTGTGAGGGGGTTCACTTTGGTCTGCAGCTTATCTCCTCGAAGAACTCCCTTTTAGTCCCAGCTAAAGTTTCCTTTGGCAGCCTCTGTTCCTCGGTGTCGGCTTTTGTTGACAGTGGAGCTGCAGGGAACTTTATGGACTTAACGTGGGCCAAGGCCTTAGGTATTCCTCAGTTAGCCTTGGGTAGGTGTATCACCATGCATGGTTTAGATGGGAGTCCCTTGTCCAATGGGGTTATTTCCCTCTGTACTCCCCATGTACTACTTACGGTAGGAGCTCTTCATTCCGAAAAGATCGAGTTTTTCCTTACCCATTGCCCAGCAGTTCCAGTGGTTCTGGGTCACCCTTGGCTGGCCTTTCATAATCCCACCATTGATTGGCAGTCAGGGGAGATTTCACAATGGGGTACCATCTGTAATAAGGAATGTATTACGTTTCCCGTCAGAATAGCTGCTGCCATTCCCGAACTCATTCCCGTGGAATACCAGGACTTTGTTGATGTGTTTTCCAAGGGCAATGCGGACATTCTGCCTCCCCATCGGCCTTATGATTGTGCTATTGAGCTAATTCCTGGTGCCACATTGCCAAAGGGAAGGTTATATGCATTATCCGGGCCAGAAACTGCGGCCATGAATGAGTATGTTAAGGAGAGCCTAGGGAAAGGATTTATCAGGCCATCTAAATCCCCTTTAAGTGCAGGCTTCTTCTTTGTGGAGAAAAAAGACGGATCACTCAGACCTTGCATTGACTTTAGAGCCCTGAATAAGATCTCAGTTAAAAATACTTACCCTCTGCCGCTGATTTCTGTCCTCTTTGATCAGCTGCGTTCGGCTGTGATTTTTTCTAAAATTGACTTGAGGGGAGCGTATAACCTCATCCGAATCAAGTCGGGAGATGAGTGGAAGACGGCTTTCAGTACTCAGTCGGGTCACTACGAGTATCTGGTGATGCCGTTCGGCTTGTCTAACGCTCCGGCAGTATTCCAGGATCTCATTAACGATGTGCTCCGTGATTTTCTAGGAAGATTCGTGGTCGTTTACTTAGACGACATCCTGATCTATTCTGAATCAATTGAACAACATGTTACCCAGGTGCGTCAGGTTCTTCAAAAATTAAGTGAAAATCATCTATATGCCAAGCTGGAGAAGTGTGAGTTTCATGTCACGGAGGTATCCTTTTTAGGGTACATTATTTCCCCTCGGGGATTCTGCATGGAACCTAAGAAGCTCCAAGCCATCCTTAGCTGGGCGCAACCCACCAACTTAAAAGCAATTCAGCGCTTTTTAGGGTTTGCGAATTATTATAGAAGATTTATTCATTCTTTTTCCGACCTGGTTGCTCCCATTGTTGCACTGACTAAGAAGGGAGCGGATCCTACCAACTGGTCACATGAAGCCGAGTTATCCTTTCAGGCCTTGAAACAAGCTTTTGTCTCAGCTCCAGTCCTCAGACATCCCAACCCAGAATTGCCCTTCATTGTTGAGGTTGATGCCTCGGAGGTTGGAGTGGGGGCTATCCTATCTCAGAAGGATCCGGACACTCTGAAACTACATCCTTGTGCCTTTATGTCCAGGAAATTCTCATCCGCTGAATCCAACTACGATGTTGGTAACCGGGAGTTACTGGCTATTAAATGGGCTTTCGAGGAGTGGAGGCATTGGCTTGAGGGAGCAACACATACCATTTCAGTATTGACTGACCATAAGAATCTGCAATACATCGAATCAGCTAAGCGGCTGAATGCCCGGCAGGCTCGTTGGGCTTTGTTCTTTACTCGTTTCAAATTTATTATAACTTTCAGGCCAGGTTCCAAGAATACCAAGGCAGATGCTCTGTCACGCAGTTTTCTTCCGGTTCATGATAACAGTCCTGTTACTCCCATACTTCCATCTTCAGTCATTTGGGCAGGCCTCACACAAGATTTATTTACCCAGTTAAAACAGCTTCAACACCAAGCTCCTGGAAATACTCCTGCTGGTCGTCTTTACGTCCCTGAGTTCTTGAGAGCTACTGTTTTGACTGAGTTCCATGATAACAAAGTTTCCGGGCATCCGGGGATCTCTAAGACATTGGAGTTAGTCTCCCGCTCAGTATGGTGGCCTGGTCTTTCTAAAGACGTTAAGGAGTTTGTTTCTTCATGTCAGGTTTGTGCACAGCATAAGGTTCCCCGTTCCTTGCCTATCGGGCAACTTATGCCCTTGAATGTCCCTCTCAGGCCATGGTCTCATATTTCCATGGATTTTGTGGTGGACCTTCCCCTTTCAGCTGGATGCAGAGTCATTTGGGTGGTAGTAGACCGTTTTAGCAAGATGGCTCATTTCATTGCCCTTCCCCGACTGCCATCTGCCCAAGGATTGGCAGTGTTGTTTCTCCGCCATGTTTTCAGACTTCATGGGTTGCCCACTGATATTGTTTCTGATCGGGGTCCACAATTCATTGCACAATTCTGGAAGTGTTTCTGTGCTTCATTAAAGATGAGATTATCATTAACATCTGGTTACCACCCACAGTCCAACGGGCAAACCGAGCGAGTTAACCAATCATTGAAACAGTATTTGCGTTTGTATTCAGCTAAACTCCAGAATGATTGGTCCGAGTTTCTTCCATTGGCGGAGTTTGCTTACAATAATTCTTGTCATTCCTCCACCAACGTGTCTCCATTCTTTTCAGTTTTTGGTTTTCACTCCAGAGCTAATTCTTTTTTTCAACATTCCTCAGTTTCCTCGCTAACCTTAACCTCCCATCTCAGAGCCATTTGGAAAAAAGTGCACCTTGCTCTCAGAAAAGCGGCCTTTCGAGAGAAATTTTTTTCTGACCGGCTCCGACGTCCTTGCAGTTTTAAGGTGGGAGATAGGGTATGGTTGTCGACTCGTAACATTAGACTTCGACAATCTTCAGTTAGGTTGGGACCCAAATTTATTGGACCATTTCATATCATTAAAAAAGTTAACCCAGTGGCTTTCCGGTTACGTTTACCAAAATCTCTTCGGATTGGTAATACGTTTCATTGCTCCCTGTTGAAGCCATACATTTCTTCCAATAAATTTCCTCGGAAGATCTCTCAGGGAAGATCTCCAGTGGATGTACAGGGGCAACAGGAGTTCCTGGTGGAGAAGGTTCTCGATTCCAAGTTGTCCAGGGGCCGGCTCTATTTTCGGGTTCACTGGAGAGGTTATGGTCCAGAGGAAAGGTCCTGGGTCCTGGATAAGGATCTTCATGCCCCAAGGCTCAAGAGGGCATTTTTTCGGGAGTTTCCTTGGAAGCCTGGCTTTAGGGGTTCCTTGACCCCTCCTCAAGGGGGGGGGGGTACTGTTAGGCGCCGGGGTCCGCTCGTCGGTGCGGCCCGGCGCCTAGCAACCAGGGACGCCGTACGCGAACAGCCGCCGGCTCCCTGGCAACGCTGGACGCCGGGCGCGCTGAGCCGCACGGACCCTAGCAACGGGGACGCCACTGGCGGACCGTGTTCCCCGTTGCTAGGCTTTAAGGGTTAATGTTTTCTCCTGCTCTCTGGCCGGGTAGCAAGGCAGCTGCACGGCATTTATTCTAATCAGCCTTTTGGCAGCTGATTGGAGGACTCCTGGTTAAATACACTCCCAGGGCTTCTCACAGACGCCGGTAATAGCTTCCTGCATGCTGTCTTTGTTTGCTGAGAGTCTGTTCCAGTCTTGCTGTATCCAGTCATTCCAGTATTGGAAGCTCTGAACTCGGAAGTTTGTCATCTAATTCCTGGAGTCCTGACTAATCACCTTATAACATCCAGTGGTGTTCGTGAGTCACGGCCTTGCCGTGTGTTGCGGCTTGTCCGCTTTATTATTTATTATTTATGTTTTGGTGCATTTTGCGGAGGGTTCCGCTTCCACAGGTCCACTCTGGTATCCGGCGGTGCCGGGTAGGAGTATTGGACAAGTGGATTTTGGTTGTCCTTTTCCCTGGCGGGTTTCCGCACATACTTTAGGTTTTGTCAGTTAGCTTGTAGCCCCTGGCCTGGTTGTTTAGTCAGAGGGCCCCTTGTTATCACCCTGTCTCGGATTTCCCTTTGTCTCCAATTAAGACCTGAGGGGGCATCGGAGTTGGGCAGACTTAATCCGCCCTTCAAACGCGGCTGCCATGGGCTCAAGCAACCATAGTCTCGCAGGGGATTTCTGACAGCACGGGCGAGACAACGGAGTTAGGGCGCCAGGGGCTATTTTCTATTCCCGCTCCCATAACCAGCATTCCCTTCCAGTACTCTGACCATTGCCATGAGATCTCCTCCGGTCAGGAGTACTGGAATCATAACAGTATGGTTTTCCAGGAGTATCCTTACCACAACTTGCTCTTGACATAGCCCTGTGACCACTGGAGACAATTCCAAATATTGTCTATTTGTCACAAGATGCCTACAGTATATCATGTTGTAACATAGGGCCCATGAAATTATATTTTCTATGCATAACCTTTCAATTGCAATTATGTATGAAACATTGTATCTTCAAACTGTATAAGTCAATTGGTGAAATCAAAGGGTCAGGTCACTACACTGCCAGGACATTTTTCAATCCTATGACCAGTTTGTGTTAGAACACATTTTTGTACCTATATAGCATGGCCCCTGAAAGAGAGGTCTGTGTCTCAAGTCCCCTTATTTTTCCTCTTCCAGATCACAACGCAATGTGTAGCCTCACAGCAGGAGTTCATGTGTAGAGGACACTTTCCTCCTTACAATCTCCACTCATGAGACAATAGGTCTACCAAGGTGACACATCTTTTGAAGCCAAAGGAAGGTGCAGATAACATGTTCTAAGGATGTTTTACACTCCTCAGAGAACAGTTATATATACTTTTGCAGATCAATGAATCCCAAATGTTTCTTGCCATAAGGGTAAGCTAGTCATACAGATATAGTCATTCTCATTGCTGCTGCTGCGCCAATCCTAGTTGCGCCATACAAGTAGCGCAGGTTGGCAAAGTAAGGCATGATAAGGTGCAAGAGGATACACAGCATGCAATACACTGCTTCACAGCTGGGTGGCGATTGTTCCACTAATGAAAACTACAGTACAGTGCTGAATAGCAGCGGATGGATATGACACTACAGAATACTGCACAATGTAGCAAGCCCTGATAAGTGGGCCAGGGCACAGTAAATACAGTAGTTCTTTTTTTAATACCATAATACTGCAGCGCGGAGTATGAAATCACCAAAATGGCAAGCATCCAGTGACAACATGCCTTACAACTGAATGATCCCTACATTAAGCTGAAATGTGAACACAGAAAAAGATTTACCCAGTGTCTCCGCTCACAAAGAAAAGCACAGTTCAGAGGGACTTCCGGTGGGCGGTGCATCATGGTGGCCGAATTTTAACCTGTCTCCGTCTCCACCAGGTTAAATCCATCTCCATACCTGGCCGTAATCCCCATCAAGATTGAAATTCCTACCGTCTTGTGTGTAGGAATACCTGCTCAACGTGCTGTGGATCGGGATGATTGGAGCTGTACATCCACCGGAATCCAGCCTGCAGAGTATCAGGCCTCCCTGCATCTATGTGGCATAGCAAGACGCTATTACCCACTAGACCTGTGCCCCTGGCCTGCGTGCTGCTACCCACTCACCGGAGCTGCTGATATCCAGTGTCGCTAACGCACCTTGTACCCGGGGATGTGGGACTGCCAGCCGCCGAGCTGCTGAGTGAGGATACCTTGCTGGACGGGACACACTACTGCTGTACCCCGGTCCCTCTCTGCGACTCGCCAGATTGGTATCCCTGCCCTGAGGACCACTGCCTACTGAGCTCTTTGCCGGGGCTGTTGAAAGCTCACGCCACCGCTGCTCCTGTGCCCAGGTGTCTGGGGAACAGGACTGAAGAGCTGTACGCTGCAGTGCTGCGGCTTGATGGCGCCTCGGGGGACCCGTGACTGCCATTCCTGGGGCTGGTTCCACCGGAGGACACAGACCGACATAACACCCCCTGAAAGACGTCCATTGGCGCCCGGGAGCACTATGGCTGGATTCTGATCTGAGAGAGGTGACGAGACAGAGGTGGATAAAGCGCGGTGGCTGTGCCTGCACCACACTGGGTTGTCTCGGAGGGTGATCCTGGTCGGTGGGGACCAGTGCTTCAGTACTACCTAGCGGAGGATTAACACACTCCAGGACTGGAAGATTATCCGGTGGGCTCTGTGCCCGGAGAAATCCAACAATCTCACCTCATACTTACCTGGTACTTGTCATTACCCTTACTAATCCCTCTGCCCTCCCTACCTCGTGTTCTACCCCACTCCCCTGATCCCTGCTACCATCATCTCTCTCTTTCTACCCTTCCCTTCTCTCCCCCACATCATAGGTGGCTACAGTGACTAATCCTGTATCAGAGGCTCATATATTTCTGGGGACTGTCCTCTCCAAAGTATAACTGTACATTTCAAGTCTACAGTCATAAAGTGACCCTGCATATGAACATTTCTGAGTTGATGTCTGCTATTTCACCCGACTTCACATGGTACTTGAGCATGACCCCTATCTTGTATAGTGAGTACTAATTTAATTTATACTTTTTATTTATACATGCTATATTTAGAAAATTCTGTGTATTAATAGTATACTTATATCTACTGCAACAGTGCCATCTATTGGTCCCACTTATTATCACTGGGAAAGCACCAACAAGCTCTAGAGTTTTAAACGTGCTTTGCACATTATTGAAAACACTTGTACATTGTACACAATACTTTCTGTTTCATCCTAATACTTTCAGCTTAGCAGTCATTTTAATTAATCCTTCCAAGTGAACTCATACATACATAACGTTTTCGGTAAAGTAATTGTTTACTATACTTGTTCTTTTAAAAATCATATATTTACAACACATTAGCTACCCGTTGTTGCTAATAGCCAATCCACATGGTCATAGTTGAATATATTGACTACCTAAGTGGTTCATTCTTGTGTTGATTATTACATCTGGAAGGCTTTTGGGATTGCTGTGACAGTCATATATAATACAACAGTTCCATCTAGTGACTCCAATTAATATAATTGGAGAAGCATTTGGAACACAGCAGCAAACTTTAGATTGTTATACAACATTTAATCTTTATTGAAAGTACATTTCTCAAGATTATAGTGTTTTGTTTTGAATCTTTTACTTGCAGTACGATCCCTAACTGTTGCAGTCACTTGATTGCTGCCAGGATTGGTGCCATAAAAAATAGTGGTTTCAGCTGATTACTCATCAGATACTACCAGCCACTGTGTGGCCTTCTAGCTTACTTATAGGGTGAGCCCCATATTACATAATCCTTATTGATGACTTCATTGTCGTAGATGATTGTTGCACCACTCATTAGATATCTCCATCACTAGTGTAAGACCTTGATAAAATCCTGGTATCCACATATCTGACTTTGTATCACCTATTCATCCTGGAGCTTCGCCACAGGGTGCGCATTTTCAAGTTTTGTAAATATAACCAAACATATTACCGCTCTTTTACATGTATTTGATTTCAATAACCTGTGCTTTTTTGTAAGCTCAAGGTAATATCACTCTCTATGGAAATGTATTTGTATTTCACTTATTTTACCACATGTAATACTTCTTTTCAATTTTTGAGTAGCCTTTTTGGATCTGCAAACTTTTATCTAGCGTAAAAATTCAGTGTTGTCAGCCATATTTCAGATATTGTATGTACAGGCAATTCTAGCGGCCTTCTGCCCAGCCGGGCGGGGCCGAGGACTATGGATAAATATTACCATAGAACATCATCCAACAAGTCCTCTAACTCTTCCACTGCCACTAGATTGGGTAAAATGAAAAACCATGGGAGATCCACTGCTCCATCTTCCCCTATACACAATTCAGATGAAGAGGGTCTGTTGAGCGCACCCTCCTCTCCCCTTAACACCACAAGAATTCCTTCTGCTGCTGAAACAGCTCAGGAAATTTCAAAGATTATCATGCCACTAATTGACAAAAAGTTAGAAACCCTGCAAACCGCATTTGATGCAGCTTTAACTAAAATAGATACCTACACCACCTGAATCGCTTCCTTGGAGCAAAGAACGAGTGACTCTGAAGATCACACTTTCTAGGGTATTCAATTATCCGCAAATTCGCGGCAATTTTTCGCCCGAAATTTTTTCGCGGCAATCGGCCGAAAATTGCCGCGAAAACGCTCCGTTTTTCAATTTTTCGCAAATTCGCTGCAATTTTTCGCCCGAATTTTTTTTGCGTCAATCGGCCGAAAATTGCCGCGAAAACGCTCCATTTTTCGACCTATTCAATTCCGACCGGGTTTCACGTGAAAATTCTTGCAGTGAAAAGTGCAGGTGAAAATGGGGAAATCAGCCTGTACCCCAAAAAATGCTAAACTAACATAGGAAAACAGAAGAGAAGTGTGTTAGAGATCACATTAGAGAGTTTTTGGGGACTTAAATTGTGTGAAATGGCGGTTATATGCATTTTTTTTAAATGCAAAAAATTGATAGAAAGCAAGTTTTTTTGAGCAAAATAAATGCTCTCATTAAATTTGGGGTACATGAAAATGGGTATAAGTATATATTTGGGTCATTTTAGGGTACTTTAAAAAAAAGTGGAAACAGACCGATTACTCCCATCTGCAAGCCTAAAAAACACCTGTCCCACTCATAAAGCACCCCAATATACCTGTCCCATACCTTGAACCCCAATTTCCATCACTTTTTACTTTTTCACCCCAAAAATGACATGTCATTATTGGCCAATTAAAAATAATTAAAAACTTCAACGTGCCTAATTAGTCATAAAGGGGGGTGTCCCAGGAGTTCTGTACCATATCCAAACATTTTTACCTTAAAATAGTGACTTTTCCCAACTTTTCACCTGCTTCAGAGAAGGTGAAGTGAAATTAGTGAAAACATGATCACCGATAAATTTTCCAGGATAATTGAATAGGCTGTAATTGCATTTCACGTGAAAAGTCCGGTTTTTCACCCGAAAACCGGACTTTTCACGTGAAAAGTCCGTTATCACTGCTAATTGAATATGGCCCTAAGTCTTTACAACAGGTGGTATATTCAAGCTCTACAGGCCAAGGTCGATGACCTTGAAAATCGCCATAAGCGTAATAATCTACGGTTCATTGGAATTCCGGAAGCAGTTAAGGGACCAAAACAACTGGAGGTAGATGGTTCAAAAATTTTAATTTTTCAAGATTTCTCTGCCTGTCTCCCAAAAAAGGAAAGAATTTACGGAAGTGTGTAAATTGCTTCATGATAATAACAAGCGCTTCCAACTTCTATATCCTGCTAAACTGAAGATTCAGGAAAATGGTTGTGACCTGTTTTTTTCCCAGATCCTATACTAGCAAAAACCCACCTAGTAAGATCTCTGAATGTCCCAGGACCCTCAAACCACTGAATTAGAAAGCTTGCACTTCACCATAGGCAGTAAACTGATACACTGGTTTCTTTTATGAGGCTACTCAATGTTGTTTCCTTTATTTTCGTTATTTGATGATTTCTTTGTAATTTGTTCAGTGAGGTCAATGCATTAATTGTATTGATCACCCTTATAATATTGGGATTTGGAAAATTTAGAAAAAGAATGTTAAAGCATTGTATGTTCAGAGTGCTCGTGCTGTCGGTGCTCGCCCTCTCTCTCCGCACCTCTGCAAGACAGACCCCCTTCGCAGACTGGGACAGAGGGGTCTCTTACATATACGTACTTCACCTGGTCTATTGATTTCCCAAGATAGGTATTGGCTAATGTGTACTAATTCCCCATCTTCTCCCTTGGCTTCCCCTGCTCCTCTCAAATTCGTATCCTGGAACGTGATAGGCCTTAACTCACCTATCAAGAGAGAGAGTGGTGACTCACTTACGTAAATTCCGCCCAGACATAATATTCCTGCAAGAAATGCATTAGGAGGTGGGTGGTAACTCGACATTACGGGCCCCATGGTTGGGTGAATGCATTTCTTCCAAATTTCATAGAAAAACTAGGGGAGTATCTATTTTATTCCACGAAAATGTACATTATGCCATCACTTCCACAACAACTGATCCAGAAGGCCGTTTTTTAATTTTGGATGTTACCATATGGGGCAAACAATATACTTTGGTCAACATATATGCACCTAATGTATCGGCCTCTGACTTTTTTCAATCCTTAACGCAAACTTTAGTGCAACGTCAAAACGGTCTATTGTTTTTTGCAGGAGACTTTAATACAGTTGATAACCTAACACTGGATAGACAACCCTCTCTACAAAAACTCACATTTTCTTCTTGTAGACAACAACAGTTCCTTGAAACAACATTACATCTTAGTGACATTTGAAGACTTTTTAATCCATCTGATCATTCTTTCACTTATTATACTGCTGTACATGGCTCTTGGTCCAGAATAGATTCTTTTCTAGTGGGAGACTCCTTGGTCTCATGTGTAGTTAAAACGGATATCCACAATATTTTGGTCTCTGACCATGCCCCAATTTCGCTTTGCCTAACTGGACCAGCTTTTACTGGAATTTTTAGACCATGGCGATTCCCGGCTCATTTATATGCCTCGGAAGATTTTCATAATTTCCTCATTAACAGTTGGATGACATATACAGATGATAACATTGACTATTGGGATCAACCAACTGTTTTTTGGGGAGCGTCTAAGGCCACCATGCGGGGCCACATTATGAATTATATTTCACAGAAAAAGAAAAAAGCGTCTGCACAATACCAGAATTTACATGCTGCGTTAACGGAAACTTTACGCACCTATATTGACTCCCCCTCCCCAGATACCCAATTGAATTATACACAGGCACGGCAATCATTAGATGATTTTTTATTATCACAGGCACAACGTGTTCTAACCTTTTCAAAATCTAAATACTTTAGATGGGGTAACAAAACAGGCCACTTGTTGGCCACTATGGCAAAATCCCAAGCCCCGAGGAAATTGATCACGGCAATAAAAGATCCAAATTCAGCTTTAATCTATACCACCACCCCTCGTATTCTTCAACACTTCAAAAACTATTTTACAAATGTATACGGCACACACACATTTGATCAAACCACACACAATCACATGGTGTCTGAGGCAGAACTCCCTCCACTGTCTAACTCTCAGAATGAAATCCTTCAACAGGACATATCATTAGATGAGGTGACGACTGCAATTTCTAACTTAAAATTACATAAGCCGCCAGGCCCTGATGCGTTATCCAACAAATATTATAAAATACTTTAGGGACATATAGCTCCCATACTAGTGGATTTATTTAACAATATTCTTCAGCATAATACAGCTTTTCCACATTTCAATAATGCTTATACAGTGCTGATTCCCAAGCCACAAAGAGATCCTCAACAAATCGACTCCTACAGACCCATCATGCTGCTCAATACAGATATAAAACTCCTAGCCAAAATCATGGCAGATAGACTCCAGTTATTCCCTCACACCTTCTCACAGATCATCAGCTAGGGTTTGTTCGCAATAAACATCTGGTTAGGGGAATTAGAACAACTGTGGCAGCTGTGGTAGCTTCCCATGGAGAAACTAATACGCAGAACATGCTTTTAAATCTGGACACAACAAAGGCCTTTGATACGGTCCTGTGGTTGCATTTATTTGAGGTCCTTCGTATCCAGCAATTTGATTTTTCTTTTATCAACCTTATTAAGTACTTCTATACTAACCCTTCTACTTATTTATTGATAAACAGAACCTGTAGTGAGCCCATAACTATGTTTAGAGGAACATGACAGGGCTGCCCCCTCTCCCCTATTTTATTTAACCTTGCCATCGACCCATTACTTCATATTTTACAAAAAAGTAATTACTATCAAGGTATAAAAATAGGCAGGAAGGAAATTAAACTGACTGCTTTCACAGATAATGTGTTACTTTATGGATCAAACCCTTCAGAATCTCTTAATCAAATATTTACTGTTTTAACTAAATTTGGTTCACACTGTAATTAAAGGTCATAAACACCAACTTATCATTTTTACAGTATGAAAGCAAGCCACTACTTCCAGAACACAAGCAACACTGTCAAGAGCTGTGGATGCTGGCGATACAGGTAACGCAAAATTGACACCAGTTAATGTGCCCACCACAAAATTTACAAACAATCTAATGTTTGCATTAATCCATAGGAACTTCAACATCGCATCACAGTCCACATAGACGTCCTTCACAGGGGTCTGGCAGCCACACGAGCAGGCCTACCAAGAGACGTCGTCCTGATGTCGCACCAACACCAGCATTAAGCCCACCCCCATGTCGTATTTCAACTGTGTTGCCTCAGCCACCAGAACACATTTTGGAGAGTCCTCAATCACCGGAACCACATTCCCCTCAGCTGTCTGGTGAGTAAACACAAAACTAAAATTACAAATAACATACTTACACACTGTTTTTGCACACAAAATACACATCAGCCCAAAAAAAAAAAAAAAATCCTAGTACTTATCCACAGCAGCAAGCACATGGCTTGCAAAATAAAAATGACTTAATCTCCACTATAAAAGTTGCGCTAATTTAGAGTGTTCTCTTGCGCCTTACAGTAGTATTGTGTCATTATTTAATTGAATAGGAAAAAATTGTGCTTCAGGTAGATTCACACCCTTTCACAATGGTGATAGAATTCATATTGTCATTTACTGTTTGATATTTTAATGCAAGTACGATATGGCGGATGACAAATCACTTTTTTTTCATGGGGTAAACTTTGTGTGTTTGTTTCGTAAGTGTGGTCTTTGTCAAACATGTGTCCACTTTTGTTTTGATGTAAATTTTTTCTTCATACAAAACTACATAATTGGCCTTTTTGATTGTGTGTACATCCTAATTTTCTTTTGAAAAATGTTTGACAAACAAGTCTAGAAAGTTAAACTAAATAATAAAACCAACATAATTAAAAAAGATTCTCAAATGTTGTCCCCTTAAACCCCATACAGAACCAGACATCATGCCCCCGGAAGCCCAGCAGGAATCTGAACAGGAAACATATACCCTCCATCTGCAAGCAATAGACGTTAACCAACCTACCACGCCTCAGGAAAGTACCCTGCCATCCCAAATGTCACCACACCCACAATTGAGACAAACAACCCCCCCGCAACAACCTCACCCATCAATTTGGGTAACATGGAACCAACAACAGGCACAGAATATTGATTGCCTACGCACACACACCCAATACCTAGCCAGTCGGCCCCATCATCTACCGAGACTGTGTAGAAACACAAGCAGGCTCAATGTCCAGCTATGCAGAGTCGCAAACAGTATGGAGCAGATGAGAGCAGATAACAGCCAACTTATTGTTACCTTTCAGCGCATAATGGATGAGCAACACCGCCATCAACAAGCCCTCATTCAGTTAATTAAAAATAATCAAATTATATCAGAAACCATGTCCCGCATCATAGACAACAACACAACAGCCACAACAATACTTACCGCAACCAACCCTGGCTAACCTCCTTCAAAATATTAATTTGTTGGCACAACACCAACAAGGTTCCAGCTCAGGGACCAACACACCTACACAGACCCCAATTTCATCACCAGTTCGAAGATCAAGCCGAACCCGCTCCACTGTCCAAACCAAACCCACATCATCCACCAAAGAACAGCCTAAGAAATAACCAACCCTGCAGCTGGAGACACATTGTTCACAATTCTAGGCCAATGTCCATTATGTTGTGGTAATGAGGTTACATATTTCAAACACAGCTTCAGAAGAAAGTCTACACACAACAAACACAAACAATAGGCTAAACAAAAATGGTTGTTAGGGCATACTAATTTATTATGTAGTATTGTGGCAAACATTACCTTCGAATTGGAAAAACAAACTTTTAACATTATAAACACATAATTACTAACAAAAATCTGTATACAACCAGCTAAGTAACTGATACCCAACAGTTAGACATAAACACATATAAAGCAAAATAACAACTCAGCTGACTAGCTCGAGAGGGAGCAAGAGCCACATTACTACAGAAAGTACATTGGTGTGCCTTAATTGTTCATATACAAAGCACACAGGCAAATTTACTTACCGCTAAAATGTGCCAAAATCAGGTCTTGCCTTACCTGCCTCCCTATATCTGTATTCACAGTGTCGCCAGATGTTTCTAACTCCACTGCTTGCTGACTGTTTTCTTCATCATCATCATGTGGCAGATGTTGCTGCAAACACATGTTATGAAGAAAACAGCAGCAGAACACAATCCTAGTCACCTTTAAGGGACTATACAACAAAAGCCCGGCAGACTTATCCAGACACCGAAACCTTGATTTCAGTACACCAAAACATTGTTCTATCACATTCCGCGTAGACTTATGTGCATGATTGTAATTGTGTTCAGCAGGGGAATCAGGGATGGACAATGGAATCAGAAGCAAAGAGTAGCAGCCATAACCCCCATCACCTGAAAAACAGAGATTTGCAACATTGAAAAATATTGATGCACAAACACAGTGCTAACATAATGTGCAGGTTGAGGTAAACACAAAATTTAACACAAATACTTGGTACATACCCAGCAGCCAGCCATCCAGCATTTCTCCAGCCGCAAATTTATCAAAGAGGGATGACTGACTGAGGATAAAGGAGTCATGGCAGCCGCCAGGGTAACCCGCAACAACACTCATAATTTTGAGATTTGCATCACAAACCACCTGGACATTAGTTGATTGGCCAAGATGTATATTTATATAAATATATTGTCTGCCCCTAGGTGGTCTCAGCTCAACGTGTGTGCAATCTATGGCACCCAACACATTTGGCGTGCCAGCAAGCTCATAGAAAGCTACCCTGACTGCATGCCACTGAGACTCCTGGGTAGGAAAGCAGATAGAGGCATCTATGTGGGGTTCCAATGAATCCAAAACCTGAGTGTACATTCAAAAATATAAGGTGAGTGTCTTAAGCACTTTGTTCAAATATACTGTATAAATTCACATTACACAATGCAAAAATTGGGCATAGAGGAGTATGTATGGTTTGCCTCACCTGATTTAAATATTTTGAAAAGGTGGGCTGTGAGATTCCTATTACATCGCCTGTCACAGCCTGAGAGCTGCCAGTAGCCATAAAGTACAACACAGCCAGGAGTTTGTGCAGGCCTGAGACAGAGCGAGAGCGTGCTGTCTCAGGGTCTAGGCCCAGTTTGACTAGGTCATACAGACGAAAAATGTTGCTCCTATTTAGCCGGAACATCTGTATGACCTGGTCATCGGCCAATGCGTTTAAGTTTAAACGCCCCTAAAAAAAACGAGGCCTGCGCAGCCTCCGCGGCACCTGTACAACCTGCTGACCATGTTCAGTTTCCTGGCCCTGGTTTCTTGTAGCCTCATGGAGCAGTCTCAGGAATCCCACAGCAAAACCAAATTCACTGCTACACAAGGCAGCAGCCATTTCAGTGTGGTTGATTTGACAAATGTGCTGGCCCACCTTTTAAAGGGCCAAAAAATGCAGGTGTGATTAATGATGAAGTCGGAACACATGTAAACACGCTTCTCAAAAGCAGGTCTACTTTTTTTTCGTGTTTTTTTACGAATTGTATATTTTTACGACCGCAAATGCACTTTCACGGTGGAAATTACAAATATGAATGAATAGTAAATGACCGAGTTCTATACCTAAACAGCCGTGTTTGACTGATGGTGTATTCATTCGTATTTCTGAACTTGGGCCACCCAAAAAATACGAATGCCCTCATCACGCCCGAAATTTGAGTTTAGTAAATTCCCGAAATGACACTTTGAAGAAAAAACACCAAACCGGTCAAAATCAGGAGTTTAGTAAATATACCCCTATGGCTCTCTCAAATTCCTCATGTATCAGCAAATGATCTACTTCGTTCCCATTACAGATCATGCACACTTTTATCCTATTCCCCATACATTTCCATGTTCCTGAACATATTACACAAAGCATATTTATCCCCGAATAGGACATTTTTAATGGGATACTCTTCAAATTCAAATTGTTATAAATGTGGTACACCTTCAGCAGACTTGTTTCATTGTCTTTGGGCTTGCCTAATAATTCAGGGTTTTTGGCTCCAGGTTAAAAACTACTCCACCACCAAATTGGTCAATTACATCCCCTTAACGCCTGAGTGGGCCCTGTTTGGTATGTTACCCAATGATATTCGCATTACACAAGGCGGGAAACGTCTTTTATTGGCAATTAGTGCAGCAGCCTGTAAGACTATATTACAGACATGGTTTCCACCATCCCAACCTTCTATTTCACTCTTTAAGGCCAAATTACACTATTTATTCAGAATGCAGTGGGTTGAGGTTATTTTGGATAGGGAGGCCAAAACAGAGATTTTTTTTTAACGTGGGAGTCATACATAGCCACTCTATCAACTCCATTGAAAATGCAAATCCATAACAGCTTGAGAAACTCAACTTGGTACACGCTACAAATAGCAGCCAATGATCCTCCTATTCAACTTTAAAGTTCTTCTTGAAGGATAAGTTGAGGTGACTATAACAATTTCATGTATATTTCTTCTCTTTCTCGTTTGGGGGAGTGGCGATGGCCTGACACCATATCAGCATAATTGCACTCAATTTGAATGTTCTCATATATTGTTTTGAAATAATCTGTGCTAAGTATATTTCCTGTGCTGTCAGTCCGTTCCTGCATCCCGCATCCTGTGTCCTGGTGTCTGGAGCCTGATCCTTGACATCTGATCCAGACTTCTTCTCCAGTGATCCAGTGATCCTGTATCGGCTTCCGTGGGGTCCCGTTCCATCTGCGTGCACCGCTACCGGTGTCGTGAGTAGCGGCGCTGCCGCACCATACGGCTTGGCCGTATTGTTCTTTCCTTTTGCTTTGGTGTTTTCTGAGGAGGGTTCCGCCACTGCAGTCCTCGCCGAAATACAATGGATTTGTGTTTGGTGAAGGACTACGTTACTTTTGTTATGGTTTTTGCTTGGTGGCCGCGCCGCACACAATTTAGGTTGTTGTTTTCAGTAGTTCCCCTTCTTTTTGTTTCTGTCTTAGTTAGTTTTCCCCTTGTTCTCTCTCAGTCTTGGTTAACGCCTTGTCACCATCTAAGACCGGGGGGCATCGAAGTTGGGCAGACCTAATTCACCCATCAAACATGGCTGCCATGGGCCCAAGAAACCAGACCCTTGCAGGCTTTGACCGACCACTGGGGAGAGACAACAGAGTCAGGGTTTCCGTTAGGTTTTGCTGAGTATTCCACTTCTATCGCAGTTTCACACATCTGTACTTGGAACTCTCTTGAGTTCCAGGTACAGAGAACATAACACAGTGAGGGTCGTTAACGACCCCCAGGGTCGCGCATTGCTGGTCAGTGGCAGCATACACACTTTCCGAGAAAATTAGTGACGTCACTCAGGAAGGGGGAAAATGAGTGACTCTTGGCAAGTGTGTATGCACCTTAATTAAGGAGTGTCCATTTAATTCACACGTACCTTCATCAGTGGGCTACACCACGTCCTATTAATATGTGCATGTTCCCTTAATATCACTAATATCGCTAATGACAACAATTCAAATGTTGGGAGGTATGTTCTGCATAATCTAACATTCATGTAATTTATAGTAATCCATATACGTAATCTAGTTAATATAATTAGCAACAAACATAACCTACATGTATAGGTAAAAGTGGAATAAAATCTGTATATACAATTAATCCTCAGAAATGTTTTATTTCAGTAGTGACAAAAGACTGTAATTTCACATTTGTGATTATGAAACCTATATACAGTTTTATATTTAGCTTTGGAGCTGATGTAATTATCTTGTAATGGTTATGTCGAATTCACATTTTTAAAAGACCTGCTACATAGTATAAAATACTATCACTGTATCAATACTGTAAAAGGGCTATTAGCATGAATTCACTAAATGGAATGTGAATTATTAAAAGACATTAAACAGGGGACACTTTTGAACAGTGTACATTCAGCCACAGAAGCTTGCATCAGTCACCCCTATCTTATGTATGGTTAATTTATACCCTGAGATAAATGACAGGGTACTGTAGTACTATATTTAAATTTGTCTATTAAAAATCTTGAGTGACTGTAGTCCAGTGGTTCTCAAACTGTGTGCCGTGGCACCCTGGGGTGCCTCAGGACACTTGTAGGGGTGCCTTGGATTGGTGGTCCTTTATCAATTCAAATTATTTATGGTCAATTCGATAGGCAAAATCAGGGCTGGTGGCTGTCAATCATAAAGCATGTGGACAAACAGAAGTAAATCTTGTCCGTCACAACACAACTGACCCTAAGGAGGACTTATAAACACAATTTACTTAATTGAATATTTCTTTTAAATTTCGCAATAAGAACCTTTTGGCCTAAGAGTGACGTAAGAAAAATTATGATACCCAAGGGCGCCGTGATTCAAAAAAGTTTGGGAACCACTGCTGTAGTCTGTTTATAGCAACAATAACTATGAGCATTTTAGACTTTGGGTGTGTGCTGTAGTCTATCAGTTATTGGCATCCCAAGCGTCAGGATCCCGATACCATCCCAACCAAATGTGGTATGTCTTGTCCAAGCTCTGATCTTGTGCGTAACTGGGCATGAGTGGTGTCTGCGTCTTCAGTTCCGTTCTGCATGCTAGAAGCACGTGCCCTTGAGAGTCTCCAGTGATACTCCAGTAAAGATGGTGTTACAGAGGCCAGAGAGCCCAAATAATGTAGTTCCTTTGCAAAAAAACTGATACACTGCTATATATATATATATATATATATATATATACAGAGCCGATGGACATACTATACTACCAACACTGTATATACAGTCACAGATGTGTGCTCCCACATGTCACACACCATCTGCACTCCCCTATATGTTCCTATCATTATACCTGTTATATATACATACTGCATTGACCCTGTGTCATCCTGTAAACCTGTTCTCTCTATTTAATAGATCTACGATTTGGTTTAGTTATCTACCCTGTGTATAATCGTCCATCACACACTGCTGCCACCTATATCAACTATAGGGTCTGTCAATATGTACTACATTGGACTATTACATACATGTTTAAAAAACCATCTGTTTCTTCTTTACATATGTATAAAAGGTAGTTTGTGTATGTAATTACCAGAATAACATGTTCATATTGAGCACATAACACAAATATTGGAAAGGAAGGATGTTTGCAAATGAAATTACAGAAACACTACCTTATGGTCTAGACACTATAACTACACGGTAAAACAGAATTGCTACAGACAAACACTTGCTGCATAAAAAAATAGGTGTGGGCCAGTTCAATGCTACAGCAATAGGACTACTGGTGTGCTATGTATGAATATACAGGACAGCCAGTAAGGTTCCTCTGCCTGCTTCCCAGTTGTCAGAGTCAGGCTGCAACACAGTGCAATTAGCATGAAAATGGGTTGGCAGATACAGACCATGCCACATCAGGAGGGTATAGGTGGTACCAGTGACATGCAGTGGGGTGAGGCAGGTGAGGCCGAGCCTTTCCTGTCATACTAACGTTTGTACCAAAGATTTGATTGTATAAAGCAGTGATTTTCAACCTTTGTAAACTTGTGGCACACTAAACAACATTTGAAAATTGCCAAGGCACACCATCAGTTTTCTTAATCAATATAATATAAATATATAACAAATATAAACAGTAATAAAACAGTTGGACCCCGCAGAAATAAAATAAATAGCTTCACCCCCACTATAAAAATAAATACATTGGCTCCCGTAGAAATAAAACATAATAATTCCACACACTGTCCCCACATATTAATGGCACACACTGTCCCCACATATAAAAAGCACACACTGTCCCCACACAGTAATTCTACACACTGTCCCCACATAGATAATAATTCCACACACTGTCCCCACATATTAATGGCACACACTGTCCCCACATATTAATGGCACACACTGTCCCCACATATTAATGGCACACACTGTCCCCACATATTAATGGCACACACTGTCCCCACATATTAATGGCACACACTGTCCCCACATATTAATGGCACACACTGTCCCCACATAGTAATGGCACACACTGCCCCCACATATTAATGGCACACACTGTCCCCACATAGTAATGGCACACACTGTCCCCACATAGTAATGGCACACACTGTCCCCACATATTAATGGCACACACTGTCCCCACATAGTAATTCCACACACTGTCCCCACATAGTAATTCCGCACACTGTCCCCACATAGTAATTCCACACACTGTCCCCACACAGTAATTCCGCACACTGTCCCCACATAGTAATTCCGCACACTGTCCCCACATAGTAATTCCACACACTGTCCCCACACAGTAATTCCGCACACTGTCCCCACATAGTAATTCCTCACACTGTCCCCACATAGTAATTCCACACACTGTCCCCACATGGTAATTCCACCCCCCCCAGGTAAAAAAAAAACCCACTGGCTCCAACCTCAGTATACAGCTCAGTCCTTAGCATTGGGGCAGTGAGAAGCAGCACAGAGCGTTCCCTCCCTGCATCGCGTCGGAGCAGAGCACACCATGGAGAAGCGCTGGACGGGCGGGGGACGGCGATACCACGTGGAACGGGTGACCTATGAGTCATGCGGCGGTGCATCACTGCAATAGGTCACGGCCGGCCCACGGAGGTTCTCTGCGCTGCCCAAGCCTGATATCAGTTACTGCTGCAGGTATTAGTGGTGTGGCAGGCATCTCTGGCGGGCGGGTAGCGGCGGCACACCTGAGGACTGCCTGCGGCACACTAGTGTGCCGCGGCACAGCAGTTGAAAAACCCTGGTATAAAGTATATGAAAAATACAAAGAATATGTTTGAAATATCTTCTTTGCATTATTATAATAATTTTTTTAGCCAAAACTCTGGAGTAAATAGTCTATGGCAGGTGAGGCTGTGCCTCACCTGTGTATCTTTTCCGCACATCTCTGATCAAAACTCACCAAATTTCCAGGAGTTTATACTGCTGCATTAGATGTACCCTTTGGCTCATATTCTGTGTGTAATTCTGGCTCTGGTGCTAGCTAGTGCATCCTTAGCCTTTTAGCTCACCGCACGTCCCTGGGTGGTACATATGTAAGCGACCCGAGCAGATGAAGGGTGCCTGGTGGCTCATTGACCTTGACTACAAACAGCTTCTGTGAAGTATTAGCTTTGATCATTGTAGCTTGCCATAGGGCCAGATTATGATTAAGAAACCTCTTCTGGCAAACCCCTCCCACAAATAAGTTACCCCCTCAGACATCCCCACCAGATCAGCTTTCCTTCCTCAGCTCTGAAGTAGCACCAGCCTAACTCTCCTCTTGCCTCTCGGTTTCCATTGGCACCACACGGACAGAAGAAGGCTGGGACTTGCACTGTAGGAGCTAGCTACAGTATACACCAAAGAGAAACTCCCAATCGGTATCCGGTCTATAGAGCTACACTTAAAGGTTCTACAGTCAATAGGTTGACCACAAATGGTCAACATGCATTAGGTCGACAGGGTCAAAATGTTGACAGGTAAAATGTAGATAGTTCAAAAAATCAACAGGTTCAAAAGGTCAACATGACAATGGTCAACACACATATGGACAAGTTTTATAACTGTTTTCATTTAAAAAAAAATGTTTTCATACTTTACCAAACACGTGGACTATGATTGGGAATAGTAACCTTGCCCAAAGCTGCAAGGGGATGCGGTACACTAATGGGGCTTCTTTGTGGCAGAAAAGTGACAAAACACCCCAAAAAACACTGTGTCAACCTTACTGGTGTCGATTATTTCCATATTGACCTTTTGACCATGTCAACCTTTTGACCATGTCGGCCTAATGCACGTTGACCATTAGTGGTCTACCTATTTAGACCTTTGTAGCCCTTTTTAGTGTAGATTTAAGGATTTACACCCCACCCAATCACCTGCAGTCTCTTACTCTATTTTCTTTTGCCCTGCAGTCTCTTCCACTATCTCCTTTTCTCCTGGAGTCTTTCCCAGTGGCGTATCTCTAATGGGTGCAGGGAGTGTATGGTGAATATAGGCTCCTGGGTCCGGGAAAGCGGTGGGGAGGCACCTACACTGCACAGCCTGCACCCATTTCTTCAATACTTACACCTCTGGAATCCCATGTTGGCAGCGTCATCACTGCACATATTACTGGAAAATTGGCATGGTGGGCATTTTCCCAGTATTTTGCGCATGCGCAGTAGACTCTAAAACAGTGTTAGAGTCTACTAACACTCAGCAGTGCCAGCTAGAGAGGAGGGGAAAAGGCCGGAGACTGCACATTGGCCCCTTCTTTTAATACTTCCCTGGTCTCTCACATTATCTTCCTTTCCCCAGCAGACTCTCTCATTACAGTGGCTCCCTTTTCCCTGCAGTGTCTTCCACTGTCACTTTTTTCCTGCAGGATCTCTCACTGTGTCCTTTTACCCTGCTGTCTCTCTCATTGGGGGTCATTCCGAGTTGTTCGCACGCAAGCTGCTTTTAGCAGCTTTACACACGCTAAGCCGCCGCCTACTGGGAGTGAATCTTAGCTTCTTAAAATTGCGAACGAAAGATTCTCTAAATTGCGACCACACACCTCTTAGCAGTTTCTGAGTAGCTCCAGACTTACTCGGCATCTGCGATCAGTTCAGTGCTTGTCGTTCCTGGTTTGACGTCACAAACACACCCAGCGTTCGCCCAGACACTCCTCCGTTTCTCCAGCCACTCCCGCGTTTTTCCCAGAAACGGTAGCGTTTTTTCGCACACACCCATAAAACGGCCTGTTTCCGCCCAGAAACACCCACTTCCTGTCAATCACACTCCGATCACCAGAACGAAGAAAAAACCTCGTAATGCCATGAGTAAAATTCCTAACTGCATAGCAAATTTACTTGGCGCAGTCGCACTGCGGACATTGCGCATGCGCATTAGCGACTAATCGCTCCGTTGCGAGAAAAAAATACAGAGCGAACAACTCGGAATGACCCCCATTGTCTGATAAAGTTGTGCTTCAGTTCCTTCACCATATTTGTCTGTGCTCCCTTCCCAGTGCTTCTACCCTCTCATCTGCACCTTTGACCCTACCCATTTGTACTTCTGCCCCCTCCCCACATGTTCCTATGCCCCCTCGCATGTGTGCCTCTTACCCAATGATGGGTGGCTGTTATCAGAATTGGTGTGGATGGACTGAAGATCATTCGCTTTCAGCGCCACAGAACTAAACATCAGCAAGGCATGGAACTGCTATTTGCTTTTCTTCCTTTTAATCTAATAAGGTTTTAAAATAGATTTTTTGTTTATATTTTTATTTACTCTACAAAATTAGTATGATATATATGTGTATGTGAGTGTATGTGTTTATTTATACTGTATTCAGGTTATTCCAATAGTCCTGTGTGGAAGGCAGCTAAGTATTTTTTTCAATACTTTCTGTGCTTTGTCCGTCCGTCCGTCCGTCCGTCGAATATATCATACAGACAGGTCTGATAACATGTGGGCAGGTCTAGGGTATCTGTGAGGCCTGATGGGATGCCCTCATAGGGGCAGATTCAGTGTTTACCATGCTGCTAAAGCTCCGGGTTTAATAGTCAGAGCTATTCAATTATTATGCATCGCCAGTGGCATGGCTTATTTAACTGTCCCACTATTTGTTCTATTTCACTGGAATTCTCCTTGTATTGTATTTCAGTCACTAGAATGGCGCCTGTATTATATATTGGTCATTAAAGTGCTCCCTGTATTGTATAGTGATCACTATTTAATAGAGATGAGCGGGTTCGGTTCGTCGAGATCCGAACCCCCCCGAACTTCACGTGGTTTACATGGGTCAGAGGCAGCCTCAGTTCTTCCCTCCTAACATGCAAAACCCGAACGGGGGAAAACATCATCATCCCAATGTCGGATTCTCGCAAGATTTGGATTCCATATAAGAGCTGCACGTCGCCGCCATTTTCACTCGTGCATTGTCGATTGAGCGGAGATGACGTGGCTACATTCTCTGCCTGAAAAGCTCAATATCTGTGCTCAGTGTGCTGCATTGTGGTGACCACCAGTATATAGTAGTACAGTACAGTAGGCCATTGCTGTATCTTGCAGCTCCGTGTCAGACTCAGTTCTATTCTCCTGATCAGTGCTCAATATCTGTGCTGCATTGTGGTGACCAGTATATAGTAGTACAGTGCTGCATTGTGGTGACCACCAGTATATAGTAGTACAGTACAGTAGTCCATTGCTGTATCTTGCAGCTCCGTGTCAGACTCAGTTCTATTCTCCTGATCAGTGCTCAATATCTGTGCTGCATTGTGGTGACCAGTATATAGTAGTACAGTGCTGCATTGTGATGACCACCAGTATATAGTAGTACAGTACAGTAGTCCATTGCTGTATCTTGCAGCTCCGTGTCAGACTCAGTTCTATTCTCCTGATCAGTGCTCAATATCTGTGCTGCATTGTGGTGACCAGTATATAGTAGTACAGTGCTGCATTATGGTGACCACCAGTATATAGTAGTACAGTACAGTAGTCCATTGCTGTATCTTGCAGCTCCGTGTCAGACTCAGTTCTATTTCCTGATCAGTGCTCAATATTTGTGCTGCATTGGGGTGACCAGTATATAATAGTACAGTGCTGCATTGTGGTGACCACCAGTATATAGTAGTACAGTACAGTAGTCCATTGCTGTATCTTGCAGCTCCGTGTCACTTCTAGTATCCTGAACAGTGCTTAATATCTGTGCTCAGTGTCAGTGAGCATTGTGGTGACTAAAAGTCCAGTGTCTTGTGCTGCATCTTGCTGCTGTAGGGTGCTGTGGTAGTGTCCTGTCACTGTGCATAGGTCATCATCATTCCAGTCACAGTGGTATCTGGTATCTATCTAGTGGTATCTAATTCCAGACATTACTGCCGTCTAATTCCAGATATATTACTGGCATATAATTCCACACATTCAAAAATGGAGAACAAAAATGTGGAGGGTAAAATAGGGAGAGATCAAGATCCACTTCCATCTAGTGCTGAAGCTGCTGCCACTAGTCATGGCAGAGATGATGAAATGCCATCAACGTCGTCTGCCAAGGCCGATGCCCAATGTCATAGTAGAGAGCATGTAAAATCCAAAAACAAAAGTTCAGTAAAATGACCCAAAAATCTAAATTAAAAGCGTCTGAGGAGAAGTGTAAACTTGCCAATATGCCATTTACGACACGGAGTGGCAAGGAACGGCTAAGGCCCTCTCCTATGTTCCTCATGACTAGTGGGTCAGCTTCACATGAGGATGGAAGCACTCATCCTCCCGCTAGAAAAATGAAAAGAGTTAAACTGGCAAAAGCACAGCAATGAACCGTACGTTCTTCTAAATCACAAATCCCCAAGGAGAGTCCAATTGTGTTGGTTGTGATGCCTGACCTTCCCAACACTGGATGGGAAGAGGTGGCTGCTGAATTTTCTCCCGCCACTGGAGCTGCCAGGAAAAGGATAACATTTCCAAAACCATCCGCTGGCGGTGATGCAGGGCAGTCAGGAGCGATAGCTGACATCTGGTCCGGACTGAAGGACTTGCCAACGATTACTGACATGTCGTCAACTGTCACTGCATATGATTCTGTCACCATTGAAAGAATGGTGGAGGATTATATGAGTGACAGCATCACTGTAGGCATGTCAGATAGTCCGTACGTATACTGGCAGGAAAAAGTGGCAATTTGGAGGCCCTTGCACAAACTGGCTTTATTTTACCTAAGTTGCTTCCCTCCAGTGTGTACTCCGAAAGAGTGTTTAGTGCAGCCGGTAACCTTGTCAGCGATCGGCGTAGGAGGTTACTTCCAGAAAATGTGGAGAAGATGATGTTCATCAAAATGAATTATAATCAATTCCTCCATGGAGATATTTACCAGCTATTGCCTCCAGAAAGTACACAGGGACCCGTGATGGTGGATTCAAGTGGGGATGAATTAATACTCTGTGAGGAGGGGGATGTACACAGTGAAAAGGGTGAGGAATCGGACGATGAGGAGGAGGTGGATATCTTGCCTCTGTAGAGCCAGTTTGTGCAAGGAGAGATTGATTGCTTCTTTTTTGGTGGGGGCCCAAACCAACCAGTCATTTCAGCCACAGTCGTGTGGCAAACCCTGTCGCTGAAATGATGGGTTTGTTAAAGTGTGCATGTCCTGTTTATACAACATAAGGGTGGGTGGGAGGGCCCAAGGACAATTCCATCTTGCACCTCTTTTTTTAAATTTATCTTTGCATCATGTGATGTTTGGGGCCAATTTTTTTTAAGTGCCAATTTTTTTTTAAGTGCCATCCTGTCTGACACTGCAGTGCCACTCCTAGATGGGCCAGGTGTTTGTGCCGGCCACTTAGGTCGCTTAGCTTAGTCATCCAGCGACCTCAGTGAAAATTTTAGGACTAAAAATAATATTGTGAGGTGTGAGGTGTTCATAATAGACTGGAAATGAGTGGAAATTATGGTTATTGAGGTTAATAATACTATGGGATCAAAATTACCCCCAAATTCTATGATTTAAGCAGTTTTTTAGGGGTTTTTGAAAAAAAAAAACCCAAATCCAAAACACACCCGAATCCGACAAAATTTTTTAAGGGAGGTTTTGCCAAAACGCGTCCGAATCCAAAACACGACCGCGGAACCGAATCCAAAACCAAAACACAAAACCTGAAAAATGTCCGCTGCACATCACTACTATTTAGTCAGATGTGGCTGCTAGGTATTGTATTTGTATAATTACTTTTCATATATTGCATTGGCAATTTAAGCAATATTCTGGTATAAAAGCCAAGGCCATTTGCTTGTGTTTGCCCCCCCTCCCCAGGCTGAATTTTGCCAGACAGACCATGATATACAGTAAAAGGAGGTAAGATTTGTAACACATATACTATCACATTATGCAGGATGATTTTGGACAAATGGTATATGCATACCTTTATATATGACACTTTAGTTAAAGGTTATTTGTAGGCACATGTGTACCATTAAATATTTGGTGATTTTACATACCAAAATCTTTTGAACATTGTGGTTTTCTGTAGAATCCTTGACATGAAGTATTCTTACAGGGGAAAGTTGCTGATTAGAGTCTGTCTGACCTGTCTCCCACTTTCTATACTCAGAGTGAGACTTACTAGTTGTAAACAAAAATCCTACCTGCTCACTGTTTATTGCATAATCTGCGATAGGAGGTTAATAATGTAATACCAGATTATGCAATAGACAGCAGCAGAACACAATATCAGACACTTTATCTTGAGTATATAACTATACATCACCAGGTTTGTCAAGACACCCGAACTTACATTTTAATAGCCCAAAAGTGCATTCTATCACTGATCTAGTGGATTTGTGTGCCTCGTTATACTTATGCTCAGCAGGAGTCTGTGGTAGCAAGAATGAAGAAGCCAAAAGTTTCAGCCATAGCCAGGATCACCTGTAAACAAAAAAGTGAATTTGGTAAAAAAAAATAGAAAAATACATATACGTGTGTGGATATAGAGTGACGGTTTCACCAAAATCTATACATACCCAACAGCCACCCCTCTGGAATTTTTTCAGCCTCAGTTACCATGGTGGGATGACTGAGGATAAAGGCACCATGGCATGAACCAGGTTGATCAGCTACAACACTCATTATTTTTTGGTTTGCAACATGTATGGTGACTTTATCTAAATGTCCGCCATATTCTTAGGTGATCTCAGCCCACTGTGTGTACAGTCTATAGTTCCGAGGACATGCATGTGAGACTATAGAAAGCTACCCTTAGCTCATGCTACTGGCTGAGGAAGCAGATACAGGTGTAGAGGAGGTTCTTCAGGGCTGCCATAACCTGGGAGGGATTGCAGGAGAACGTTGCTTGCCATATGCCCACCACTCCTGAGAACACTGATTGGAAGAAGCCAGTGGCAAAAAAATGTAAAACAGCAAACAGCTTGCGCAGGTCAGACACTGCATTGAGATTTAACCACCCACAGAAAATCTTAGGTCTGCATAAATTCTGCAGTACCTCAAAAAGTTACTGATCCTCCTCTGTTTCTGCCTCCGGGATCAGTATGAAAACTGGCAACGGGATCCTGTCCACCGGTGTGCAGGCAGTGGGGCTAGCGCTAGCAAGTCCCTTGTGGGCTCGCCACACACTGGGTACAATGGCTCGCTCTGCACGCCACAGGTTATATTCTCCCTCTTTGGACACCCAGTGAGGGAGAAAAGCCTGTGGCGCCGGGATTCTGGTTGCGGTATTGTGACGTCCGGGATTCCGACTAGCCATATTGTAACCACTTCCCCAGTCTTCTTGGCCCTTTAAGTCAGCTAGTGGATTGCTGCATATCTCAGGTAAGTGGTGAGCACTGACAAACTTTCTGCTATCATATTTGCTACAGGTACATTGCTGCAGGTGGTTCTGTCCCTCTTTATAAGCATCATGATGAAGCCTGGATGAGTAGAATATATTTTTAGATACAATCTTGGCTCTGTTTTTTTATTTACACATCTTCTGTAGGTTCTATTGGATTTACTTAACCATTGTTTTGGATATCCAAGGTTTGTAAAATAGTTGATAATAGGTCCACTGGTCTATTGCTACTGTATCTGTTGCCTTCTAAACTCAGGTTTTATCTGTGAATTTCCATGAGATTTGGTTTTAGTAAATCTCCCATATGCAAATCCAACGGAATATCACAGAAAAACACCAAAATGAAGCTTAGTAAATTTATGCCTTGGTCTTGCCAGAATTTCAAAAAGCAAAAGCAAGGTTATACTCAGTATCACAGAGAAGCAGGCTACTACCGTGATATCTCAATGTCTTAACACAGGATCAACAAGAGGTTTATATAGTGACTGAGATTGGATAAGAAGAGCAGAGCAGGAGCACTGAGTGTGTAACAGGCCTACCCATCAGCTGAGCATCCGTAGAAGAAAGCTCCTTTTTTTCAGTGAAAAGGAGCAACCCAGTCAGGATGCCAAACATACTGTACATGCCCATCTAATACAAGGATTGACATTACATATATGCATCTTTTTTTTATATAGAAAATACGTGACAAGATTTGTCTTTGTCTATCAGCATTTTTTCACACTAACATTTACATTTTTTCCCCAAAACATTCAAACGTCCGTGTTTTTGAAACCTCAGTACAAGCTATTTTATTTTACTGACATTAAAAAAATATGGTTTTACAATGTGACATAAACAGAGAATATAATGGTAACGTGAGATAAATGTTCAGTATGTCATGCAGAATGCAGCTCACAATAAGCACGTTCTGGCTCTCTACCTGCAATTTAAATCAGTGTTAAAGATAGGATTGGCCCTATCACACTGAAAGAACAGATCATTTGCATATAAGGATATGTTTCAGTAATGACGAAAAGAGGATTTTAACCCCTACACTTTCTGTCCATTATTTAAAGTGTACATCTCTAGTTTTATACAGCTCTAGAGCCAATGCAAACATTGAAAAAGAGAGAGAGAATGAAAGTGAAATACATATCATACATAAGGGGCCTAATTTAGACCTGATCGATAGGCTGCGTTTTCATACAGCCTGCGATCAGGTCTGAATTAGGCCCATGGTCCACTGAAAAGATGGTAGAACACATTATTCTCTGGTCCCCCATTGGCAAGCATAGGTAATAGCATCTCATAATTGTGTTACCAGGTGGTAAATTGAGTCCTTATAGATGTTTATGGGGATGGCGTGATGCGGAACAGAGGAACCGTAGGAAAGATCAATGATTTCTCTGCAGTTTACCTATTCTTAGATTGAGAGAAGCAGTAATAACATCTTTCTCTAGCTAAACTCGTATCTGGAGAAAGGGATTATCACTGCTTCATAAATAGACCTCATAGCAGGGGCGGATTGGCCATAGGGCTCACAAGGAGGATTCCTGGTAGGCTGACATGTCTGTGGGACCTTTTTTGTGTGTTGTCACATGACCCCACCCTGCACAAGACAGGCAGACCACTGCATTCAGTACACTGCATTGCCTCCTCCATTCATTCTGTTATTGCCTCTCTGCAGTACAGCAACTCTGCCATCCAGTGATGTTGCCATAGATACACAGTACTTACCCTCCAACTGCACCTTTATGGCAGGTACGGTACCTTTTTTTATGATCTGTACGATTTTTGTCTCTCTAAACTTCCATTGAAAGTACCTTTTCAGAATTTGTACCGATTTTAATGTGTAAAATGTTGGAGGGTATGACAGTATGTTATACCTCTTATGCTGCCCATTTCGGGCAACTTCTAAACATTTTTACAGGGCCACTTTTAGTTCCCAATCCGCCCCAGGGCTCAGACACAATTGCAGCAAAAGACACAAGGAAGGCCGCAATTGTGTACAATCAGGCACTATGAGGAGCTATCTCGCCCCCCTCAACAGACCCAACCCCCATTAGGGGTGCTTCCGTAAATTTTCCAGGCTAGTTTTCAATCTCAATCTGCCCCTGCCTCTTAGGGGGACATTTACTAAGCAGTGATAAGAGTGGAGAAGTGAGCCAGTGGAGAAGTGGCCCCATGAACCATTCAGCAGCTCTATATCATGTTATAGTATGTAAATTATAGATGTTACTTCAGTGCTGATTGGTTGCCATGGGCAACTTCTCCACTGGCTCACTTCTCCGCTCTTATTACTGCTTAGTAAATGTCCCCCTTAGTCCCTACTTTGTCAAGTTAATTTTTATATGGTTAAACCCCTTTCCATTTGCTACTACCACTGACATTTTTACAGTTTTATCTTTAAACTACAGCAAACAGTAGCAGAAAAGAGTAAGAAATACCCGACATTGCAAATTTAACAATCCAAAATCTTGCTGTGGATTCTTGTATTCTTGGTAACCTCTTACATAACCCTTCGTATTTCAGTTGTTTGCTGGCAAAATGCCCACAAAATAATACAATAGACAGCCCTACTGGCATATTATCTGTCAGCAATGCCATCTTAGACATTACCACAGTCAGCTTGCCTGATACTTGGATGAGATGGGCTAGTTTTTTGATGATGGGCCTCTGCTTGTAAATATTTTCTTACATACTGTAGCCATAGGAATCTTGTATCTTATGGGATATACATTATTCAAAGGTAGAATAGCCTCTTTTAACTGGAGATGTGCGCAGGACCAATTTTGTTGGTTAGGTTCTAATTCAAGTCCAGTTTTTGTTTTGGATTTCAGGCCAAGGTTCTGGCATTGGTTTTTTATTTTTTTCCAAAAATTTTCAAAAAAGCTAAAATCACATAATTTGGGCCTTTTTTTTGTTCCTATGGTTTTATTAACCCCCAATAACATTAATTTCCACTCTTTTCCATTCAATTTTGACCACCTCACAGCTCACAATATTGTTTTCATCCACTCAATGCCAAAGGCTGCATTGAGTTCACTGGTTACTAAGCTGTGCCACTGTTACACTGGATATAGATGGTTCAGTGGGTGACGGTTCTCTTCCCAAGAAGGCTGGAGCTCAGAAGGGTCTTCTAGGCAATGATCCTTGTACACTACAGGTTGAGACTTGTAGAACTCTCCAGCAGATCTTCTAGCCTATAATCGCCACTTTTCCCTTAAGGCGCAATGTGTCTACTGGTACTGGGATGCCACCGGGAAGTACAAGGTCAAGCAGGAGTGACCCAAATCAATTCCGGTAGGTGAAAACACAAAATAATACAAGAGAAGACAAAAGGACGGGGCAAAGGGAAGGCAAACAATGGAGACCAGGAGGATAATGAGGAGTGAGGAAAGAACTAACAAACAAGTCAGAGAGATTAAAGAAATAATGGGGACAAAACACATGGGGTACCCTAAAACAGGGGATTACCTCCAGGAAAGGATAAACAATAAACAACTACAATCCACTAGTGCACAAGTGTAAAGTAGAGATATAAGTATAGAGAAAATAAAAAGATTTTGCACTAGTTAGCACTTTAAACTATAATGCGAAACCTGGGCTGGACATAGGAATGCTGCCAGAATTTAGACACAGACAAAAACAGGGGGAGATATCCACAGGCTAGGATAGCACAGCCAAGCCTCCCTAAGTAATAAACTGTGTGCAGCTGACCCACTGCATGTTCACAGGAGCAATGAAAACCCCCTTCCGCCAGCATCCCTGGTTGCTAGGGAGCCGGCGGCTTAGGAGCTACAAGCGTCCCTGGTCACCAAGGAAGCCGGGGAGCCAAAGCTCACAAGCGTCTGGTCACTTTGCCACACAACAGTGGCAGAAATGAAAAGTGGTGCATGACTGGTGCAACAACTGCAGCACTAGTATTTGGTTGCTCTTCTTTAAACTGATCATTATCCCTTTTTCAGTTTGCAGATCACTGAGTGGAGTCACAGGGCTTATAGATACACGTGAACAAAGCACACTAGGTTAAAGCACACTAAACAGTACAAACAGTAGATCTATATTTATAATTTTCTTTGTTTAACTTACAGCTTGGTTCAAACTGAGTGGAGTCACAGGGCTTATATATGCATGTGAACAAAGCACACTAGGGTAAAGCACACCAAACAGTCCAAACAATAGATCTATGTTTTTTTTTAACTTGCAGCTCAGTTCAAACTGAGTGGCGTCACAGGGCTTATATGTGTGCGTTAACAAAGTGCACTTGGGTAAAGTGCACCAAATAGTACAAACTATAGATTTAATTATTTTTCAAATTTTTTTGGTTTGCACTTGAAGTTCGGTTTAAACTGTGTGGAGTCAAAGGGCTTATATATGTACATGGTCAAAGCACACTAGGGTAAAGCACACCAGACTGTACAAACAATAGATCTACTGTATATATATTTTTTTATTTTTTGAACTTGCAGCTCAGTGGAAACTGTGTGGAGTCACAGGGCTTATATATGTATGTGAACAAATCGCACTAGGGTAAAGTGCACCAAACAGTGCAAACTATAGATCTATATTATTTTTATTATTTTTTGTAACTTGCAGCTTGGTTCAAACTACGTGGAGCCACAGGGCTTATATATGCATGTGAACAAAGCGCACTAGGGTAAAGTGCACAAAACCAGTACAAACAATAGAAGAATATCTAATTATGAGTCACACAATACACAATGTTGTGCTGCTTGTGAACAGTCACTTTAGATGACACAGCACAGCCAATTAACAGCAAAGTACAGCACAACATACAGCAGCGTGCCCCCTATACACTAACGATATGCAGAGCACAGCCACATATAAGTCTGGAGTCTGACACAGCACAGCCAATACAGTAGAGTACAGTGCAGCATACAGCAGCGTGCCCCATATACACTGACTATATACAAAGTAAAGTCACTTATAAGTCTGGAGTCTGACACAGCACAGCCAATACAGTAGAGTACAGTGCAGCATACAGCAGCGTGCTCCCTATACGCAGATTATATACAGAGCAAAGCCACTTGTAAGTCTGTAGTCTGGACAGTGGACACAGCACAGCCAATAAAGCAGAGTATAGTGCAGCATACAGCAGCATGCCTGAGAGTGAAATAGCGCTGAGTCCCGGCCACGGTGTCTTATATAGAATCCAAAACCCATGAGAATCAGATGCTGGGATGATGGCATTTCACCGCGAAGTGGAATCTGAGTCTTGCGTAAAAACCCAATCCGTGGCTCGGGAAGACTCAGTTCCCAGAAGTTCATAGTGGCTCGGATTCCAAGAAATCTGAAACGCTAATCTCTACTTTTAACAAATCACCAAAGAAAGCCACTTTAAAGTAGAAGTGGGAACTCAGTATTTATCCTCTCTCTCACCACACTGCATTATTGCGAGGTCCTGCTGTATGGATTATAATTTCAAAACATTTTAATTTTAATTTATGGTTTGTTTGTGTTTTTTCCATTCACAATTTAAGGATAAAATCACCAATGCTAAATGGCAGAATCAGCAATGCCAGTCTGTTTCGTTCACTTTTATTTGGTTAAAGTAATGGAAAGCCACAATAGCAATATATAACACAACTGCCATGCATCTTGTTGTCAGCTTGGCTGCTAATAAGACTTAAGCTTTCCCCTAGCCTCAGCTGGTTGCCTTGGTAAACACTGTCCACATAATTTATAACAAGCTTACGATGTCCCTAGTGTTATTAACCAGTTCAGAGAAAGTGTTAAATTCTATTATCCTTCAGTGATCACATTTTCTGTCTTGTTTCTAAAACACATTAAAAACAAATGTACTATGTACTGAGCTATTGTTTAGGATTATGTGTATGGAAAGTGAAAATAAAGTCACCAAAAAATACTGCAGCACAAATATTGCATCAGTGTCATTGTGTTCACTGTAACTGCTGGTAGCCTAGCAGTGCTAGGGATGCCAGATTTTTTTGTTGCATGTGTTGCATACATTTTTCACCATTGGTAGATATATAGGGGCCCTTACAAACTTTTTCCTTGGGGCCTACAATATATCTAGTACGCCCCTTGACCTGCTCATTTTATTGTGGTATAAAATGAACTGGAGGAGATTATAATGTTATGTAATATTAACAGAGGGTGTGCCAGGACCAACCACTTTGACTGGCAGGAGGGCTAATCTTAGTGAAGTTTCCATGGAAAGAAATCAAGCACCCAAGTTCATTCTTGATTCTGCTTCACCAAGTTGCTGACCCCTAGAGAAAGGGGTGGGCCCCCAGGCAGCGTGGGCCAGTTCAACTCTGGCTATACAACAAGTCATATCTCTGTTACTGTAGTCATTATTGTTGGCAGAGTATTGCGGTGCCTGGTGCAACAACTTTAGTTCACACAGTTAATGAGTTTAAACAGCAATGCAGGTTTATTCAGTATACACACAGGTGACTTGGATGTATTATTATAATATGCAATTGGCCCATTATATCAGACAGAGTAACACAGTGATGGTAGCGGTACTTATCGGTATGTTCATGTGGCTGCAGTATGTCAGCAGGAGATGTCTCCGGTGGTAAGGTATGGAGGACTGCACGTCCGTGCAGTCTGATTCCCGCTGTGAAGGGAATGCACTGCCCGGATCTATGATAGCTCCGGCAGCGCGGTACATGCAGGAACGCTGTAAGTCTCTCACTCTCTAATCACTCTGAGCTCCGCTCCTGGTCTCAGCTCTCAGACTTAACTTGCACACACTGTCACTAAGATGGAGGAACAATGTGCTAGGCTCCACCTCCCAAAGACACTAACACTAGGGGATGAACACTAGAGCATGTGCCCATGAGATCCTATGTATGAGGAGACAGGCACGGAGTGCACCATTTACCAACACTCCCCTTCAGTCAAGACTGCCTCTGGTTACATATTTAAAAGAATATGACATTTTATCAAACACATCAATAAAGTCATACCTGTAGCCGAAAACATAAATGTGAAGCAAAAACAATAAGAACAAATCAACATTAAACATATTCCAGTCCACATTCCTTCAGGAATGCATGTAACAAGTGTGATGTCAGTCCTTTTGTCAACATGTCGGCACTGTTTTCTTCACTTGCAACATATTCCACACTGATGGACTTATTTTCCACCAATTCATGGATGAAGTGGTGTCTTATAGCAATGTGCTTAGACCATCCATGATGCTTTGTGCTACAAGAAAGATCTATTGCTCCCTTATTATCACACTCTATGTTGATGATCTTGCTGTGATAAAGACCTAACTCACATAAAGTCTCTTTTATCCAAAGTGCTTCTTTTGAAGTTTCTGTGAGTGCCATATACTCCGCCTCTGTTGTAGAAAGAACAACTGTGGGTTGTTTTCTACTTGCCCAGCTTACGGCTGTGCCTGCTAGTGAAAACAGGTATCTAGTGTAGGAATGTCTGTCGTCCTCATCTGACCCCCAGTCGGCATCACAGAATACTTTCAAGCTGGTGTCTTTTGATTTTGTAAATGTCAGCTTCAGTGAATTTGTATCTTTGAGGTACCTTAGAATTCTTTTTACTGCAATCCAGTGTTGTGTCCCAGAATTATCTGCAAACTGGCTTGCCCGACTCACTGCATGTGTGATGTCAGGACGTGTCCAAATACTTGCGTACATCAAACTACCAACAGCATTTTGATAAGGGATCTCTTGCATTTCCTCTATCTGCTCCTTGCTGCTTGGTGACATGGCTTTGACCATCTTTACACTTTTGTCAATGGGAGTACTTACTGGTTTTGCATCTGTCATTCCATGTTTGGAAATTATTGCCTACATGTATGTCTGTTGGTCAATCGTGACAGTCCCTTCCTTTAGGTTTTGTACAATCTTCATGCCTAATAAGTGATTTGCAGGGCCTAGATCTTTTAACTTGAATCTTTGTTTAAGCTGGTGCTTGACGTCAGTGATGTGATTTTCTTGACCTGCCAGAAGTAAATCATCATCATACACAGCTAATATGAACAATTTTTGTTCCATAGTCGTATGGTATAGGCAGTGATCAGTCTCTAAACTAACAAAGTTAGTTTCTAGTAGCACTGCATCCAACTTCACATACCAGCAATGACCACTTTGCTTGAGGCCGTATAATGACTTCTTGAAGAGACAAACTTCCTGTTTGGAATATATTCACATCATAATGTTCAGGTGGTTCTCAACTAACTCTACCTTCAGGAATGCAGAATCAAAGTCTACCTGATATAACAGTAGATCATGTAGTGTAGCAATAGCAATCACTCACCTTAAGGTGCTATACCTTGCGACAGGTGAATAGATCTCTCCATAATCGATTCCGAACTTCTGGGTATATCCATGGCAACAAGGCAGGCTTTGTAACGAGCTACTGTCCCGTCTGCTTGAACTTCTTGCAGAAGACCCACTTGTTCTTGATTGTTTTACGGTTACTTGGTCTATCAACCATAGTCCATATACTGTTATCATCCAGTGCTGATAGTTCTGTATCAATTGCTGATTTCCACTCTGTACAATCACTGCTTGACTTTGCTTCTTGTATGTTTTGAGGTTCACAGTAAGCTATGTTTGAATACTCCTCACTGTATTTCTTGGCTGGAACACCTTTGCTGCTCCTCATGGAACTCCTGTTCCCTGATTTGTTGTCTACATTGACACTCTCAGTTTCAGACACGCTTTCTGCTGCCTGTACATCCAATAATACATTCTCTTCTTGCTCCACTGCTCCAGTCTGTGGTGCTGTCTCATGGAATACCACATCTCTGGATTTAAGAAGACGTTTACTTGTAACATCCCAAAGTCTGTATCCTTTGCTTTCTTCGCAGTATCCGAGCATTATACATTCTTTGGATTTTGGAGCTAACTTTGGATGACTGACACCTGGCTTTTCTCTGGACCATGCCTTTAGTGGTGTTTTACCTTTGACAGCCACTGTAGGTGCACTATTCTTTAGGTATACTGCAGTAGATACTGTTTCTGCCCAAATGTTCTTTTCCAGGCCAGCATCACTTAGCATAGTCCGTGCTCTTTCAACAATTGTGCGGTTTGCCAGCTCACTCATGCTATTCTGTTTCAGTGTGTAGGCAATTGTTAGCTGATGCTTTATGCTATACACACTATGTGCACACAGGCTATTGTTCCCGACCAGCCCCAGGACTCACTCAGCATTTTTAAACATCCCCTTATACTTCTTTCTTATATCCCACTTTGCTCCTCAGACGCCATGGCTCCTATCTGCTTCACTGGCACAGTGTGACATCATGACATTATGACATCATGTACTCATACAATAACCTTAATTGTACAGTGGTAATGCCCTTCCTCCAGTTTGCTGCATGGTCAGTGGGCAGGGTGCAGGTGGAAGACGGGAGAACGGGTGGCCTACCATCGCCGTACTGCAGTGCACTATCAGTGGCGGTGTGCATCTTGCGGCGGGAGGATGGGGGGCCCATACCACCATGCAGCATTAGTGGCAGCTGGTGGGCGGTATGAGCAGCCCTGGCCCTCCCCTCTCTGTCAGAGTGGTCAGGCCTGGGCAGTTGTACTGACACTCCCTTTAATGTCTGTGTGTGTTTGTTTGTTTGTGTGTATGTATGTTAGGGGCACAATCAATCTCTTACTTCCTGTGGTTAAAGTTCCAATTAGTAATCATCCGATACTCACAGTGTTAATAAACAAGGCTGTTTCCTATCTGTTACTAAAACAATAGCCATGGACTGATCAGTAGAGGCTCTGTAAAGTGTTGCTATTCTTAGTGATATATCCTGAAGAGGATTTTTGTGTACCAATATCCACTGAGATTTATTTGATTGCTAATTAACAATTGCCACAAAATCAAAAGGAAGAGAAAATTAAACAAGGTTTGATCATCAGAAACTGTAATGAAGTAAGTTCTCAGACTTGGAGGGCTAAATCAAAGGGATGTCAGGCTTAATCTCATTAAATCTGATTTATTAGTCCAACTGCTTGTAACATAGGTTGTTACTAACAAAAAACATTAGTGTGGCAGATCTGGTAGACAAATGCATAGTTGCCGACTTTTGGGCCGGGAGCCAAGGGGACGATGCTGAGCGGCTCTGGTGGTAGGGTGTATGGCAACGTGAAGCAGACAGTGCCAAGGGCATGATGCACACCCACTTCATAGTAGCCTTGCACCTGCTATACAAGGCCATGATTACCAGACTTGTATAGTGGGAGTGAATTCCACAATGTCACAATTAAATGCAAATCGCTTCATCAAACCGTCTGGACCGCCCACTTCATTTGGGAAGTGGTTGGGCATGATTGCCTCCAGGTAACTTACCCACTTTTCTGGGTATCCTGGAGAGTCAACTGCACATCGGGCGTCCCCCAGACGTTCCTGGAGAGTAGGAAAGTATGAGCATGACATATCATGTTGCGGGTACTTTGTGCCTACTGCAATAACCCTGCTGGTCTAATCGTCTACAAATCTTATCCAGCCTCTATTAGACATGAACATATGTCCAGCCCCTTATTTCACAATGTCAGCTGTAAACTTTGAGAATGGATACATCATTTGGTTATTTATCAAAATAATTCTATATAATTTGCAATATTGCAAACATACATTCAGTATTCATTAAGGTAATCCTGATCTTGAATTAGTCAATATCTATTATATAATGCCCTTATATTCTGTCTGTACAGTTGCAGCCTAGAGCAGAGGGAAAGCCCAGATCCTCTAAGAGTTCTTAGTGGCAGCTGCAGAAACATAGGTCCCATCTCGTCTGCCTTCGCCCCAACTTCCCGCACCCACAGTTCGCCCACAAGCCACTATGAATACATAAGTGCAGGAAGGGTGTGGTATAGGGAATGGGGGAAAAACCTGCAACACCACCCACAGCAAATCATATACAGTACATGTGACTGTGCATATATCCTCACATACTGTAATGTGAAGTGGGGTGGAGATGGAAGGGGAGAAAAAGAGCAAGAGAATAGGGGTGGATGACAACAATGGGGTGTAGACAAAAAAATAGAGTGCGCGGCAAAGAGGAAGAGTGAGAGATGGGAGGTAGAAAAATAGCAGGAATGGGTGGGGCAGAGAGCAAGAGAATGAGGCTGGATGGGTGAGAGACAGAGTAGAGAATGGGTGTGGTGGGGGAAGAGTGAGAATGGGGGGATGAATACAGAGGGGGAGATGTATCATACCCATGGTATCCCATAGCAACCAATCAGATTCTAAAGTTCAAGATATGAGTGATATGTCATCAGATCAGCCCAACATATCACTCACAAAGGTGCATATTGGGCAGTGTGTATGCCCGATATTCACATGCCTGCGGTCGCTAGCGATGCTGTCAGGTGTACTGCACATCAAACCTGAGGATACTCCTAGCGACATGTATGTTAATAAGGATGGAACAGTGATCATTCCGTTCTTCATTAACACCACTCAAGGGCCCTCATTCCGAGTTGTTCGCTCGTTAATTTTCTTCGCATCGCAGCGATTTTCCGCTAACTGCGCATGCGCAATGTTCGCACTGCGGCTGCGCCAAGTAAATTTGCTAAGAAGTTTGGTATTTTACTCACGGCATTATAAGGTTTTTTCTTCGTTCTGGTGATCGGAGTGTGATTGACAGGAAGTGGGTGTTTCTGGGCGGAAAAACGCGGGAGTGGCTGGAGAAACGGGGGTGTGTCTGGGCGAATGCTGGGTGTGTTTGTGACGTCAAACCAGGAACGACAAGCACTGAACTGATCGCACTGGAAGAGTAAGCCTCGAGCTACTCAGAAACTGCACTGAAAAATCTTTTCGCAATATTGGGATTCTTTCGTTCGCAATTCTGCTAAGCTAAGATTCACTCCCAGAGGGCGGTGGCTTAGCGTGTGCACTGCTGCGAAAAGCGGCTAGCGACCGAACAACTCGGAATGAGGGCCAATATGTACCCAGGTTCTAATATGTTGGTATGTCTATCTATCTATCTATCTATCTATCTATCTATCTATCTATCTATCTATCTATCTATCTATCTATCTATCTGTCTGTCTGTCTGTCTGTCTGTCTGTCTGTCTGTCTGTCTGTCTGTCTGTCTGTCTATCTTTCGACCTAACTATATATTTATACATATATATGTCATATACATATACACTTCAAGTTTAGGGTTGAGTAGAAGATTTATAAGGTTCATTCCATATGACTCGTTACATTTCATTTTAATATTTAGAAGTTTAAATGTAGCACACACAAAAATGAAGTTGAAATTCAACATTTTAAAAAAATTATGGGTTAAGAAGTCATGATTACTGGTGGAATAAGAAAAAAAATTATACTCTTAGTAATTACATTTTATTGTTTATATGCGTGACTCATGTTACAGCAGAATGGTCATAGGAACTGAGGGGATTTATATATTTATATATACATGTTCTCCTACTTATTTTTACAATATGATTGTTATACTATGCACTTATAAGACCCTAAATGTATGATTGCCACACAAACAAAAACCTGAATGTTATCCAAACGATAATAAGAATTTACTCACCGGTAATTCTATTTCTCGTAGTCCGTAGTGGATGCTGGGGACTCCGTCAGGACCATGGGGAATAGCGGCTCCGCAGGAGACAGGGCACAAAATTTAAAAGTTTGACCACTAGGTGGTGTGTACTGGCTCCTCCCCCTATGACCCTCCTCCAAGCCTCAGTTAGGATACTGTGCCCGGACGAGCGTACACAATAAGGAAGGATTTTGAATCCCGGGTAAGACTCATACCAGCCACACCAATCACACCGTACAACTTGTGATCTGAACCCAGTTAACAGTATGATAACGTAGGAGCCTCTGAAAAGATGGCTCACAACAATAAACAACCCGATTTTTTTTGTAACAATAACTATGTACAAGTATTGCAGACAATCCGCACTTGGGATGGGCGCCCAGCATCCACTACGGACTACGAGAAATAGAATTACCGGTGAGTAAATTCTTATTTTCTCTGACGTCCTAGTGGATGCTGGGGACTCCGTCAGGACCATGGGGATTATACCAAAGCTCCCAAACGGGCGGGAGAGTGCGGATGACTCTGCAGCACCGAATGAGAGAACTCCAGGTCCTCCTTAGCCAGGGTATCAAATTTGTAGAATTTTACAAACGTGTTCTCCCCTGACCACGTAGCTGCTCGGCAGAGTTGTAATGCCGAGACCCCTCGGGCAGCCGCCCAAGATGAGCCCACCTTCCTTGTGGAGTGGGCATTGACAGTGAAATATATATTTTCAATGCTCTGACAACGTCCAGCAACTTGGAATCCTCCAAATCGCTAGTAGCCGCAGGCACCACAATAGGCTGGTTCAGGTGAAACGCTGATACCACCTTAGGCAGAAAATGAGGACGCGTCCTCAATTCTGCCCTGTCCGAATGGAAAATCAGATATGGGCTTTTATACGATAAAGCCGCCAATTCCGACACTCTCCTGGCTGAAGCCAGGGCCAGTAGCATGGTTACTTTCCATGTAAGATATTTCAAATCTACCGATTTGAGTGGCTCAAACCAATGGGATTTGAGAAAATCCAAAACTACATTGAGATCCCACGGTGCCACTGGGGGCACAACCGGGGGCTGTATATGTAGTACTCCTTTTACAAAAGTCTGGACTTCAGGAACTGAAGCCAATTCTTTCTGGAAGAAAATCGACAGGGCCGAAATTTGAACCTTAATGGACCCTAATTTGAGGCCCATAGATAATCCTGTTTGCAGGAAATGTAGGAATCGACCCAGTTGAAATTCCTCTGTCGGGGCCTTCCTGGCCTCACACCATGCAACATATTTTCTCCAAATGCGGTGATAATGTTGTGCAGTCACCTCCTTCCTGGCTTTGACCAGGGTAGGGATGACCTCTTCCGGAATGCCTTTTTCCCTTAGGATCCGGCGTTCAACCGCCATGCCGTCAAACGCAGCCGCGGTAAGTCTTGGAATAGACACGGTCCCTGCTGAAGCAGATCCCTTCTTAGAGGTAGAGGCCACGGATCTTCCGTGAGCATCTCCTGAAGTTCCGGGTACCAAGTCCTTCTTGGCCAGTCCGGAGCCACTAGTATCGTTCTTACTCCCCTTTGCCGTATAATTCTCAGTACCTTGGGTATGAGAGGCAGAGGAGGGAACACATACACTGACTGGTACACCCATGGTGTTACCAGAGCGTCCACAGCTATTGCCTGAGGGTCTCTTGACCTGGCGCAATACCTGTCCAGTTTTTTGTTGAGGCGGGACGCCATCATGTCCACCATTGGTCTTTCCCAATGGACTACAATCATGTGGAAGACTTCTGGATGAAGTCCCCACTCTCCCGGGTGAAGATCGTGTCTGCTGAGGAAGTCTGCTTCCCAGTTGTCCACTCCCGGGATGAACACTGCTGACAGTGCTATCACATGATTTTCCGCCCAGCGAAGAATCCTTGCAGCTTCTGCCATTGCCCTCCTGCTTCTTGTGCCGCCCTGTCTGTTTACGTGGGCGACTGCCGTGATGTTGTCCGACTGGATCAACACCGGCTGACCCTGAAGCAGAGGTTTTGCCAGGCTTAGAGCATTGTAGATTGCTCTTAGTTCCAGTATATTTATGTGAAGAGACGTTTCCAGGCTTGACCACACGCCCTGGAAGTTTCTTCCTTGTGTGACCGCTCCCCAGCCTCTCAGGCTGGCATCCGTGGTCACTAGGACCCAGTTCTGTATGCCGAATCTGCGGCCCTCTAACAGATGAGCACTCTGCAACCACCATAGCAGAGAGACCCTTGTCCTTGTCGACAATTTTATCCGCTGATGCATCTGCAGATGCGATCCGGACCATTTGTCTAGCAGATCCCACTGAAAAATTTGTGCATGGAATCTGCCGAATGGAATCGCTTCGTAAGAAGCCACCATTTTTCCCAGGACTCTTGTGCATTGATGCACAGACACTGTCCCTGGTTTTAGGAGGTTCCTGACGAGTTCGGATAACTCCCTGGCTTTCTCCTCCGGAAGAAATACCTTTTTCTGAACAGTGTCCAGAATCATCCCTAGGAACAGCAGACGTGTCGTCGGGATCAGTTGGGATTTTGGAAAATTCAGAATCCACCCGTGCTGTTGGAGCACTACTTGAGTTAGTGCTACTCCGACCTCCAGCTGTTCTCTGGATCTTGCCCTTATCAGGAGATCGTCCAAGTAAGGGATAATTAATACGCCTTCTCTTCGAAGAAGGATCATCATTTCGGCCATTACCTTGGTAAAGACCCTGGGTGCCGTGGACAATCCAAACGGCAGCGTCTGAAACTGATAATGACAGTTTTGTACCACGAACCTGAGGTACCCTTGGTGTGAAGGGCAAATTGGGACATGAAGGTAAGCATCCTTGATGTCCAAGGACACCATAAAATCCCCTTCTTCCAGATTCGCTATCACTGCTCTGAGTGACTCCATCTTGAACTTGAATTTTTGTATGTACAGGTTCAGAGATTTCAGATTTAGAATAGGTCTTACCGAGCCGTCCGGCTTCGGTACCACAAATAGCGTGGAGTAATACCCCTTTCCCTGTTGTAGAAGGGGTACCTTGATTATCACCTGCTGAGAATACAGCTTGTGAATGGCTTCCAATACCGTCGCCCTGTCTGAGGGAGACATTGGCAAAACAGATTTTAGGAACCGGCGAGGGGGAGACTTCTCGAATTCCAACCTGTAACCCTGAGATACTACCTGCAGGATCCAGGGGTCCACCTGCGAGTGAGCCCACTGTGCGCTGAAATTCTTGAGGCGACCCCCCACCGCCCCTGAGTCCGCTTGTAAGGTCCCAGCGTCATGCTGAGGCCTTTGCAGAAGCCGGGGAGGACTTCTGCTCCTGGGAAGGGGCTGCTTGCTGCAGTCTTTTACCCTTTCCTTTGCCTCGGGGCAAATATGAATGTCCTTTTGCTCGCTTGTTCTTATAGGAACGAAAGGACTGCGGCTGAAAAGACTGCGTCTTTTTCTGCTGGGAGGGGACTTGAGGTAAAAAGGTGGACTTCCCGGCTGTTGCCGTGGCTACCAAATCCGATAGACCGACCCCAAATAATTCCTCCCCTTTATACGGCAATACTTCCATATGCCGTTTGGAATCCGCATCGCCTGACCACTTTCGTGTCCATAGACTTCTTCTGGCAGATATGGACATCGCACTTACTCTTGATGCCAGAGTGCAGATATCCCTCTGTGCATCTCGCATATAAAGGAATGCGTCCTTTAATTGCTCTATAGTCAATAAAATACTGTCCCTATCCAGGGTATCAATATTTTCAGTCAGGGAATCCGACCAAGCCACCCCAGCACTGCACATCCAGGCTGAGGCGATTGCTGGTCGCAGTATAACACCAGTATGTGTGTATATACTTTTTAGAGTATTTTCCAGCCTCCTATCAGCTGGATCCTTGAGGGCGGCCGTATCAGGAGACGGTAACGCCACTTGTTTGGATAAACGTGTGAGCGCCTTGTCCACCCTAGGGGGTGTTTCCCAGCGCGCCCTAACCTCTGGCGGGAAAGGGTATAACGCCAATAACTTCTTTGAAATTAGCAGTTTTTTATCAGGGGTAACCCACGCTTCATCACACACGTCATTCAATTCCTCTGATTCAGGAAAAACTACAGGTAGTTTTTTCAGACCCCACATAATACCCCTTTTTGTGGTACTTGCAGTATCAGAGATATGCAAAGCCTCCTTCATTGCCGTGATCATATAACGTGTGGCCCTACTGGAAAATACGTTCGTTTCTTCACCGTCGACACTAGATTCGGTGTCCGTGTCTGGGTCTGTGTCGACCGACTGAGGCAAAGGGCGTTTTACAGCCCCTGACGGTGTATGAGACGCCTGTACAGGTACTAACTGGTTTGCCGGTCGTCTCATGTCGTCAACCGACTTTTGCAGCGTGCTGACATTATCACGTAATTCCATAAACAAAGCCATCCATTCCGGTGTCGACTCCCTAGGGGGTGACATCACCATTACCGGCAATTGCTCCGCCTCCACACCAACATCGTCCTCATACATGTCGACACACACGTACCGACACACAGCAGACACACAGGGAATGCTCTGATAGAAGACAGGACCCCACTAGCCCTTTGGGGAGACAGAGGGAGAGTTTGCCAGCACACACCAAAGCGCTATAATTATATAGGAACAACCTTATATAAGTGTTGTTTCCTTATAGCTGCTTAAATATATATAATATCGCCAAAAAATGCCCCCCCTCTCTGTTTTTTACCCTGTTTCTGTAGTGCAGTGCAGGGGAGAGCCTGGGAGCCTTCCTAGCAGCGGAGCTGTGTAGGAAAATGGCGCTGTGTGCTGAGGAGATAGGCCCCGCCCCCTATTCCGGCGGGCTCTTCTCCCGGTTTTTCTGAGACCTGGCAGGGGTGAAATACATCCATATAGCCTCATGGACTATATGTGATGTATTCTTTTTAGCCAGAAAGGTATTAACATTGCTGCCCAGGGCGCCCCCCCCAGCGCCCTGCACCCTCAGTGACCGCCGGTGTGAAGTGTGCCTGAGCGCAATGGCGCACAGCTGCAGTGCTGTGCGCTACCTCATGAAGACTGAAAAGCCTTCAGCCGCCGGTTTCTGGACCTCTTCTTACTTCGGCATCTGCAAGGGGGTCGGCGGCGCGGCTCCGGTGACCCATCCAGGCTGTACCTGTGATCGTCCCTCTGGAGCTAGTGTCCAGTAGCCTAAGAAGCAAATCCATCCTGCACGCAGGTGAGTTCACTTCTTCTCCCCTAGGTCCCTCGTTGCAGTGAGCCTGTTGCCAGCAGGACTCACTGAAAATAATAAAACTATCAAAACTTTTACTCTAAGCAGCTCTTTATGAGAGCCACCTAGATTGCACCCTGCTCGGACGGGCACAAAAACCTAACTGAGGCTTGGAGGAGGGTCATAGGGGGAGGAGCCAGTACACACCACCTAGTGGTCAAACTTTTAAATTTTGTGCCCTGTCTCCTGCGGAGCCGCTATTCCCCATGGTCCTGACGGAGTCCCCAGCATCCACTAGGACGTCAGAGAAATGTAAAATCAATTTTGACATGTTACTTACATACATTACATACGAACAGAGCCGTAACTAGACATTCTGGTGCCCTGTGCCAGAAAGATCATTGGTGCCCCCCATCAATACCTAAAATAGGGCCAGTGCCTATGCGCTGTGGGCTGAGCACACAGCTCTACAGCAGAGCAGCGATTGAGTAGCCTCCCAACTGCCACGCGGGGCACTGCGGCCGGCAGGTGGGACAGCAGTACAGTCATAAAAAAATGGGGCTGCCCCACAAAAATCGGGACAGTTGGGAGGTATATATGTATGTGTGTATATTATATATAAATATATATATATATATATATATATACAGTATATATATATATATATATATATACATACATACATACCCTATACCTATATATTGATCGAGGCACTCTGTACAACATTGCCTTATAGTTCATTTTCTACACTAGTCTCATTTCTATTTTAAACTAGAAATTCATGTACATCCAGTTATAACTGTTGTATAAAATGTATATGTAAGATAGCTGTAACTTGGAAGCTTTGCTGCTGGTTACTGTGACATCACACCTAGCCTGTGACATCATTAGCCTGTAACATTCTATATACAGCTGCTGAAGTTTCCAGTCACCATGCAGGAAGACAGGTAGGAGGAGGTGAGTCCTATATAGCAGGCTATGATGGAGGGGGTAAGGAAGACAGAGTGCAGTATAGTCAGCTGAAAGGCAAGAAAAGATAGACAGAACAGGGAATATAGGTATAAGGACACATGATTAGGAGAAGCGCAGGAAGGAATTACATATTAGGAATATAAATGTAGCATTACAGAAATAAAGGGCCTAATTCAGACCTGATCACAGCAGCAAATTTGTTAGCTAATGGGCAAAACCATGTGCACTGCAGGTGGGGCAGATGTAACATGTGTAGAGAGAGTTAGATTTGGGTGGGATGTGGTCAAACTGAAATCTAAATTGCACTGTAAAAATAAAGCAGCCAGTATTTACCCTGCTCAGAAACAATATAACCCACCCAAATCTAACTCTCTCTGTACATGTTATATCTGCCCCCCCTGCAGTTCACATGGTTTTGCCCAACTGCTAACACATTTGCTGCTGTGATCAACTCTGAATTATCCCCAAAGATGGCAGTATGGAGGATAAGTACACGTACAGGGGATGCAGATAAGTCTCTATGAGGCAGGATCTTGCTTTGGGATAAAACTAAAGAAAATAGATAAATAGCAAATTGCTAAATTTTAAAGTATGTTTGGTTTAAGGAAAGTTGGAAAAGTGGTTGACTCATGGACATTTTATTGTACTTCTATTTCTATTGTACTTAAACTAGTACTATGCTTAAGGATAGTATTTTGTGTCTTTTCATCATCTGGCAAAGTTCTGGCAAAGAGATTTGTAGAGTGTCGGGTGACCGGCAAAGAGATCTGCAAAGTGTCAGTTGAAGACGATGGGATGGGTCGCAGAGGCAGCAAGGACTGGAGGATAACATGCAGGAGGTAAGTTACCATACGTGTTAATTGTGTGTGTGTGGTGAGGGAGAATTGAGAGCACAGTACAAAACAGAGACTACAGTATGGTGGGGGAGAGCCGACAATACAAAACATGCAGAAGGGGGCAGTTCAGTATAGGACATACAGATGGTGTGGGATGGGCAGGAGCAGTGCTAGGGTGATCGGCGCCCCCTTGCAAACTATAAATTTGAGCCCTCCCATACTTTGTAAATTGACAGCGATCTTCATGAAGAAGGGTTGTGGTCTCACAAAGAGGGGACGTGGCCACACAATAATACTCCCAATTTAAATGACCACACAGAAAAGCACAATCTTAGTCACATTACACTGCACATAGTGCCCCTGATTCATAGTACGCCACATAGTGTCCCTTATTCATATTGTCACACATTAGCACCCCCTAGTCACATTATGCTACACAGTAGTGCCCATTACACACATAATGTCCACAGTAGTAATGACCCATACAGATAATGCCCACAGCAGTAGTGCCACTGATACACATAATGCCCACAGTAGTAGTGCCACTTATAGGCATAATGCCCACATTAGTAGTGCCCCCTATACACATAATGCCCACAGTAGTAATGCCCCTTATGTACATAATGCCATTGTAGTGGTGCCCCATATATACATAATGCACACAGTAGTGCTTCCCCATATACACATAATGTCCACAGTAGTAGTGGCCCATGTACAGTACACCTAATTCCACACAGTAGTGCCCTTTATACATAATGCTTTATACACACAGCCCATAGTAGTGCCCCTTATACATAATGTCCACAGTAGTAGTGTACCTTATAAAGAATGCCCACAGTAGTTGTACCCATTATGCACATAATGCCCACAGTAGTAGTGGCCCTTACGCATAATGCACACAGCAGTAGTGCCCCTTATACGCATAATGCCTACAGTAGTAGTGTCCCTTATACACGTAATTTCATTTGTAATATAAAGGATAGTTACAGTAGCTCTATTATTATGACTGTAACCTGCATACTGTGGGTATTGTATGATACTAACATGGTCCTAACACTAGGGAAGATAAAATCTGGAGCAGATGACTTGGGTCTTCTTTGAGACAGGATCTTGGTTTTAGATGAAAAAAAGTCAATAAAATAGATAAATTGCAAATGAATAAAATTGAAAGTACACAACAAAATGTAATAGTACAATTATACACATAGTATGTCTGACAAATAAATTCTGGTTGTTTAGATCATCATCTGGCAAAGTTCTGGCAAAGAGATTTGCAGAGTGTCGGGTTACCGGCAAAGAGATCTGCAAAGTGTCAGTTGAAGATGATGGGAGGGGTCGCAGAGGCAGTGAGGACTGGAGGATAACATGCAGGAGGTAACTTACCATGTTACCATACTTGTGTAATTGTGTGTGGGGGAGGAATTGAGAGCACAGTACAAAACAGAGACTATGGTGGGGGAGAGTGGACAATACAAAACATGCAGAAGGGGCAGCTCAGTATAGGACATACAGATGGTGTGGGGGCAGGGGCGGTGCTAGGGTGTTCGGCACCCCCTGCAAACTATAAATTTGAGCCCTCCTATACTTTCTAAAGTGACAGCGAGCTGCCTGAAAAAAGGGGTGTGGTCTCACAAAGAAGGGGCGTGGCCACACAATAGTAATCCCAATTCAAATTACGCCACACAATAGCACAATCTTATTCATATTACACCACATGTAGTACCCTGATTCATAGTATGGCACATAGTAGTGTCCCTTTTTCACATTAAATCACACAGTAGCGTCCCCTAGTCATGTTACGCTACACAGTAGTGTCCATTATACACATAATGCCCAAGGTAGCAATGCCCGGATCCGATCGCAAAGTGACTGACATTAAGTCAGCATTTGGGGTGGTAAAGGGGGTGGCTAACTGTGCACACGCGTGTCAGTTCTGTTCAACCACCTTTCCGTGCATGTGCATAAATTACCCATTGTGACATGTGTTTCTGCTGGAGAGCCCTCTGTGTCTAGGAGACTTGCTCAGCCTACAACTGCTCAGACTCACTCAGGGTGGACTGCGATGCAATTGCGAATGGCAGAAGATTGCAGCAATGATCGCGTTAACAACCACAACTGAATTAGGCCCACAATTACATTTTACTATTTTATCGCATTTAACAACTAAGGTGTAAATTTAATTGGGTGCGAGTTTGTCTTACAACAGCTGCACTTTCCAACAGCCCAAACTCACTGAAAAGTGCCCGCAGCCCAATCTGGCCACTAAAGCTGCGAGTTTGGGTGCCATTAACAGTGTTGAAACATCGCAGCAATGGCAACTCGTACCTAATTGGATTGACCCCTAAATGTTAGCAATTTATAGATTTTATTATTTACTGGTCAAATTTCTTTTCTGAAGATACCCACTTATTATTATAAGAAAGAACTCATCCCCCAAATGTGTGTGTATTGTATAAACAATAGGCCCTTTGGGTTAACTGTCCTTATTTTAGGCATTTTCCATGTCCTTAATAGTTACAGTAACATATTTACATAGAGAGATTTTTCTCTCTACACAACCACACCACTGTTTGCAGTTTGTCTCTCTGCTTGTTCATCCGCTAACAATGTTTTTTTTTTAAATCTTTTCCTCTTAGTCTACACTGCAGTTGGCCTTTGGCAAGTATAGGCAGGTATAGGTAAGTATTGTACCCCTCCTATAGCTCCTGGGAGGGTTAGATTTAGACTGCAGGTGTGGAGAGGTTAGGGTTAGGCCACGGGTAGAGTGGGTTAGGGTTAGGCACCCCCGGGGGTGATTAGGCTGCAGGGGAGGGAGGGTTAGGTTTAGGCAGCGGGGAAGGAGGTTAGGATTAGGCACCTCTGCGGTTAAAGTTAGGCACAAAGGGGGCGGTTAGTGCTAGGCTGTGGACAGGGAGGGTTAAAGAGGTGGGGAGAGGGGAAAACACCCCTTTACTCACCCCCTGAGGCATCGGAATGAGTGGGGCAAGGAGGCAGCTCGCCCCCCCCAAACATGAGAGGCGCTGGCCAATGTACACAGGAAGAGCAATATGCGGTCAGTTTAAAAACCGCACATCACAACCTCCATGCAGCACAGGGACTAGGCAATGGCGCTCCCCCACCCCTAATTCCCAGCACAGCAGTGCCAAACTGCCGCGAATCTCGGGTGTTTTGGGGGCATGGCCTAATACCAAGGAGTGCCCGCCTCCTGTGCTGCTGTGTAATCAGGGCAGGTACAATAGTGTCTCCCTCACTCCCTCTCTCTCCCTAACACTCTCTCTCCTGTCTCTCTCTTCTTAACACTCTCCCTAAAACTCTCTTTCCTCTCTCTCCCTAACACTCTCTGTCCTCTCTCTCTCCCTTACGCTCTGTCCTCTCTCTCTCTCTCCCTTACGCTCTTTCCTCTCTCTCTCTCCCTAACATTCTCTCTTTTCACTCTCTCTCTCTCCCTAACACTCTCGCTCCCCTTTCTCTTCCTAACACTCTCTCTCTCCTCTCTCTCTCTCCCTAACACTCTCTATCCTCTCTCTCCCTAACACTCTCTCTCCTCTCTCCCTAACACTCTCGCTCCTCTCTCTCTCCCTAACACTCTCTCTCATCTCTCTATCCCTAACACTCTCTCTCCCCCTCTCTCTCCCTAACACTCTCCTCTCTCTCTCTCCCTAACATACTCTCTCTCTCCCTCCCTAACACTCTCTCTCCTCTCTCTCTCCCTAACACTCTCTCTCCTCTCTCTCTCTCCCTAACACTCTCTCTCTCCCTAACATTCTCTCTCCTCTTGCTCCACTCTCTCCTTGACACTGTTTCTCTACCTAACACTGTCCCTTTCTATCCCTCACTCTCCCTGACACTTAGTCTCTCTCTCTCCATTTTTCTTTCCTTGATAGTCTCCCTCTCTCTTCCCACCTCCTCCCAACCATGGTGCTGCTTCCATTTTGTCCCCATAGCACGGCCTCCTCCTCTCTGGTGGATCTGCCCCCAGGGGGCGCCAAATGAGGATCTATCTTGCCCCCCAGCCCATAAATGTTCTGACACCCCTGTCGGCCTTTTTTACACCGGGATCCCGGCGTCAGTATTATGATCACTGTGATCTCATGCGCTGGGATATCATACTGATCTCCCTATTAGTACACCTCTTAATGCCCAGAGGGAAGGGCGATCCTGAGGCCATGGTTTCCCAGAGGTGTCCCCCCAAGGGGGTTTTTCCTTTTCTGAGTGCTGAAAGATGACTCTTCGTGAGTCCAGAGGTGTAGCTTTTATGCCATAATTAATCTCATGCCCGTCCCTGCAATGTATAAGAAGTAAAATAATCGCTAATGCAATCACTTTACTTCTGGGTTTAGAACCCGGCTGCGCTACTTCACATGTGCATTCGCCAGACTGCATATGTGAGAGCAGACAGTAATGCAGAGGGATCCCAAGGATCCAGGGAAAAATTGCATAATGTAGCTCACGTGCTACAAATGCCATTTAGAAATGGCATTAGCTGCCGGGCCAAGCTCAGAAATACTTTGCATTCTGGTGCTTGGTGAGTTTCGCAGTTTACCAACTGCCGTATAAACTTTTGGTGGCTTTTATGATCACAATAGGAGGAATGCAATAGATATCTCCAATATCCATTGCAGTCCCTAATACATACATTCAGGGCCTGGTTAATATTTGGGGGCAGTCTCCAAAACTGACTGTTTTTGGAGATGTCTCGCAAATATTATTTGTTAAATATTCTTCATAATAATGTTTTTATATTTTAGCATAAACTAAAAAATGTTTTATGTTTTCATTGACTGAGTCTCCGTTCTTTATTGCATGCTAATTTCACAGGGTCCGCAAATTATTACTCTACTGTCCTTCTGGTGCTGCTGACTTGCTGTACAGCAGCGAGACATATATTTTATATACAGCACTCTTGGGGAAATGTATCAAGCCTTGGAGAGAGATAAAGTGGAGATGTCCAAAGCACCGAATCATCTTCTGTCACTTATATAGCACAGTACATGAAATGATAGCTGTAGTTAGATGCATCATTTGCTTTGGGCAAATACCCAACTTTATCTCTCTCCACGGCTTGATACATCTCCTGAAAAAAATCGGGTCCCCCTTTCACTTAATTAACAAGTTAATTTAATAATTGACAATGTATTTTTCTTGGAAACAGGGTAAGAAATTCCAAATATAAGATAATTTAAAAAGGGTTTCCATCTTCCAATAACTTTCTAATGGCTTGTCAATACCTCCTGGTACATTTACTTTGATTTATCATTCACGTTTCTTCCATGCCAGTCAGGAGGTGGATTGAGAACTTAACGTGGCCCTGGAAATATATGAAAAATGGCCTCATGTAGGTTGTGGTAACTTAGCTATAAGCGGGGTCCAACACAAACTGGGGGTTAGCAAATTGTTAGCATTAGCCACAATGGTAATAACCAAGGCCAATGCAGCATGGTAGGCAGTCACAGCACCAGCAGAAGGATCTTGTCCCAGTAGGTGGAGATCACACTGGTAGGCAGCACACCAGGGTGACAAGTACACACATTAAGTGATTACTACTACTTATCCAACAGGGAATTGCAAAGATTAGCACTGACTTGGTAAAAGGTCATTATAAAATAGATCATTCTTACTGTGTTCTCATCCATTGCTAAACACCCACTGATCTCACATTTTTCCTTGCAGTGTAAAAGAAAAAATAAATCACAATGCCTCTGTCTACCATTCCAGTGAGAGATATTAATTACAAGGAGCATCCCAGTGACCCCATACAATGCCCAATGTGCATCCCAGTGACCACCATACAATGCCCATAGCAACCAACCAGGTTCTAGCTATCATTTTGATAGAATATACAGTATTATAAATGATAGCTAGAAGCTCATTGGTTGCTATGGACAACAAACTCTTTAGAAGGTTTTCAACATCTCTCCCTTGTGTATTGCCGCAATGCCATATTGGGCACATATGGTAGTGCCCAAATCTCAGGTTTTCTACCCTCCATGTTGTAATGCCGGTAGGACAAGATGTGCCATTGGAGCTCCTGAACTGGCATGGCCCTGTCCGGCTCAGATTAGGTCAAAAAGAAAAGAAAAAGTCATGTTACCGAACAGTGTTATTAGCTAATATGGGGAGATATTGGTTACACATATAGAGCCTGATTCTGAGATTTACATAAATCTCTGATGTATAATGATCTGCGCATGAGCAGGCACCGCAAAAATGTCCCTCCCAAGATGGTCACCGCCTTAGAGGAGACAGTTATTAAAGATACTAGAGGAGGCCTCATAACTGTCTACTCATTTTTGGAGGGACGCTTTCAGTAGTTTGAAAGCAGGTAGGTATGAACAGCGATGCGGCCCCCCGCCTGGACATTAAAGTACTTGAATCTAGGCAAGGAGAGCGGCCACCGCCTCTGTCCTTCCAGCAGCGCGATCTGCCCCCAGCTCCAGCCAGCACAGACAGCATGGTCAGGTCAGCAAGGCAGAGGAGCTCAGAGTGCAGAGACACCCTCTGCCCCCGCAGAAGGCCGGCACCTTACTGTGGTAATGGCACTACTGTTTTTTCTCCTACATCTGTGTGGTGTGTGAGAGTATGTGTACAGTGCGCTGCTGTGTGAGTGTGTGTGTACAGTGTGCTGCTGTGTGAGTGTGTGTGTGTGTACAGTGTGCTGCTGTGTGACAGGGACACCATTGGGTTGCCAGAAGCGGGGCCCAGTGATGTAAGAGGCCGGGCAGGTGAGCATAGCAGCATCGTGCTGCAGGTGAGATGCTGGGCGGGAGGTGATGGAGTCGCTGCCTTGCTCACTGCTCTCGCTGGCTGTGCCATGTGTGCTGGGGGCCGTGCTGCTAGCCTGTGCCGGGAGCCTCCTTCTCAGCCTCAGTCTGCTGCCCGTGCTCCAGCCCACTCTCATCCTCTCTCTCTGCTGATGTCCGGAGCCCGTTCCTGCCCGCGGTGCTGCGGCTGCCGCTGGGGGGTGGCTGCTGCTGAGCCAGCCCCTTGTCATCCTACGGAGCTCGGACAAGGTGGGCTACATCCTGGAGCGGGGGCCGGAGCCGGACGGAAACCTCTAACCTGGTCAGCGTTCTGGCTCAATTTCCTGCCAACGGACCACATAAGGACCCCTGACCAGGAGCTGCAAAAGGATGCGGCAGGGTCCGCATGCGGTCCGTGGGCCGCAAGTTTAACACCCCTGCTGTATAGTTATTAGCAACAGAAGGGGTGGGGGTAGGAGACAGGGACGGTCAGGAGATGCTGAGTTTTAAAAAGGGGGGAAGCTGCAAGTTAAGTAATTAAAACAGGTAATTGACAAGTGCCGCCAGCAGCGCCCCCTACCTTGCAGCGCTATGGGGGTAATTCCGAATTGTTCGCAGAAGGAACTTTGTTAGCAGTTGGACAAAACCATGTGCACTGCACGGGAGGCAGATATAACATGTGCAGAGAGAGTTAGATTTGGGTGGGGTGTGTTCAATCTGCAATTTAAATTGCAGTGTAAAAATAAAGCAGCCAGTATTTATCCTGCACAGAAACAAAATAACCCACCCAAATCTAACTCTCTCTGCATATGTTATATCTGCCTCCCCTGCAGTGCACATGGTTTTGCCCAACTGCTAACAAAGTTCCTGCTGCGATCAACTCAGAATTACCCCCTATGTGCGGTGCCCCCTCCGCACACACCTAGTTACGGCCCTGATACAAATGTGTCATTACATACAAATGTTAGAGCCGTAGCTAGGTTTGTGCGGAGGGGGCACCGCACATAGCGCTGCAGGGTAGGCAGCGCTGTTGGCGGCATTTGTCAATTATCTGTTTTAATTACTTTTACTTGCAGCTTCCCCTTTTTGAAGCCCAGTATGTCCTGACCGCCCCGTCTCCTACCCTGACCCCTTCTGTCGCTAATATCTATACAACATTCATGAACTCAACTTGAGATTTCTTTGTTATTCAGTCACAATGTCCTTTATTACATTTCAAGATGCTGACATACCCGGGATTCTAACCCATTGCCTGTGGCATTACAGTCAGACAATCTATTCATTGAGCTATCTGCTCTTGCATAGAAAGATAGATAATTCTAAGTTACAGAATTCTAACTATTTGAAGCTTACCTTGTACTTTCTGAAGGGGTGATCAGCATTGCGGCTGAGTAGATCTATGTAGTGTGTAGCTGCAAGAGATTGGATAGGTGGCTGCACACTACATGGATCTGCTCCATTGCAATGCTGATTCTTTTATTAAAAAGTACCAGTAGCTTCATATAGTTCTCATAGTTTTTATGCGGGATCAAATAACTGAATGAGTAGGGTGTTTGATTAGAATTCAACAGGTTACAGGTTTGAATCCTGGGTATGGCAGTATATTGAAATGTGTTATTTAATAAATGGTACCGTATTAGGTCTAATTCAGACCTGATCGCTGGGCTGCTAATTTTGCTGCTCTGCGATCAGTGGTGTCGAGAGAGGGGGGAGAGGGTACAAATTACCTGGGCCCAGGTCTGATGGAGGGGCCCAGTGAGGGTCCAGTAGGGGCCCAGGCCCCCTCCCCCTTACCTGGTAGCAGCAGCTGCAGTCCCCCTTACCTGGCAGCAGCAGCTACAGCTTTTCTCCTCAGCTCAGCACACTCTGCTGTGTACTGGGCTGCAGTGTGGCCTTGGAGGTGCTTAAAATACAATTTTTTTCAGTATTTTTTTCTAAAAGGACATGAACACACCTCCTGTGATTAGGCCACACCCCTTGAAAAGTACCTGGGCCCAGCCCGGCTCTTGACTGCCCTGCCTGTGATCAGATAGTCTCCGCCTACAGGGGGAGTGTAAATTAATTGTGCAAGTGTGCGATCACATGTATAGCTGAACTGTAAAAATTCACTTTATGCAGTCTGTGCGCAGCCCAGGACTTACTCCTCTAGTGCGATGAGAACAGGTTGATCGGGGCCGGAGCTGATGTCAGACACCCTCACTGAAAATGTTTGGGCACTCCTGCGTTTTCCGGACACTCCCAGTAAACGCACAGTTGCCACCCACAAATGGCCTCTTCCTGTCAATCACCTTGCGAACGCCGTGCGATCGGATTTTTCGCACCATCCCGTCACTGACTAGTGATGCCTGCTGTTGCTGTCCGATGCGTGTGCGCATTGCGGTGCATATGCATGCGCAGTTAGGATCTGATCGCCCGCTGTGCGAAAACGCATAGCAGCGATCAGATCTGAATTACTCCTATTTTAACTGAATAACAACAATCTCTCAAGGTAAGTGCATGCATGTGGTATAAAAACGCTTTACTTGCAGTGGTCTATGATGAATGTGTGTGTATTTTATATATATATATGCAAAAAAAGGAAAAAATAGCGCCACTTGTGGTAAGTTAACCTTCACAATTATGTATAATATATGTCCAAAAATACACTCCCTTAGTACAAAGGGTGTCAGCAGGCCCCTAAATAAAAACAGCAGTGGTAAGCTGCTGTAAAAAGTGTTATAGAAACCAAGAATATGGGCACAAGCGACCAATGGTGTCTATAGTAAAGGAACGTAAAAAGATTTTTTATATAGAAAATAAAAGCATATTTATTTTACACGATTAAAAAACACTGATAAAATTTTAGTTTAAGAAAACATGCTTAAGCATAAGAATTCATAAAAAATGTGAACAAAAATATGGTTAAGAGAGAAGAAAAAATCTAAAAGTACAAGGTACACATCAGTTTGCAGTAAATGTGTAAAAAGTGCTTATCTTAGGTTCAGGAGGTTGGTCTGGGAAGGATCATGGAATGTCCAACGCGTTTCGTCCTTCAGGACTTCATCAAGGGTCCTGAAGGACGAAACGCGTTGGGCATTCCATGATCCTTCCGAGACCAAACTCCTGAACCTAAGATAAGCACTTTTTACACATTTACTGCAAACTGATGTGTACCTTGTACTTTTAGATTTTTTCTTCTCTCTTAACCATATTTTTGTTCACATTTTTTATGAATTCTTATGCTTAAGCATGTTTTCTTAAACTAAAATTTTATCAGTGTTTTTTAATCGTGTAAAATAAATATGCTTTTATTTTCTATATAAAAAATCTTTTTACGTTCCTTTACTATAGACACCATTGGTCGCTTGTGCCCATATTCTTGGTTTCTATATATATATATATATATATATATATATATATGTGAAATTGGTATCGGCGTCACTCAGCAGTCTTGTATAACGGTTTAAAAGATGCCTTTATTTACACCTACGTTTCGGGCATACACCCGTCGTCAGGGCAGGACTCACAAACACTAAACAAGTAAGATACATGATATATACACTCAAAACAACACAGAATTAAAACATAAGTGTGCTCACCTGTTCAGCGGTGCTCGGCTTCACCAGGTCCACGCGTCTGTGAAAGCCAATAAAGGAGTTGTTATGCAGGTGGTGACCACAGACCACTTCTCAGCTCCCATGCTTTCTGGCTGATGTTTTGGTCACTTTTGAAAACTGGCGGTGCTTTCACTTTAGTGGTAGCATGAGACGGAGTCTACAACCCACACAAGTGGCTCAGGTAGTGCAGCTCATCCAGGATGGCACATCAATGCAAGCTGTGGCAAGAAGGTTTGCTGTGTCTGTCAGCGTAGTGTCCAGAGCATGGAGGCGCTTTTGGACTACCTGGGATAAGTCCACCGTTGGACCAAGAAGGCAGCAATCGGTTTACTAGAAGCGCCATTAAGGATTTCACCCTCCCTTTTTCAATTTGCTACCAGGAGACGGGCCAGTACATCAGGAGATGTGGAGGAGGCCGTAGGAGGGCAACAACCCAGCAGCAGGACCGCTACCTCCGCCTTTGTGCAAGGAGGAACTGGAGGAGCACTGCCAGAGCCCTGCAAAATGACCTCCAGCAAGCCACAAATGTGCATGTGTCTACTCAAACGATCAGAAACAGACTCCATGAGGGTGGTATGAGGGCCCGACGTCCACAGGTGGGGGTTGTGCTTACAGCCCAACACCGTGCAGGACGTTTGGCATTTGCCAGAGAACACCAAGATTGGCAAATTCGCCACTGGCACCCTGTGCTCTTCACAGATGAAAGCAGGTTCTCACTGAGCACATGTGATAGAGTCTGGAGACGCCAAGGAGAACGTTCTGCTACCTGCAACATCCTCCAGCATGACCGGTTTGGCAGTGGGTCAGTAATTGTGTGGGGTGGCATTTCTTTGGGTGGCCGCACAGCCCTCCATGTGCTCGCCAGAGGTAGCCTGACTGCCATTAGGTACCGAGATGAGATCCTCAGACCCCTTGTGAGACCATATGCTGGTGCGGTTGGCCCTGGGTTCCTCCTAATGCAAGACAATGCTAGACCTCATGTGGCTGGAGTGTGTCAGCAGTTCCTGCAAGACGAAGGCATTGATGCTATGGACTGGCCCGCCCGTTCCCCAGACCTGAATCCAATTGAGCACATCTGGGACATCATGTCTCGCTCCATCCACCAACGCCACGTTGCACCACAGACTGTCCAGGAGTTGGCGGATGCTTTAGTACAGGTCTGGGAGGAGATCCCTCAGGAGACCATCCGCCACCTCATCAGGAGCATGCCCAGGCGTTGTAGGGAGGTCATACAGGCACGTGGAGGCCACACACACTACTGAGCCTCATTTTGACTTGTTTTAAGGACATTACATCAAAGTTGGATCAGCCTGTAGTGTGTTTTTCCACTTTAATTTTGAGTGTGACTCCAAATCCAGACCTCCATGGGTTAATACATTTGATTTCCATTGATAATTTTTGTGTGACCTTGTTGTCAGCACATTCAACTATGTAAAGAACAAAGTATTTAATAAGAATATTTCATTAATTCAGATCTAGGATGTGTTATTTTAGTGTTCCCTTTATTTTTTTGAGCAGTGTGTATATATATATATATATATATATATATATAATGTAGGTAGGGGCATTCTCTGGTATCAATCTTGTCATGCCCTTTCCCCACGAGGCATGTGCCTTATGTCCCCATTGAAGGGGGGGGGGGGGGGGCGCTAGGGGAGGCGCCAATTCTCTCTTTGGCTCAGGGCACCAAAAAGTCTAGTTATGACTCTGACAAATGTACCTCACGTTATATTTCTATCCCCAGTCAAAGGGCTCTGATATAAATTACTCAAACCTGTAGAATCCATGTGACTTCATCAATGTAGGCCTGTTTATCTAGCTGATTAACTGTGAAAATGTAGAACATATTCCATGTGGTGATGATGGCCATATAAAATATGTTAATAAAACGTGTAAATTAGCCGTTTTTGCATCCACTTCAACAAATTCCATATATGTTCAATGTTTACTCAAGCGGGAAATCGATATGCGATAAATATATTGCTTTTCAATTATCACACAATATACTACAATCTTTTAGCAGAACAAATATACTAAAATGTTTGCGGTTATGTGAAATTTAATCTTCATGTTTGTGTCCTATATTTCATGGAATGACCCATAACATCCTATTTCTTGCCTCCCAGTCCCCGGCATCCTGTGAGTTAATGCTATGTCTAAGCGCTGGCTCTTCTGAGCACACGTACTTAGTATGTAAAACACATTTTTGTTAATGAGTATTGTACCTGTCATCTTTGCTCTCTTGAAGATCAGCGAGAATCTAAAATAACCTAGCCACCGGGTGCTCTCTTGCTCTGCTTGAGTTAAACTAACAGATGATATAGCTGGCAGGAAAACATACCCTCCGAGGGAAAACTGTCTGACCACACACATTGGGAGGCTAATTGACAACTCAGTTTTGAGTGCGCTGACAGCTTAGACTGTGGCTTTTCATTTGCTGTGACATGCATTCCAAAAGCCCTGTCACAGCCGCAGACTGCTAGGATACTTGCTATTGCCTGATAAAGAAATGCATGCCTTACAATATAAGAATCATGAAATCCCAATCATCAAAGCCGGGAGTAATTCATAAATCCATACAGGCTAAGAAGGAACCAGGAGATAATGCGGGCATGTCTGTGTGTGTGTGGTAAGCTGGTTCAGTCTGGTTGTGGTCACCATGGATACAAATGATTTGTTCCGGTCTTTTCCTTAAAGCGCTTTAAAGTGTCGCTCTTGTAAGATTTTACTTTGAACAGCTTCACAACATTACTCTTCTTTTCTAGCTCTTAGACCGAAATGCAGCAAATGAGATGTACTGGTTATCACTGTTTATGTTGCAGAGAGAGAGAGAGAGAGAGATAACATTTCCAATAGCTAATTGTGATTCTGGCATGTGTTGTTCTTGGAGCAGGAAAAATGATCCTCTCTTTGTAATCAGAGGCAAAACATGATAGGAAACAGCTGTGCAAAGGCTCCATTAAACATTTCTAGCAACCAACCTATTTGACTGATGCCATTCCGGCATTAGATTAACAGGCTACCAGATAAGAGGCTAATATGACTAGACATATGGGGGGAGATGTACTATGCTTTGGATAGTGATAAAGTGGAGAGATATATAGGACCAGTCAATAAGCTCCTAACTGCCATGTTACAGGCTGTGTTTGAATAATGACAGGAGCTGATCGGTTGGTTCTTTGTGTCCACTTTATCTCTCTCCAAGGCTTAGTACAACATCTGCCCCATGGTGTGACAAATGCCGAAAGTCTCCATCTGTCAGTCATTAGGCACTGGGGTTCAGATGCGTAAGTTCATCCTAGTCGCCCAGAGGCCAGTTGGAGTTTGGTGCCCCCCCCCAAAAAAAATAAAGGTTAGACAAATATGAGGTACATGTGTGTGTGTATATGTATATATATATATATATATATATACACACATATATAAAACAAAAAGTGTCCTTCTGCGCACATCCAGTGTGAATAATCCATTTACAAAACGTCCAGCACCAAGTTCCACTTCGTAGAGTACCGTTTCCCTCTTTAGCTCTAACTAGCAGGGCAGAATCTGTGATATGAACAAATAAATAGGAGGTGCACAATAGTGAAGTATAGTCATAAAACGTGTTAATAAAGGTAAAATACACTCACAAGTAACAAAGTATAAATGGGCATATCACACAATCTAATACAGGACGCTGGGCTCCACGTGCATGCCATTTATAGACAACCTGGAAGCAGGCCACGGTCCAAGCCTTGATCTCAGTGCAGATGATGTCAGTTCCGCCTGCGTCACGCCGTGCCGCCCAAACATGTTTCGTCACTTTTGGACTTCGTCAGTGGGCATGTCTATGCTCCATGCATGGTGATGGTTATATAGAGCCTCCTATAATAAAGTTAACTCTATTGTGGCCAGATCGTCTAATGATGTGCAATTTCATTCAGAATGCCGGTATCCTATATACATTACCAAATTAGAAAACAACATAGCAATATACAGAAATATATACTCTGGGACCTCTGATCATTTATCAGTCATTCATATTCCATAAATTTTTCCCAAATATAATTTTACTCACCCTATGTTATCATATATAGTAAGCACTAAGCAGTCACCATTTTATCGGAGACCATAATCAGTTTTCACGCATATACACATTAAGGGGTATATTCAATAAAGTAGGATCCATTCCGACATGTATTTGTCGGAATGGATCCGACAACCCTTATTCAATCCCATCTTAATTCGACTTTTTCAAGTCGAATTTAGATGGGACGCAGAGGAGGAGAAGGGGGGCGAGCCGCGGGGGGACAGCCGGCGGGCATACAGGGAAGATCAGCGCTACAGTAGCGCTGCAGCAGGATGTCACTCAGCCGCCCGACCTCACGGCAGCTTCCACCCGGCTCCAGCAGCGTGCTGGAGCCGGGTGGAAGCTGCCGTGAGGTCGGGGGCGGCTGAGTGACATCCAGCTGCAGCGCTACTGTAGCGCTGATCTTCCTGTATGCCCGCCGGCTGTCCCAGTCTCCCTGCGGCTCCCCCCCCTTGCCTCCTCTGAGTCCGCATCTCAGTCCGACATCATTTTGATGTCGGACTGAGATGGTTGAAAAGGGGGACAAACCTGTCGGTTTTGGCCCCGTTTTCGACATAAACACGTGTATCGGCAGCTATTCCACCAAATTTATCGACTTGTTGAAAAATTTAGCAAAATACTGAATAGGTCGAATCAGGATTCGACCTTAAAAAGTCGAAAACTGCCGTCTTTTCGACAGATGCCAGTTTTCGACTTCAATTGAATATACCCCTTAAAAAAAGAACTACACTTTATTCAAATTAAAAACTAGAATGACTGCACAAATATTTAAAGCACCCGCAGAGTGGTAGAATACACTAGCATTATTTAAAATTAATTTTCTATAAAAAAAACATTAGCTTACACACACACACACACACACACACACACACACACACACACACACACACACCTTACAGAATTATATAGATAGCACTCTCAGCCAGTCTACAGGGACCAGAGGATGCAGCATGCAGAATCAGAATTCTCTGGCGGGTCCCATTACATGAACCAGCTGCAGCGTAGGCTGAGCCGTACCGGCCAGTAGTTGTCCTGTCCCCTTTTGCAGGTGTTAGCAGGGCTCCTGGGACAAAGCCAATTTATTCTCTTCAGCATCAACGGGTGCGCCGCAGAGCTCCATAGGACCACACAGGTGCTGCTCTACATGCAGGTTCCCATTCAAGGCTTGGAGCCCAGTCGCAGGCGACTCCATTGCCTCTAGGAGTTACACCCCTGCTGGGACTGAAAGGGAACTCCATCAGGTTGAGTTGTCCACGCACGTGTTGAGAAGGTCACCATCATATTAGAACATGTCCAAAAATAAACAAATTGAATATGGCTGCTCTTAATCTTTATGTAAAAGCATTCTTTGATGCTGAATGATGTTAGCTCAAGAAGGTCAAAAACAATCAAATTCTCTGTTAAAATGGCCAGCAGCAGCATTTGAAGCATTTATTCAAGTCCTAAGTCAGGAACACTGATAACATCAGTCTAACTTCATAGTACTGTGAAGAAGGCAGTAGGAAGGAGGAATAGCATGGCAAAATATTCACTGTGGTACCATAGATGTCTGACAAAAACAATTAACATATTTAATTACTGCATACTACATTCTTTCTGAGGCAAACATGACAGAAATATAAAATGGTTGTCTTTGTAATCTTCATTTTAATGATTACTCCTTTTTCATTATACAGTACACAAAATTAAGTAAGGATGTCATCTCTCTGTCCAGTTCCCACATATAAGGGTGTGTACACACGGTGAGATCCTTGCTATGCCTGATTTTTACTTGCGATTTCCCTTGAACTCCCTGGAGCCCAGATAGCACAGATTTTGACTAACTTTTCTTGAGATATGGACTATGTGTGCTTACGATTTTGGCTTATGTGAGATTTTGCCTTATATGAGATGTCATTGACATGTGAGATGAACTAGATAGTACACCGATCTAGCAAGGATTGACTTGCCTGCACAGTCTATCTTTTCTTGCGATGCCGACCTGGCGGGACCGCGCATCGGGATTGAATCGGGATCGCAAGGTGACTTTCACCTTGTGATCTGCACTAACTGTTCTTGAGATTTTGACTATATAGTCAAAATCGAAAGAAAATATCTCACCGTGTGTACACACCCTAAGAATAACCTTTGTCAGGGATGACTTTTGGGAATAGTTTGAGTTCCAAATTCAAATTTTTGGACCCATGTTAAACACCCATGTCTTCCTGATATTTCAACAAATGATTTATTCTTTTGCTTTGGAATACAGTATGTTGGATTGAGGCCATGTGGAGGTTGGACTAAACTAAAGAGTCGTACAGTATATTTGAAAAGCTGTTGTATCAGATAATTTCAATTTTCTTCTGGTTTACAGAGCAAAATAATATGGGGCAATACGGATAGTGTAATGGTTAGCATTACTGCCTCACAGCACTAAGGTCATGGGTTCGATTCCCACTATGACCCTAATTGTGTGGAATTTATATATTCTTCCTGTACTTGCGTGGATTTCCTCAGGGTACTCCGGTTTCTCTTACAATCCAAAAATATACTGGTAGGTTAATTGGCTTCTGACAAAATTAACCCTAGTATGAATGTGTGTATGTGGTAGGGAATATAGATTGTAAGTTCTACTGGGGCAGGGACTGATGTGAATGACCAGATAGTCTCTGTAAAGTGCTGCTAAATATGTGCTCGCTATATAAATAACTGCTAATATATAATAATATATTCTCCTCTCACTTCTTCCTCTTGGGACACAGATTATCACTCTGTAGTTCAAGGACTATTGTATTGGATACTATACTTCATAGCACACTGTAACATTCTTGGCAACGTTTCCTCCATCTGCTATAAAGATCTAGCAAATACATAGATACCTACCTGCCTCAAAGAGACTAAAGGGGGGTACTCACGGAGCGATATTCTAAGCAATCCGACTAGATTGCTTAGAATTTGAGCATTATCGCTCCGTGTGTACCCCCGATAGTGATGCGCAGCCCAGCGCATCGCTATCCCTGCTGCTAGATTGGCCTGCCGTGCTGGCCAATCTAGCGGGTTGCTCACTTCACCCGCTGGGTGAAATGAGCGCCCCCCCGTCTCCCCCTGCACGCTCAGCACAGATCGCGCTGTGCTGAGCGGCGGGAGAGATGTGTGCTGAGCAGTTCGCTCAGCACACATCTCTCTCGCATCGGCCCGTCTATATGGGCCTTAACAGAACCTTGCTCATTCTCAAGGAGGTAGGTGTGAAAGACTGTCTGCACACAGACATTCTGTCTGCTGCCAATTACTGCTCAATGCATACCTCAGTGCCCTTTATCTACACAGCTTCATGACCAGAAGGTATGGAGAGCAAAGATTAACATTTTAAGGCTAAATCTGTGGTGAATTAATACATACTGTACATATGTCAAAGTACCATGGCTGCCAAACACAGAAAATGGTACAGTATGTACAGTGGTGACTTCTTCAATGAGAACACTAAAATCGCTCATTACCATGAGCCGGAAGTAATGTCATCCGAGTTGGACACATGTTCGGGTTGCCATCTGAACTCAGGCATTTTTTTAAAGCGGCACTCATTTGCAAGGCATGGTTTGCCTTGTAAATGATTTGCTGTTTAAAAAAAATCCAAGGCTGGCATTCTTTTGGAGGATCCACAAAAACTCATTTATTCACAGCCCCTCAACCAAATACTTGGTAGTTATAGTACGCTGTTAGTGGAGTAAAAAATATAATTATCTGCTTTTGGGAGTAAATGCAAGGAGGCTTCTCAATAACATTTCAAAAAGTTTTCATCTCATGAACACCACCAATAGTTTGATGCAATAAAATCCATGCTTTTGCAGACCACAAATCAATAGGCTTCAAAAATCTATCACTATATATTCCTATGAACTGATAGAAATAGCAAAGAATATAATACTAGAAGGAACTTCTATTTGCTGGAATTCCCTCCACAGTTTGCATGTGAAAAGTCCCACAATCACAGCAGCATAATGCTCATTGCCGGTATTTACAGAGAAGTTCTAAAATATTCTGAGGGGGAGATGTACTAAGTATTGGAGAGTGATAAATTGCATGGTGATAAAGTACCAGCCAATCAGCTCCTAGCTGCCATGTTACAGGTGGTTTTTGAATAAATAGCAGTATTGAACACTTTTGGGTTTAACTTCTCACTAGAAGAAACAGCACATCTCTTGCCTACAGTGGTCTAATATTAATAGCGAACATCAATGTATTTGCAATAAATAGAAATAATACATTACAATACAGTTATTGTAATACACAACAAATCATTTACACCATGTTTGTTTTAGTGCTGAGTTAATAGGCCTGATGTTACCCCCCAAATTACGCTTATGAGCTGAGATATTTAATCACTGATCCGGTCAGCAGCAGGCACCCTGATTTATATGGGATTGGGCTAATGTTACTTCTAGAGTCAAATTGTTTGGCTTGGATTAAAATAATTAGTTTAAGACATACTTGCCTATCTGACCCTCTCCATGAGGGAGAAACTGCTCTGTTCCTGGACCTTCCTGGTAATGTATGATTGCCATCACCTGTGGCGAGCTAGTTAATTGATAAGAAAGGTGTTTCACCACAGGTGATGGCAATCATACATTACCAGGAAAGTCCAGGAACAGAGCATTTTCTCCCTCATGGAGAGGGTCAGGTAGGCAAGTATGGTTTAAGACTCAGTAAAGTAAGAAGCACCTGTTTTCATCCAGGAGCTCTAAGGATGGGTACACACTTGTCAATGCACCTGAGATGTGACATCGTGCAAGATTTTCCCCCACAAATGATATCGATCATACACACCGAATATAATTTGCTATACTGGATGACGGCATCCGGCCACATCCGGTCTTTTACAATATCTTCAGATTTCAAGGTAAAAACTAAAGATATTGTACATCATTAACAACCCTCAGGATCTCGCATCTATAATGATATAGTGCACCATACTTGCCTACCTGACCCTCCCCATGAGGGAAAAAATGCTCTGTTCCTGGACTCTCCTGGTAATGTATGATTGCCATCACCTGTGGTGAGCTAGTTAATTGATAAGAAAGGTGTTTCACCACAGGTGATGGCAATCATACATTACCAGGAAAGTCCAGAAACAGAGCATTTTCTCCCTCATGGAGAGGGTCAGGTAGGCAAGTATGTAGTGCACAGGTTCTCAAACTCGGTCCTCAGGACCCCACACGGTGCATGTTTTGCAGGTCTCCTCACAGAATCAAAGTGACATAATTAACTCCGCCTGTGGACCTTTTAAAATGTGTCGGTGATTAATTAATACACCTGTGCACCTGCTGGGTTACCTGCAAAACATGCACTGTGTAGGGTCCTGAGGACCGAGTTTGAGAACCACTGATATAGTGAATACACACTGGACGATGTGAACGATATATCATACAATCCGCCAGATCGGATGGTATATCGGGTGCATATCACCAAGTATGTACCCAGCCGTTGAATGACCAAAAACACAGAACTGAGTTATGGTCAAGGTGTTTTCCTCATTTTCATGGCATCACGCAGCTTGATTAGAAGATAGTTCTATTAAAAGCTTAAAACCCTCTTTTTCTGCCGAGACACCAGAGTGCTTAATGTAATCTTTTATTCCGCCTTCATTACTAGGAGATCTAATAGTGGGCCCCTTGCTCTGCTGGGCTTAGATTAAATGCCCCTTGTACACTTGTATTAAACAGCTTTACCTATTGTAATATAAATCGCATTGTTAGCAAAGAAAAGGAGGTACATATAACAGATAATATCTTAGTTCAAGAACAATAATGGACTCTCCTACTGCAACCTTGAGGGGCAAGAAAAAAAGATACATGCAAAAACTGTGTTATCTTTTTAAGATAAAGATACCTACTTTAACATCAGCATGATTATGTAACACATAGACTTTACCAAACTTTCTCTGCAAACATTTTGCATGGATCATTGGGCTGAGCTCTTACTTAAAATGCTAGGCACGATTATAGCTATGTAATACTTGGGTTTCTAAGAAATCAGCTCTTGTTAGTTGTGTGTGAATTAGCTGCTTGATCAAGAGCAGCTGAAGGGTAAAACCTGAACTTGCACACTGCACACCCTACACCCATATTTAATTACATCTTCAGAGTGTCATGTTGGTCGGTCTGCTGCTGCAGCAGAAATTACTTGAAAAACGACACAGTGGCCATTCTACTGGTGATTTACACATGCTCAGCAGAGATTTGTAGAGGGAACATGGCAAGCGCCATGTTTCTGGGGACCTGCAATCTGCCAGAGAGGAGGGAGTCTCCAAACTGGCCACCTCCTTTCTAAAAGCGCCCCCTGCGGGGTGTAATATACTGTAGATGAATAATATAAATATATAATATAATTATAATCCAGATACATAGAATTAAATATGGATTCTAAGCAGAATCACAGTTTTAATATTCTAATTACCTTACTAAACATTAAATTTGACTGTTACAGTAGCTTGACCAAATCTCGTCAGTTTTATAAACCTGCACCATATTACATTTGGTTCTTAGTTTCTTGCATTAGACGATGTACAATAAGTTGAGCTCTTACATGAAGTCAGCTCCTGTCATTTTTCAAACACACCCTGTAACATGGCCATTAGGAGCGATTGGCTGGTAATTTATCTCTCTCCACTTTATTACTCTCCAAGTGATGATGCATCTAGCCCATGCTTCCATGACATTACCAGTTCTTCCAGCTGGCAGACATTTGTAACACTGAAATGTCATTTTCCTAGAATGTATACATACATCTGATAATAGGTTTGATGCACTGGCGTTTCTATAATGGGTGCAGTGTGTGCGGTGCACACGGGCCCCTGAGTCCAGAGGGGGCCCCTACCGCACACGCTGCACCCATTTTGTGAATACTCACCCCTCCGGAGTCCCGCGCGACGTCCACGGCGGTGTTAAAACTCAGAGAAAATGGCCCAGCGACCATTTTCACGGAGTTCTGCGCATGTGCAGTAGAGAAATATCACGGAAAATGGCCACCGCGCCATTTTCCCGGGGATCTGGGCATGCACAGTAGAGTCTGAGCACTCTAGTGCTCAGACTCTCACCGCTGCCGGCAGAGTGGAGGGGGCCCGAATGAAGGAGGCTGCACCCGGGTCTCCTCCTCTCTTAAAACGCCACTGGTTTAATGGGTTGCTTTATAACAACTGGCACCTTTAAAGTACAGTAAGTATGACAACTTTTAAGGGTTAAAAGCATGTTGGGTCACATGGATATCACTTTTTTCTGTTTCTAAATAAAAGAAAAAAGACAAATATTTACAGTGTGACTGTTGGGTACCATTTATCACTGGGGCAATGAAAATCAGATGTAAGCCTTGGCAAAATGTATGCGTGTCCACAACTCTGGGTGTGGATTGTTCAATGTGGGCGTAAGTTACACAGCCAATTAAATATCTAAAAAAATCCCCTGATATGTCAAAGAGCTACAATCAGTTGTGACTCGCATTCAATTCCAGGTGCCCAAGAGCATTTTACGGATAATCTTTTGAATGTAAAATACCTGGTCTTACTTTCCTTTAAAACTGTCCCCTTTTATAAAATGATGCACAGACCAGTATGGGTAACGACATGTACATCATATGGTGGTGGTCTCAGTAGTACATCTCCATCATCTCTAGTGGGCCGCTCTTCTCTTCTCAAATGTCTGAGGCCCAGTACATGAGCAACAGCGTTGGAGCAGGGATCCTTGGTGCTCTGTGCCGGTCCTGCCCCCCGAACATGTGATACCACGCGAGGAGGAGGAAGAAGAGTGTCCTTCGTATACTCGAAGCTGTACTGCAGCAGTGCTACTGGACACAGGGCGCCATTCCAGGTACCCTGCTAGCCAATATGCAGGGTCTTTGGGGCAGTGGCGGTGTCGCCCCAGGGCCCTGAACCCTGATATATGTCGCCTCTTGCGCACCCCTCCCTAAGGACCTGATGAGCAGTGTAGGCCCATTTATAGTTTCAGCTTTGAAGCAGAAACCCCAAACCGAGATCCGTTACATATGATCAGAGGACCAGAGAAGAGGCCTCTGTAGTGTATAGGTAGGCGTCGCTGTGCCTGGCCTCATGGCCGCAGCACCCCTGCAACAGCTATGGTTCCACCCCTGAGTAAGAAATCATCTGCTGCATTACAAGTCTCTGTATGGCTACATAATGTGGACTAGCATGCCCCTATATCATAATTATCTGTGGTATATTTAGCTGTCACAGTCATAATTATCCAGGCACTTGCATAGTTTACAATTATAGGCAATATTAAGAGACATAAACCATTGCAATTCCTGATCCTGCAATATGTGCACAATATGAATATGTAGTGGTACGCCTGTGACCAATATGGAAATGGTGCACAATGTGGAAGTGGTAAGTCTGTGTATAATATTAAAGCAGTGAGCCTATGCACAATATGGAAGTGGTAGGTATGTGTATAATATTAAAGCAGTGAGCCTGTGTACAATATGGAAGTGGTAGGTATGTGTATAATATTAAAGCAGTGAGCCTGTGTACAATATAGGGATGTGCACCGGAAATTTTTCGGGTTTTGTGTTTTGGTTTTGGATTCGGTTCCGCGGCCGTGTTTTGGATTCGGACGCGTTTTGGCGAAACCTCCCTGAAAATGTTTTGTCGGATTCGGGTGTGTTTTGGATTCGGGTGTTTTTTTTTACAAAAAACCCTCAAAGACAACTTAAATCATAGAATTTGGGGGTCATTTTGATCCCATAGTATTATTAACCTCAATAACCATAATTTCCACTCATTTTCAGTCTATTCTGAACACCTCACACCTCACAATATTATTTTTAGTCCTAAAATTTGCACCGAGGTCGCTGGATGGCTAAGCTAAGCGACACAAGTGGCCGACACAAACACCTGGCCCATCTAAGAGTGGCACTGCAGTGTCAGACAGGATGGCACTTCAAAAAAATTGTCCCCAAACTGCACATGATGCAAAGAAAAAGAGGCGCACCAAGGTCGCTGTGTGACTAAGCTAAGCGACCCAAGTAGCCGACACAAACACCTGGCCCATCTAGGAGTGGCACTGCAGTTTTCTAGCGAGAGGATGAGTGCTTCCATCCTCATGTGAATCTGAACCACTAGCCATGAACATAGGTCAGGGCCTCAGTCGTTCCTTGCCACTCCGTGCCGTAAATGGCATATTGGCAAGTTTACGCTTCTCATCAGACGCTTTCAATTTTTATTTTTGGGTCATTTTACTGAACTTTTGTTTTTTGGATTTTACATGCTCTCTACTATGACATTGGGCATCGGCCTTGGCAGACGACGTTGATGGCATTTCATCGTCTCGGCCATGACTAGTGGCAGCAGCTTCAGCACGAGGTGGAAGTGGATCTTGATCTTTCCCTATTTTAACCTCCACATTTTTGTGTGGAATTATATGCCAGTATCAATAGCAATGGCCTACTACTATATATACTGTGCAAAACTGAAATGCACCACAGGTATGGATGGATAGTATACTTGACGAATGACGACACAGAGGTAGGTACAGCAGTGGCCTACTGTACAGTAATGATATATATTATATACTGGTGGTCAGCAAACTGTGCAAAACTTAAATGCACCACAGGTATGAATGGATAGTATACTTGACGACACAGAGGTAGGTACAGCAGTGGCCTACTGTACCGTAATGCTATATATTATATACTGGTGGTCAGCAAACTGTGCAAAACTTAAATGCACCACAGGTATGGATGGATAGTATACTTGACGACACAGAGGTAGGTACAGCAGTGGCCTACTGTACCGTAATGCTATATATTATATACTGGTGGTCAGCAAACTATGCAAAACTTAAATGCACCACAGGTATGGATGGATAGTATATTTGACGACACAGAGGTAGGTACAGCAGTGGCCTTCTGTACCGTACTCCTATATATTATATACTGGTGGTCAGCAAAATTATGCACTGTACTCCTACTATATACTACAATGCAGCACAGATATGGAGTGTTTTTCAGGCAGACAACGTATACTGGTGGTCACTGGTCAGCAAAACTCTGCACTGTACTCCTCCTATATAATACAGCTGCTCCCCAGTCCCCACAATTAAGCAGTGTGAGCACAGATATATGCAGCACACTGAGCACAGATATGGAGTGTTTTTCAGGCAGACTACGTATACTGGTGGTCACTGTCAGCAAAACTCTGCACTGTACTCCTCCTATATAATATACTGGTGGTCCCCAGTCCCCACAATAAAGCAGTGTGAGCACAGATATATGCAGCACACTGAGCACAGATATGGAGTGTTTTTCAGGCAGACAACGTATACTGGTGGTCACGGTCAGCAAAATTCTGCACTGTACTCCTCCTATATAATACAGCTGCTCCCCAGTCCCCACAATTAAGCAGTGTGAGCACAGATATATGCAGCACACTGAGCACAGATAAGGAGCGTTTTTTTTTCAGGCAGAGAACGGATAAAACTGGTGGTCACTGATCAGCAAAACTCTGCACTGTACTCCTCCTATATTATTAGTATACAGCTGCTCCCCAGTCCCCACAATTAAGCAATAAGCAAGCACAAATATTTGCATCAACAATACACGGAGAGGACGCAAGCCACGTCCTCTCCCTAACATTTCCAATGCACGAGTGAAAATGGCGGCGACGCGCGGCTGCTTATATAGAATCCGAATCTCGCGAGAATCCGACAGCGGGATGATGACGTTCGGGCGCGCTCGGGTTAACCGAGCCATACGGGAGAATCCGAGTATGCCTCGGACCCGTGTAAAATGGGTGAAGTTCGGGGGGGTTCGGTTTCCGAGGAACCGAACCCGCTCATCACTAGTACAATATGGAATTGGAAAGTCTGTGCATACTATTAAAACAGTGAGACTGTGTACAATATGGAAGTGGTAAGCCTGTGCACAATATGGAGGTGGTGATCATGTGCACAATATGGGAGTGGTAAGTCTGTGTATAATATTAAAGCAGTGAGCCTGTGTACAATATGGAAGTGGTAAATCTGTGTATAATATTAAAGCAGTGAGCCTGTGTACAATATGGAAGTGGTAGGTATGTGTATAATATTAAAGCAGTGAGCCTGTGTACAATATGGAAGAGGTAAGTCTGTGTATAATATTAAAGCAGTGAGCCTGTGTACAATATGGAAGTGGTAAATCTGTGTATAATATTAAAGCAGTGAGCCTGTGTACAATATGGAAGTGGTAAGTCTGTGTATAATATTAAAGCAGTGAGCCTGTGTACAATATGGAAGTGGTAAGTCTGTGTATAATATTAAAGCAGTGAGCCTGTGTACAATATGGAAGTGGTAAATCTGTGTATAATATTAAAGCAGTGAGCCTGTGTACAATATGGAAGTGGTAGGTATGTGTATAATATTAAAGCAGTGAGCCTGTGTACAATATGGAAGTGGTAAGTCTGTGTATAATATTAAACCAGTGAGCCTGTGTACAATATGGAAGTGGTAAGTCTGTGTATAATATTAAACCAGTGAGCCTGTGTACAATATGGAAGTGGTAGGTCTGTGTATAATATTAAAGCAGTGAGCCTGTGTACAATATGGAAGTGGTAAGTCTGTGTATAATATTAAAGCAGTGAGCCTGTGTACAATATGGAAATGGTAAGTCTGTGCATACTATTAAAACAGTGAGACTGTGTACAATATGGAAGTGGTAAGCCTGTGCACAATATGGAAGTGGTGATAATGTGCACAATATGGAAGTGGTGATAATGTGCACAATATGGTAGTGGTGAGCCAGTAAGCTATATGGAAGTTGTGAGCCTGTGAACAATATGGAAGTGGTGCACAATATGGAAGTGGTAAGCCTGTGCACAATATAGAAGTAGTGATCCTGTGCACAATATAGAAGTAGTGAGCCTGTGCACAATATGGAAGTTGTAAGCCTGTGCACAATATGGAAGTTGTAAGTCTGTGCACAATATAGAAGTAGTGAGCCAGTGCACAATATGGAAGTTGTAAGCCTGTGCACAATATGGAAGTAGTGATCCTGTGTACAATATGGGAGTGGCGAGCAAGTGCACTATATAGAAGTGGTGATCCTGTGCACAATATGGAAGTATTGATCCTATGCACAATATGGAAGCAGTGATCCTATGCACAATATAGAAGTAGTGAGCCTATGCACAATATGGAAGTGGTGAGCCTGTGCACAATATGGAAGTTGTAAGCCTGTGCACAATATGGAAGTAGTGATCCTGTGCACAATATGGGAGTGGTAAGCAAGTGCACTATATGGAAGTGGTGAGCCTGTGCACAATATGGAAGTAGTGATCCTGGGCACAATATAGGAGTGGTGAGCAAGTGCACGATATGGAAGTGGTGAGACTGTGCACAATATGGAAATGGTGAGCCTGTGCTCAATATGGAAGTGGTAAGCCTGTGCACAGTATGGAAGTAGTGATCCTGAGCACAATATGGGAGTGGTAAGCCAATGCACTATAGGGAAGTGCTAATAATAATCACATAGCACACTCATGATACTTCTCCAGGCAGCAGTGAAAGTTATCACTCACGTGAAGGAGCAGAATGTTGACAAGGATAGCCATGTACAGTAAACTGATGTACAGTAATTTGCAAAACAAAGAGTAACATCTTTGGAATCTGCGATGTGTGTGGCATGTCCTACACATATCAATATAGTCATAAATTCTAGATATAATGATACATCTATTAACATCATTAAAATGATATTTCTAGCTTTTATTATGTGACTGCCTGACCTATGAAGATGGAATGTTTGTTATTGCTATCTGCATAACTTGCACATCAAGACATCACCCCGAGCAACATAGTAAACATGGCCTGTTTGCTATTATGTCACTACCTGAAATTTTGAAAACTGAGTGGAAAGAAAATGAGCAAAAGTTCACAGTGGTTACATAGTTAATTGCCAATCCATTGACTGGAGTCTTGTGACATAGGGAGTTCTTTGTTTGCACTACACAGTGTCTATCATAGACACTAATGATCTCTTGTACGCACTGTGCAAGCAAATTCTGGCTAATTATGTCAGGACTGGTGTCTGTGGAAGAAGGTCAGGAAGGAGAGAATACATTCAAAATAGATCAACTGTTATTTAAAATAAGCGCGTGTGTGTGTGTGTGTGTATGTATGTATGTATGTATGTGTGTAGATAGATATATACACATACACATGTGTGTGTTATCAGTTTGATATGTTCATTGTTATTACAATCAGAATAAAAACAAGTAATACTTATTTTTTTGTGTGTTTTTGCATTAGATTTTTGTAACCGTGTATGAAAAAAAAAAAACGACTTTCTTTTCTCCCAAAAGAATTGCTTAGGTCATCTTCTGGAGGTGATTGTCAATTCTTTTCTACCTGCCCTTTTCCATGTACAGGAAAGACAGAGAGAAATAGGCGGATGACACTGACTTAAAAATGATGGATGGACAGAGAAAATAAAGGAAGTGAACAGGAAAGAGAGAGAATTAGAATGAGAGTAAAAAAAAAAGAAAAAATGATTGAAACCCCAGTGGAGAGAACAAGACTTTTTTTTTCTCAATTTCCCTTGAATCCTTGCAATAATTAGCTGCAGTAAAATGAATATTAGCCTATGCCTAAATGACTTTCCAGCATGTTACCTTGCGTTGACCCAGCAGAGCTAAACCAATTATTTTTTGAACTTCATGGCTTTAAATAATCCTCTGTTTTAAAACTCCCTTTACCCCTCAGCTACTTAACCGTAGGCCCGGCTGCCCTAAATCCCTTTCTTATACTTTGTAGCTTTTTAAGCAAGGCCTCTCTTTAAGCAGACATAATCCTTTCTCTGTAGAAAACATGAAAGACCTTGAACAAATCAAGATTTCTCCATGGAGAATTCAGCTAATCCTGTGCTTAGCTCCTAACAAGAAAATCCATCTTTCTACCAAGTACCCCATTACTAGGACTAATGCCTGACTAGAATAATAAGCAAATTATTGTGCTTTAATTGTAGCATTGCTCCGTCACATGGAAAATTCAGAGAAGAATGTTACTCTAGACTTCTTTTGGAAAAGACAGGTCACGCCTTTTGTTTTTGCAACAGATTATTATTATTTAAAATTAGACAAATTTGACTGACTTTAAAAACACAGTGCGTACGCTGTTACTTGATTAGAACACAGCAGCTAGTTATTTCTGCCATATAAGATTGCGGTGGGATGATGATTATAATTCATTACATGTACCGTGGCGCATAGTTTATTCATGTCACCGTGGTTACATTCAAGTTCGAAGAGAGCACACAATACAGCCCTTAGATGTCTAAGGCTGCAAAGACTCGGCAAGCCAGTGAAAGAGAGCAGTGCATTGTGGGAAGAAGTCCTGCTGAGTTCAGTTCACAATGTGAATGTGCTTTTCATATATAGGATCTAAACCGGTAATTGACTGTGATGTGATGATCAAAGAGCTCTTTATTGATTTGATTCTATTAAGTGTATTAGGCATCATTTGCTATTTTCCAATCATGTTCTGATATTGCAAATTCTATTGTTTTTCGTATATTTTTTTTTTTCTAATTTCAGTTGAGAAGGGCGTTCATTATATATGTAGATGGCGGAAAGTTTATAATTGGATGCAAATTTGCATAGCTGCTATAACTCCCACACCTCCAAGCTTTCCTGACAGACTTAGAACATGTATAATTGTTTTGCTATTTGACAACAACTGCAAAATAGTAAGAATACACCTAAATAATAACAGCATGCAATCTATTGTGGCTTAAGGGCAGAAGTTTCTTCTTTGTTGTAGATTAGCATTAGGTATGTGTGTGAGTAATACCAATTATTTTTTAAAGGAAATATTGGGATGGTAATAGCTTGAACAACAATTATACAGTATAATACACAGCTCAACATGAGTATTGTATATATCTAAATGTAGGTTTCCAAAACCTTTGTGTGCTAATTATTTACCATCCTGTACACTCTGTTGGGTTTGTTGTATATGAAAAGATATGATAATATATATATATATATATATATATATATATATATATATATAAATAAAAAAATCACTTGTATCTACTTTAACTTATTCACTTGTGAAGCACAGTATATTGCTTCTGTGCACACACTAGGGGGTAATTCCAAGTTGATCGCAGCAGGAATTTGTTTTAGCAATTGGGCAAAACCATGTGCACTGCAGGGGGGGCAGATATAACATTTGCAGAGAGAGTTAGATTTGGGTGGGTTATTTTGTTTCTGTGCAGGATAAATACTGGCTGCTTTATTTTTACACTGCAATTTAGATTGCAGATTGAACACACCACACCCAAATCTAACTCTCTGCACATGTTAAATCTGCCCCCCTCTGCACTGCACATGGTTTTGCCCAACTGCTAAAAAAATTTCCTGCTGCGATCAACTTGGAATTACCTCCTAAGTCTCCACTAGATGGCGACCCATGCCTTTGAAATGAAATACAGTACTGATAGCTTGAGGACACTTCTGGAGACGCTGAGTGTGAGAACAAAGCATTAAAAGGGTAATATGCTGCATAACCTTGAACACTCACTGAATCTTTCCCCGAATGTGATGAGAGCTGATCAGACAATCCTTCAAAACCAGAATGTATGCAAACAACATTAAAGCTATAGTACATTATGCACCGGCCTCCAAATGCTCTTAAATTAACAGTGAGTGGTTCCGAAAGCATTAATTTTCCTAATTTGAATTCAAGTTGGTGCTTAATTTTATCTTCAGTGAATTGCAACCAGATAACATCTCTTTCAGTGTGTCTGCAAGTGCTATAAAGAGCAAGTATCCATGCAGTTTAGCAGTAAACCACAGTGATGGTACAGAGGAAATGCAGCCTCTGATAATATTCAATTACCACCTAATTTGTGTAAGCATTAGAAAGGTAAATACCATCTTTATGAGAGCAAACCTGTAGCACATTTATTTACACGGTACTTAGAAAAGAAGATATATTAAAAGTTGTATTGTGTAGCTGGACTTACGCTGTTATAGTCCAGGTTTAGGCAGTCTGACTTCACAGCTTTAAATGGTGCCACCCAGCTGGCCACTGTTCTACAAAAAGTGAAATACATGATGTTTAGCTATGGCATAGATAAATATGTACATTTTCTTACTATGGCAAAGTAATGTAATACTTTTTCTAAAAACAAAATGCTGACGTTTGCATACAGATGTGTCCTCTTATATCCTTGCTGCAGTCACGTTAAAAAATGTCCCTTGAAGTCACGCCATGCCGTAGCGGGACTCAGTAGTGGTGAGTGTCTTTTTTTTCTCTTTTTTTTACAGGAAAATGTATCTTAGATGCAAAATAATGTAATACGACGCACAACTATCTTCTGCTAATTAAAATGATATACAGCATACCTACAGTATATTCCGTGTGTAATTGCGGCTCTATCTGCATCTGAAATTAAACGTTACAGTGTTTTCCATGAAAACACTGTAGCATAGATTTTTGTATGCAAATACAGTCGCAGTCACACACAGAATATAGACATGCTGCATATCATTTTATTCAGCAGAAGCTGATTGTGTGTACTATTACATTAATTTGCATCTAGGATGCATTTTCACGGAAATAACAAAAAAAAAATAAGAATTTACTTACCGATAATTCTATTTCTCGGAGTCCGTAGTGGATGCTGGGGTTCCTGAAAGGACCATGGGGAATAGCGGCTCCGCAGGAGACAGGGCACAAAAAAGTAAAGCTTTTACCAGATCAGGTGGTGTGCACTGGCTCCTCCCCCTATGACCCTCCTCCAGACTCCAGTTAGGTACTGTGCCCGGACGAGCGTACACAATAAGGGAGGCAATTTGAATCCCGGGTAAGACTCATACCAGCCACACCAATCACACCGTACAACTTGTGATCTAAACCCAGTTAACAGTATGATAACAGAAAGAGCCTCTTAAAGATGGCTCCTTAACAATATAACCCGAATTTGTTAACAATAACTATGTACAGTATTGCAGATAATCCGCACTTGGGATGGGCGCCCAGCATCCACTACGGACTCCGAGAAATAGAATTATCGGTAAGTAAATTCTTATTTTCTCTATCGTCCTAAGTGGATGCTGGGGTTCCTGAAAGGACCATGGGGATTATACCAAAGCTCCCAAACGGGCGGGAGAGTGCGGATGACTCTGCAGCACCGAATGAGAGAATTCCAAGTCCTCTTTTGCCAGGGTATCAAATTTGTAGAATTTTACAAACGTGTTTTCCCCCGACCACGTAGCTGCTCGGCAGAATTGTAATGCCGAGACCCCTCGGGCAGCCGCCCAAGATGAGCCCACCTTCCTTGTGGAATGGGCCTTAACAGATTTAGGCTGTGGCAGGCCTGCCACAGAATGAGCAAGTTGAATTGTGTTACAAATCCAACGAGCAATCGTCTGCTTAGAAGCAGGGGCACCCAACTTGTTGGGTGCATATAGTATCAACAGCGAGTCAGATTTTCTGACTTCAGCCGTCCTTGAAATGTATATTTTTAAGGCTCTGACAACGTCCAACAACTTGGAGTCCTCCAAGTCGCCAGTGGCCGCAGGCACCACAATAGGTTGGTTCAGGTGAAACGCTGATACCACCTTAGGGAGAAAATGCGGACGAGTCCTCAGTTCTGCCCTATCCGAATGGAAGATTAGATAAGGGCTTTTATAAGATAAAGCCGCCAATTCAGATACTTTCCTGGCGGAAGCCAGGGCCAGTAACATAGTCACTTTCCATGTGAGATATTTAAAATCCACCTTATTCAATGGTTCAAACCAATGGGATTTGAGGAAATCTAAAACTACATTTAGATCCCACGGTGCCACCGGAGGCACCACAGGAGGCTGTATATGCAGTACTCCTTTAACAAAAGTCTGTACCTCAGGAACTGAGGCCAATTCTTTTTGGAAGAATATTGACAGGGCCGAAATTTGAACCTTAATAGATCTCAATTTGAGACCCATAGACAATCCTGATTGTAGGAAATGTAGGAAACGACCCAGTTGAAATTCCTCCGTCGGAACACTCCGATCCTCGCACCACGCGACATATTTTCGCCAAATGCGGTGATAATGTTTCGCGGTGACTTCCTTCCTTGCCTTAATCAAGGTAGGAATGACTTCTTCTGGAATGCCTTTCCCTTTTAGGATCTGGCGTTCAACCGCCATGCCGTCAAACGCAGCCGCGGTAAGTCTTGAAAGAGACAGGGACCCTGTTGTAGCAGGTCCCTTCTCAGAAGTAGAGGGCACGGGTCGTCCGTGACCAACTCTTGAAGTTCCGGGTACCAAGTCCTTCTTGGCCAATCCGGAGCCACTAGTATTGTTCTTACTCCTCTTCACCGTATAATCTTCAATACCGTTGGTATGAGAGGCAGAGGAGGAAACACATATACTGATTTGTACACCCAAGGTGTTACCAGTGCGTCCACAGCTATTGCCTGTGGATCTCTTGACCTGGCGCAATACTTGTCCAGTTTATTGTTGAGGCGAGACGCCATCATGTCTACCATTGGTCTTTCCCAACAGTTTATTAGCATGTGGAAGACTTCTGGATGAAGACCCCCCTCTCCCGGGTGAATATCGTGTCTGCTGAGGAAGTCTGCTTCCCAGTTGTCCACGCCCGGGAAGAACACTGCTGACAGTGCTATTACGTGATTCTCCGCCCAGCGAAGAATCTTGGCAGCTTCTGCCATTGCACTCCTGCTTCTTGTGCCGCCCTGTCTGTTTACATGGGCGACCGCCGTGATGTTGTCCGACTGAATCAACACCGGTTTTCCTTGCAGGAGTGGTTCCGCCTGGCTTAGAGCATTTTAGATTGCTCTTAGTACCAGAATGTTTATGTGAAGAGACTTTTTCAGGTTCGTCCATACCCCCTGGAAGTTTCTTCCTTGTGTGACTGCTCCCCAACCTCTCAGGCTGGCGTCCGTGGTCACCAGGATCAAATCCTGTATGCCGAATCTGCGGCCCTCCAATAGATGAGCCTTTTGCAACCACCACAGAAGATATACCCTTGTCCTTGGCGACAGGGTTATTCGCAGGTGCATCTGAGGATGCGACCCTGACCATTTGTCCAACAGATCCCTTTGGAAAATTCTTGCATGGAATCTGCCGAATGGAATTGCTTCGTAAAAAGCCACCATTTTTCCCAGGACTCTTGTGCATTGATGTACAGACACCTTTCCTGGTTTTAGGAGGTTCCTGACAGGTCGGATAACTCCTTGGCTTTTTCCTCGGGAAGAAAAACCTTTTTCTGAACCGTGTCCAGAATCATCCCTAGGAACAGCAGACGTATCGTCGGAAAACAGCTGCGATTTCTTGGAATATTTAGAATCCAGTCGTGCCGTCGAAGAACTACTTTAGATAGTGCTCTTCCGACCTCCAACTGTTCTCTGGAACTTGCCCTTTTTAGGTCGTGCAAGTAAGGGATAATTTAGATGCCTTTTTTCTTTGAAGAAACATCTTTTCGGCCATTACCTTGGTAAAAAGGCCCGGGGTGCCGTGGATAATTCAAACGGCATCGTCTGAAACTGATATTGACAGTTCTGTACCACGAACCAGAGGTACCCTTGATGAGAAGGACAAAATTTGGACATGGAGGTAATCCTTGATGTCCAGGGACACCATATAGTCCCCTTTTTTCCGGTTCGCTATCACTGCTCTGAGTGACTTTATCTCGATTTGAACCTTTTATGTAAGTGTTCAAAACATTTTAGATTTAGACTATGTGTCACCAAGCCGTCTGGCTTCAGTACCACAATATAGTGTGGAAAAATAATACCCTTTTCCTTGTCGTAGGAGGGGTACTTTGATTATCACCTGCTGGATATACAGCTTGTGAATTGTTTCCAATGCTGCCTCCCTGTCGGAGGGAGCCGTTGGTAAAGCAGACTTCAGGAACCTGCGAGGAGAAGATGTCTCGACTCTCCAATCTTTACCCCTGGGATAATACTCGTACGATCTAGGGGTCAACTTGCGAGTGATCCCACTGCGCCCTGAGACTCTTGAGACTACCCCCCACCTTGAGTCCGCTTGCACGGCCCCAGCGTCATGCTGAGGACTTGGCAGACGCGGTGGAGGGCTTCTTTTCCTGGGAAAGGGCTGCCTGCTGCAGTCTACTTCCCTTACCTCTATGTCTGGGCAGATATGACTGGCCTTTTGCCTGCATGCCCTCATGGGAAAGGAAAGATTGAGGCTGAAAAGACGGTGTCTTTTTTAGCTGAGATGTAACTTGGGGTAAAAAAGGTTGGATTTCCCAGCTGTTGCTGTGGTCCCCAGGTCCGATGGACCGACCCCCAAATAACTCCTTCCCTTTATACAGCAATACTTCCATCTGCCGTATGGGATCTGTATCACCTGACCACTGTCGTGTCCCTGACATCTTCTGGGAGATATGGACAACGCACTTATCTTGATGCCAGAGAGCAAATATCCCTCTGTGCATCTCACATACATATATATAGAATGCATCCTATTAAATGCTCTACATGAATAAAATATTTTCAGTCAGGGAATCCGACCAAGCCAACCCAGCACTGCATCTCCAGGCTGATGGCGATCGCTGGTCGCAGTATAACCACCGTATGTGTGTATATACTTTTTAGGATATTTTTCCAGCTTCCTATCAGCTGGCTCCTTGAGGGCGGCCGTATCTGGAGACGGTAACGCCACTTGATAAGCGTGTGAGCGCCTTATCACCCTAAGGGGTGTTTCCCAACGTACCCTAATTTCTGGCGGGAAAAGGTATAACGCCAATATTTGCTATCGGGGTAACCCTACGCATCATCACACACTTCATTTTATTTTATCTGATTCAGGAAAAACTACAGGTAGTTTTTTCACTCCCACATAATACCCTTTCTTGTGGTACTTGTAGTATCAGAAACACGTAACACCTCCTTCATTGCCCTTAACGTGTGGCCCTAATGAGAAATACGTTTGTTTATTCACCGTCGACACTGTATTCAGTGTCCGTGTCTGTGTCTGTGTCGACCGACTGAGGTAAATGGGCGTTTTTTAAAACCCCTGACGGTGTTTCTGAGACGCCTGGACCGGTCCTAATAGATTGTCGGCCGTCCCATGTCGTCAACCGACCTTGCAGCGTGTTGACATTCTCACGTAATTCTCTAAATAAGCCATCCATTCCGGTGTCGACTCCCTAGAGAGTGACATCACCATTACAGGCAATTTCTCCGCCTCCTCACCAACATCGTCCTCATACATGTCGACACACACGTACCGACACACAGCACACACACCGGGAATGCTCTGACAGAGGACAGGACCTACTAGCCCTTTGGGGAGACAGAGGGAGAGTCTGCCAGCACACACCAAAAACGCTATAATTATATAGGGACAACCTTATATAAGTGTTTCTCCCTTATAGCATCTTTTATATATATACAATATCGCCAAAATCAGTGCCCCCCCTCTCTGTTTTAACCCTGTTTCTGTAGTGCAGTGCAGGGGAGAGCCTGGGAGCCTTCTCTCCAGCTTTTCTGTGAGAGAAAATGGCGCTGTGTGCTGAGGAGATAGGCCCCGCCCCTTTTGCGGCGGGCTCGTCTCCCGCTATTTTTGAAGTTAGGCAGGGGTTAAATATCTCCATATAGCCTCTGTGGGCTATATGTGAGGTATTTTTTGCCTCTAATAAGGTTTTTATTTGCCTCTCAGAGCGCCCCCCCCAGCGCTCTGCACCCTCAGTGACTGTTGTGTGAAGTGTGCTGAGAGGAAAATGGCGCACAGCTGCAGTGCTGTGCGCTACCTTTAGAAGACTGCAGGAGTCTTCAGCCGCCGATTCTGGACCTCTTCTGTCTTCAGCATCTGCAAGGGGGCCGGCGGCGCGGCTCCGGTGACCATCCAGGCTGTACCTGTGATCGTCCCTCTGGAGCTTGATGTCCAGTAGCCAAGAAGCCAATCCATCCTGCACGCAGGTGAGTTGACTCCTTCTCCCCTCAGTCCCTCGCTGCAGTGATCCTGTTGCCAGCAGGAATCACTGTAACATAAAAAACCTAGCTAAACTTTCTCTAAGCAGCTCTTTAGGAGAGCCACCTAGATTGCACCCTTCTCGGCCGGGCACAAAAATCTAACTGGAGTCTGGAGGAGGGTCATAGGGGGAGGAGCCAGTGCACACCACCTGATCTGGTAAAAGCTTTACTTTTTTGTGCCCTGTCTCCTGCGGAGCCGCTATTCCCCATGGTCCTTTCAGGAACCCCAGCATCCACTTAGGACGATAGAGAAATATGCTTGGTGCTACCAAATCACAGGGCACTCACGCATTATGTGTAACGTGACTTGTAGCGCATGGAGCAAAGATGTAAGTGGGCACATCTGTATGATTTGAAATTATAGAGGATGGTTTTGCGCTTCTGGTGGAAGTATAATTAGTTTGCACAGATCACTTATAGTTAATTCATTGACTCTGCTTAATTCAGTATGGGCAAAGACCATTCCACCTCATGATAAATAGAAACAGCAAATGTATGTGATAAGTGTGGGAAAACAAAGCTTGGAATGACTCAGTCCTATGACTATGTTGGGACTCGCACATATGAGGTCCATATCATAGCTATAATGGTTGGAATATATGTAATGCCAAGCTATGCAAGATATTACGTCTGACACTGTGCATCGCGCTATAGTGCATGTGCTTGCCATCACATAGGCAAATCACAGTTTCCAGCTGCCTCTGCAGCTGATCAAGAGGGTAGGCGCAGGCCACATAAGACAAGGTACAATTGGAAGCGATCACCATTTGGTCATGGGGAGGTCCCTAGAGGATGGCTGACAGAACTGACATGCACTGCTGAGGTGCCATTGGCTGTAGCTGTGTGTGTGTGCAGCATTTCAGAGACCAAATCAGTGAGGTGGAAGTGCCTGAGGAGAATTTGATTAGTGCAACAGCATACCTGGATCTGATGGCTGCTCTTCCCTGACACAAGCGCTGATATCTAGCTGGACTGGCTGAGAGATCTCCCTGGTGATGAGGTGTCCTGGGGAGGTAGCCTAACTGAACCACTGTGAATGGATTGGAGAAGGACAGGAGGGACTACTGCCAGTGCCCGGAGGCAGTGTCCAGATCAGGGAAGGATTGAACTCGACGCTCCCTCAATTCAGCAGTGTGTTGGGAACCAAGAGCTCCATGATAGCAGTGAAATGGGTCAGAGATCCTTACAAGAGAGTGGGATGCGACTGAGGAGCAGGTCTGTTATAATACTATGCACTGCATCACTCATTGGTTATATCCTCAGACTGAAGCAGGCCTTGGAGAGAAAGTCGTATCATAAGTGATAGGGAGAAAAGTGTAGCAGAAACATAACTGGCCTCTATCAATTCCAATATGTGAGAGGAAAGCTGTATTAACATCAATAAGTAAATACAGGAGAGCATTGGAAACATTGGGACCAGAGACTAATACTGTATGTTGACAAGCTGCTAATTTAAACTGTGACTTTGCAGGCCGTTCCTCACTCTGTATTCATATCATACAAGTACTTTGACTACTGTGTATCCATAACTTACAATTACTGTGACTCTGCAGTGAGTGTTGATTTTTTAGAAAATGGTTCAAGTTAATAAATAATACTATTAAACTGTAGTTTTTGTACAACTTCATCAGTATGGATCACGATAATCAGTCGAGATAAGAGCAGAAGCAGCAAGCAAATACTAGCGCTGCAGCTGCTGCAACCAGTCATGATGACAATCATGATGACAATACTAGTCCTTCAATGTCATCTAAAGCCATTGCTTAAGGCCATAGAGGATTTACATCTAAAATAAAAAAACAATATACAGTGGTCAAGAAAAAAAAGCGTCTGCTAAAGGGAAAGTGTAGTGCAGACAACATAACATTGGCAACATGCCATTCACCACATGCAGTGGCAAGGAAAGACTCAGGCCTTGGCCTTTATATATGCAAATTGAACAGGGAAGGGGTGGTCCTGCACACTCTAGGAGCTGCAGGTGGGTTCGGTGTAGATGTAACTCACCCAGAATGACACAATATAAGATCAAGAGAAACATTGTGATTACAAGTGCTCACAAAGTAGGATGTACAAATGAGAAATAAACAAAAGTCAATAGTACATGTATCCTCCTCTTAAATCCAGATTGTAGTCCTCAATTCAAATACAGTCCTTTGTAGTTGTACTCTCGATAAGGGTTGACCCGATGTGTGAAAATAAGCAAAAAGACAACACAATGGTGTAGTTCAGAGGTTCTCAAACTCGGTCCTCGGGGGCACACACAGTGCATGTTTTGCAGGTAACCCAGCAGGTGCACAGGTGTATTAATTACTCACTGACACATTTTAAAAGGTCCACAGGTGGAGCTAATTATTTCACTTGCGATTCTGTGAGGAGACCTGCAAAACATGCACTGTGTGTGCCCCCGAGGACCGAGTTTGAGAACCTCTGGTGTAGTTTGTCATAAAAAATGGGGGATTTCTAAAACACTCTTATTTGTTCACAAGGTTCCCAGTATGGATTGCTAGCTGATGTTGATCCCTCAACCCCTTATATTATTATAAGGTAGCGTACCGTACTCACACAATAACGTTGTGCTTTCCACATATAAAGATATCTTTTGTGGTGAATCTTCAACCCAATTCTATCACCTTATCCCTGTGGTCACCTCTAAACTGTGTACAACTGAAGAAAGGGTGCGTACTGAAACTCACAGGTATGCAAGTAGGCTGCTTCTCATAAAGGTTTCTTTCAATGGCTCCCTTTGTAGCAGACCTCCTTCATTTTGTATCTAAAGGTTAGGTGGGGTTCATGGTATACAGTATATCTGCCCCACCTGCACTGCACATGGTTTTGCCCATTAGAGACAAATTGTTGCTGCTGCAATCAGGTCTGAATTAGGCCCTAAAACGGAGATCCCTGTCCTCTTCCCATCCCCTATATGGCGATGACATGCCTCCATTTGTTCAGATGGAGCCAATTGCAGCTGCCTTCTCACCTCCAAAACACAGCATCAGACTGTCAATCAATGGCAGTCTGATGCCGGCCTGCATGCGCAAACAGGTCATGAGAATGTGCCAAGTACTGAAAATCTGTACTTTATGCCGATGGTATCACGTGCAACTGGACCAAAATGACCCCCTATATGTCACTCTATTGAAGAGTACCTTTCCTATGTAAACAATATTGTGAGAGATTACTCTACCTATTGTTAAAGAAAGGGTGAAGTATACTTAGTAAATTTACTGTATAGTTATTTATGTATCTGAAGAGAAAAAGCTACACTGTTGGGTAATATATTTCTCTTTAGGTGTTTGTACTGTTTAATACTGTATGTCATGTTGTTGCTGTATTATCGGTGTTTAAAGCCAGACAGGGCAACTCCTGTAAAATAGTTCCAAATAAAACTGAATTTATAGTAAAAACCTGTGTTGGTCTGGGGTCAAGTTGTCTACACCTCTCTGCTAGGGAAGAAAGAGACAGCACGTTTGTTTTGATTGATAGGACCTACCTGACCCATCGGACACTGTAGTTGGAGAGTGCTCCATGTATGTAATGATATCTATTTTATTTATTTATTTTTTGTTTGTTGTGAACCCTTTACAGCCTTTGGACAACTCTGCAAATTGCTAAAGACACAACTTAAAGTTCTGAAAAAGTTACAGTATACAAATATCTATATTATTATATTTAAGGAAAGTCCAGTGATGTTCCTCTGCAGTACTCCAGGTTAATCATTTGTAGAGTTCAAGATCATGTACTTTATGTTTATTTTGTCTGACAGTAAGAAATAAAATAATCTGCCTACAAGGCCAGTGCTAGAATCTTTATTGCTCTAGACAGGGCCGGTGCAAGGTTTCTCAGCACCCAAGGCAAACCTTCTGACTACTGCACCTACCTGCCCTTCAGTTGAAAGACATGCTGCTGCTCTCCCCCACCCCCGATATGTTGCATGGCTGCTCACCTCCCCCCATCTCCCCAGTCTATGTGGCTGCCTGTTGCTCTCACCTCCCCAGCCTATGTGGGTGCCTGCTGCCCTCAGCGCCCCCTCCTCTGTTAAATGCCTACTCCCACCATCTGTGTGCATGCTGCTGCTTGTTCCCCCAGACTGTGTGCATGCCTGCTGCACATCTCTGCCTCCCCCCCCCCCCCCCACCCCACACACACACACACACACACACACACACACACACACACACACACACACACACACATACTGCTGCTCTTCCCCTCTAACAAATGCAGAGAGTGCACTGCGCAGCCACCTTACCTGCAGGCTGCAATGCAGAGTTGGGACTGAGTAGTCTGTGCAACAGGAGCTGTCAAAGTTACTGCCTGTGCCAGGTGGAGGTGGAGCTGGAGGCTGCAATACGGGAGCTTGGCAGTCGGGTAATGGAAGATACGAGTGCCGGGGGGATTGTGGCTGCTGTGAGAGGTAGGACCGTGCTTCCTTTTTCAGGCAGCTATAGCAGGCCGCCCCCTCAGGTCCCGGCGCCCCTAGGCAGCTGCCTAAAGCTGCCTAGTGGAAGCTCCGGCCCTGGCTCTAGAGAGCAAGAGAAAATAACATATGTAACATGTAGCAGGTCACAGAAGCAATGTAACACATGCAGCAGATTCCAGATAGAGCATACCTCCCAACATAACCCTCTCTAGGAGGCACACCATGCTCTGCTTCTGGACTTTCTTTATTTATGATTGTCTGCACCTGTGTTGAACAGGATAATGGATAAGAGAGGTGTTTCAGCACACAGGTGATGGCAATCATACAGTAAGAGGGAAGACCAGGAGCAGAATATTCTGTCCCTCCTGGAGAGGGTCATGTTGTGAGGTATGAGATAGAGCACCACACATGCATTGGGTCACAAACATAGTGTCAGTGCCATTTCTAGGGACTGTACGGGACGCCCGCCGTGGCACTTTTCCCCTGCCTCTACTGCTCCCCCTCCTCTGTGACATAGTACTCTGCTCGGGGGGGGGGGGGGAGTTTTGCGGAATGACGTGTTTGCATCGTGACGTGATGACGAAATGAGTCATTTTGCAATACTCCCCACCCCCGAGCAGAGTAATATGACAGGGAGGAGAGGCGAGCGGGAAAGTGGAAGAGCGAACAGGGGGCCATGGGAGTTGGCAGGCGGGAGCTGTCTCTTGGGCTGGGCTGTACACTCTCACCACTGGTAAGTAGCATTACACGCTCTCTAGCAACTAGCATTACACACCCCTGGCAGTGGCAGCTAGCATTACCCCCGGCAACCAGCATTACACACCCCTGGCAACTAGCATTACCCCTGGCAACCAGCATTACACACCTCTGGCAACTAGCATTACCTCTGGCAACCAGCATTACACACCTCTGGCAACTAGCATTACCTCTGGCAACCAGTATTACACACCCCTGGCAACTAGAATTACCCCTGGTAACCAGCATTACAGCCCCTGGCAACTAGCATTACCACTGGCAACAAGCATTACAAATCCCTGGCAACTAGCATTATGTAACATCCAGTTAAGTATATCTAGGATGGTTAAGTAAGTTGATAACTCATTTACCACCTGTTCTCCTTTACCTGGTGGTCGTAGTTTCTTCCTTTTATGTAGGTTCCTTGAATCTTCCACAGAGAGAGGTGGGGAGAATGGATCAACACGGAGACATATACCAAGGACTTTTGAACTACAGTACAGTTATAATTTATTGATGAAAGCCTTCTAGTCAGTAAAACTTTGAAAGGCTGGTGAACACTAGTTTTCTCACTTTAGCTTGCAATTACAGTGGTTTACAATTTTACCATAAATCACACATAAAACAATAAACTTGTTTTATTGTTCTGAGTCTCCTTTTCTGCAGGAACAGTGCAAGTTTACCTATATCAGAGATTCGGATTGATAACACCTCTAAGTATAACATAAACATCTATATATCTGAACTATTTTCTTGCAATACTGATAATAGCAGAAACTAGATTCATTACCAGAATTAGACTAAATCAATAGTCTAATTCTGGGGGCATTATACACAGGTGCAGCAGTATGAACTCCTGGAAATTAGGTGAGTTTTGATTAGAGATGTGTGGAAAGGATACACAGGTGAGGCACTGCCTCACCTGCCATAGACTTTTTACTCCAGAGTTTTGGCTAAAAAAAACTATTAGAATAATGCAAAGAAGATATTTCAAACAAATTTTTTGTATTTTTCATATACTTTACGCAGTCAAAACTCTGGCACAAACGTTAGTATGACAGGAAAGGGTCTGCCTCACCTGCCTCACCCCACCGCACACCACTGGTAGGTATGTATGTATGTATGTATGTATGTGTGCATATATATATATATATATATATATATATAGTGGAAGTATCCTTCCCCACCTGTAGCTCAGGTGTTAGCAGCGAAGGAAATGAGGCGGCACTCCGTGGACTTATGCAAAAAAAAGATATTTGTATTCAAAGCATAGTGACAACAAATAACATCGTGTCAAACAAAACAAAATGCAGGTATCTTACAATGTTTCAAGGCATGGCAGCCTTTTCATCAGGTAAGCAGACCCTGGTGCTGTGAAAAACAGAAACCTAGGTTCTTTATTTTCTGTTTTTCACAGCACCAGGGTCTGCTTACCTGATGAAAAGGCTGCCATGCCTTGAAACGTTGTAAGATACCTGCATTTTGTTTTGTTTGACACAATGTTTTCTCTAACGTCCTAAGTGGATGCTGGGGACTCCGTAAGGACCATGGGGAATAGCGGCTCCGCAGGAGACTGGGCACATCTAAAGAAAGCTTTAGGACTATCTGGTGTGCACTGGCTCCTCCCCCCATGACCCTCCTCCAAGCCTCAGTTAGATCTCTGTGCCCGAACGAGAAGGGTGCACACTAGGGGCTCTCCTGAGCTTCTTAGTGAAAGTTTTAGATTAGGTTTTTTATTTTCAGTGAGACCTGCTGGCAACAGGCTCACTGCATCGAGGGACTAAGGGGAGAAGAAGCGAACTCACCTGCGTGCAGAGTGGATTGGGCTTCTTAGGCTACTGGACATTAGCTCCAGAGGGACGATCACAGGCCCAGCTTGGATGGGTCCCAGAGCCGCGCCGCCGGCCCCCTTACAGAGCCAGAAGGCAGAAGAGGTCCGGAAAATCGGCGGCAGAAGACGTCCTGTCTTCAACAAGGTAGCGCACAGCACTGCAGCTGTGCGCCATTGCTCTCAGCACACTTCACACTTCGGTCACTGAGGGTGCAGGGCGCTGGGGGGGGGCGCCCTGAGACGCAATAAAAACACATTGGATGGCAAAAAAATGCATCACATATAGCTCCTGGGCTATATGGATGCATTTAACCCCTGCCAGAATCCATAAAAAAGCAGGAGAAAAGTCCGCGAAAAAGGGGCGGAGCCTATCTCCTCAGCACACTGGCGCCATTTTCCCTCACAGCTCCGTTGGAGGGAAGCTCCCTGTCTCTCCCCTGCAGTCACTACACTACAGAAAGGGTTAAAAAAAAAGAGAGGGGGGCACTAATTGGGCGCAGTATTAACTATACAGCAGCTATAAGGGGAAAAACACTTATATAAGGTTATCCCTGTATATATATAGCGCACTGGTGTGTGCTGGCAAACTCTCCCTCTGTCTCCCCAAAGGGCTAGTGGGGTCCTGTCCTCTATCAGAGCATTCCCTGTGTGTGTGCTGTATGTCGGTACTTTTGTGTCAACATGTATGAGGAGAAAAATGATGTGGAGACGGAGCAGATTGCCTGTAATAGTGATGTCACCCCCTAGGGGGTCGACACCTGAGTGGATGAACTGTTGGAAGGAATTACGTGACAGTGTCAGCTCTGTATAAAAGACAGTGGTTGACATGAGACAGCCGGCTACTCAGCTTGTGCCTGTCCAGACGTCTCATAGGCCGTCAGGGGCTCTAAAGCGCCCGTTACCTCAGATGGCAGATATAGACACCGACACGGATACTGACTCCAGTGTCGACGGTGAAGAGACGAATGTGACTTCCAGTAGGGCCACACGTTACATGATTGAGGCAATGAAAAATGTTTTACACATTTCTGATAATACGAGTACCACCAAAAAAAGAGGTATTATGTTCGGTGAGGAAAAACTACCTGTAGTTTTCCTGAATCTGAGAAATTAAATGAGGTGTGTGATGATGCGTGGGTTTCCCCCGATAACAACGGATAATTTCTAAAATGTTATTGGCATTATATCCTTTCCCGCCAGAGGTTAGGGTGCGTTGGGAAATACCCCCTAGGGGGGATAAAGCGCTCACACGCTTGTAAGGGCTCTACCTTCGCCTGAGATGGCCGCCCTTAAGGATCCTGCTGATAGAAAGCAGGAGGGTATCCTAAAAGGTATTTACACACATACTGGTGTTATACTGCGACCAGCAATCGCCTCAGCCTGGATGTGCAGTGCTGGGTTGGCGTGGTCGGATTCCCTGACTGAAAATATTGATACCCTAGATAGGGACAGTATATTTTTGCCTATAGAGCATTTAAAAGATGCATTTTTATATATGCGTGATGCACAGCGGAATATTTGCCGACTGGCATCAAGTCTAAGCGCGTTGTCCATTTCTACCAGTAGAGGGTTATGGACACGTCAGTGGTCAGGTGATGCGTATTCCAAACGGCATTTGGAATTATTGCTTTATTAAGGGAGGAGTTATTTGGGGTCGGTCTTTCAGACCTGGTGGCCACGGCAACAGCTGGGAATTCCACGTTTGTACCCCAGGTCGCCTCTCAACATGAGAAGACGCCGTATTATCAGGCGCAGTCTTTTCGTGGACAAGCGGGCAAAAGGTTCCTCATTTCTGCCCCGTGACAAAGGGAGAGGAAAAAGGCTGCAGAAATCAGCCAGTTCCCAGGAACAGAAACCCTCTCCCGCCTCTGCCAAGCCCTCAGTATACGCTGGGGCTTTACAAGCAGAATCAGGCACGGTGGGGGGCCCGTCTCAATGAATTTCAGCGCGCAGTGGGCTCACTCGCAAGTAGACCCCTGGATCCTTCAGGTGATATCTCAGGGGTACAAATTAGAATTCGAGACGTCTCCCCCTCGCCGTTTCCTAAAGTCGGCTTTACCGATGTCTCCTTCTGACAGGGAGACAGTTTTGGAAGCCATTCATAAGCTGTATTCCCAGCAGGTGATAATCAAGATACCCCTCCTGCAACAGGGAACGGGGTATTATTCCACACTGTTGTGGTACCGAAGCCGGACGGCTCGGTGAGACCGATTCTAAATCTAAAATCTTTGAACACTTACGTACAGAGGTTCAAATTCAAGATTGAGTCACTCAGAGCAGTGATTGCGAACCTGGAAGAAGGGGACTACATGATGTCTCGGGACATCAAGGATGCTTACCTTCATGTCAAAATTTACCCTTCTCACCAAGGGTACCTCAGGTTTATGGTACAGAACTGTCACTATCAGTTCAGACGCTGCCGTATGGATGGTACACGGCACCCCGGGTCTTTACCAAGGTAATGGCCGAAATTATGATATTCCTTCGAAGGAAGTGAATTTTAGTTATCCCTTCCTTGGACAATTCCCTGATAAGGGTAAGATCCAGGGAACAGTTGGAGGTCGGTGTAGCACTATCTCAGGTAGTGTTGCGGCAGCACGATTGGATTCTCAATATTCCAAAATCGCACCTGGTTCCGACGACGTGTCTTCTGTTCCTAGGGATGATCCTGGACACAGTCCAGAAAAAGGTGTTTCTCCCGGAGGAGAAAGCCAGGGAGTTATCCGAGCTAGTCAGGAACCTCCTAAAACCGAGCCAAGTCTCAGTGCATCAATGCACAAGGGTTCTGGGTAAAATGGTGGCTTCCTACGAAGCAATCCCATTCGGCAGATTCCACGCAAGAACTTTCCAGTGGGACCTGCTGGACAAATGGTCCGGATCGCATCTTCAGATGCATCAGCGGATAACCCTGTCACCAAGGACAAGGGTGTCCCTCCTGTGGTGGTTGCAGAGTGCTCATCTTCTAGAGGGACGCAGATTAGGCATTCAGGACTGGGTCCTGGTGACCACGGATGCCAGCCTGCGAGGCTGGGGAGCAGTCACACAGGGAAGGAATATCCAGGGCTTATGGTCAAGCCTGGAGACATCACTTCACATAAATATCCTGAAGCTAAGGGACATTTACATTACAATGCTCTAAGCTTAGCAAGACCTCTGCTTCAAGGTCAGCCGGTGTTGATCCAGTCGGACAACATCACGGCAGTCACCCACGTAAACAGACAGGGTGGCACAAGAAGCAGGAGGGCAATGGCAGAAGCTGCAAGGATTCTTCGCTGGGCGGAAAATCATGTGATAGCACTGTCAGCAGTATTCATTCCGGGAGTGCACAACTGGGAAGCAGACTTCCTCAGCACGACCTCCACCCGGGAGAGTGGGGACTTCACCCAGAAGTCTTCCACATGATTAAAAACTCGACAGGTATTGCGCCAGGTCCAGGGACCCTCAGGCAATAAGCTGTAGACGCTCTGGTAACACCGTGGGTGTACCAGTCAGGGTATGTGTTCCCTCTTCTGCCTCTCATACCCAAGGTACTGAGATTGATAAGATGGAGAGGAGTAAGCACTATATTCGTGGTTCCGGATTGGCCAAGAAGGACTTGGTAACCGGAACTTCAAGAGATGCTCACGGAGGATCCGTGGCCTCTACCTCTAAGAAGGGACCTGCTCCAGCAAGGACCCTGTCTGTTCCAAGACTTACCGCGGCTGCGTTTGACGGCATGGCGGTTGAACGCCGGATCCTGAAGGAAAAAAGGCATTCCGGATGAAGTCATCCCTATCCTGATCAAAGCCAGGAAGGATGTAACCGCAAAAACATTATCACCGCAGTTGGCGAAAATATGTTGCGTGGTGCGAGGCCAGTAAGGCCCGACGGAGGAAATTCAACTGGGTCGATTCCTACATTTCCTGCAAACAGGAGTGTCTATGGGCCTGAAATTGGGGTCCATTAAGGTTCAAATTTCGGCCCTGTCAATTTTCTTCCAAAAAGAACTAGCTTCAGTCCCTGAAGTTCAGACGTTTGTAAAAGGGGTACTGCATATACAGCCTCCTTTTGTGCCTCCAGTGGCACTTTGGGATCTCAATGTAGTTTTGGGTTCCAAAAGTCACATTGGTTTGAAGTTTGAACCACTTAAATCTGTGGAGTTAAAATATCTCACATGGAAAGTGGTCATGCTGTTGGCCCTGGCCTGGGCCAGGCGCGTGTCAGAATTGGCGGCTTTATCCTGAAAAACCCCTTATCTGATTTTCCATTCGGACAGGGCGGAATTGAGGACTCGTCCTCAGTTTCTCCCCAAGGTGGTTTCAGCGTCTCACCTGAACCAACCTATTGGTGGTGCCTGCGGCTACTAGGGACTTGGAGGCCTCCAAGTTGCTAGACGTTGTCAGTGCCCTGAAAATATATGTTTCCAGGACGGCTGGAGTCAGGAAATCTGACTCGCTGTTTATCCTGTGTGCACCCAACAAGCTGGGTGCTCCTGCTTCTAAGCAGACTATTGCTCGTTGGATTTGTAGTACAATTCAGCTTGCACATTCTGTGGCAGGCCTGCCACAGCCAAAAATCTGTAAATGCCCACTCCACAAGGAAGGTGGGCTCATCTTGGGCGGCTGCCCGAGGGGTCTCGGCTTTACAACTTTGCCGAGCAGCTACTTGGTCAGGAGCAAATACGTTTGTAAAATTCTACAAAATTGATATCCTGGCTGAGGAGGACCTGGAGTTCTCTCATTTGGTGCTGCAGAGTCATCCGCACTCTCCCGCCCGTTTGGGAGCTTTGGTATAATCCCCATGGTCCTTACGGAGTCCCCAGCATCCACTTAGGACGTTAGAGAAAATAAGAATTTACTTACCGATAATTCTATTTCTCATAGTCCGTAGTGGATGCTGGGCGCCCATCCCAAGTGCGGATTGTCTGCAATACTTGTACATAGTTATTGTTACAAAAATTGGGTTATTATTGTTGTGAGCCATCTTTCAGAGGCTCCTCTGTTATCATGCTGTTAACTGGGTTCAGATCACAGGTTATACGGTGTGATTGGTGTGGCTGGTATGAGTCTTACCCGGGATTCAAAATCCTTCCTTATTGTGTACGCTCGTCCGGGCACAGTATCCTAACTGAGGCTTGGAGGAGGGTCATAGGGGGAGGAGCCAGTGCACACCAGATAGTCCTAAAGCTTTCTTTAGATGTGCCCAGTCTCCTGCGGAGCCGCTATTCCCCATGGTCCTTACGGAGTCCCCAGCATCCACTACGGACTATGAGAAATAGAATTATCGGTAAGTAAATTCTTATTATTTGTTGTCACTATGCTTTGAATACAAATATCTTTTTTTTGCATAAGTCCACGGAGTGCCGCCTCATTTCCTTCGCTGCTAACACCTGAGCCACAGGTGGGGAAGGATACTTCCACTGCATTATCATTAGGAAGGCACCCTGGCATTGATTTATCCATTTTTTCTGAGTGCCGGATGTTTTCTGTTATATATATATATATATATATATATACATACTGTGTATATATATATATGTGTGTGTGTGTATATAAATATATGTATATATGTGTGTGTGTGTGGAGTGTTCTGAAAAAAAAAGTATGTACTGCATTTCGTTGTCTTTTATATCACACATTTCTTAGCAGTCATACCCAGCATTAGAACCCATGAACTGTTACACTGACAGCAGACACTTTACTGATGGAGCTATTTGCTCCTGTACAGGAAGACTAAAAATTCTAACTATATGAAGTTACGTGTAATTGTCAGAGAACTAACTTTATATAGTTAGAATTCTCATATTTCGGGTGTAGTACGGTATGCCGGCGCTCGGGTTCCCGGCGACCAGCATACCGGCGCCGGGAGCCCGACCGCCGGCATACCGACAGCGTGGCGAGCACAAAGGAGCCCCTTGCAGGCTCGCTGCGCTTGCCACGCTGCACTCGCCACGCTGCGCTCGCCACGCTGCGGGCACGGTGGCGCGCTACGCACGCCACACTATTTTATTCTCCCTCCCGGAGGGTCGTGGACCCCCACGAGGGAGATTAGTTGTCGGTATGCCGGGTGTCGGGATTCCGGCGCCGGTATACTGTGCACCGGGAACCCGACATTTGGCATACAGAAGACCACCCCATATTTCCTATACAGGAGAAAACAGCTTCATCAGTAAGGTGTCTGCTTCCAGTGTAATAGGTCGTAGTTTCTAATCCTAGGTATGTCAATTGTAAAATGTGTATCTACAGTATAATAAAAAGGGTGTGATTTATAAGGTGCAGGGACCAGTGAGGAAGTCGGCCACTTAAAAGATAGTGGCAACTATTAATTAAGTTAATTCAGTGGTGTGACAGAATGGAAAGAGAGGTGCCCCTTCAGAGCAGGAGCCCGGCGGCAGATGACTCTGTTGCCTCCCAGAATTATGCCTCTGGTATGAGGGCTCTGGCTGTCAGCATCTCTCAATGAAATGCTGGGTATCTCCTCCAATGGGCTGTCTCGGAAATCACATCTCTCAGCACTTCTGCATGTCCTGGCTTTTTCCTCCTGGCAGCTAACACACCGAAGCTCAGCTTGTAATGATAGGATTTTCAGTAGGTCTCACTCTAGGCAAAGTTTATTTATTTACTTAAACTGCTGGATCACACAGCGTGACCTCTGCTCCGTGCTCCAGCCCCATAGCGCTCTCCCAGCAGTCAATCAGCAGCATAAAATGTCCCCCGCACAGTTACCTCGGGGCTCCACCAACTGACACACATTTCAAACTGTTTCTTCCTGTACCACCTGACACCACTCATGTGACCTGCTCCGGACATCATGAGCAGCTACGAGGGATGCTGGGAATTTTCTGCATTGTAGATTAAAACAACTTTGGCTGACATTATATTACCATGAATAATGATCCATACACATACATATTGTTGGAGCATGAGGCAAGACATGCAAGACATTAAAATAAGTGTGATACCCATATATCTATTCTATATAGAGGGCCATTTGCCGGGGTATCACAATTACACACACCTGGCAACTAGCATTAACCATGGCATGGATCCCAGAGCATTAACTCCCTGGCAATGAACAAGACACGCAGCCCATGACACCCCTGGCAATGAACGAGCATGACACCCAGTGCATGAATCTCCTGGCAACAAGCATGACACCCAGTGCGTGTCCCTTGGCAACAAGCAAGTAATTTAAAATTAATTAGAAGCTTTACTGTAGGGCATAATGTATTATGGGAATTGCGTTATGTGACATATTATGGTGCAGGGGGCCTAATATGGTGCAAGGGGCATTACTGTGGGGCTTAATATGGTGGAATTTATTTTTTTCCCTGTGGTGGCCGAAGTCTGTTGGTGCAGGGTCAAAAACTGGGGTGTAAAGTATTGATGAGCGGGTTCGGTTCCTCGGAATCTGAACCCCCTCGAACTTCACCCATTTTACACGGGTCTGAGGCAGACTCGGATTCTCCCGTATGGCTCGGTTAACCCGAGCGCGCCCGAACGTCATCATCCCGCTGTCGGATTCTTGCGAGATTCGGATTCTATATAAGGAGCCGCGCGTCGCCGCTATTTTTCACTCGTGCATTGGAAATGATAGTGAGAGGACGTGGCTGGCGTCCTCTCACTTTGTTTCAGGGGGCTGCAAATATCTTTATTCTGGGGACCAGCAGTATTATAGGAGGAGTACTGTGCAGAGTTTTGCTGACCAGTGACCACCAGTATTATACGTTGTCTGCCTGAAAAACGCTCCATATCTGTGCTCAGTGTGCGGCATATATCTGTGCTCACACTGCTTTATTGTGGGACTGGGGACCACCAGTATTATATAGGAGGAGTACTGTGCAGAGATTTGCTGACCAGTGACCACCAGTATTATACGTTCTCTGCCTGAAAAACGCTCCATATCTGTGCTCAGTGTGCTGCATATATCTGTGCTCACACTGCTTTATTGTGGGGACTGGGGACCAGCAGTATTATATAGGAGGAGTACAGTGCAGAGTTTTGCTGACCAGTGACCACCAGTAATATACATTCTCTGCCTGAAAAACGCTCCATATCTGTGCTGCATTGTAGTATATAGTAGGAGTACCGTGCATAATTTTGCTGACCACCAGTATATAATATATAGGAGTACGGTACAGAAGGCCACTGCTCTACCTACCTTTGTGGCGTCAAGTATACTATCCATCCATACCTGTGGTGCATTTCAGTTTTGCACAGTTTGCTGACCACCAGTATATAATATATAGCAGTACGGTACAGTAGGCCACTGCTCTACCTACCTCTGTGTCGTCAAGTATACTATCCATCCATACCTGTGGTGCATTTCAGTTTTGCACAGTATATATAGTAGTAGGCCATTGCTATTGATACTGGCATATAATTCCACACATTAAAAAATGGAGAACAAAAATGTGGAGGGTAAAATAGGGAAAGATCAAGATCCACTTCCACCTCGTGCTGAAGCTGCTGCCATTAGTCATGGCTGAGACGATGAAATGCCATCAACGTCGTCTGCCAAGGCCGATGCCCAATGTCATAGTAGAGAGCATGTAAAATCCAAAACACTAAAGTTCAGTAAAATGACCCAAAAATCTAAATTAAAAGCGTCTGAGGAGAAGCGTAAACTTGCTAATATGCCATTTATGACACGGAGTGGCAAGGAACGGCTGAGGCCCTGGCCTATGTTCATGGCTAGTGGTTCAGCTTCACATGAGGATGGAAGCACTCATCCTCTCGCTAGAAAACTGCAGTGCCACTCCTAGATGGGCCAGGTGTTTGTGTCGGCCACTTGGGTCGCTTAGCTTAGTCACACAGCTACCTCATTGCGCCTCTTTTTTTCTTTGCATCATGTGCTGTTTGGGGACTATTTTTTTGAAGTGCCATCCTGTCTGACACTGCAGTGCCACTCCTAGATGGGCCAGGTGTTTGTGTCGGCCACTTGGGTCGCTTAGCTTAGTCACACAGCTACCTCATTGCGCCTCTTTTTTTCTTTGCATCATGTGCTGTTTGGGGACTATTTTTTTAAGTGCCATCCTGTCTGACACTGCAGTGCCACTCCTAGATGGGCCAGGTTTTTGTGCCGCCCTCTTGGGTCATTTAGCTTAGTCATCCAGCGACCTCGGTGCAAATTTTAGGATTAAAAATAATATTGTGAGGTGTTCAGAATTGACTGAAAATTAGTGGAAATTATGGTTATTGAGGTTAATAATACTATGGGATCAAAATGACCCCCAAATTCTATGATTTAAGCTGTTTTTGAGGGGTATTTGTAAAAAACACCCGAATCCAAAACACACCCGAATCCGACGAAAAAATTTCAGGGAGGTTTTGCCAAAACGCGTCCGAATCCAAAACACGGCCGCGGAACCGAATCCAAAACCAAAACACAATAGCATCATACATAAAGATGCAGCATCACTTATGCAGAGGGTCACAGACACAGTCACACATGCAGTGGGTCACAGATGCAGCAACACATATGCAGAGGGTCACAGACACAGAGTTACACATGTAGTGGGCACAGATGCAGTGTCACATATGCAGTGGGTCACAAACATAGCGTCACACATACAGTGGGTCACAGATGCAGCATCACGTATGCACAGGGCCATCTTAACAGCAGTGTAGGCCTCTGTGCAAAGCAGTGCACTGGGGCCCCTTCCCATTCTCCAGTGGTAGGGGTGGGGGGGTGGGGGGGGGCATCAGAAGCAGCTTTTATGTCCCGTGAGCGCTAGGGGCTGTTCTGTCTTCCGCTCAATATGTAGGATCTGGTGCAGTAATTTTTGCTAATTACTCCTTTACTGCACAGATGGAGGGAGAACACTAAACTGTAGGGAGCCTTGGGCTGAATGAAGGGGCCCCGGTACATGACTTCCAGGGTGGTAGGGAGTGTTTAATATACAGGGGAGGGTTGGATAATGGAGTGGGCTTAATATTCATCATTTTCCGGTGGGAGGGCAGCTTGCTTAAAAGTAGATATCTCCAGTTCCTTAAAATAGATTTCTTAGCTTTCAATGGGATACAAAAAAACTAGAGAGCCCCACCTTTCAGGAGGTACTGGGGACTTGGAGATCAGAGTTCAGGAGCCAGAGCAATCCACAGACGAAACTATAAAACTGCATAACAGGCGTGTGAAGCTGGAGCAGGGACCAGCTGCTGGAAGGCTGATATTTCTGGTTCTGGGCATGGTAGAGACAAGCTGGAAGGGGAGAGTCACAGATTTTTTTCAGAAAAAGTCACAAAGAACCCGAGATATCTGGCTGGAAAGAGCAATTAACAACTGCTTTAATTTAAAAAAAAATCTGGTACCCATGGAAAAAGGGGACCCTTAGCTATCAGTCTAGGCCAGGGTCCTTATATTCCTGGGGCCCTTGGACAACTACCCATTGAGCGCATACGAAATGACAGCCCTGTAAATGCAGAGGGTCACAGACGCAGAGTCTCACATGCAGCAGATCTCAGATACAGCATCACACATGCAGCAGGTCACAAAGGCAGGTTCATACATGCAGTGGGATACAGTCCCCAGCATTCTCAACAGCTCTCGCTCCACTGCACATGCATCCATGGGGCAGTGCGGTTGGTGTAATGGTTAGCATTACTGCCTCACAGCACTGAAGTCATTTCCCTAACTGTGTGGAGTTTGTATATTATCCCCGTACTTGCGTGGGTTTCCTCTGGGTCCTCCGATTTTCTCCCACAATCCAAAAATATACTGGTAGGTTAATTGGCTTCCAACAAAAATTAACCCTAGTGTGAATGTGTACATGTGATAGGGAATATAGATTGTAAACTCCACTGGGGCAGGGACTGATGTGAATGGGCAAATATTCTCTGTAAAGTGCTGCGGAATATGTGTGTGCGCGCTATATAAATAACTGGTAATAAATAATAAATCCACCTTCATTCATTGTTTTAGTTAACTGCACAAATCAATTTTACCAGCAACATGTGCCAAAATAGTATCAATCTTCGTAAAGATATTTTTTCCAATAAGATTGATATTAGTTTTACTGATAATAATTGTATTTATTAAATACAGATATGGCCATCCCATATTGATCTGGGTTGATGGTAGTGATATCTCCGATGATGCCTGGAGGTAGGAACAGGAAGATTGTGCAATGGGGGTAATTCCAAGTTGATCGCAGCAGGAATTTTTTTAGCAATTGGGCAAAACCATGTGCACTGCAGGGGAGGCAGATATAACATGTGCAGAAAGAGTTAGATTTGGGTGGGTTATTTTATTTCTGTGCAGGGTAAATCCTGGCTGCTCTATTTTTACACTGCAAATTAGATTGCAGATTGAACACACCACACCCAAATCTAACTCTCTCTGCACATGTTAAATCTGCCTCCCCTGCATGCACATGGTTTTGCCCAATTGCTAAAAAAATTCCTGCTGCGATCAACTTGGAATTACCCCCAATGGTGGTCATTCCGAGTTGTTCGCTCGCAAGCTGCTTTTAGCAGCATTGCACACGCTAAGCCGCCGCCTACTGGGAGTGAATCTTAGCTTCTCAAAATTGCGAACGAAAGATTAGCAAAATTGCGAATAGACACTTCTTAGCAGTTTCTGAGTAGCTTCAAACTTACTCGGCATCTGCGATCAGTTCAGTGCTTGTCGTTCCTGGTTTGACGTCATAAACACACCCAGCGTTCGCCCAGACACTCCTCCGTTTCTCCAGCCACTCCCGCGTTTTCCCCAGAAACGGTAGCGTTTTTTCACACACTCCCATAAAACGGCCTGTTTCCGCCCAGAAACACCCACTTCCTGTCAATCACACTCCGATCACCAGAACGAAGAAAAAACCTCGTAATGCCGTGAGTAAAATACCTAACTGCATAGCAAAGTTACTTGGCGCAGTCACGATGCGAAGAAAAATACAGAGCGAACAACTCGGAATGACCACCCATGTGCGGTCTAGGCCCCTCTCTGGAACAGACTCCCTCCCTCTCCTCCTCTTCTTACAGCCCAGCAGTACTCCAGCACCAAGCCCTTCCCACCTCTCTTTAATCTGGCTCTGTGGCCTAATCTATCCCAGATGTGTAAGCAGGTATGTTTCCTATAGGGATGATGTAAATGGGACAAAGTTTTCTGATGGCACACTGAGGCAAATAGAAGCTCAGAACATGTCATTGACTACTGTATATGTACATTGTTTTTTATCTGTAAAGTGTTAATGCAAAAAATGAACCTTTCAATTTGTTTCATTTGAAAAAGATCAGTCTAACAATCATCCGACCAGTTAATAAGGGATGTAGTCTTTTGGTCATCATTAACAATGTCGATACTTCAATGTCGACAGTTATAATGTCAACGTGCAACATGCAAACGTTTCCAGATAAATAGGTACTTTAAAAAAAAAACTTGGTGCTGTGGCCCTCACATACGTGTTTGGAGAAAATTCCGCCATCGGAAAACACTTCACTTATATCTATGTTTATTAAACTGCAGTACGGGATTCTGAAAGGGAAATTTAATCAGCGCTTTTGCAGAGGCGATGTTTTCTCATATACCCTGAAGCGGCATACAAAACTAATACATTTTATAGAAAGATTTTAAAAGTGTTAATTAATGTGACAAAAATCTTTGTGTGAATAATGAATTTGCCTAACAGCGAATGTGTTTACATATATATCATACTGTAAGTAAAAAGTTAAATAGAAAAGTAACAAAGTTGTGCTGTATACTGCTAAATATTGAGGGAACTTTTCATTATTGTGACAGCATATTCTATGGGGTAAATGTGATAGGGTTCGAGCTGCCAGAGGTGCGGGAGTCAGGACTTTGGGTGAGAAGACCCTTATTTTTAAAGTGGCAATCATATACTTTTCTCATAGTCCGTAGAGGATACTGGGGTTCCATTTAGTACCATGGGGTATAGACAGGTCCACTAGGAGCTATGGGCACTTTAAAAATTTGATAGTGTGGGCTGGCTCTTCCCTCTGTGCCCCTCCTACCAGACTCAGGGGTATAATCAATTGAAGTCGGATCCATTCCGACATTCATTTGTCGGAATGGATCCGACCTGGGCTATTCAAGGGCATCTCAATTCGACTTTTAAAAAAGTCGAATTGAGATGCGGGAGGGTAGACGGCGGAGAGCCGTGGGCAGATGGGGGAGAGCAGCGCTACAGCAGCAGCTATATATAGCCACTACTGTAGCGATGCTCTCCCCCATCTGCCCGCGGGTCTCCCCCGTCTCCTTCCCTAGTCTCTCTGCCTCTCCCCGTCCCTCCCTGCATCAGAGACGCCGCTCACGGCAGCGTCCACCCGGCTCCAGCAAGCGAGGTCTCGCTTGCTGGAGCCGGGTGGACGCTGCTGTGAGTGGCGGCTGTGACATCCTCCAGCGCTGCTCACCCCGTCTCCGTCTCCGGCCCTGCTCTCCCCATCTCACTTCAACTTTTTTTAGTTCTGCCAATCCACGTGCTTTTCGACAAGTCGAATTCATCGACTTGTCAAAAAATTTGGGGTTATATTGAATAGGTCGGAACCCCTTCCGACCTAAAAAAGTCGAAAACTGACGTCTTTTTAACAGACGGCAGCTTTCGACTTCAATTGAATATACCCCTCAGTCTAGCAAATTGTGCCCGAGGAGATGGGCATACTTTGAGAGATGGATAGATAAGGATAGTGGGGAGATTCTGAACCAGCACACACAACAAGAGGAAAGCCATGCTAACCAAACTTGAAACAGGAACAGCAGCAGCTGAACCAAGCAACAATACTTAACCAAGTAACAGTGCAGGAATAACGAATCCCTAGGTGGGCACCCAGTATCCTCTACGGACTACGAGAAAAGGATTTACCGGTAGGTAATTAAAATCCTATTTTCTCTTACATCCTAGAGGAAACTGAGGTTCCATTTAGTACCATGAGGAAGAGCCATAGCTCCTAAACCGGGTGGGAGAGTGCTGAGGTTCCTGGAGAACTGATTGACCAAACTGAATGCCGTCAGAGGACAAAGTATCGAAATTGTAAAACTTAGCAAACGTGTTCGAACCTGACTTAGTAGCTTCTCGGCAGAGCTGTAAAGCCGAGACACCACGGGCAGCCGCCCAAGAAGAACCCACCGACCTAGTCGAGTGGACCTGAACAGATTTCGGAACTGGCAAGACTTCCATGGAATAAGCATGTTGGATAGTGAGTCTGATCCAGCGTGTAATGGACTGCTTTGAAGCAGGACACCCAATCTTATTGGGATCATAGAGAACGAACAGCGAGTCGGATTTCCTGTGACAAGCTGTCCTCTTTACATACACCTTCAAAGCCCTCACAACATCCAAAGACTTTGAAGTAGCAAAGGTGTCCGTAACAGCCGGAACCACAATAGGTTGGTTGATGTGAAAAGCAGAAACCACCTTAGGAAGGAATTGCTGACGAGTTCTGAGTTCAGCTCTGTCCTCATGGAAAATTAAGTAGGGGCTCTTGTGAGACAACACCCCTAGCTCCGACACACGTCTCGCTGAAACCAAGGCAAACAGCATGACTGGTTTCCACATAAGATATTTAACGTCTACCTCCTGTAACGGTTCAAACCAGTCCAATTGGAGGAACTGCAGCACCAAATTGAGATCCCAAGGTGCTGAAGGAGGCACAAAGGGAGGTTGGTTGTGTAGAATACCTTTCAAAAACGCCTGGACCTCAGGAAGAGAAGACAGTTGTTTCTGAAAGAAAATAGACACGGACGAAATATGGACTTTTATTGAGCCCAGATGTAGGCCCACATCCACACCCAACTGCAGAAAAAGCAGGAAATGTCCCAGATGAAATTCCACCGCAGAATATTTTCAGCTCTTACACCAAGAGATGTATTTCTTCCAAATACGGTGGTAATGTTTAGACGTTACCCCCTTCTTGGCTTGGATCATAGTTGGGATGACTTCTGTCAGGGATGCCTCTCCTGGCAAGAATCAGCCATTCAACTTCCATGCCGTTAAACATAGCCGTGGTAAGTCTTGATAGACGAATGGGCCCTGTTGCAGAAGATCCTCGTGAAGAGGTAGAGGCCACGGATCTTCAACGAGCATCTCCAGTAGGTCCGTGTACCAGGCCCTTCTTGGCCAGTCCGGAGTAATGAGAATTGCTTGAACCTTTTCCCTTTTTATTCTTTTCAGAATTCTTGGGATCAGAGGAAGTGGGGGAAACACGTACACCATCTGATATATCCATGGAGTCGTCAGAGCATCCACTGCCACTGCCTGTGGGTCTCTTGACCTGGAACAATACCGCTTGAGCTTCTTGTTGAGATGAGAGGCCATCATGTCGATCTGTGGATATCCCCATCAACTTGTGAAGCACCTGAACACCTCCGAGTGATGGCCCCACTCCCCCAGGTGCAGGTCGTGTCTGCTGAGGAAGTCTGCTTCCCAGTTGTCTACTCCCGGAATGAAGACTGCTGACAACACCACAGTGTGTTTTTCTGCCCAGTGGAGAATCCTTGACACCTCTGCTGCTCTGCTTTTCATTCCTACCTGTCAGTTTATGTATGTCACTGCCGTCACATTGTCCGACTGGACCTGAATGGCCCGATCTTGAAGAAGATATGAGGCCTGCAGAATGGCGTTGTATTTAGCCCTGAGTTCCAGAATGTTGATTGGAAGGATGACTTCCTGACTTGACCATCTTCCTTGATACTGCACCCCCTGGGTGACTGCTCCCCAACCTCTGAGGCTTTTGTCCGTGGTTAGCAGAATCTAATTTTGAATCCTGAACCGTCGGCCCTCGATCAGGTGAGAAGTCTTTAGCCACCAAAAAAGGGAGATCCTGGCATTTGGCAACAGACATATCCTCTGGTGCATGTGAAGATGTGATCCAGACCATTTGTCCAACAGATCGAGCTGGAAGGGTCATGCATGAAACCTTCCATACTGAAGAGCCTCGTAAGAGGCCATTTTTCCCAGAAGGCGAATGCATACTGTAGGTGCACTGATATCCAGGTTGGCTTCAGGACATCCCGAACCATCGACTGGATTACCAATGCCTTTTCCAACGGAAGAAAAACTTTCTGCGACTGTGTGTCCAGTATCATTCCCAGAAATGGGAGCCTCCGAGTTGGCTCTAAGTGAGATTTCGGAAGACACAGAATCCAGCCGTGATCCGGGAGTAGTTGGGTTGTGAGGCCAATGTTGTTCAACAATCTCTCCCTGGACAGAGACTTTATCAGAAGATCGTCCAGGTACAGAATTATGGTCACTCCCTGCTTGCGAAGGAGAAACATCATCTTTGCCGTGGGGAGACCCAAAGGTAGGGCCTAGAACTAGTAGTGACAGTCCTGCAGTGAAAACCGTAGATAAGCCTGGTGAGGCGGCCAGATCGGAATGTGAAGGTATGCATCCTTGATATTCAGAGACACTAGGAATTCCCCCTCCTCCAGACCTGAGATCACCACTCTCAGAGACTCCATCTTGAATTTGAACACTCGTAAGTACTGGTTCAATGATTTTAGATTCAGAATCGGCCTTACCGAACTGTTCGGTTTCGGTACTACAAACAAGTTGGAATAATACCCCTTGTTTTGGAGATGAGGTGGAACTGGAACAATGACCTGTGTTAGTACCAGTTTTTGAATGGCATCCTGTAAGGTTATACTTGCCTCCTGTGAAACTGGTAAGCCTGAAGAATCTGTGAGGTGGGAGTTCCTGAAACTCCAGTCTGTAACCCTGGGAAATAAGATCTATGACCCAGGGATCCTGGCATGATATTGTCCAGATGTGACTGAAATTTTTTAGTCGGGCTCCCACCTGCCAGTCTTCCAGGCATCGCGGTCCGCCATCATGCTGAAGGCTTTGCGGAAGCAGAGCTGGAGCTCTGTTCCTGAATATCGGCAGTTGCTGGTTTGCGTGGTTTACCTCTAGCGCCTCTGTTGGATATAGAAGATCCTCTGGCTATGCCCTTAAACTTGGCAGTCCGAAAGGACTGTAGAGTAGGTTCTGAGTTGGTCTTCCTAGTTGGGGGAGCTGCAGAAGGAAGATATGTAGACTTACCCGCAGTAGCTTTGGAGATCCATTTGTCTAGTTTGTCTCCAAATAAGGCCTCTGCTGCAAAGGGTAGGCTTTCCACGCCTTTCCTGGATTCCGCAGTCCACTGGCGTAACCATAAGCCCCTGCGTGCTGACACTTCCATGGCCATGGTGCGTGCATTAAATAAACCTACTTTTTTTATTGCTTCCACCATAAAGTTTGCAAAGTCCTGTATATGTTGCAGGAGTGAAACAATCTGCCCCCTAGATAAGGAATCCAACCCCTCAATTAGGTTACCTGACCATGTAGCAATGGCTTTAGTAATCCACACACACATGCTATAGTGGGTCTCTGGCCCACCCCAGCAGTCGTGTACAAGGATTTGAGTGTAGTCTCAATCTTGCAATCAGCCATGTCTTTCAGGGAAGCTGCACCAGGGACAGGCAACACTATTTTCTGTGACAGCCTGGATACTGATGCATCCACTATTGGTGGATTTTCCCATTTTTTCCTATCTTCCGGAGGAAAAGAAAAACATGAGATTAACTTTTTAGGGATATGAAATTTCTTATCAGGATTAATCCACGGTTCTTCAAACAGGGTATTCAATTCCTTTGACACAGGAAAATTGACTGAGTATTTATTTTTTACATTAAAATAAGATTCTTCACACTCTGCCACTTTATCAGGAATTTGCAGAACATCTCTGATAGCTTCTATAAGAGCCTCTATTCCCTCTGACAGAGCAGCATCCCCCCTTCTGAATCCACCCCCCCCCCTCCTCCATGTCTGACCTCTCAGCATTAGAGTCAGACTGCAGGATATGGGCCAGAGTTCACTTTTGCGGACAAATGGCAGGGGACTGAGACGCTTGCTTGGGGACTGAGTCTGTTCATAATCTCATCCACAGACTGTCTTAAGTATTGTGTCTCTTTCTCATGGTGGGGCAATTTATTAGATATATTGGAAATCATTCCTTTAATGGAATCCAGCCACGCTGGCTCAGCCCCGCTAGCCTGAGAATGTGCACTACACTGAATACATAGTAGTGAGCTCCTTGAACACTCTGCCGTATATGAAACATGCTCTTTGCCTGACATATTGCAAATGTGACAGCACACACACACACACACACACACACACACACACACACACACACACACACACACACACACACGAAAGGTTAAAAGCACAATTAACCCACAAAGAGCCCTTCCAGGGAGACACAGAGATATATTGGAGCCAGCACACAGTGCCTTTATTACTAATGCCAAGCTTAGCCGGGTCGCAGACTAAGTACCCAGATTGGGGACTTAGTATTCTAATAATCGCCCTCCCCCCTGCTATGACCCCCTGTGTCAGGTCTGTAGCTGTGCCTGTACCCGGAGGGGACACTAGTGGGTCAGTGGTGGTGCGGTGGAGGAAACAAGGAGGCTGTAAAAGAGTCCTGCGCATGTGCGCAATGATATTTATTTAGCACACAGAGGTAAGAACAGTCACTGAAGCACAATAAGCTCAACAGAGGTGTATCAACAGTCACAGGTGATGGTCTGTAAACCAGTGAAATTAATAACAGTGATGAACGGCCTGGAAGCCGATGTCAAACATCGATGGTCGACTTGGAAGTCTATGGTAACAGGATCCAATATGCAGACGATAGTAATGCAGCTGGTAACAGTGAACACAGGCAATAGTAACTCCAGAGATTGGTCTGGAAACCAACAGCAATAGATTCACACAGTCTGTATATATGCACAAGTCCACAAGGCCAAGCGAGGCCAAAGCAGGAGACAGTTTGTGAATTGCAAGCTGGTTGTTTTAAGTGCCAGATGGAATAGCACACTGCTGAACGCAGATAAACAACACACAGGTGAGAATGGTAAGTAGCACCTGGAGAGAGTCTCTTACTGCATGCAGAGGTGGAAGCTGACTGTGGAAGTGTTAGGGTCTCCTGCTCTGTGCTGCCACGTCGTCATGGCAACCGGGAGACAAGTGCTAGCGGAGTAACCTGAGCGTAGCTGATACTCCGGTTTGGGTCTTTTGCTGTGCAGTGGTTACAGGCTCTGTGCACGGCAGGGGATCCGGTGCTGGTTTTTGTGCTCACAGTCTGTGAGGTCTGAGTGGGGCGTGGACAGCACCTGCTATATAAACCCTCTTCTCAGGTTAGGCAGATGCTGCTGAATCTTTGTTGGTTAGTCAGTTCCTGAAAGCTAGCTAGTACTGTGTAAACTTTGTATTTGTTTGTTGCTTACTGCAAATAGGCCTTGGGATTTGGTATTACACTCTGCCAATCCAGACCTAGCAGTAAGACTGGAGTCAGTCGTTTAACCTGCTGGGGTTCTTTTGCTACTCTGTGAACCTAGCAGGTTTGCGGCTGTATTCTCAGACTTGCCTGCCAAAATCCTTTCTCACTGTGCAAGGTGTTCAGGTGTCAGTTTAGTGGCAGTAAGCTGAACCAGTGCACTGCAAGTGAGGACTAGGATTGTGGAGACTCTCATTGTGTCTATTATTCCATCTCTGACCAAGGAGTTTACTGCCACACCCGTTGGTAACCCTTTAGGGTTTTGCTGTTGCCCTTAGCAACAGCATTTCGGGTTCTCTACGTATTAAATCACTACATCTTGCTTCTTTCCATCTGAGCATTCCTAATATTAGGGAGACACCCAGTTTCTTAATCTTTGGGCTTCTCTGTTCACTTTGTGTTTATTTGTTACCCTATCACCTTCTGTGTATGTAATGTCATATTCCCCAGTCTGTCTGTGAGTTCATTTGTTTTGCATCCCTCACCGTTCAGACACCAGTACATTCCTGCTGGCACTGGTGTGCATAACATATTCAGCAGCCTAATACTCCTGTTGAAATTTTGTGGGAATATGGAGCATACCCCTCAAAATACTTTGCAACAGGTGGTCGATCAGGTGCAGGTCCTGACTCGACAATTTAATGATTTGTCCATTAAAATGCACACCTCGCAGGCCGCTGGCGGAGCTCCCGCAGCAGCAGTACCTTCAGGGGTTAAGGAGCCGAAAGTAAATCTCCCGGATCGTTTTTCTGGAGATCGCTCGCAGTTCTTTTGTTTCAAGGAGAGCTGCAAGCTATATTTCCAGCTTAGGCCTCAGTCTTCTGGGTCGGAGATTCAGCGGGTGGGCATAGTGATTTCCTTGCTACAAGGAGACCCACAGGTCTGGGCATATGGGTTGCAGTCTGACTGTCCGTCGCTTAAAAGTGTTGATGCTTTTTTTACGGCACTGGGCATGTTGTATGATGACCCTGACAAGACGGCCTCAGCCGAGGCTCAGATTTCGATCCTTAAGCAAGGGCGAAGGCCAGTTGAGGTTTATTGTACGGAGTTTCGGAGGTTGGCCCATGATACCCAGTGGAATGACCCAGCCCTGAGACACCAGTACCGAAGAGGTCTTTCTAACCAGTTAAAAGACCAACTGGTACAATATCCCTTGCCTGATAGCTTGGATCAGCTCATGCAGTTATCCATTCGGGTGGATAGATGGCTGAGAGAGCGCAGGCTTGAAAGGGAGACCGAGGTTTCCTTCTTTCCCAAGGGAACCTCAGACTCTGAGGAATTTTCCGAGGAGCCTATGCAGATTGGGGCTACCCGCCTATCCTCGCGTGAGAAGACGCGGAGGAGACAGCAGGGGTTATGTTTGTACTGTGGGAATAAAGGTCATGTGGTAGTATCATGCCCAGAAAAGCCGGAAAACTTCAGGGCCTGAGGGTGATGGGAAATATCCTGTCAGGCCAGAAGTCAGAATTTCCCAAGAAGACTTTTATCATTCCGGTGACCTTGAAGATCCTCGGTCAAACTGTCAAGACTGAGGCCTTTGTGGACAGTGGGGCCGACTGGGTTTTTATGGACCGCCAATTCGCCCTGAAACACTCTGTTCCCTTAGTACCCTTGGCATCGGAAATTGAGATTTGTGGGTTAAACGGGGAACCATTATCCCAGGGTAAAATTACCTCTTGCACTAGCCAGATTTCTTTGTCTATTGGAGCCACACACTCTGAAAAATTGTCCTTTTATGTGACTGTCTGTACTTTTGCCCTATTGGTGTTGGGGTTACCCTGGTTAAGGGCCCACAATCCTCAATTTGACTGGGTCTCTGGGGAGATTCTTAGTTGGGGTACTGATTGTTTCAGGAGTTGCTTGAGCCTTCCAGTCAGGCTTTCGCAGCTAAGTTTGCCAGGATTGCCAGGATGTTATGCAGATTTTGCGGACGTGTTCTCCAAAAGAGTTGCAGAGGTACTACCTCCCCATCGCCCCTATGACTGTGCCATTGATTTGTTGCCGAATGCTAAGCTTCCCAAGAGCAGGTTGTACTCCCTGTCACATCCTGAGACTCAGGCTATGGCAGAGTACATTCAGGAGAACTTGGCTAAGGGATTTATCAGACCTTCACAGTCTCCAGTTGGGTCGGGGTTCTTCTTCGTGGGTAAAAAGGACGGTTCGTTGCGACCCTGCATCGACTTCAGGGAATTGAACCGTATCACGATTAAAAACTCATACCCACTGCCTCTCATTTCGGTCTTGTTTGACCAGCTTCGTACTGCCACCATTTTTTCTAAGATTGACCTACACGGTGCGTACAATCTAATCCGAATAAGAGAGGGGGATGAATGGAAGACTGCCTTTAATACCCACTCAGGGCATTATGAATATTTGGTGATGCCTTTTGGGCTCTGTAATGCCCCGGCAGTCTTCCAGGACTTCATGAACGATGTGCTCAGGGACTATTTGGATAGATTCTTAGTTGTATACTTAGATGACATCCTAATCTTCTCCCATTCCCTGGAGGAACATCGGAAGCATGTACGCTTAGTCCTCCAGAAACTCAGAGACCACCGGCTTGGGGCGAAGCTGGAGAAGTGCGAATTTGAAGTTCAGCAAATCGCATTTCTAGGATATATTATCTCCCCAGAAGGTTTCCAAATGGAGGGTTCCAAGGTACAGGCAGTCCTGGATTGGGTGCAGCCCACTAGTTTGAAGGCGCTTCAGCGTTTTCTGGGCTTTGCGAATTTTTATAGACGATTTATCGCTGGATTTTCGTCTATAGTGGCGCCCTTGGTGGCACTCACTAAGAAAGGGGCGGATGTTGCTCACTGGTCTTGTGAGGCCAAAGTGGCTTTTGCCCGTCTCAAAATGGCATTTGTCTCGGCCAAGGTGCTGCGAAACCCAGATCCAGAGCGTCCTTTTGTGGTGGAGGTGGATGCCTCTGAGATGGGTATTGGGGCAGTGCTCTCTCAGATGGGGGTGTCTGATAATCGCCTTCATCCCTGTGCTTACTTTTCCCGTAAATTTTCGCCTGCCGAGATGAATTATGACGTGGGTAACCGGGAATTGTTGGCTATTAAGGATGCACTCAAGGAGTGGAGACACTGGCTTGAGGGGGCTAAGTTTGTGGTCTCAATTCTCACCGACCATAAGAATTTGGCATATTTAGAGTCAGCGAAGCGCCTCAATGCCAGGCAGTCACGATGGGCTTCTTTTTTTGCTCGCTTTAATTTTTTGATAACATATCGCCCTGGGTCAAAAAACATCAAGGCTCATGCGCTCTCGCTGAGTTTTGCTCCAATCCAGGAGACCACCGAGGAGCCATTGCCCATTGTGTCCCCATCATGTATTAAAGTGGGCATTACCCAGGACCTCTTGTCATTAGTCCTTAGAGCACAGGAGCAGGCTCCTCCAGACCTTCCGGTAGGTCTTTTGTTTGTGCCTCCTAGGTTAAGACAGCGAGTGTTCCTGGAATTCCATGCCAAGAAGTCGGCAGGTCACCCGGGTATTGCCAGAACTCGGGAGTTGCTATCTAGGGCGGTGTGGTGGCCCTCGGTGGCTAGGGATTTGGATCAGTGGGTTCGGGCATGTGACATCTGTGCCCGAAATAAGACTCCTAGAGGGGTTCCTGTTGGCCCATTACATCCACTCTCTATTCCATCTAAGCCATGGACCCACATTTCAATGGATTTTGTGGTGGACTTGCCCAAATCCTCGGGGATGACAGCCATCTGGGTTGTCGTTGACAGGTTTTCGAAGATGGCGCACTTCGTTCCATTGGTTGGGCTGCCATCGGCCAGACGCCTGTCTGAATTATTTATGCTGCATGTTGTGCGCCTCCACGGGTTGCCACTTGATGTGGTCTCTGACCGCGGATCCCAGTTTGTGGCCAAATTCTGGAGGGCATTTTGTTCCAATCTCCAGATTTCTGTCAGCTTGTCGTCAGGCTACCATCCGCAGTCTAATGGGCAGACTGAAAGGGTGAACCAGTCCTTGGAGCAGTTCCTCAGGTGTTATGTCTCCAAGTGTCAGACTGACTGGGTTGCTCATCTGTCCATGGCGGAGTTTGCCTATAACAACGCGGCTCACTCTGCTACAGGGATCTCTCCCTTCCTTTGTGTGTATGGGCATTATCCTAAGGCCAATTCTTTTGACCCCCTGGACTCCACGCCTGGTGGTTCCTCTGTGGTTTCGGTCCTTAGAGGTATTTGGAGGAAAGTGAAGAAAGCCCTTGTGTCTGTGTCATTAGTGACCAAAAGGGTTTTTGATAAGCGGAAAAGACCCTGTAGCTTCAAATTAGGGGACTTCGTCTGGTTGTCTACCAAGAATTTGAAGTTGAGACAGCCATCTCATAAGTTAGGCCCCCGGTTCATTGGTCCTTATAAGATCACTAGGGTTATCAATCCGGTGGCATTTCAGTTAGATCTACCCCGTTCTTTGGGTATCAATAAAACATTTCATTGTTCCCTTTTAAAACGGGCGATTAGTAATCCTTCTTCCAGTGGAAGACCTTCCCCTCTTCTGATACGTGGCCAGAGGGAGTTTGTTGTTGAAAGGATTCTTGACTCCAAGATGGTTCGGGGTCGGCTGTCATTTTTGGTGCACTGGAAGGGGTATGGCCCGGAGGAACGGTCGTGGGTGCGCAGTTGTGATCTTCATGCCCCCAGACTGTTACGCTCTTTCTTCTCGCAGTTCCCCGATAAAACCGGTGGTAGGGGTTCTTTGACCCCTCGTCAGAGGGGGGGTACTGTTAGGGTCTCCTGTTCTGTGCTGCCATGTCGTCATGGCAACCAGGAGACAAGTGCTAGCAGAGTAACCTGAGCGTAGCTGATACTCCGGTTCGGGTCTTTTGCTGTGCAGTGGTTACAGGCTCTGTGCATGGCAGGGGATCCGGTGCTGGTTTTTGTGCTCACAGTCTGTGAGGTCTGAGTGGGGCATGGACAGCACCTGCTATATAAACCCTCTTCTCAGGTTAGGCAGATGCTGCTGAATCTTTGTTGGTTAGTCAGTTCCTGAAAGCTAGCTAGTACTGTGTAAACTTTGTATTTGTTTGTTGCTTACTGCAAATAGGCCTTGGGATTTGGTATTACACTCTGCCAATCCAGACCTAGCAGTAAGACTGGAGTCAGTCGTTTAACCTGCTGGGGTTCTTTTGCTACTCTGTGAACCTAGCAGGTTTGCGGCTGTATTCTCAGACTTGCCTGCCAAAATCCTTTCTCACTGTGCAAGGTGTTCAGGTGTCAGTTTAGTGGCAGTAAGCTGAACCAGTGCACTGCAAGTGAGGACTAGGATTGTGGAGACTCTCCTTGTGTCTATTATTCCATCTCTGACCAAGGAGTTTACTGCCACACCCGTTGGTAACCCTTTAGGGTTTTGCTGTTGCCCTTAGCAACAGCATTTCGGGTTCTCTACGTATTAAATCACTACATCTTGCTTCTTTCCATCTGAGCATTCCTAATATTAGGGAGACACCCAGTTTCTTAGCCTTTGGGCTTCTCTGTTCACTTTGTGTTTATTTTGTTACCCTATCACCTTCTGTGTATGTAATGTCATATTCCCCAGCCTGTCTGTGAGTTCATTTGTTTTGCATCCCTCACCGTTCAGACACCAGTACATTCCTGCTGGCACTGGTGTGCATAACAGGAAGGAGTTGTAGCAGAGCAGGATGGCTGGAGCCTGTAGTTCCACGGAGACACTGAAGCAAGGAAATCACTGGAGACAGGAGACTGGAGCCAGGAGACGCTGTACACTGGATGTGACGCGTTGTTCAAGGCGAGGAGACTGAGCTGATGTTCTGAATTTATACCCACTGGTCAGCAGGCATTGGATGCTTTAATCATGTGTGCAGACACAGCGTGGGATTGGGTTTTGCAGGTCAGCTGACCGCAAGTATCATGGCGGCGCCCATACTGCACAGATGGCGAGTACACACTAGGTGGACTTCAGGGGTGCATGATGACAATGGGCACCGTGCCCGCGGACAGAGCATTTATGCAGCCGCAGACTGGGGCCATGACATCTGGAGGCCTGCACACCAACACACTGGTAAGTGAGATGCCACTGAACGCCGATTTCTGACACCCTGGTACCGCTGAGGTAATCTGGAGTCACACCGGAGGAGCTGCGCATCCCTGTCAGTCAGTGTCTGTGTCCACTGCAGAGGGAAAATGGTGCTGGTGAACTGCTGGATCCTCTCATAGTGAAGCCCCACCCCTTCAATGGTATGCGGTCTTCCCGCTTTTTTATACTGGCTGAGGAAATTTTGTGCTTAAAATGGAGCCAGATCCGTTTTAAGGCTTTGTTTGCCAGTGTGAGTACTGTGTACAGTGTACTGAGACGCAGTTGTGTACTAGTCTGGAGACGCAATCCGCCCAGGTGAGAAGCCGTGCGTCTCCGTACCCTCATGCCACCATAAAGGGTGGCGACCCGCTAATCTGGACGCCGGCTTACTACTCACCACTCTTCTTTCTTCTGGCTCTGTTAGGGGTGGCGGCGTACTGCGGGAATGTATGCTCGCCAGGGTGGGTCTTGCGAATAGATCCCTCAGGAGCTAGTGTCCTGTCAGCGCGGAACGGGACCATTAACCCTTCAAGAGGTTAGGCCGTTTTTCCCCCTAAGCCCCATGAATCAGGCAGGCTGGTGCCATCCAGACCTGCCTGAAAATAACAAACAGAAAAATAAATGCAGAAAACTCTTCAGGAGCTTCAATAAGTCATAAGCATGACCGGCTCCTCCAGGCACATTTTCTAAACTGAGTCTGGTAGGAGGGGCATAGAGGGAGGAGCCATCCCACACTATCAAATTCTTAAAGTGCACATGGCTCCTAATGGACCCATCTATACCCCATGGTACTAAATGGAACCCCAGTATCCTCTAGGACATAAGAGAAATATTGGCATTCTCACCCGAAGTCCCGCACACCTGGCAACTCGACCCCTATTACATTTACCCCTATATCTTTTTCATGGCCTGACAAGTTATCAGATGTCTAAAGGTGGCCATACATTAAGCTGAGGTATCGCATGCAGCCTAGCATGCGATACTTCGGCAACTCGCGCCGGCGGCTACATCACATACGATACATCGCATGTGGTCATTTTGCATACGATGTTCATTGCTCCAGGATAGAATGTATCCTTGGTGCAGCAGTGACAAACTCCAGATCCGATCCAATGCGTACAGGGCCGTGAATCGATCAGAATCAGAAGTAAATGACACATGATTTATCATCCCGATGCAGAGCCGGCCCTAACCAATATGATGCCCTAGGTAAGATTTTGGCTGGTGCCACCTAGCACCGCCGCTATTTCTGCAGGAGATGCCTGGCATGAGTCAGCTGGCAGCTCTGCTAACGTTGGGAGCCTTCTTTTTATGAAAATGCATCTTATTTGCATTACTATGTAGCTAGGATGCACAAGCAGCTTCTGCTGATTAAAATGATATGCAGCATGCCTATATTCTGTGTGCGACTGCGGCTGTATCTGCATACGAAATGACACATTACAGTGATTTCCAGGAATACACTTCAACGTAGCATTTTGTATGCAGATACAGCCGCAGTCACACACAGAATATAGGCATGCCGCATATCATTTTAATCAGCAGAAGCTGCTGGTGCCCCTAAGCATACCAAATGCCCTAGGTCTAGTTTGCCTATGCCTAAGGCCGGCTCTGTCCCAATGGGTTAATATTGTGTAGAAAAGGGGCAAATCATATTAGTGTATGGGGGCTTTAAGGTTCACATGAGTGGTAGTTAAGCAATAACTGGTAGCCTGTATATGGTCTATTAAATGCATTTTGAATATAATCTTTTAAATAAGATTTACACACTGCATGAGCATATATTACGGGGAAAAAACTTGAGTTATTCTTTCCAGTAATGAGGTTAACTGATGGTGGGAATGCCAGAATCGTAACACCATGGATGTGATTAATTGAAGAGTAGGCCGTGTTAGCTAGGGTATATATTTTAAAGGATAGTCATATTTTATGTTAGAGTAATACCAGCTGTGCCACATGCCATGTAATCTCTAATAGTGGAGGATCAACGCAATAATATCTGTATCTTAAATCCACATAAAATAGTCCATAATCCAGTAAATTAGCCCCAGGAGCTAGATCTCGATTGCTTTTTTCCCATGTGTTTGTTAAAATGACACTAGGTTACATGCAGCTTTGCTATTCATTTCAGTGTTGAGGGCTTATGGGTCAGGGGTTAATCCTAGTAGTATTTCATAGTATGGTTTTCGTAATGATTGGTTTGTTTTGCTAGTTATACAGACACAGTATTTCAAAATCCAGTAGAAGACCTGTGATATTGATCATTGAATGGTATATATTTATGCCGTAGTTTTGCTTAGAAATATGTTATACATGAATTTCTCTGCTCATTTTTATTGTCAATTGGGTTTTATTTAATGACCTTCTGTATCTGTTCTGCTTGATATTACATTACAAGGAATGAACCAAAGTCTCATAAAACAAATATAGTTAGAACAAAATCTTTTGTGGTGGACAGACTGTAGAAATTATTATTTTAAAACATGTTGTACAGTGGATATGAGTTAAGCTGGGTAAGCACTTGTCGATGCTGAAATGCCGGCGATGAATTACTATATCGTTACACGATATAGCATTCAACAGTATAGCGCGTACACAATGGCCCTCATTCCGAGTTGTTCGCTCGTTATTTTCCTTCGCATCGGTGCGATTTTCCGCTAACTGCGCATGCGCAATGTTCGCACTGCGGCTGCGCCAAGTAAATTTGCTAAGAAGTTAGGTATTTTACTCATGGCATTACGAGGTTTTTTCTTCGTTCTGCTGATCGTAGTGTGATTGACAGGAAGTGGGTGTTTCTGGGCGGAAGCTGGCCATTTTATGGGTGTGTTTGAAAAAACGCTGCCGTTTCTGGGAAAAACGCGGGAGTGGCTGGAGAAACGGGGGAGTGTCTGGGCGAACGCTGGGTGTGTTTGTGACGTCAAACCAGGAACGACAAGCACTGAACTGATCGCACTGGAAGAGTAAGTCTCGAGCTACTCAGAAACTGCAAAGAAAAATCTTTTCGCAATATTGCGAATACTTCGTTCGCAATTCTGCTAAGCTAAGATTCACTCCCAGAGGGCGGTGGCTAAGCGTGTGCACTGCTGCGAAAATCGGCTAGCGAGCGAACAACTCGGAATGAGGGCCAATGTACGTTATCGTTCAACAATAATGATCAGTGACGTCACCGTCGGCATTCCCGAACATACAGCTCAGCCCGACATTGACGGGTTGAGCTGCATGTCAGCTCAATATTGGTGATCACTAAACGGCGTGTGGGAGCATGCATTGTTCATCGGTCACCAATATTACCCCCATACACACCGGACGATATAAACCAGGGGTCAGGGAACTTTTAAACCTTTTACCCCAAAATATTTTTAGATACGCCGGCTTTACCCCCTTGATTTGAAAGGAAGGAAATCATATATTATTGTGCATATATACTGGTTATCACTGTTTATATGGCATTTCTGAGATACTGTCTATATGTATACATATTAGTGATATGCACCGGACATTTTTCGGGTTTTGTGTTTTGGTTTTGGATTCGGTTCCGCGGCCGTGTTTTGGATTCGGACGCGTTTTGGCAAAACCTCCCTGAAATTTTTTTGTCGGATTCGGGTGTTTTTTTTACAAAAAAACCCTCAAAAACAGCTTAAATCATAGAATTTATAGAATTTGGGGGTCATTTTGATCTCATAGTATTATTAACCTCAATAACCATAATTTCCACTCATTTCCAGTCTATTCTGAACACCTCACAATATTATTTTTAGGCCTAAAATTTGCACCGAGGTCGCTGGATGACTAAGCTAAGCGACCCAAGTGGCCGACACAAACACCTGGCCCATCTAGGAGTGGCACTGCAGTGTCAGACAGGATGGCAGATTTAAAAAATAGTCCCCAAAGAGCACATGATGCAAAGAAAAAAAGAGGTGCAATGAGGTAGCTGTTTGACTACGCTAAGCGACCCAAGTGGCCGACACAAACACCTGGCCCATCTAGGAGTGGCACTGCAGTGTCAGACAGGATGGCAGATTCAAAAAATTGTCCCCAAACAGCACATGATGCAAAGAAAAAAAGAGGTGCACCAAGGTCGCTGGATGGCTAAGCTAAGTGACCCAAGTGGCCGACACAAACACCTGGCCCATCTAGGAGTGGCACTGCAGTTTTCTAATGAGAGGATAAGTGCTTCCATCCTCATGTGAATCTGAACCACTAGCCATGAACATAGGCCAGGGCCTCAGCCGTTCCTTGCCACTCTGTGTCGTAAATGGCATATTGGCAAGTTTACGCTTCTCATCAGACGCTTTTGATTTTTGGGTCATTTTAGTGAACTTTTGTTTTTTGGATTTACATGCTCTCTACTATGACATAGGGCATCTGCCTTGGCAGACGACGTTGATGGCATTTCAACGTCTCGGCCATGACTAGTGGCAGCAGCTTCAGCACGAGGTGGAAGTGGATCTTGATCTTTCCCTATTTTACCCTTCACATTTTTGTTCTCCATTTTTTAATGTGTGGAATTATATGCCAGTAATATAGCAATGGCCTACTGTACCGTACTGCTATATATTATATACTGGTGGTCAGCAAAATTATGCACTGTCCTCCTACTATATATACTGCGCAAAACTTAAATGTACCACAGGTATGGATGGATAGTATACTTGACGACACAGAGGTAGGTAGAGCAGTGGACTACTGTACCGTACTGCTATATATTATATACTGGTGGTCAGCAAAATTCTGCACTGTCCTCCTACTATATATACTGTGCAAAACTTAAATGCACCACAGGTATGGATGGATAGTATACTTGACGACACAGAGGTAGGTAGAGCAGTGGACTACTGTACCGTACTGCTATATATTATATACTGGTGGTCAGCAAAATTATGCACTGTCCTCCTACTATATATACTGCGCAAAACTTAAATGCACCACAGGTATGGATGGATAGTATACTTGACGACACAGAGGTAGGTAGAGCAGTGGACTACTGTACCGTACTGCTATATATTATATACTGGTGGTCAGCAAAATTATGCACTGTCCTCTTACTATATATACTGCGCAAAACTTAAATGCACCACAGGTATGGATGGATAGTATACTTGACGACACAGAGGTAGGTAGAGCAGTGGACTACTGTACCGTATTGCTATATATTATATACTGGTGGTTAGCAAAATTATGCACTGTCCTCCTACTATATATACTGCGCACAACAACTAAAATGCACCACAGGTATGGATGGATAGTATACTTGACGACACAGAGGTAGGTAGAGCAGTGGACTACTGTACCGTACTGATATAATACTGGTGGTCACTGGTCAGCAAAATTCTGCACTGTCCTCCTACTATATACTACAATGCAGCACAGATATGGAGCGTTTTTCAGGCAGAGAACGTATAATACTGGTGGTCACTGGTCAGCAAAACTCTGCACTGTCCTCCTACTATATAATACTGGTGGTCCCCAGTCCCCACAATAAAGCACACTGAGCACAGATATTTGCAGCACACTGAGCACAGATATGGAGCGTTTTTTCAGGCAGAGAACGTAGATATTTTCAGCACACTGAGCACAGATATTTGCAAGCACACTGAGCACAGATATTTGCAGCAGACTGAGCACAGATATTTGCAGCACACTGAACACAACTGAGAGAACGCTGCACACGTCCTCTCCTTATCATCTCCAATGCACGAGTGAAAATGGCGGCGATGCTCGGCTCCTTATATAGAATACAAATCTCGCAAGAATCCGACAGCGGGATGATGACGTTCGGGCGCGCTCAGGTTAACCGAGCAAGGCAGGAAGATTCGAGTCCGCCTCGAAACCGTGTAGAATGGGTGAAGTTCGGGGGGTTCGGATTCCGAGGAACCGAACCCACTCATCACTAATACATATACTGTATATATATATTTATTTTTATTTTTTTATTTATTATTTTCGCCAATTATTTTTTGGCAATGAATGGGTTAATTAACACTTTCTCCCCAAAACACCAGAATGAATATAAGAAAGATGGATGAGGAGGGACACGACTTTCAGGAGACAGATGGTCAAATCCTCACCTCAGTAATGTCAGTGGGAATTTCCCACTGTTATGTGGGCCACTGTCTGATCCTACGGAACTCCGTCAGCGGTCAGCCACAGAACACTTCAAGTTCTGTGTGTGGGTTGGAGGGCCACGGGCGGGAGGACAGGACAGCGCAGGCTGGGCGTGAGGGAGCGCGATGTGACATCAGCACGTCACATCGCGATCTGTACAGTGCTAGACGGGGCTGTGTCTCTGCAGCACGACCATCCATTACCCCCAGGAATTTAATTTCTCTAACGTCCTAGTGGATGCTGGGGACTCCGTCAGGACCATGGGGAATAGCGGCTCCGCAGGAGACAGGGCACAAAAGCAAGCTTTTAGGATCACATGGTGTGTACTGGCTCCTCCCCCTATGACCCTCCTCCAAGCCTCAGTTAGGTTTTTGTGCCCGTCCGAGAAGGGTGCAATCTAGGTGGCTCTCTTAAAGAGTTGCTTAGAAAAAGTTTTTAGGTTCTTTATTTTCAGTGAGTCCTGCTGGCAACAGGCTCACTGCATCGAGGGACTTAGGGGAGAGAATTTCAACTCACCTGCGTGCAGGATGGATTGGATTCTTAGGCTACTGGACACCATTAGCTTCAGAGGGAGTCGGAACACAGGTCTCGCCCTGGGGTTCGTCCCGGAGCCGCGCCGCCGACCCCCTTGCAGATGCTGAAGATTGAAGAGGTCCGGAACCAGGCGGCAGAAGACTTTTCAGTCTTCCTCAGGTAGCGCACAGCACTGCAGCTGTGCGCCATTGTCTGTCAGCACACTTCCCACAGTGATCACGGAGGGTGCAGGGCGCGGGGGGGGGGGCGCCCTGGCAGCAATGTAGAATACCTGTATGGCGAAAAATACATCACATATAGCCCTTGAGGCTATATGGATGTATTTAACCCCTGCCAGACTTCACAATCTCCGGAGAAGAAGCCCGCCGAAAAGGGGGCGGGGCCTATTCTCCTCAGCACACAGCGCCATTTTCCCTCACAGAAAGGCTGAGGGGAAGGCTCCCAGGCTCTCCCCTGCACTGCACTACAGAAACAGGGTTAAAACAGAGAGGGGGGGCACTGATTTGGCGATATACATATATATTAAATGCTATATGGGAGGAACACTTATATAAGGGTTGTCCCTGTATAATTATAGCATTTTGGTGTGTGCTGGCAAACTCTCCCTCTGTCTCCCCAAAGGGCTAGTGGGTCCTGTCCTCTATCAGAGCATTCCCTATGTGTGTGCTGTATGTCGGTTCGTGTGTGTCGACATGTATGAGGAAAATGTTGGTGAGGAGGCGGAGCAAATTGCCTGTAATGGTGATGTCACTCTCTAGGGAGTCGACACCGGAATGGATGGCTTACTTATGGAATTACGTGATAATGTCAACACGCTGCAAGTGGGTTGACGACATGAGACGGCCGGCGAACAAATTAGTACCGGTCCAGGCGTCTCAGACACCGTCAGGGGCTTGTAAAAACGCCCATTTACCTCAGTCGGTCGACATAGACCCAGACACGGACACTGATTTCAGTGTCGACGGTGAAGAAACAAACGTATTTTCCTTTAGGGCCACACGTTAAGGGCAATGAAGGAGGTGTTACATATTTCTGATACTCCAAGTACCACAAAGAAGGGTATTATGTGTGAGGTGAAAAAACTACCTGTAGTTTTTCCTGAATCAGATAAATTAAATGAAGTGTGTGATGATGCGTGGGTTTTCCCCGATAGAAAATTATTGGCGGTATACCCTTTCCCGCCAGAAGTTAAGGCGCATTGGGAAACACCCCTCAGGGTGGATAAGGCGCTCACATGCTTATCAGAAAAATATCCTAAAAAGTATACACACACATGCTGGTGTTATACTGTGACCAGCGATCGCCTCAGCCTGGATGTGCAGAGCTGAGGTGGCTTGGTCGGATTCCCTGACTAAAAATATTGATACCCTTGACAGGGACAGTATTTTATTGACTATAGAGCATTTAAAGGATGCATTTCTATATATACGAGATGCGCAGAGGGATATTTGCACTCTGGCATCAAGAGTAAATGCGATGTCCATATCTGCAAGAAGATGTTTATGGACACGACAGTGGTCAGGGGATGCAGATTCCAAACGGCACAAAGATGTATTGCCGTATAAAAGGGGAGGAGTTATTTGGGGTCGGTCCATGGGACCTGGTGGCCACGGCAACTGCTGGAAGATCCACCGTTTTTTACCCTAAGTCACATCTCTGCAGAAAAAGACACCGTCTTTTCAGCCTCAGTCTTTTCGTCCCTATAAGATATCTGCCCAGGGATAGAGGAAAGGGAAGAAGACTGCAGCAGGCAGCCCATTCCCAGTAACAGAAGCCCTCCACCGCTTCTACTAAGTTCTCAGCATGACGCTGGGACCGTACAGGACCCCTGGATCCTACAAGTAGTATCAAAGGGGCACAGATTGGAATGTCGAGGCGTTTCCCCCCTCGCAGGTTCCTGTAGTCTGCTGTACCAATGTCCCCCTCCGACAGGGAGGCAGTATTGAAAACAATTCACAAGCTGTATTCCCAGCAGGTGATAATAAAATTACCCCTCCTACAACAAGGAAAGGGGTATTGTTCCACACTATAGGGTGGTACTGAAGCCAGAAGGCTAGGTGAGACCGATTCTAAATCTGAAAAATTTGAACACTTACAAGGGTTCAAATCCAGATGGAGTCACTCAGAGCAGTGATAGCGAACTGGGAACAAGGGGACTATATGGTGTCCCGGGACATCAGGGATGCTTACCTCCATGTCCCAAAATTTGCTTTTCTCACCAAGGGTACCTCAGGTTCGTGGTACAGAACTGTCACTATCAGTTTCAGACGATGCCGTTGGAGTGTCCAAGGCACCCCGGGTCTTTACCAAGGTAATGACCGAAATGAGGATTCGTCTTCAAAGAAAATGGACGACCTCCTGATAAGAACAAGGTCCAGAGAACAGTTGGAGGTCGGAGTAGCACTATCTCAAGTAGTTCTACGACAGCACGGGTGGATTCTAAATATTCCAAAACCGCAGTTGTTCCGACGACACGTCTGCTGGTCCTAGGGATGATTCTGGACACAGTCCAGGAAAAGGGTGTTTCTCCCAGAGGAGAAAGCCAGGGAGTTATCCGAGCTAATCAGGATCCTCCTAAAACCAGGAAAAGTGTCAGTGCATCATTGCTCAAGAATCCTGGTAAAAAATGGTGGCTTATTACGAAGCGCTTCCATTCGGCAGATTTCACGCAAGAACTCTTCAGTGGGATCTGCTGGACAAATGGTCCGGATCGCATCTTCAGATGCATCAGCGGATAACCCTATATCCAAGGACAAGGGTGTCTCTCCTGTGGTGATTACAGAGTGCTCATCTTCTAGAGGGCCGCAGATTCGGCATTCAGGATTGGATGCTGGTATCCACGGAGGCCAGCCTGAGAGGCTGGGGAGCAGTCACACAGGGAAAAAATTTCCAGGGAGTGTGATCAAGTCTGGAGAATTCTCTCCACATAAATATACTGGAGCTAAGAGCAAATTTGTAATGCTATAAGCTTAGCAAGGCCTCTGCTTCAAGGTCAGCCGGTATTGATCCAGTGGGATAACATCACGGCAGTCGCCCACGTAAACAGATAGGGCGGCACAAGAAGCAGGAGGGCAGTGGTCAAAACTGCAAGGATTTTTCGCTAGACGGAAAATCATGTGATAGCACTGTCAGCAGTGTTCATTCCGGGAGTGGACGACTGGGAAGCAGACTTCCTCAGCAGGCACGACCTCCACCCGGGAGAGTGGGAACTTCATCGGGAAGTTTTCCGCATGATTGTGAACCGTTGGGAAAGACCAAAGGTGGAAATGATGGCGTCCCGCCCGAACAAAAAACGGGACAGGTATTGCGCCAGGTCACGAGACCTTCAGGCGATAGCTGTGGACGTCCTGGTAACACCGTGGGTGTAACAGTCGGTGTATGTGTTCCCTCTTCTGCTTCTCATAACCAAGGTATTGAGAATTATAAGACGTAGAGGAGTAAGAACTATACTCGTGGCTCCGGATTGGCCAAGAGGGACTTGGTACCCGGAACTTCAAGAGATGCTCACAGAGGACTAATGGCCTCGGGAGCTAAGATGGGATTTGCTTTCAGCAAGAACCATGTCTGTTCCAAGAGGAACCGTGGCATCTGCCTCTAAGAAAGGACCTGCTCCAGCAGGGACCTTGTCTGTTCCAAGACTTACCGCGACTGCGTTTGACGGCATGGCGGTTGAACGCCGGATCCTAAGGGAAAAGGCATTCCGGAAGAGGTCATACCTACCCTGGTCAAAGCCAGGAAGGAGGTGACCGCACAACGTTATCACCACATGTGGTGAAAATATGTTGCGTGGGTGAGGCCAGGAAGGCCCCACGAAAAAATTTCAACTAGGTCGATTTCTGCACTTCCTGAAAACAGGAGTGTCTATGAGCCTCAAATTGGGGTCCATTAAGGTTCAAGTTTCGGCCCTGTAGATTTTCTTCCAGAAAAAATTGGCTTCAATTCCTGAAGTCCAGACGTTTGTCAAGGGAGTATTGCATATACAGCCCCTTGTGTGCCTCCAGTGGCACCGTGGGATCTCAACGTAGTGTTGGGATTCCTCAAATCATATTGGTTTGAACCGATCAAATCTGTGGATTTGAAATATCTCACATGGAAAGGACCATGTTGTGGCCCTGGCCTCGGCCAGGCGATTGTCAGAATTGGGGGCTTTGTCTTAAAAAAAGCTCATATTTGTTTTTCCATTCGGACAGGGCAGAACTGCGGACTCGTCCCCAGTTTCTTCCTAAGGTGGTGTCAGCGTTTCGCCTGAAACAACATATTGTGGTGCCTGCGGCTACTAGGGACTTGGAGGACTCCAAGTTGCTAGACGTTGTCGGGGCCCTAAAAATATATATATATATATATATATATATATATATATATATATATATATATATATATATATATATTTCCAGGACGGCTGGAGTCAGAAAGTCTGACTTGCTGTTTATATTGTATGCACCCCAAAAGATGGGTGCTCCTGCTTCTAAGCAGACTATTGCTCGTTGGATTTGTAGTACAATTCAGCTTGCACAGTCTGTGGCAGGCCTGCCACAGCCAAAATCTGTCAATGCCCATTCCACAAGGAAGGTGGGCTCATCTTGGGCGGATGCCCGAGGGGGTCTCGGCTTTAAAATTTTGCCGAGCAGCTACGTGGTCAGGGGGGAACACGTTTGTAAAATTCTACAAATTTGATACCCTGGCTGAGGAGGACCTGGAGTTCCCTCATTCGGTGCTGCAGAGTCACCCGCACTCTCCCGCCCGTTTGGGAGCTTTGGTATAATCCCCATGGTCCTGACGGAGTCCCCAGCATCCACTAGGACGTTAGAGAAAATAAGATTTTACTTACCGATAAATCTATTTCTCGTAGTCCGTAGTGGATGCTGGGCGCCCATCCCAAGTGCGGATTGTCTGCATTACTTGTACATAGTTATTGTTACAAAAATCGGGTTATTATTGTTGTGAGCCATCTTTTTTAGAGGCTACTTCATTGTTATCATACTGTTAACTGGGTTCAGATCACAAGTTGTACGGTGTGATTGGTGTGGCTGGTTTGGGTCTTACCCGGGATTCAAGATCCTTCCTTATTGTGTACGCTCGTCCGGGCACAGTACCTAACTGAGGCTTGGAGGAGGGTCATAGGGGGAGGAGCCAGTACACACCATGTGATCCTAAAAGCTTGCTTTTGTGCCCTGTCTCCTGCGGAGCCGCTATTCCCCATGGTCCTGACAGAGTCCCCAGCATCCACTACGGACTACGAGAAATAGATTTATCGGTAAGTAAAATCTTATTTTTTACCCCATTTGGGGTAATTTACCCCTGTTCCCTGACCACTGATATAAACCTAAAAATAAATGATGACATTTATGTCGTTATCGTTTATTTCTCTTACATCCTAGAGGATACTGGGGTTCACATTAGTACCATGGGGTATAGACGGGTCCACTAGGAGCCTTGGCCACTTTAAGAAATCAATATGCGCACTGGCTCCTCTCTCTATGCCCCTCCTACCAGACTTTAGAAAATGCTAAAGGCCATTGCTAAGTGGTCAGGTAACCTAATTGACGGATTAGATTCCTTACCCAGGGGGGAGATAATTTTACTCCTACAGCATATTCAGGACTCTGCTAACTTTATGGTGGAGGCCATAAAGGAAATTGGTTTGCTCAACGCAAGTGCCACTGCCATGGCAATGTCAGCACAGCGGATACGGATTCCAGGAAAGGCGTGGAAAGCCTACGATTCACAGGTGAGGCCCTTTTTGGAGATGAACTGGATACGTGGATATCCAAGGCTACGGCGGGTAAGTCTACGTACCTTCCTTCTGCAGCACCCCCAGCTAGCAAATCCTACTCTGCTCCAACTCTGCAGTCCTTTCAGACAGCGAAATTTAAAGGCAAATCCATATGTTCTTCCACAGCCTTCAAAGGCAATAGAGGTAAACCCAGAAAACCAGCAGCTGCAGGTTCTCAGGACCAGACCTCCGTATCTGCTTCCTCAAAGTCTTCTGCATGACAGTGGACTGCGCTGCCTAGAAGACAGGCAGGTGGGAGACCGGTTACGTTATTTCAGTCACATTTGGGCAACATCATGCCAGGATCCCAGGGTCAGAGAACTTATCGCCCAGGGATACAGACTGGAGTTTCAGGAACTCACACCTCACCCGCAGGTGTTCGAGTCCTTGACTCATTGGTGTGGAATTCCACAAATTTACATGATGGCCTCTCGTCTCAACAAGAAGCTCAAGCGGTATTGCTCCAGGTCGAGGGACCCACAAGCAGTGGCGGTCGACGCTCTGGTGACTCCATGGGTCTACCAGATGGTTTACGTGTTTCCACCTCTTACATTGATCCCAAGAATTCTCAAAAGAATAAAAAGGGAAAAGGTTCAAGCAATTCTTATTGCTCTGGACTGGCTAAGAAGGGCCTGGTATGCGGATCTACTGAGGATGCTTCTAGAGGACCCGTGGCCTCTGCCTCTTCGAGAGGATCTTCTACAACAGGGGGCATTCGTCTATCAAGACTTAACACGGCTATGTTTGATGGCATGGAGGTTGAACGTCAAATTCTAGCCAGAAAGGGGATCCCGGACAGCGGTATTCCAACACTGATCCAAGCCAGGAAAGGGGTAAAGTCTAAACATTACCACCGTATTTGGAAAAAATATGTCTTGTGGTGTGAAAACAGGAAACTTCCTACAGTGGAATTTCAACTGGGACATTTTCTCCTTTTTCTCCTTCTAGATTTGGGTGGGTTATATGGTTTCTGTGCAGGGTAAATACTGTCTGCTTTATTTTTACACTGCAATTTAGATTTCAGTTTGTACACCCCCCCCCCCCCCCCCTCCAAATCTAACTCTCTATGCACATGTTACATCTGCCCCCCCGGTAGTGTACATGGGCCCTCATTCCGAGTTGTTCGCTCGCCAGCCGCTTTTCGCAGCAGTGCACACGCTAAGCCGCCGCCCTCTGGGAGTGTATCTTAGCTTAGCAGAATTGCGGACGAAGTATTCGCAATATTGCGAAAAGATTTTTCTGTGCAGTTTCTGAGTAGCTCGAGACTTACTCTTCCAGTGCGATCAGTTCAGTGCTTGTCATTCCTGGTTTGACGTCACAAACACACCCAGCGTTCGCCCAGACACTCCCCCGTTTCTTCAGCCACTTCCGCGTTTTTCCCAGAAACGGCAGCATTTTTTCACACACTCCCATAAAACGGACAGTTTCCGCCCAGAAACACCCACTTCCTGTCAATCACACTCCGAACACCAGAACGAAGAAAAACCTCGTAATGCCGTGAGTAAAATACCAAACTTCTTAGCAAATTTACTTGGCGCAGTTGCAGTGCGAACGTTGCGCATGCGCGATTAGCGGAAAATCGCTGCGATGCGAAGAAAATTACCGAGCGAACAACTCGGAATGAGGGCCATGGTTTTGCCCATTAGCTAACAAATTTGCTGCTGCGATCAGACCTGACTTAGGCCCATGGTGATCTGGTCCCCAGCATCCCACCTCTAACTTTGCTCTGGCTTTCAACACCATCCTGGCCGCGTTGCTCTCTCCTCTTCCATTAAGGTTGGTGAGGGTCAAGGCATCTGTGTGAGGTGCTTCCCATTGATGCCAAACCTTGGCTTATAAGCTTCAGTTACCTTAATTTTTTTTAAATCTCTCTATTGAAATCACTCATTGTAAATCACTTACAGACTGCTCTCCCTAGAGACCCAGTTCGGACTTCAGCGGGGCATTGAGTTTGAAATGAAAAAGTTCTGGACTCTCACCATCGCTACAGTCACCTTCTATATCTCATAGTTTGGAGAGGAAAACAGGATTTTAATACCTACCGGTAAATCCTTTTCTCCTAGTCCGTAGAGGATGCTGGGGTCCATTTCATGACCATGGGGTATAGACGGTTCCGCAGGAGCCATGGGCACTTTAAGACTTTTCAATGGTGTGAACTGGCTCCTCCCTCTATGCCCCTCGTCCAGACCTCAGTTATAGAAACTGTGCCCAGGGAGACGGACATTTCGAGGAAAGGATTTACTTTTATACTAATGGTGAGATTCATACCAGCTCACACCTCAACCATGCCGCACACATGGCATTCAACATAACACATGCCAACAGGCATGAACCATTTACAGCAACATGCTGCAAACAAATGTAACACACTTGTGTAACTAACTGAACAAAACTGCAGGTAAAGTACGCACTGGGTCGGGTGCCCAGCATCCTCTACGGATTAGGAGAAAAGGATTAACCGGTAGGTATTAAAATCCTGTTTTCTCATACGTCCTAGAGGATGCTGGGGTCCATTTCATGACCACGGGGTTTATACCAAAGCTCCAGTACGGGCGGGAGAGTGCGGATAACCCTGCAGCACCGATTGACCGAACTTGAGGTCCTCATCGGCCAAAGTGTCAAACTTATGTCAAAGTCAGAAAAATATCTCTATGCGCACTGCCATATTTGCACCTCGCACTGGTCCGCGCTGCGCATGCGTGCGCTTTCCCGTGATAGCGCATACCCGCTGATGCGTGCACCCGCTCGCATCGGTATGCGTATTTACGGTAAAGAGTATGTAGTCGTAGCGTGCGACCCAATCGTTACATATTTCCACAATTAACGTAGTTTATAGATCATGGTCCTTTTGATAGATTCTGAAAGTTTGGTTAATATAGAATGTCCCTGAACGGAGGAATCCCTCTTTGTATTGTAGGAAGGGTCTAACAGGAGTCATACAGCAGTGTTTGGTACCCATCGGAAGAGTATTTAAATAGCAATATTCCGGTGTTGGTTTGGAGCGTATTAATCGCTCGTGCGAATAGTTATGGACATAAGGAGTTTATGTCCATTACTATTATTTACTCTTACTCAGGTATGCGGCGGGAAACCCAGTGTCCCACCCACCTGAGCTGTTTGAAATCGTCACAGCCCACCTGTATGAATCAACCTATGACCTTTTGTTATGATGCGAAGCCGAATTCCTGTGTCCAATGGATGACAAGATTGTAGGGACCATTGGATTGCATTGTGTGTGGAGCATAAAAGACGGGCCTGTGGCATCCAGTTTTCACTTCTCATCAAACGGTTCTCATTGCTGATAATCGGGAAGCTGGATGTCCAGAAGCGCTTGCGATCGTTACCCTTGTGCGTAAGTTTTTCTCCGTGATCATATTGTCTTACTGTGAGCCATTTCTCTCATCTCTCTCTCTCTTTCTCTACTCTTTCTCTCGTATTTTCCCTTGATTAGATTGTATTGTATTGTATTGTATTTATAGTGTAGTTATTTGGTTAGGAAGTCTCTGTTATATTGTAGTGTATCATTTGTACTGTGATTCCTTTTTACAAGTATATTAGTTATAATACATTTAATAGGCTTTGGACCCTAAACAAGTATCTGTGTATTTTCTCATAGTGTTAAGTGTTCACAGAGCGTCGGTGACGCTCAAGCAGCTTTGTAGTTAATCAGGTTACACCAGGTTGCACTTACACACTGTCTCTACATAAAGGTATACTGTGTATCTCATGGTTAAAGGTATAATCAAGGTATAGCGTTGTGAGCGTCTGCGCCGCTGGTGATCTCCTCGTGGTCTCGAGCGTCCGCTACGCCATAGCGAATCATTACGTTTGTCTGTAGCCAATAGTGTGCCAGTCTGTGATCTCTGGGCCGTGAGCGAACGCGACGCTTGAGCGTCTTGCCTACGGCTGAGCGATCGTTACACAAGTAGCGTACCCTTACGGTACTTCTTACGTAGTCAGCGTACAGTGTTCTTAGACCTCTTAAAGGGTAATTTATACGATAAATAGATTCAGCTTTATCAATTGGGGGCTCGTCCTGTCCTTCACATATCTGCACTAGGTAGATCAGCAGACATTATCCCCCAGCAAAGGGTGGGAGGTTGTCTCGCAGTGCTGACGGGATAAGCGTCTGCTTCGCTTAGATAAAGAGTGCTGAAGGAATCCGGGAACCGGAGGTAAGAACAAAACGCTTGCGTCTTTTAAAACTGTTTATTTGTCTTCTGTCTTGCGTACACACGCACGCATACATATATCTGCATTTCTTTTTCATTTTCGTATATCACTATCCTGTTTGCCAATTTTATAGTTGATAGAAAAGTGCTAAAAGAGACTTGCTGTTATTTTATAGTTTAAGAATAGAGGTAATAGTTAAAAGTGTAGAGAAACACACAGGTTTGCCTGGGAGATAAGGCAAAGCCAGTGGGGTACGCGGTAGATGATCAGGGATCGTCTACATTGATAAAAGTATATTGTGTTACGGTGGATCTTTGCATTGCGTACACGTGTCTCTAACAAAGACTAGCGTACGCAATCCAAAGGCCGACGCACGCAGCGTACATTACGCAACGGAGCGTCCGGTTACGCCCACGTAGCTCAAATCACGAAAAGTTGAATTTTAGCGCAAAGCGATAATTAACGCAAAGGCGATAGTTAGCGCTAAGCGGTAAATAGCGCAAGAGGCGATAAATAACGCAAGTCTATTTTTGGAAAATCTGAAATTTAGTTTAACAGATCCTGCTCCTAATTGGTAACACAGCTGGGCTAAAGAAAATTTCTGCGCAGAAATAGATATAGAAACGAAAGTGTACATGTGTTGAGTGAGTGTGTTTTTATCACATAAGAGGTTGAACCAAAAAGAAATCGGGTACTCGTAAGGGACATACGTGTAAGTGACATATACGGTGGCTAGGGAGGCATCCTTGGTTAAACATAATATTTGAGCATTAGAGTATAGCGGACCAGTATAGAACAAGACCAGGAGGTCAGACCAGGAGGTCGTACAGACAAGACCAGGAGGTCATAAGGAGACAAAGAAGTCCGCTATAAAGGTAAGAGGCACAACCCCGGGGGTTGGTGCAGAACCCATATAGGCCATATAAGCTCTGGCTGAAGGAATTCGCAGCCGAAATTTTCGATTCCATTGATCTCTCAGTACATAACAGGTAGTGCTTATGTACTGAACGATTGTACCGCACGTCATTGTGTGCATTAGTAAACCTGACTAGTATCATTTTGCGTACAAAAGTCATAAACGCTAGTTGTACATTCTGACGTGATTTGTGTAATTTTTTATTTTTGAAGGGAAGTTCGCTGGTCACTCAGGAACTATCTAACAGCCCCACCTTTACTGGAAAGAGTAAGTGTCCTGCGGGTAACCCTCACATGTTCCAGTAAACAGAAGGTTTTTGGTAGGACCCTGTATCGAGTACGCCAGCACCATATCGGTGTGATCAGGTCGTATTGGTCGAGGTGGGCGAGTGAGTGGGGTACTCGGTAAACCGCCACCGCCGGCCTATTTTGAATAATTTGGTTTGCTGTAAGGGTTCGCTGAAGACCGTGATATAAAGATCAAAGGAGTAGTAAGCAACACCTGCAGAGTATGGGGGCCAGTTGTTCAGGTAGGGGGCGATCAACCTCGGTTCGGGTTGATTCAGAGAACCGACCAGTCGGGTCGGCAAGGTACATCATGTGTGAGAAATACGGAAGTCACACAGAGGTTTTATGTGATGAATGGGAGAGAATGACTGTACAAGACAGGGAGAAATTCCCAAGAATAGGTAGCTTCAGTCCAGAAGTGTTACAAAATTTAAGGAGGAGGATATGTCTCATAAAATCAACAAAGAGACGAATCCAGCATCATGATTATTTACAGTTATGGCAACAGGAAGGTGAGATACAGAGAGGTTTGGCTCTGGCGGCGGGATCTGGGGCAGTCAGGAAACTGATAGCCACAGCCCCGCCTCCACCATACATTGCAGGAGAGAAGTTGATTGCGGAGAAAAATGCACTGGGGTGTAAAACACAAACTCTTAGCAACCCTGTAAATGTTAATGATGTTAACCAAGTAACCCATGCAATTATTAACCCGTGCAAGTTGTACCCTGTTCTGAACTTTCCTCAGGAGTATGATCAAGAAGACGATTCGGCAACAATTTCAGCGCTCTCTCTAGCGGCCACCATATCAGAAACCACAGTAGGAACTGCACCACCCACGAGATTAGTGAAGGCCCCTAGCGGAGGGATAGGTGAGGTCGTGTCAACGGGTAAGTACGGCACCATGCATTATACCGAAACAATTTCACCACAAGTTGTAGAATCTACACAGAATGAGGTTGTTAGAGTTAACCCTGTTAGAGTAATAGCAGTTCCCAATGGGAAAACAGATGTATCAGGAGCCACTCCCATAAGGAACATTGCCATGTACACACCATTTTCCCGAATGGAATTAAGAACCATAGTGTCCGAATTTCCTGACCCCAGGAAAGACTTAGTTGCTAGCCAAAAATACATCAGGGATCTAGGGAACACTGTAGAGCCCAACAACAAAGATTGGCAGATACTGCTAAGAGCTTGTTTACCTTCAAATGTCGACTCAGTTCAATTCTTGGCTGATTGTGGACTAGATAAAGATGTACCGCTTTCAGATGTGTACAACAAAGATAACGTAAAAAGGATAAATTTACAGCTAAAGGAGTATTTCCCAGCCGTTGTTAAATGGAACAAAATATTCTCCATTAGACAAAAGGAGTCCGAAACTGTAGCAGAATATTTTCACCGGGCACTATTAGAAATGGCAAAATACACTGGTATAGAAGACATTAGGACCAACCCAAACCATCAAGAAGTAGCAGTATCTGTACTGATGGATGGTTTAAAGGAAACATTAAAGGCTAGGGTACAGACCACGCAACCATGTTGGCGAGGTCTGTCAGTGTCCACTTTGAGAGAGGCTGCTATTGATCACGACAGAAACATCACCAGGCACAGAGAATCGCAAAGTGATAAGTTAATGTCAGTAAGTATACAGGCGCTGACCACAAAGCAGCCTGCGTATGTACCATCGAATCCTGTAAGTAAGTCAACTGAAATAACTTGTTATTCCTGTAACAGACAGGGACACTATGCACGAGACTGTAGAATAAAGAGTGTACAAAGATCTTTTCAACCCCCTAGACAACGACACAACACAAGACATTGGGAGCAGGGTCCACAGAGGCGGAGTTTTGAGCCACATACAGGGGAAACAAAAAGATACCCCCCGAACAGAGATTGGCATGCCTCTGGTAGTTCCCAGCTAACTCCCTCACAAGTAGTTGCTGCCAACGGGATTCAGGGAGGTCAGCATACCCAATAGGGGTGTGGCCATACCTGTAATCTGCAGCCAGTTAAATTGATTGCCAGTCTTGGAAGTGAACCAGAGATTGCAATCAATGTAGCTGGTAAAACTTTAAACTTTCTTGTAGACACAGGGGCGGCCAAGTCAGTGATAAATTCGACAGTGGGCATGAGAACCACTGGTAGGACAATTCCAGCCATGGGAGTAACAGGAGTAGTCCAGCACTACCCTGTTAGCAAACCAGCCGAGATTACAATAGGGCCTTTGCATACCAAGCATTCCTTTTTGCTGGCTGCATCGGCACCAACCAATCTCCTGGGAAGAGACTTACTATGTAAAATGGGGTGCGTCATTTATTGTACTTCTGAAGGTGTATTCTTGGACATACCTGAGAATCACGCTCAGGAAGTACGAGACATGTTAGACTCCCCATCAAAATTAATGTCACATTCCATTATGACAAATAGGAATCCATCCCAAGTAGAAGAGATGACATCTCAAATACCAGAGTCACTTTGGACAAAAGACGGACAGGACACTGGATTAATGGCAAACGTAGCTCCAGTAGTTGTACAAGTAAAAGATGGTAGGATAGCTCCAAAAATCCCACAGTATCCTCTGAAGCCAGAGGTGGAGTTAGGGGTTTTCCCAGTAATAGAGCGCTTGCTACAACAGGGCATTCTGGTAAGAACGTCCAGCACTGCCAATAGTCCCATCTTCCCTGTTAAGAAGAGTGGGGGGAGGGGTTACAGGCTAGTGCAGGATCTAAGGGGGATAAACAAAATAGTTGAGAGTCAGTTCCCCGTAGTGCCAAATCCAGCTGTCATCCTAATGCAAATCCCTCCCACTGCCAAATTTTTCACTGTTATTGACCTCTGCTCCGCTTTCTTTTCGGTACCTCTGCACCCTGACAGCCAATATTTGTTTGCATTCACATACAGGGGAGTCCAATACACGTGGACTCGATTACCCCAAGGTTTCATAGATAGTCCAAGTATATTTTCTCAGGCTTTGCATGATTGTTTACAGTCTTTTCAACCAGACAGTGGATCAGTATTGATACAGTATGTGGACGATTTATTACTGTGTTCAGATTCACTGGAAGCATCTCTGAAGGATACGAAACAGCTCCTGTTTCATCTTTCAGACACCGGACACAAGGTGTCCAAAGACAAGTTGCAATTATGCCAAACTAAGGTAAAATATTTGGGACACTGTCTAACACAAGGACTGAGACACCTGACCGCTGATAGAATCCAAGCAATTAGAGACATGACCCTACCACAAACCCAGCAACAGATCAGAACATTTTTAGGAATGTGTGGGTATTGCCGTAATTGGATCCCAGGGTTTTCCATATTGGCGCTACCTTTGCAGGAAATGGTCTCCTCAAACAAACCTGATAGGATTTCGCATACCGACGAATCCGAAACAGCATTTGAGAGACTCAAACAGTGCCTAACGCAGGCGCCAGCACTAGGTATGCCAGACTATGGGAAACCCTTTGAACTATACGGAACAGAAAGTGCTGGTTGCGCAGCAGGTGTACTAACCCAAAAACACGGTGATGCCAGCAGGCCAGTTGCATACTACAGCGCTCAGCTAGACACGGTAGCGCGATCCCTCCCCACATGCTTGCGAAGCGTTGCTGCAATAGCATTGCTAGTAACAAAAAGCGAAGATGTTGTGCTAGGCCACAACCTCACAATCCATACACCACATGCAGTGTCAGCCTTATTGAATTCTGCCCAAACCAGACACGTCTCATCAGCAAGGTTTACAAGATGGGAATTGGCACTAATGGCCCCAGTAAACATCACTATAAGGAGATGCAGTGCATTAAATCCTGCAACATATCTCCCAGGTGTGCCTGGTCAGGCACAAAGGGTGGAAGGTGAGAGTGCTGGGGAAGGAGGATTTAATACAAAGGAAGATACACATGATTGTATGGAATATTTGACCCAAAATTTTACCGCAAGGCCTGACATCAGTGACAATCCACTGGAAGATGCAGAACTCACGTTCTACACGGACGGTAGTTGTCACAGACAGTCAGACTCGGGAGACTTGTGTACTGGATACGCAGTCGTAGATGACCAAGGCACCATAGAAGCGGAACCGCTAGGCCCACCTCACTCAGCCCAGGTTGCTGAACTGGTCGCCCTAACCAGAGCATGTGAATTGGCTAAGGGTAAGTCAGCCAATATCTACACCGATTCTAGATACGCATTCGGGGTAGTCCATGATTTCGGAGCCCTATGGCGCCTCAGAAATTTCATGACGGCAGCTGGTACACCGATAGCGCATGCAGCTCACATAAAAAGGCTTCTAACAGCGATACAGGAACCCAACAGAGTGGCTGTTATCAAATGTAAAGCACATACATATAGTCAAGACCCAGTATCACTTGGTAACAGCCGAGCAGACGAAGCTGCTAAGTTAGCAGCTGCTACCCCCATACCGACAGACACCACACAACTGATGGTATTCAATACCATCAACACACAGAAGTTGTGTGAAATGCAGAATTTGTGTTCCGCACAGGAAAGAGCAGTCTGGAAGGCAAAGGGATATGGCCAGGAGTCCTCAGGGCTCTTGACGGATGGACATGGTAAACCAGTGGCCCCCAGGACATATCTTCCATGTCTGGCTGAAGCAGCTCACGGGCTGACTCATCTAGGCAAGGAGGGGATGTGCAAATTGGTAAGAGCATACTGGTGCGCCCCAGGATTCTCCTCTCATGCGAGTAAAAGAGCAATGTCATGCCTTACCTGTCTGAGAAAGAATATTGGAAAGGCAATACCTACAGAACCATCCCATATCCCACCTGCCGGCGGCCCTTTTCAGGTAATACAAATTGACTTCATTCAATTACCCCCATGTCGGAATTTGAAATATGTACTTGTTTGTATAGATGTTTTCTCGAATTGGGTCGAAGCATTTCCAGCGGCTACAAATACCGCTATGTTTACAGCTAAGAAAATTGTGCAGGAGTTTGTATGTAGATATGGTATCCCTAGAATAATCGAAAGTGATAGGGGTACCCATTTTACAGGTGATGTCTTTCAAGGAATGTGTAAGTTGATGGGAATTGATAGCAAGCTGCACACTCCGTACCGTCCACAGGCGAGTGCGAAGGTCGAAAGAGTGAACAGCACGATTAAAAATAAATTGAGTAAAGTAATGGCAGAGACAGGATTGACGTGGCCAGAAGCTTTACCCATTGTTTTGTATAGCATCAGAACCACTCCCAGGTCCCCTCTTAATCTGTCCCCCTTTGAAATCTTATTTGGTCGATAACCGCATGTCATGATTAACCCTCAGGATGATTTGAAATGTAACAATGAAGTAACTGTAAAGTACTTAATTAACATGAGTAAACAGTTGAGGAATCAAAATGAAAATCTGAAGTTGGTGATTCCTGATCTACCTGATAGTAATTGTCATGACATTGAACCTGGGGATTATGTAATGATACGAAATTTTCTACGCTCAGGTTGTCTTATTGATAGATGGGAAGGACCATACCAGGTCTTATTGACTAGCACCACAGCATTGAAGGTTGCTGAGAGAGAGACTTGGGTCCATTCATCCCACTGCAAGAAGGTTGCTGATCCAGAGAAGTCCCGTGATAAGGAACAGACGGTAGAGGTTGTATCACTGGAGTGTCTGTTCCAGGAGGACTGAGGCGGCACCTGAGCCTTGAAGACCGAAAGCAGTTGTCGACTCCCCAATCCCTTTTATTGTTTTTTTTCCACTTCCCATCCCCTCTCCCTTGAAATTTTTTTTCCCCCTTCTCATTCTTCTCCATTTCCTCCTCAAAGATGGACTTGCCCCAAGAGACTGTGATCCGGATTTTCCTGTTAACCATGATGTTGACTAGAGCAGTCTGTTCCGGCGAAAGTACCATGGAGGTCGAGAGAGGTTCTGGAATGGGTTCCGATTATGATGATGGAGGCGTAGTTTTCCAAGATCAACCTAACCAACAAGCAAAGGCGAGTATCAGAAAGCGATCCGATAGCATTGATCATAGAAGAAATTGTGACGGATTGTTAGCTGAAGAAAACTGTATCTGCAGGCTTTGTAACAATGTCATTGAAGATGGGTGCATAAAGAAATGCCAATCCAGTTTTAATATCCATATGGACCGGCATCCATTGAGTGACTATCACTCCTTAGTGGGTAATGTGTTAAACAAAACAGATTGTTGGGTATGCTCTCAAGTACCTCAGGGTCATAGCAAATCAGGGCTAGTACCATTTCCTTTAACGATAGGGGAGGTACTTGAGTTAAATGGTGGGAGACCGGTGGACAGGAGGTTTAATATCTCCAGCCCTCCTAGTTTGAAGCTCCACCAATACCATGTGGATAGGTCCCTCTTATGTTTCAACATCTCCAATCCCCGACAGCCGGGAAATTGGGAAGTGTCATGGAGCAACCTGACCATGACCTTCTCGCATAGAGCAGATAGAATGCCTACAGATACAGAGCTTGTACGCCACATAGCCAGTAGAGGAAAATCTTTCAGGTATAGATATACCTTAGGAAATAGGATTACTAGAGTTGGAGAAGTATCACCAGGATACTGTGCACATATCGTACAACCTGATACGTGCATTAAGCAGATGGAAGAATTAGGGCTAGGAGATTACACCTGGAAGGTGTGTAATATGGTAACGTCCTACTCCGTCCCATATGTTCTCCCCGATGATGCATATTTCATATGCGGGAGAAAGGCGTACAAGTGGCTTGCCCCAAACTCTGAAGGATTGTGTTATATTGGAAGAGTATTGCCTGAAGTAATGACTGTAACTCATGATAAAATGAAAGACATACACCGTGGTGCCCAAACTCCTTATACTCACACTCATTACGAGCACCTCGTTAAAAGACAACTGTCAGAAAGGTTAGAGCATCCGGCCTCTGATCTGATCCATGAATCCACCGGGATTCAGGTTCTGGTGGCGTTAGATTTCACTCGCACCGCTCGAGGAGTGATGAATTATAGATACATTTCCGCACTCGCAAATTTGTTAGATAATATCACTGAAATGTATGATGACACGTTTAGATACACTGGAAGAGAACTCCAAGCTTATAAAACAGAACTGGTACAGCATAGAATGGTTCTTAATTACCTCACAGCAGTGACAGGCGGATATTGTGTTACATTGGCAACACAGTACGGCGTGAAGTGTTGCACGTACATCACGAATAGCACCGAGGATCCGGTAGAGGTCATAGACCAAAAGATGGACGATATTCTCCAATTGAAGTGGGAATTTCGCCGAAAACACAATCTCACTCTTGCTGCTGTAGGTAATGAGCTGACTGGTTGGGTGTCATGGTTGAACCCGCGAAATTGGTTCTCCGGTTTAGGAGACTGGGCTCAAGGAGTCATAATGGATGTTGGAAAGTTTCTCCTATGTATTTTAGGTGTTGTTATATCTATTGGATTGATATTTAGATGCGGGCAGGCTTTAATGAGGTGCAAACAAAGTACAAGAGTGATGAGTTTGAGGAGTGAGGAAACTGTAATTAACCTGGATTTGATTTATGACCCAATGATAGAAACCAGGATGTGATGAAAATGCGATTATACGGTCCGTTTCTTTCACCTGTTTTTCTGCTTTTCTCCAAGATAAAAAGACCCCCTTGGACGAGGAAGTTGACGAGACGCTATACAGACAACGGATGGACCAAAGAAAGAGTTTTGACCACTTGAGAAATGGACACTTGATGAACTTTGCCATGGATCCCCAGTTTCCCTAGTATTTTTAAACTCACGCTAGCCCAACATTTTTTGTAAATCCGATGGCACTGACAAAGCTTGTTGCTCATGCCTAAGGAGCAAAACAGCGCAAAGAAGACGACTTTCAACTGATACCGAACAAAACTTCGACGACAGATGTACATTTACCTGACATAGAATATCATTGCATTTTCCATAAGTGTTCTTCATCTTCATCTCTACAACCCTCAGGTAATAACACACATAGTATAGGGAATACAGGCACAGATATCAGCAATCACATATTCCCCCATTCATGTATCATCAACTAAAATGTGCTCCCCATTTTGTTCAAAAGCCGAAAAGAGCTCGGTAAAGTTTGACAGCCCATCCACAGACCTGTACCACGGGATAAGAAGGAATTCAAATGTATACTTCGCAATACCTCGAAGCTTGATTTACAACACGTACGGCACGATGATACATGACCCCCCAAACATGGACTCATACACACATGCTTCTGCTATCTCACTAGGTCATACCCTCTTCACACCTACTCCTCTCTCCTCCCCTACCCAACCATGGAAATGAATTAACCCCTGACATATATTTTTCTCCTTTTTGAAATGTTTTAGAAGGTGGCAGTTATTATTGACTGCCAAAGGGTGGACTGTCAAAGTCAGAAAAATATCTCTATGCGCACTGCCATATTTGCACCTCGCACTGGTCCGCGCTGCGCATGCGTGCGCTTTCCCGTGATGGCGCATACCCGCTGATGCGTGCACCCGCTCGCATCGGTATGCGTATTTATGGTAAAGAGTATGTAGTCGTAGCGTGCGACCCAATCGTTACATATTTCCACAATTAACGTAGTTTATAGATCATGGTCCTTTTGATAGATTCTGAAAGTTTGGTTAATATAGAATGTCCCTGAACGGAGGAATCCCTCTTTGTATTGTAGGAAGGGTCTAACAGGAGTCATACAGCAGTGTTTGGTACCCATCGGAAGAGTATTTAAATAGCAATATTCCGGTGTTGGTTTGGAGCGTATTAATCGCTCGTGCGAATAGTTATGGACATAAGGAGTTTATGTCCATTACTATTATTTACTCTTACTCAGGTATGCGGCGGGAAACCCAGTGTCCCACCCACCTGAGCTGTTTGAAATCGTCACAGCCCACCTGTATGAATCAACCTATGACCTTTTGTTATGATGCGAAGCCGAATTCCTGTGTCCAATGGACGACAAGATTGTAGGGACCATTGGATTGCATTGTGTGTGGAGCATAAAAGACGGGCCTGTGGCATCCAGTTTTCACTTCTCATCAAACGGTTCTCATTGCTGATAATCGGGAAGCTGGATGTCCAGAAGCGCTTGCGATCGTTACCCTTGTGCGTAAGTTTTTCTCCGTGATCATATTGTCTTACTGTGAGCCATTTCTCTCATCTCTCTCTCTCTTTCTCTACTCTTTCTCTCGTATTTTCCCTTGATTAGATTGTATTGTATTGTATTGTATTTATAGTGTAGTTATTTGGTTAGGAAGTCTCTGTTATATTGTAGTGTATCATTTGTACTGTGATTCCTTTTTACAAGTATATTAGTTATAATACATTTAATAGGCTTTGGACCCTAAACAAGTATCTGTGTATTTTCTCATAGTGTTAAGTGTTCACAGAGCGTCGGTGATGCTCAAGCAGCTTTGTAGTTAATCAGGTTACACCAGGTTGCACTTACACACTGTCTCTACATAAAGGTATACTGTGTATCTCATGGTTAAAGGTATAATCAAGGTATAGCGTTGTGAGCGTCTGCGCCGCTGGTGATCTCCTCGTGGTCTCGAGCGTCCGCTACGCCATAGCGAATCATTACGTTTGTCTGTAGCCAATAGTGTGCCAGTCTGTGATCTCTGGGCCGTGAGCGAACGCGACGCTTGAGCGTCTCGCCTACGGCTGAGCGATCGTTACACAAGTAGCGTACCCTTACGGTACTTCTTACGTAGTCAGCGTACAGTGTTCTTAGACCTCTTAAAGGGTAATTTATACGATAAATAGATTCAGCTTTATCACTTATAAAATTTTGCAAAAGTGTTTGACCCTGACCAAGTAGCTTCTCGGTAAAGCTGCAATGCCGAGACCCCCCGGGCAGCCGCCCAGGAGGAGCTCACCTTCGTAGTAGAATGGGCCTTCACCGACGTAGGTATCGGCAATCCAGCCGTAGAATGAGCGTGCTGAATCGTACCTCTGATCCAGTGCGCAATAGTCTGCTTAGAAGCAGGACACCCAATCTTGCTGGGAGCATACAGGACAAACAGAGCCTCTGTTTTCCATAACCAAGCTGTTCTTGCGACATAAATCTTCAAAGCTCTAACCACATCTAGAGACTGTGACTCAGTGAAAGTGTCAGTAGCTACTGGCACCACAATAGGTTGGTTTATGTGGTAGGACGAAACCACCTTTGGAAGAAATTGTTGACGAGTTCTTAACTCTGCCCTATCTTCATGGAAGATCAGGTAAGGGCTCTTGTAAACAAGGCCCCCAACTCAGACACCCGCCTTGCGGATGCCAAGGCCAAAATCATCACCACTTTCCAAGTGAGAAAACTCCAATTCTATCTCCTGCAGAGGTTCAAACCAATCTGATTGAAGGATCTGCAACACCACATTAAGGTCCCGTGGTGCCACTGGAGGCACAAATGGAGGCTGGATGTGCAAAACCCCTTTCACGAACGTCTGAACTTCTGGAAAGGAGGCCAATTGTTTTTGAAAGAAAACTGATAAGGCCGAAATCTGGACCTTGATTGACCCCAATCTAAGGCCCGCATCCACACCAGCCTGCAGAAAATGGAGTAAATGTCCCAACTCAAACTCTTCCATAGGAGCCTTCTTGGATTCACACCAAGACACATATTTTCTCCAAATACGGTGGTAATGTTTAGACGTTACTCATTTCCTGGCCTGAATAAGAGTGGGGATGACTTCCTTGGGAATACCCTTTTGGGCTAGGATCCGACTCTCAACAGCCATGCCATCAAACATAGCTGCGGTAAGTCTTGATACACACACGGCCCCTGCTGTAGTAGGTCATCTCAAGGAGGAAGAGGCCGAGGATCTTCTATGAGCAACTCCTGAAGATCTGGATACCAAGCCCGCCTTGGCCAGTCTGGGACAATGAAGATTGCTCAAACTCTTTTTCTTATTATTATTATTTTGAGAACTTTTGGAATCAATGAAAGTGGAGGGAAAACATATACCGACCGAAACACCCACTGGGTCACCAGTGCATCCACTGCTATTGCTTGAGGGTCTCTCGACCTGGAACAATATCTCTGAAGCTTCTTGTTTAGACGAGACGCCATCATGTCTACTTGAGGAACTCCCCAAAGACTTGTCGCTTCTGCGAAGACTTCTTGGTGGAGGCCCCACTCTCCTGGATGGAGATCGTGTCTGCTGAGGAAGTCTGCTTCCCAGTTGTCCACTCCCGGAATGAAAATTGCTGACAGAGCTCTTACATGTCTTTCTGCCCAGAGGAGAATCCTTGTCACCTCTGCCTTGCCTGTTTATGTACGTGACTGCTGTTACATTGTCCGACTGGATCTGCACGGGATGATCTTGAAGAAGATGTACCGCTTGTAAAAGGCCATTGTAAATGGCTCTCAATTCCAGAACGTTTATGTGAAGGCAGGCTTCCTGACTTAACCATTTTCCTTGGAAGCTTTCCCCCTGTGTGACAGATCCCCAGCCTCGGAGACTTGCATCTGTGGTCATTAGGACCCAGTCGTGAATCCCAAACCTGCGTCCCTCTAGTAGGTGAGAACTGTGTAGCCACCACAGGAGCGAAATCCTGGCTTTGGGGGACAGGATTATTCCGGTGCATGTGTAGGTCGGATCCGGACCACTTGTCCAACAGGTCTCAATGAAATACTCTGGCATGAAATTGGCCAAACTGTATGGCCTCGTAGGCCGCTACCATTTTCCCCAACAACCGAATGCATTGATGGATCAACACGCTCGTTGGTTTCAATATTTGTTTGACCATTCTCTGGATTTCCAGAGCCTTTTCCACTGGAAGAAATACTCTCCGTACTTCTGTGTCCAGAATCATCCCTAAAAAGGACAATCTTGTCGTTGGTTCCAACTGCGACTTTGGAAAATTCATGATCCAACCATGTTGTTGGAGTATTGACAGGGAGAGTGCGATGTTCTGCACCAACTGTTCCCTGGATCACGCTTTTATCAGGAGATCGTCCAGATAAGGATTATATTGACTCCTTTTTGACGAAGGAGGACCATCATCTCCTCCATCACATTGGTGAATACCCTCGGTGCCGTGGAGAGTCCGAACGGCAATGTCTGGAACTGGTAACGGCAATCCTGTACTGCGAACCTCAGATAAGCTTGGTGAGGAGGATAAATGGGAACATGCAAGTAAGCATCCTTTATGTATACTGACACCATGAAGTCCCCCTCCTCCAGACTGGAAATCACTACCTTCAGGGATTCCATCTTGAACTTGGACCTTTTCAGGTAGAGATTCAGATTTTTCAGGTTTAAAATCGATCTGACCGAGCCGTCCGGCTTCGGAACTAAGAAGAGGCTTGAATAAAAACCTTCTCCTTGCTGTGACAAGGGTACCAGGACAATGACCTGATCCTGACATAATTTTTGAATTGTTGTTGTTACTGCCTCTCTTTCTGGAAGAGAAGCTGGCAAGGTCGATTTGAAAAATCGGCATGGGGGGACGTCTTGAAACTTTAGTTTGTACCCATGGGACACTATTTGTAAGACCCATGGGTCCAGGCCAGATTGAATCCAGATTTGACTGAAAAGTTGCAGACGTGCTCCCACCCGAGCGGACTCCCGCAAGGGAGCCCCAGTGTCATGCTGCAGATTTGGCAGAAGCAGGGGTGGACTTCTGCTCCTGCGATCCAGGAGACGCTGCGGATTTCTTTCCTTTCCCCATTCCCCTACCTGCAAAAAAAGGGGGAACCTTTGGTTTTTTTGTATTTGTTGGCTGAAAGGACTGCATGTGAGAGTGATGTGTCTTTTTCACCGGTGTAGGAGCATAAGGCAAGAATGTCGACTTACCTGCAGTAGCCGCCGAGACTAACGCATCCAGCCCATCACCAAACAAGGCCTCACCTTTATACGGGAGAGCCTCCAAATTTCTTTTGGAATCTGCATCAGCATTCCACTGGCGAATCCACAATGCCCTCCGAGCCGATACCGCCATGGTAGCGCTTCTTGATCCCAAGAGACCAATATATTTCATGGTTTCTAGTACGTACGCAGCAGTGTCTTTGATACGACCTAACATTAGGAGTATCTCGTCTCCATCTATTGTGTCAATGTCTAATGACAAGTTTTCTGACCACTTCTCAATAGCACTACTCACCCACGCACAGACAATGGTAGGCCTGAGTAGTGTCACATTGGCCACATCAATAGATCACCTCACTCACTTGCGCCTGTCGGCTCCTTAAGTGAAGCCATTGCAGGTGCAGGGAGAAACACCTTTTCTCTTTTATGACAGGGCCCTGTCTAATATGCGGGGTGACTCCCACCTTTTGGAAAAAGTTAAGCTGCCTGAATTCCTTTTGGGAATCTGAAATTTCTTTTCAGGTTAAATTAGACTCCCTTCAAGAGACTGTGCCTGAGGTGGAGGGAAAATTACATTACTTCTTTACTAAAGTAAACCCTCTCCTTGTGGTAAAAGAGGGGCTTCGTAACTTCTAGCACCACCTTTATAGCTAAAACATGTTTTGAATGCTTTTTTTGCTAATTTAGGACCTATGCCCCTGGAATCACTAGTGTCGACACAGGAAACAGAGTCCGTGTCGGTATCAGTTTGTATTACTTGCAAATTTGTATGTGACCCAGAGGGGTCCCTGTGGATGAAAGGCAGAACTATTAAAAATCACATCTTCAACAGATTATATTCAGTTTTCTGTATGAGATTCAGTAGTGATTCACACTATCATGTAACCTTTCACCCAGTCAGGCTCTTGGTGTCATATTACACCTCTGTGTCTCTAACAAGTCTTCCACAGAGGAAGAGATTCCCTGCCACAGACATGTCACACACATGCTCAACCACACCACAGACACTCTGGGACTTAAAGGGGACAGACCCACAGTAAAATCTGTCAGAGGGACACAGATAGGATTTGCCAGTTCACAACCCAGCGCCAGCAACACAATGTCTGTGAACACAAAATGCCCACAGACATGCAGCACTTTTATAATGCTAATCACACAATTATATAGCACCAAATTCACTGTGCCCCCCTCCCCCCTGTTTTGCACCCTGATACTTGTTCAGTAGTGGAGGAGGACCAGCGTTGTCTCTGCAGCATGAGGAGAGAGAGAAAATGGTGCTGAGCAGTGTGCTGGCTGACTGAGGAGGAAGCTCCACTCTTCAATGGTGTTTCTCCTCAGCTTTTATGAGGTAATTTTTTATACTGGCGGGGGTAGGACTGTGCCTCAGCAACTTATTTATTCCAGTTTCCATAGGTTTCATGCTGCCCCGGGCGCCCCCCCGCGCCCTGCACCCTGCAGTGCCTGTTTATGTGTGGGCAACATGGCGCGCTGCGCACCCGCCAGCCGCGCGGTACCTTTAGCCGTCACTTTCTTGATTGAAGATCTGTCTTCTAACACTCACCTGTCTTCTGACTTCTGGCTCTGTGAGGGGGGTGACGGCATGCTGTGGGAGTGAGCATCTAGGCACGGCTAGCATTCAGTTCCCTTCAGGAGCTAATGGTGTCCTGTCAGCCAGAAGCAGAGCCATGAAACTCTTTAGGAAGTTGGTTCCTACTTCTGCTCCCTCAGTCCCATGAAGCAGGGAGACTGTCGCCAGCAGTTCTCCCTGAAAATAAAAAACCTAACATATGTATTTTCAGAGAAACTCAGTAGAGCTCCTCTGGAGTGCATCCAGTCTGCCTGGGCACATTTCTAAAACTGAGGTCTGGAGGAGGGGCATAGAGGGAGGAGCCAGTTCACACCCTTGAAAAGTCTTAAAGTGCCCATGGCTCCTGCGGAACCGTCTATACCCCATGGTCATGAAATGGACCCCAGCATCCTCTAGGACGTATGAGAAATGGTCCAAAAGAGAGGTTCAGGCTGGACTGTAATGAAATCCAAGTTCGGCGGCTATGAGGGATGCCGGCCAAACTTGGACATGTTTTAAAGGGCAATCATGTACAAGGTTAAACGATGCCTTGTACATGATTGCCCCACCAAATGGCATCCCACTCCCTGGGTGTACTCTGAAATGCCCATACTCCGCAGTAAATTAAGACGTTTTATAATAAATTTCCTCACAAAGCCAAGAAGTGCCCTGGGGTTACTACTTAAGGAGTCCTACTGTCACAAAGGAATCTCCCCTGCCGCGCACTCACTCACTTGTCCGGCGTCCTGTCTCTGCCTCCGCTCTGGCTCTCAACATTATCCCGGCCACATCGCTCTCTCCTCTTCTAGCAAGGTTGCCCTGTCACAGACCCAGTGGATTTGTAACATTGTAGCCCTGTCACAGACCCAGTTGATCTGTAACATTGTAGCCCTGTAACAGACCCAGGGGTATATTTACTAAAATTCGTATTTTTCTGAATTAAGTTCAAACACGAATGACATCGAATGTGTGAATTTGCAACTTTTTGAATTTTTTACGCCTCATTTACTATGCTGTCGTAGTTTTCCGATGTCGTTCGTATTTTCGGCCAGTGTTTTACGGGAGTGAATAGTAAAACACTGCCGACATTAACACAATGAATCTCGGCCGGATCTGTGAGATCCGTGCAGGGCTTCATTGTGCACCTTTAAAAAAAAATAAAGTTTTAAAAATCAAGAAAAAATTTGCGTGGGGTCCCCCCTCCTAAGCAAAACCAGCCTCGGGCTCTTTGAGCCGGTCCTGGTTGAAAAAATATGGGTAAAAAATTGACAGGGGCTCCCCCATATTTAAACAACCAGCACCGGGCTCTGCGCCTGGTCCTGGTGCAAAAAATACGGGGGACAAAAAGCGTAGGGGTCCCCCGTATTTTTTGAACCAGCACCGGGCTCCACTAGTCAGAGAGATAATGCCACAGCCGGGGGACACTTTTATCTTGGTCCCTGCGGCCCTGGCATTAAGTCACTAACTAGTCACCCCTGGCCGGGGCACCCTGGAGGAGTGGGAACCCCTTAAATCAAGGGGTCCCCACTCCAGCCACCCAAGGGCCAGGGGTGAAGTCCGAGGCTGTCCCCCATCCAAGGGCGGTGGATGGGGGGCTGATAGCCAAGTGTAAAAATAAAGAATATTGGTTTTGGTAGTAGAACTACAAGTCCCAGCAAGCCTCCCCCGCAAGCTGGTACTTGGAGAACCACAAGTACCAGCATGCGGGGGAAGAAGCGGGCCCGCTGGTACCTGTAGTTCTACTGCAAAAAAAATACCCAAATAAAAACAGTACACACACACACACCGTGATAGTAAAACTTTATTACATACATGCATACCGACGACACACACATACTTACCTATGTTGACACGAAGCAGTCGGTCCCCTTCTCCAAGTAGTTACCTGTCAATAAAATTATACTCACAACAATCCAGTGTAGATCTGTCCTCTTCTACTTGTAATCCTCATACTTGGCAAAACAATAAAACGCTAAACCCGGACCACGCACTGAAAGGGACCCCTTTCCCTGACTGCCGGAATCCCCCGTGATTCCTGTCAAAGAGGGTCCCTTCAGCCAATCAGGGAGCGCCACGTCTTGGCACTCTCCTGATTGGCTATGCGCTCCTGAGCTGACAGTCAAGCTGCGCACTGAAGATACAATGTAGCGCATAGGCGCTCCATTGTATCCAGTGGTGGGAACTTTGCGGTCAGCTGTTGACCGCAAGTAACCTCAACCGCTGACCGCAAAGTTCCCACCATTGGATACAATGGAGGTAAAGTACCAAACAACCAGCTCCTGTCATTATACAAACAAAGCCTGTAATATGGCAGGTAGGAGCTGATTGGCTGACACTTTATCTTTATTCACTTTATCTCTCTCCTAAGCTTAGCACATAGACTTCTAGTTCGGGAGATATTAATCAAAGCATAGAGAGAGATAAAGTGCAAACAATTAATACACTACCCAATCAGCTCCTGACATTTTTCAAACACTGCCTATAAAATGACAGCTAGACGCTGATTGGTTAGTGTTTTATTTCTCTCCATGCTTTTATAAATACCCTCCTAAACCTTGAACCCCTGGGGATGCTTCTATTCTCATAATCACCTACAAGACAAAAATTGTGACCATGGAAAATGCTTATTCTGCTGTGAAAACTAGAGTGTGGTAAATGAAAACCAGCTGCAGATCATACAAATGCCACCTTGTGACGTTCCAACACAGGGAAAATTACTGTGTTTGTCAATGGCCCTCACAGGGACCCTATAATTAGTAGTTAGAAAAGACGTGTCTCTTTCAATCAAATACCATGGCTCATAATATCAGCATAGTACAATGTGTAGCGGTGAGAAAATACTTTGTTCTCTCTCTAACCTGAGGCTAAAACTGTATTTTTTTTTCATTAGCAGGCAGGTAGATAAGAGAGAGTGTATTAATCATTGATTGAAGTGCCATTTAGCAAGTTCTGATATCACACAGGATTTTACCAGAGCTTAACCCTGTTAAATCAAAAGACTTTTGATTGAATTTTAGAACTCTATACTAAACTGATGTCTGATAATGTTATTAGGAGCAAAATATATTCCATTTTTGGAAATCATTATAAATGCAATTTGAGAAAAAAATTGCATTAAGTAATATAAATGCATCACTACAGGTATAAATTGTGCTGGTATAATAAAGCTCACTTTTGTACTCCTTAGACAATACAATACTATATAAACTTTGGCAGAAAAATTTGCACCAAAGCAGCGACATGTTCGATTACATAGAATACAAGATCTTCCCTTTTCACACCTGGCACTATTGCTATATCTATTTTTCTGCCTAAAATTGTCAATTATGTTCACTGTTTGTTTTGTGTTACTCCTGCTCTTACCCAACACCTTTTAACTGTAATGTAAAAACGGATTCAGTATGGGATCCCGACGGTCGGGAATCTGACGGTCATAAAACCGATGCCAGAATCCTTATAGACGGGATCCCGATGGTGAGCTCAGCGTGTCCCCTCGTGGGCTCATTGTGATTGCTGCGCTTTGGGCCCAGTGGTGAGCTTAGCTCACCACACTAATTTATTACCCTCTTGAGCCTTTACCCTCACAAATAAGTAAAGCTCTGTCTCTGATGCTCATCCCTAACTTAACTAACAGCTGTAATCTCTCTCTCTCTACTGGTATTTTTGCTTCGCTGTTCAAGCATGCAGTGATTACTCCCATTTTGAAAAAACTAAATTCTGACCCTAACGCTCTCTCAAACTACCGCCCTATCTCTCAGCTCCCTTGTCTCTCTAAGCTACTTGAGAGTCTTTTCTACACTCGACTCACACACTTACTTAACTCACACAACTTATTGGACCCACTTCAGTCAGGCTTCCATTCCCAACACTCCACAGAGACAGCACTGACTAAAGTGGTTAATGATTTGGTCACTACGAAGTCTAAAGGCCATTACTCACTACTTATTCTTCTAGATCTATCTGCTGCCTTTGACACTGTTGACCACTCTCTTCTCATACAGACACTACAATCCCTAGGTCTTAAAGACACAGCCCTTTATTGTTTCCTATCCTACCTATCTAATCGCTCCTTCAGTGTTCGCTTCTCTGAATCTACCTCCTCTTCGCTACCTCTTTCAGTTGGAATACCGCAAGGCTCAGTCTTGGGTCCTCTGCTTTTGTCTTTCTATACCTCATCTCCTGGTAAACTAATCAGCTCTTTTGGATTTCAGTATCATCTGTACGCAGCTGATACTCACATCTACCTATCCTCCCCTGATTTGTCCCTATCTGTACTGGGCTGTGTCACTGAACGCCTTTCTGCCATTTCATCTTGGATGACATCCCGCCACCTCAAACTTAATATTTCAAAAACAGAGATAATTATATTTTCACCGGCCAATAGTAGGCACCCACCTGATTTCTCTATCACTGTTGAAAATTTGACAATCAACCCTACCCCACAAGCTCACTGCCTTGGTGTGTCATCCTTGACTCTGATCTGTCCTTTGTGTTCCCCACACTCAATCTGTCTCAAAAATAGGATTTTAATACCTACCTTCTCTTAGTCCGTAGAGGATGCTGGGGTCACTTCAAGAACCATGGGGTATAGACATGGGCACTGCAGGAGACATGGGCACTTTAAGACTTTCAAATGGTGTGACCTGGCTCCTCCCTCTATGCCCCTCCTCCAGACTCCAGTTTAAGAAACTGTGCCCAGGGAGATGGACATTTCGAGGAAAGGATTTATTGTTAAACCACGGCGAGCATCTTACCAGCTCACACCTCAAGCATGCCGCAGAATGTGGCATTCAACAGAACCCAAGCCAACGCCATGAAGAATGTGCAGCAATATGCTGACAAAAATCGTAACACAACCTGTGTGTAACCACAACCAATAACTGCAGATACAGTACGCACTGGGATGGGCGCCCAGCATCCTCTACGGACTAAGAGAAAAGGATTTACCGGTAGGTATTAAAATCCTATTTTCTCATACGTCCTAGAGCATGCTGGGGTCACTTCAAGAACCATGGGGTTTATACCAAAACTCTAGAACGGGCGGGAGAGTGCGGATGACTGTACAGCACCGATTGGCCAACTTAAGGTCTTCATCGGCCAAGGTGTCAAACTTGTAGAACTTTGCAAAATGTGTTTGACCCCGATAAAGCAGCTGCACGGCAAATTGCTATGCCGAGACCCCCCGGACAGCCGTCCAGAATGATCCCATCTATTTAGTAGAAAGGGCTTTCACCGATATCGGTAACGGCAATCCAGCCGTAGAATGAGCGTGCTGAAATGGTGTTCCGAATCCAGCATGTCATGCCAAAACAGAGCCTCTGTTTTCCAAATCTGAGCTGTTCTGGCGACATAAATCTTCAACGCTCTGACCACATCCAGAGATTTTGACTGAGCGAAGGCGTCAGTAGCCACAGGCACCACAATAGGTTGGTCGATGTGGGCCGAGGAAACCACCTTCGGTAGAAATTGCTGACGTGTCCTCAATTCAGCTCTATCTTCCATGAAGATCAACTAAGTGCTCTTGAGAGGCAAGACCGCTAACTCAGACATCTGCCTTGCAGATGTCAAGGCCAATAGGCTGACCACTTTCCAAGTGAGGAATATCAACTCCACCTTCTGTAAAGGTTCAAACCAATGTGATTGAAGAAACTGCAACACCACATGATGATCCCAAGGTGCCACCGAAAGCACCAATGAAAATTGGACGTGCAACACATCTTTCACGCAAACTGAACTTCCGGAAGGGAAGCTAATAGTTTCAGAAAGAAAATTTCCAATGCTGAAAACTGGACCATGATGGAGTCCAACTGCAGTTGGCATTTCCCCCAGCCTGTAGGAAACGGAGAAAATGCCTTACTGAAACACTTCCATTTAAACTGTCTTGGATTTACAATAAGACATATATTTTCTCCAAAAACGGTGGCAATGTCTAGACGTTACTCCTTTCCTGGCCTGAACAAGAGCAGGGATGACTTCCTTGGGAATACCCTTTTGGGGTAGGATTCGGCGCTGAACATTCATGCCGTCAAATGTAGCCGCGGCAAGTCTAGGTACACGCGCGGTACCTACCATAGTAGGTCCTTGCGAAGAGGAAAAAGGCTCAGGATCTTTTAATAAGCAACTCCTGAATATCTGAGCACCAAGCCCTCCTTGGCCAGTCTGGGGCAGTGAAAATTGCCCGAACCCTTGTTCTTCCTATTATCCCGAAAACTTTTGGGATCAATGGAAGTGGAAGGAATACACTGAACGGAATAGTCACTGGGTTACCAGAGCATCTACTGTTACTACCTGAGGGTCTTTTGACCTGGAACAATTTTTCTGAAGTTTCTCGTTGAGACGAGAAGTCATCCTGTCGACTGTAGGAACTCCCCAAAGACTTGTCACCTCTGCGAAGACTTCTTGGTGGAGGTCCCACTCTCCCGGACGGAGATTGTGTCTGCTGAGGAACCATGCTTCCCAGTTGTCCACCGGAATGAAAATTGCCGACAGAGCCTTTACAGACTTTTCTGCCCAGAGGAGGATCTCCGTCACCTCTGCCATTTCCGCTCTGCTTTTTTCTGTTACCTTATCCAACTGGATCTGCACGGGGTGATCTTGAAAAAGATGTACCACCTGCTGAAGGCCATCGTAAATGGCTCTCAATTCCAGCATATTCATGTGAAGAAGGGCTACCCGACTTTAGCATTTTTCTTGGAAGCTTTTCCCTTGAGTGACAGCTCCCCAGCCTCGGAGACTTGCATCCGTGGATTTCAGGACCCAGTCCTGACCCTGAACCTACTTGCCTCTAGTAAATGCGAGGTGTGGAGCCACCATAGGAGCGAAACCCTGGCTGTTGACAACATGGATTATCTTCCCGTGTATGTGTAGGTGGGAACCAGACCCTTTGTCCCACAGGACCCACTAGAACACCTTGGCAAAGAACCTGTCAACTGAACGGCCTTGTAGGCCGCAACCATCTTTTCTAATGTATTGATGGATTGACACTCCAGCTGGTCTTGGAATTCGTATGACCAGACTCTGGATCTCCAGATCCTTTTCCACTGGAAGAAAAAACTCTCTGTAGTATCTAGTATTATTCCCATAACTGACGACCGCGTCAGTGGACCATCAGTGATTCTGGTAAGTTCAGGAGCCAACCCTAGAACTGTCAGGGAGAGTGCAACGTATTGCACCAACTGGTTTCTTGATCTAGCCGTTATCAGGAGATCGTCCCCGTACTAGAGATGTGCACTTGAAATTTTTCGGGTTTTGTGTTTTGGTTTTGGGTTCGGTTCCGCGGCCGTGTTTTGGGTTCGACCGCGTTTTGGCAAAACCTCATCGAATTTTTTTTGTCGGATTCGGGTGTGTTTTGGATTCGGGTGTTTTTTTCAAAAAACCCTAAAAAACAGCTTAAATCATAGAATTTGGGGGTCATTTTGTTCCCAAAGTATTATTAACCTCAAAAACCATAATTTCCACTCATTTTCAGTCTATTCTGAATACCTCACACCTCACAATATTATTTTTAGTCCTAAAATTTGCACCGAGGTAGCTGTGTGAGTAAGATAAGTGACCCTAGTGGCCGACACAAACACCGGGCCCATCTAGGAGTGGCACTGCAGTGTCACGCAGGATGGCCCTTCCAAAAAACACTCCCCAAACAGCACATGACGCAAAGAAAAAAAGAGGCGCAATGAGGTAGCTGTGTGAGTAAGATAAGCGACCCTAGTGGCCGACACAAACACCTGGCCCATCTAGGAGTGTCACTGTAGTGTCACGCAGGATGGCCCTTCAAAAAAACACTCCCCAAACAGCACATGACGCAAAGAAAAAAAGAGGCGCAATGAGGTAGCTGTGTGAGTAAGATAAGCGACCCTAGTGGCCGACACAAACACCGGGCCCATCTAGGAGTGGCACTGCAGTGTCACGCAGGATGGCCCTTCCAAAAAACACTCCCCAAACAGCACATGACGCAAAGAAAAAAAGAGGCGCAATGAGGTGGCTGTGTGAGTAAGATAAGCGACCCTAGTGGCCGACACAAACACCGGGCCCATCTAGGAGTGGCACTGCAGTGTCACGCAGGATGGCCCTTCCAAAAAACACTCCCCAAACAGCACATGACGCAAAGAAAAAAAGAGGCGCAATGAGGTAGCTGTGTGAGTAAGATAAGCGACCCTAGTGGCCGACACAAACACCGGGCCCATCTAGGAGTGGCACTGCAGTGTCACGCAGGATGGCCCTTCCAAAAAACACTCCCCAAACAGCACATGACGCAAAGAAAAATTAAAGAAAAAAGAGGTGCAAGATGGAATTGTCCTTGGGCCCTCCCACCCACCCTTATGGTGTATAAACAGGACATGCACACTTTAACCAACCCATCATTTCAGTGACAGGGTCTGCCACACGACTGTGACTGAAATGACGGGTTGGTTTGGACCCCCACCGAAAAAGAAGCAATTAATCTCTCCTTGCACAAACTGGCTCTACAGAGGCAAGATGTCCACCTCATCATCATCCTCCGATATATCACCGTGTACATCCCCCTCCTCACAGATTATCAATTCGTCCCCACTGGAATCCACCATCTCAGCTCCCTGTGTACTTTGTGGAGGCAATTGCTGCTGGTCAATGTCTCCACGGAGGAATTGATTATAATTCATTTTAATGAACATCATCTTCTCCACATTTTCTGGAAGTAACCTCGTACGCCGATTGCTGACAAGGTGAGCGTCGGCACTAAACACTCTTTCGGAGTACACACTTGTGGGAGGGCAACTTAGGTAGAATAAAGCCAGTTTGTGCAAGGGCCTCCAAATTGCCTCTTTTTCCTGCCAGTATAAGTACGGACTGTGTGACGTGCCTACTTGGATGCGGTCACTCATATAATCCTCCACCATTCTTTCAATGGGGAGAGAATCATATGCAGTGACAGTAGACGACATGTCCGTAATCGTTGACAGGTCCTTCAGTCCGGACCAGATGTCAGCATCAGCAGTCGCTCCAGACTGCCCTGCATCACCGCCAGCGGGTGGGCTCGGAATTCTGAGCCTTTTCCTCGCACTCCCAGTTGCGGGAGAATGTGAAGGAGGAGATGTTGACAGGTCGCGTTCCGCTTGACTTGACAATTTTCTCACCAGCAGGTCTTTGAACCCCAGCAGACTTGTGTCTGCCGGAAAGAGAGATCCAAGGTAGGTTTTAAATCTAGGATCGAGCACGGTGGCCAAAATGTAGTGCTCTGATTTCAACAGATTGACCACCCGTGAATCCTTGTTAAGCGAATTAAGGGCTCCATCCACAAGTCCCACATGCCTAGCGGAATCGCTCCGTGTTAGCTCCTCCTTCAATGTCTCCAGCTTCTTCTGCAAAAGCCTGATGAGGGGAATGACCTGACTCAGGCTGGCAGTGTCTGAACTGACTTCACGTGTGGCAAGTTCAAAGGGCAGCAGAACCTTGCACAACGTTGAAATCATTCTCCACTGCGCTTGAGACAGGTGCATTCCACCTCCTATATCGTGCTCAATTGTATAGGCTTGAATGGCCTTTTGCTGCTCCTCCAACCTCTGAAGCATATATAGGGTTGAATTCCACCTCGTTACCACTTCTTGCTTCAGATGATGGCAGGGCAGGTTCAGGCGTTTTTGGTGTTGCTCCAGTCTTCTGTACGTGGTGCCTGTACGCCGAAAGTGTCCCGCAATTCTTCTGGCCACCGACAGCATCTCTTGCACGCGCCTGTCGTTTTTTTAAAAATTCTGCACCACCAAATTCAAGGTATGTGCAAAACATGGAACGTGCTGGAATTTGCCCAGATTTAATGCACACACAATATTGCTGGTGTTGTCCGATGCCACAAATCCACAGGAGAGTCCAATTGGGGTAAGCCATTCCGCGATGATCTTCCTCAGTTGCCGTAAGAGGTTTTCAGCTGTGTGCGTATTCTGGAAACCGGTGATACAAAGCGTAGCCTGCCTAGGAAAGAGTTGGCGTTTGCGAGATGCTGCTACTGGTGCCGCCGCTGCTGTTCTTGCGGCGGGAGTCCATACATCTACCCAGTAGGCTGTCACAGTCATATAGTCCTGACCCTGCCCTGCTTCACTTGTCCACATGTCCGTGGTTAAGTGGACATTGGGTACAGCTGCATTTTTTAGGACACTGGTGACTCTTTTTCTGAGGTCTGTGTACATTTTCGGTATCGCCTGCCTAGAGAAATGGAACCTAGATGGTATTTGGTACCGGGGACACAGTACCTCCAACAAGTCTCTAGTTGGCTCTGCAGTAATGATGGATACCGGAACCACGTTTCTCACCACCCAGGATGCCAAGGCCTCAGTTATCCGCTTTGCAGCAGGATGACTGCTGTGATATTTCATCTTCCTCGCAAAGGACTGTTGGACAGTCAATTGCTTGGTGGAAGTAGTAAAAGTGGTCTTACGATTCACCCTCTGGGATGACCATCGACTCCCAGCAGCAACAACAGCAGCGCCAGCAGCAGTAGGCGTTACACGCAAGGATGCATCGGAGGAATCCCAGGCAGGAGAGGAATCGTCAGAATTGCCAGTGACATGGCCTGCAGGACTATTGGCATTCCTGGGGAAGGAGGAAATTGACACTGAGGGAGTTGGTGGGGTGGTTTGCGTGAGCTTGGTTACAAGAGGAAGGGATTTACTGGTCAGTGGACTGCTTCCGCTGTCGCCCAAAGTTTTTGAACTTGTCACTGACTTATTATGAATGCGCTGCAGGTGACGTATAAGGGAGGATGTTCCGAGGTGGTTAACGTCCTTACCCCTACTTATTACAGCTTGACAAAGGCAACACACGGCTTGACAAATGTTGTCCGCATTTCTGTTGAAATACTTCCACACCGAAGAGCTGATTTTTTTGGTATTTTCACCAGGCATGTCAACGGCCATATTCCTCCCACGGACAACAGGTGTCTCCCTGGGTGCCTAACTTAAACAAACCACCTCACCATCAGAATCCTCCTTGTCAATTTCCTCCCCAGCGCCAGCAACACCCATATCCTCCTCATCCTGGTGTACTTCAACACTGACATCTTCAATCTGACTATCAGGAACTGGACTGCGGGTGCTCCTTCCAGCACTTGCAGGGGGCGTGCAAATGGTGGAAGGCGCATGCTCTTCACGTCCAGTGTTGGGAAGGTCAGGCATCGCAACCGACACAATTGGACTCTCCTTGTGGATTTGGGATTTCGAAGAACGCACAGTTCTTTGCGGTGCTTTTGCCAGCTTGAGTCTTTTCATTTTTCTAGCGAGAGGCTGAGTGCTTCCATCCTCATGTGAAGCTGAACCACTAGCCATGAACATAGGCCAGGGCCTCAGCCGTTCCTTGCCACTCCGTGTGGTAAATGGCATATTGGCAAGTTTACGCTTCTCCTCCGACAATTTTATTTTAGATTTTGGAGTCCTTTTTTTACTGATATTTGGTGTTTTGGATTTTACATGCTCTGTACTATGACATTGGGCATCGGCCTTGGCAGATGACGTTGCTGGCATTTCATCGTCTCGGCCATGACTAGTGGCAGCAGCTTCAGCACGAGGTGGAAGTGGATCTTGATCTTTCCCTAATTTTGGAACCTCAACATTTTTGTTCTCCATATTTTAATAGGCACAACTAAAAGGCACCTCAGGTAAACAATGGAGATGGATGGATACTAGTATACTTATGGATGGACGAGCGACTGCCGACACAGAGGTAGCTACAGCCGTGGACTACCGTACTGTGTCTGCTGCTAATATAGACTGGATGATAATGAGATGAAATCAATATATATTATATCACACTAGTACTGCAGCCGGACAGGTAGATATATTTATTATGTAATGACTGATGACGGACCTGCTGGACACTGTCAGCTCAGCAGCACCGCAGACTGCTACAGTAAGCTACTATAGTAGTATGTATAAAGAAGAAAGAAAAAAAAAAAAACACGGGTAGGTGGTATACAATTATGGATGGACGAGCGACTGCCGACACAGAGGTAGCTACAGCCGTGGACTACCATACTGTGTCTGCTGCTAATATAGACTGGATGATAATGAGATGAAATCAATATATATTATATCACACTAGTACTGCAGCCGGACAGGTAGATATATTTATTATGTAATGACTGATGACGGACCTGCTGGACACTGTCAGCTCAGCAGCACCGCAGACTGCTACAGTAAGCTACTATAGTAGTATGTATAAAGAAGAAAAAAAAAAAAACACGGGTAGGTGGTATACAATTATGGATGGACGAGCGACTGCCGACACAGAGGTAGCTACAGCCGTGGACTACCGTACTGTGTCTGCTGCTAATATAGACTGGATGATAATGAGATGAAATCAATATATATTATATCACACTAGTACTGCAGCCGGACAGGTAGATATATTTATTATGTAATGACTGATGACGGACCTGCTGGACACAGTCAGCTCAGCAGCACCGCAGACTGCTACAGTAAGCTACTATAGTAGTATGTATAAAGAAGAAAGAAAAAAAAAACCCACGGGTAGGTGGTATACAATTATGGATGGACGAGCGACTGCCGACACAGAGGTAGCTACAGCCGTGGACTACCGTACTGTGTCTGCTGCTAATATAGACTGGATGATAATGAGATGAAATCAATATATATATATATAATATCACTAGTACTGCAGCCGGACAGGTAAATATATTTATTATGTAATGACTGATGACGGACCTGCTGGACACTGTCAGCTCAGCAGCACCGCAGACTGCTACAGTAAGCTACTATAGTAGTATGTATAAAGAAGAAAGAAAAAGAAAAAAACCACGGGTAGGTGGTATACAATTATGGATGGACGAGCGACTGCCGACACAGAGGTAGCTACAGCCGTGGACTACCGTACTGTGTCTGCTGCTAATATAGACTGGATGATAATGAGATGAAATCAATATATATATATATAATATCACTAGTACTGCAGCCGGACAGGTATATATATTTATTATGTAATGACTGATGACGGACCTGCTGGACACTGTCAGCTCAGCAGCACCGCAGACTGCTACAGTAAGCTACTATAGTAGTATGTATAAAGAAGAAAGAAAAAAAAAAAACACGGGTAGGTGGTATACAATTATGGATGGACGAGCGACTGCCGACACAGAGGTAGCTACAGCCGTGGACTACCGTACTGTGTCTGCTGCTAATATAGACTGGATGATAATGAGATGAAATCAATATATATATATATAATATCACTAGTACTGCAGCCGGACAGGTATATATATTTATTATGTAATGACTGATGACGTACCTGCTGGACATTGTCAGCTCAGCAGCACCGCAGACTGCTACAGTAAGCTACTATAGTAGTATGTATAAAGAAGAAAGAAAAAAAAAAACCACGGGTAGGTGGTATACAATTATGGATGGACGAGCGACTGCCGACACAGAGGTAGCTACAGCCATGGACTACCGTACTGTGTCTGCTGCTAATATAGACTGGATGATAATGAGATGAAATCAATATATATATATATATATAATATCACTAGTACTGCAGCCGGACAGGTATATATATTTATTATGTAATGACTGATGACGGACCTGCTGGACACAGTCAGCTCAGCAGCACCGCAGACTGCTACAGTAAGCTACTATAGTAGTATGTATAAAGAAGAAAGAAAAAAAAAACCACGGGTAGGTGGTATACAATATTATATATATATTATATACAATTATATATATATATATATATATATATATATTAAACTGGTGGTGACTGGTGGTCAGGTCACTGGTCACACTATCAGCAACTTGCAAGTAGTACTCCTAAGCAGACAATCACAATATATATTATACTGGTGGTCAGTGTGGTCACAATGGCAGTGTGGCACTCTGGCAGCAAAAGTGTGCACTGTACGTTATATGTACTCCTGAGTCCTGCTCTCAGACTCTAACTGCTCCCCACTGTCAGTGTCTCCCCCACAAGTCAGATAATATACAGTCACACTATCTATCACTTCAGCAAGTAACTAGTACTCCTCCTAATGCTCCCCAAAATTACTACTGTGTCTCTCTCTACTTTCTCACTCTCTTCTCTATAAACGGAGAGGACGCCAGCCACGTCCTCTCCCTATGAATCTCAATGCACGTGTGAAAATGGCGGCGACGCGCGGCTCCTTATATAGAATCCGAGTCTCGCGATAGAATCTGAGCCTCGCGAGAATCCGACAGCGGGATGATGACGTTCGGGCGCGCTCGGGTTAACCGAGCAAGGCGGGAAGATCCGAGTCGCTCGGACCCGTGTAAAAAAACATGAAGTTCGGGCGGGTTCGGATTCCGAGGAACCGAACCCGCTCATCCCTACCCCGTACGGGATAAATGTGGCTCCGTACTAGAGAAGGAGACCCAACAATACTGCCATCACCCTGGTGAAACTGGTAATGACCATCCTGAATAGCAAAACTCAGGTAAACTAATGCGGAGTAAAATGTAATTAGACCTCCTTTATTCTTCTTTAGATTTGATTTGAATCTCTTTAAATAGAAATTAAAGTATGTCAGATTTTGGATAGGTCTGACCTAGCCGTCTGGCTATGGGAGCACCAAGAGGCTTGCATAACAGTCTTCTCCCTATTGTGACAGGGGACACCAGGACCATGACCTGATCTTGTCACAACTCTTGTGTTGCGTCACATACTCCCTCCCCGTCCGGAGGAGAATCGGAAATAATGAAGAATTTGTGAGGGAAAACGCCTTGAAATTCCCGTATGCACCCTTGGGACACTATTCGTAAACCCCACGGGTCCAAGTCCGTTCCAGGACCGACTGAAAAGTTTTAGACGTGACCTCACCGGTGTGGGCTCCCGCAAGAGAGTCCCAGCGTCATGCGATGGATCTGGCAGAAACAGAGGATGATTTCTGCCCCTGTGACCTTGAAGAGTCTGCTGACCTCTTTCCTTTTCTCCTTCCTCTGCCTACAAAGAAAGAAGGGGGAATCCATATCTATCGGGCTGACATGACTGCATTTGACAATTATGCGTCATCATCCGTTGTGAGGGAACATAGGCCCAGAAGGTAGACCTACCCACGGCATCTGCCGAGATCAAATCAACTAGGTCGTCACCGAACCGGGCTTCACCTTCATCTGGAAGAGACTCCATATCTTCTCGGAGTCAACCTCAGCATTCCATTGGTGAATACACAACTCCCTCCTAGCTGAAACCATTGAATCGGCCAGCTAACCCAACAGTCCTCTATCCCTTGCAATCACACGAAAGCATGCTGCAGCGTCCTTGATACGACCCAACGTAAGGAGTATACCATCTCTCCCCAGGGTATCTATAACGGATGACCAGGCAACCGACCATTTCTCTTACGTCCTAGAGGATGCTGGGGACTCCAAAAGGACCATGGGGTATAGACGGGATCCGCAGTAGACATGAGAACTTTAAGACTTTAAATGGGTGTGAACTGGCTCCTCCCTCTATGCCCCTCCTCCAGACCTCAGTTAGATTCTGTGTCCAGAGAGACTGAACACTCACAGGGGAGCTCTCCTGAGTTTCACTGTAAAAAAGACTTTTGTTAGTTTTTTTGTGTTCAGGGAGCACTGCTGGCAACAGACTCCCTGCATCGTGGGACTGAGGGGAGAGAAGCAGACCTACTTCTATGAGTTCAAAGGCTCTGCTTTTTAGGCTACTGGACACCATTAGCTCCAGAAGGTCTGATAACTTGGTACGCCTAGCTGCTCGTTCCCGGAGCCGCGCAGTCACCTCCCTCACAGAGCCAGAAGATAGAAGCCGGGTGAGTATTAAGAAGAAAAGAAGACTTCAGTGACGGCAGAAGACTTCAGTACTGAGGTACCGCGCAGCACACCATGCTCCCACACACACATACGGCGGCACTTGCAGGGTGCAGGGTGCAGGGGAGGCGCCCTGTACAGCATGATTACTGAAGTTAAAAAACTGGCTAAAATATATATATGGAAGTGCCTAGGCACTAAATATAGCCCCCGCCAGTATAAAAAATTTGAATTAGAGCGGGACTACAGCGCGCCGGTGAGGGGGCGTGGCTTAGCCCTCACAGCTTACCAGCGCCATTTTCTCTTCACAGGATGCAGAGACGCTGGCCCGGACCTCCACATTTCTGCACAAGTAACAGGGTGCAAACGGGGGGGGGGGGGGGGGGGGGCACAGTAAATTGGTGCTATTATCATTTGATAAAAAAAGCGCAAACAGGCGCTGGGAGTGACTCTGTCGGCCCTGCCAACTGCTGATTGGGTGGATATGTTGAGTACGTTGAATGCAAATGTGGCATTATTGACTAAAAGGCTGGATAAATCTGATTCCCAGACCCAATCATGGAGAAAATCCATGGAGGACGCCTTGTCTCAGGTCCAGACCCCCTCAGGGTCACAAAAGCGTTAATTTACCCAGATAGCAGATACTGATACTGACACGGACTCTGACTCCAGTGTCGACTATAGTGAGGCCAGTTTAAATCCGAAACTGGTTAAGAGTATTCAGTACATGATTGTGGCAATTAAAGATGTTTTACATATTACAGAAGTACCTACTATTCCTGATACAAGGGTTTGTTTGTAAAAGGGTAAAAAACCTGTTGTGATGTTTCCACCCTCTCATGAGCTGAACACTCTTTTTGAAAAAGCTTGGGAATCTACTGACAAAAGGTGGCAGATTCCCAAGAGAATTCTAATGGCATATCCATTCCCCTCTGAGGACAGGGAAAAGTGGGAGTCATCCCCCAATGTGGACAAGGCTCTGTCACGGCTGTACAAAAAGGTGGCGCTTCCGTCTCCTGACACGGCTGCCCTAAAGGACCCTGCGGATCGTAAGCAGGAAACTGCATTAAAATCCATTTATGTCACTACGGGTGCACTGCTCAGACCTGCCGTGGCGTCGGTATGGGTGAGTAGCGCTATTGGTAAGTGGGCAGATAACTTGGCATCTGACATGGATACCCTGGATAGGGATAGCATTCTTTTGACTCTTGGTTATATCAGGGACGCTGTAGCTTACCTAAAGGATGTGGCGAGGGATATTGGCCTCTTGGGATCAAGGGCCAATGCCATGTCAGTCTTGGCCAGGAGTGCACTGTGGATTCATCAATGGAATGCTGATGCAGACTCTAAGAAAGCTATGGAGGCTCTCCCGTATAAAGGTGGTGTCTTGTTTGGTGACGGCCTCGCTGATCTGGTGTCTACGGCTACCGCAGGTAAGTCATCATTTCTTCCTTATGTCCCTGCACAACAGAAAAAGGTGCCTCACTATCAGATGCAGTCCTTTCGGCCCAATAAATACAAAAAAGGAAGAGAGTCGTCCTTCCTTGCCTCTAAAGGTAGAAGAAGGGGAAAAAGGTTGCCTGCTGTGGCAGGTTCCCAGGAGCAGAAGTCCTCCCCGACTTCTGCCAAGTCCACCGCATGACGCTGGGGCTCCTCTACGGGAGTCCGTACCGGTGGGGGCACGTCTCCAACTTTTCAGTCAGGTCTGGCTTCACTCGGGCCTGGATCCTTGGGTGTTAGAAATAGTGTCCCAAGGGTACAAACTGGAGTTTCAAGACGTGCCCCCCCACCGATTTTTCAAATCAGCCTTGCCAGTTTCTCTGCCAGAAAGGGAAGTAGTGTGCGCTGCGATACAAAAGCTGTGTCAACAGCGTGTCATTGTCACGGTACCCCCGTCACAACGGGGAGAAGGGTTTTATTTGAGCCTGTTTGTCGTACCAAAGCCGGATGGCTCAGTCAGACCGATCCTGAATCTAAAATCCCTCAATCTATATTTGAAAAGTTTCAAGTTCAAGATGGAATCTCTTCGAGCAGTGATCTCCAGTCTGGAAGGGGGGGATTTTATGGCATCAGTCGACATCAAAGATGCCTACTTACATGTCCCAATATATCCTCCACATCAAGCTTTCCTGAGGTTTGCTGTCCAGGATTGTCAAAGGCGAGATCAAAGAGCAGTTGCTAAGAAATGTTGCGCTCTCCCTGACAGTTCTGCAACAACATGGTTGGATCCTAAATTTGCCAAAGTCACAGTTGACTCCGACAACACGACTGTCTTTCTTGGGCATGATCCTGGACACGGAACTGCAGAGAGTGTTTCTCCCAGCGGAAAAAGCTCTGGAAATCCAGAACATGGTCAAGGAGATACTGAAACCAGCAAGGGTGTCGATTCATCAATGCACTCGGGTGCTGGGGAAGATGGTTGCAGCCTACGAAGCCATTCCATTTGGCAGGTTTCATGCCCAGGCATTTCAGTGGGACCTGTTGGACAAGTGGTCCGGGTCTCACCTGCATATGCACCGGAAAATAAGCCTATCTTCCAGGACCAGAATATCTCTCCTGTGGTGGCTTCAAAGTTCTCACCTCCAAGAGGGATGCAGGTTTGGGGTCCAGGATTGGGTCCTGGTGACCACGGATGCAAGCCTCCGGGGCTGGGGAGCAGTCACACAGGGAAAAATTTTCCAGGGAAAATGGTCAAGCCAGGAAGCTTGTCTGCACATAAACGTTCTGGAATTAAGAGCCATCTACAACGGCCTTCTACAAGCGGAACACCTTCTTCGCGGTCTCTCTGTCCTGATTCAGTCGGACAACGTAACAGCAGTGGCGTACATAAACCGCCAGGGTGGAACAAAGAGCAGAGTGGCGATGGCGGAGGCCAAAAAAGTTCTCCGCTGGGCGGAAAAACATGTAAGCGCTCTGTCAGCGGTCTTCCTTCCGGGCGTGGACAACTGGGAAGCAGATTTCCTCAGCAGACACGATCTCCATCCAGGAGAGTGGGGTCTTCATCAAGAGGATTTTGCAGAAGTGACAAGTCGTTGGGGAATTCCTCAAATAGACATGATGGCGTCTCGCCTCAACAAGAAACTTCAGAGATATTGTTCCAGGTCGAGGGACCCTCAAGCCAGTGCAGTGGACGCCCTGGTAACTCCGTGGGTGTTTCAGTTGTTATATGTGTTCCCTCCACTTCCACTCATTCCAAAAGTGACAAGGATCATAAGAAGAACAAGGGTTCAGGCGATACTCATTGTTCCAGATTGGCCACAAAGGGCCTGCTATCCGGATCTTCAGGAATTGCTCATAGGAGATCCCTGTCCTCTTCCTCTGAGAGAGAATATGTTATTGCAAGGGCCGTGCATGTTCCAGGACTTACCGCGGTTGCATTTGACGGCGTGGAGGTTGAACGCCAAAACCTAGCTCGCAAAGGTATTCCCGGGGAAGTCATCCCCACTCTGCTTAAGGCTAGAAAGGAGGTTACGGCGAAACATTATCACCGTATTTGGAGAAAGTATGTGTCTTGGTGTGAATCCAAGAAGGCTCCTACGGAAGAATTTCAGCTGGGTCGTTTTCTCCATTTTTTTCAGGCAGGTGTGGATGCAGGCCTAAAATTAGGCTCCATAAAAGTGCAGGTTTCGGCCTTATCTATTTTTTTCAAAAAGAATTGGCCGCCCTTCCAGAGGTTCAGACTTTCGTGAAAGGAGTACTGCACATCCAACCTCCGTTTGTGCCACCTGTGGCACCATGGGACCTTGACGTGGTGTTGCAATTTCTTATGTCACACTGGTTTGAACCTTTGCGAAAGGTTGAGTTGAAATTTCTCACTTGGAAAGTGGTCATGCTTTTGGCTTTGGCGTCCGCAAGGCGGGTGTCGGAATTAACGGCTTTGTCGCCCACGAGCCCCTATTTGATCTTCCATGTGGATAGAGCGGAGTTGAGAACTCGTCAACAATTTCTGCCAAAGGTGGTTTCTTCGTTTCACATAAGCCAACCTATTGTGGTGCCTGTGGCTACGGAAGCCTTGGCTGCTTCAAAGTCTCTCGATGTAGTCAGAGCTTTGAAAATTTATGTCGCCAGAACGGCTCATATTAGGAAATCAGAGGCTCTGTTTGTCCTACATGCTCCCAACAAAATTGGGGCTCCTGCTTCCAAGCAGACTATTGCACGCTGGATCTGTAATACGATTCGACATGCTCATTCTACGGCTGGATTGCCATTACCAAAGTCAGCGAAGGCCCATTCTACCAGGAAGGTGGGCTCATCTTGGGCGGCTGCCCGAGGAGTCTCGGCGCTTCAACTTTGCCAAGCAGCTACTTGGTCGGGTTCAAACACTTTTGCTAAGTTCTACAAGTTTGATACCCTGGCTTATGAGGACCTCATGTTTGCTCAATCGGTGCTGCAGAGTCGTCCGCACTCTCCCGCCCAGTCTGGAGCTTTGGTATAAACCCCATGGTCCTTTTGGAGTCCCCAGCATCCTCTAGGACGTAAGAGAAAATAGGAATTTAATACCTACCGGTAAATCCTTTTCTCCTAGTCTGTAGAGGATGCTGTGCGGACTGTTTTTGCAGTAGTGTTGATAGTTATTGCTTCTGTTACACAGAGGTTGTGTTTTGGTAAGGGTCAGCCTGTTGCTGTTTTTGGTTCATGCTGTTAACTGGTATTTCTTAAAAGCCATGTTGTACGGTGTGTTGTGGTGTGAGCTGGTATGTATCTCACCTTTAGTTAACAAAAATCCTTTTCCTCAAAATGTCTGTCTCCCTGGGCACAGTTCCTATAACTGAGGTCTGGAGGAGGGGCATAGAGGGAGGAGCCAGTTCACACCCCTTCAAAGTCTTAAAGTGCCCATGTCTCCTGCGGATCCCGTCCATACCCCATGGTTCTTGAAGTGTCCCCAGCATCCTCTACGGACTAAGAGAAAAGGATTTACCGGTAGGTACTAAAATCCTATTTTTTGAATACTACTACTCCCCATGCGCATGTAATGGCCAGGTCTTACTGACGTACGCGTGGACACATAACTAGAACATAACGAAAGCTTCCTACATATGATCCGCTAGCTTCATGACAGGGCCCCGTGTAGAACAGGGGGTGACACCCACTTTATTCTATCCGCGGCGGGAAAAGAATAAACAATCGGAATCCTCTTGAGGATTTGAAATCATCTTGTCAGGGCTGATCAAGAAGACCTTCTCGAACAGAGTGTTCAGCACATGAAATTGAAGAATGTTACTTCAGCAGTATTATAAATACATATATATATATACTGTATATATATATATATATATATATATATACACACATACATACAAAAATATATATACATATACACACATAGACTCCTTTGTTCAGAACAGCAGGGTCCACAGTGACGTTAATACGTCCTTATTATGTACTAATCATGTACTAAATGCTCCTTTTTTTGGGGGGGGGGGGGATCTCAACAGGAAGCATTATGGTCGACACAGGAATTAGCATCCGTGTTGGTATAAGGGAGTAGAAACTGGGCAAAATAACCTGTTTTCGACCCCGAGGGGTCTGAGGGAAACATAGGTATGACCAAGACATCCATAGATATTCCTGTGTCTCTTACACCAAATTATTCAACCTTACTATATATATCCATATATACATAGCCCTTTTTTATATGCATCACAATAATATGCAATTTTTTTACCCAGTCATATATCGGAGGTGCCGGCAGGGCCACCCCCCCGTGTCTGTGTTCCCAATACAGTTTTCACTTGTCCATCCACTTACATGTTGACTCACATGTATCAGGAGTCAGCCGTGCCGACAGGGTCACTCCAACGGCCGTTTGTGGGAAGCACTCCGCCTCAGACATGCCGGCACACGTGTACCCAACATGTCAGAGAGACACAGAGTTTGTCAACTTATAACACAGCTCTTAATTAGCAGTTCTGAACATTATAGAATGCCCCCAAACCTGCAGCGCTTTATATTACACATATATTTCACCATTTTTACTGTGCCCCCCCCCCCCCCCCCCCCGTTTTGCACCCTGATACATTCAGCAGTGTGAGGAAGGACCAGTGTACAGCAAAAAAACATGACGCTGGCTGTGTGAGCTGTGAGGGCTAAGCCCCGCCCCCGCAATGGCACGCTTCAGTCCTGCTATTTTAGTTAAAAATCTTTATACTGGTGGGGGTTAGGACAGTGTCCTAGCACCTATGTCCCCTGTTGCCAGTCTTATAATTGAGGTGTATAAGCTGCCCAGGGCGCCCCCCCTGCGCCCTGCACCCTGGAGTGCCTGTGTGTGTGGGAGCATGGTGCGCAGTGTGCGATCGGTGTGCGGTTCCTCAGAAGCCGTCACTGAAGTCTTCTTTTCTTCTTCTACTCACCTGTCTTCTGACTTCTGGCTCTGCAAGGGGGGTGACGGCGGGCTCTGGGAGTGAACCCCTAGGCGTTCCTAGTGTTCCAAACCCTCAGGAGCTAATGGTGTCCTGTAGCCAAGAAGCAGAGCCTTTAAACACCCTAGAAGTAGGTCTGACTTCTCTCCCCTAAGTCCCACGATGCAGGGAGACCGTTGCCAGCAGCCTCTCTGAAAATAAAAACCGAACATAAAGTCTTTTCCGAGAAACTCAGTAGAGCTCCTCAGTTGTGCATCCTGTCTGCCTGGGCGCAGATCTAAACTGGAGTCTGGAGGAGGGGCATAGAGGGAGGAGCCAGGTCACACCATTTGAAAGTCTTAAAGTGCCCATGTCTCCTGCGGATCCCGTCTATACCCCATGGTTCTTGAAGTGACCCCAGCATCCTCTACAGACTAAGAGAAAAGGATTTACCGGTAGGTATTAAAATCCTATTTTTGAGACAGATTGAATGTGGGGAACACAAAGGACAGATCAGAGTCAAGGATGACACACCAAGGCAGTGAGCATGTGGGGTAGGGTTGATTGTCAAATTTTCAACAGTGATAGTGATATCAGGTTGGTGCCTACTATTGGCCGGTGAAAATATCATCCTCTAGGACGTATGAGAAATCATGTTCCATGCATCTAAAAAACATATCCAAAATATGACCATACAAGACACTGCTAAAACTCTAATCCACGCTCTCATTATCTCCCGCATTATTTCAATAGTCTCCTAACTGGTCTTCCCAAAATGAGACTCTCACCACTACAATCCATTCCGAATGCAGCTGCGAGGCTAATCTTCCTCGCTAGATGTTTATCATCTGCAGATCCACTCTGTCAGTCCCACCATGGTTACCTGTATTCTACCATATTCAATATAAAATCCTTTTACTCACACACAAGTCCATTAACCAAACTACACCAAAGAACATCACTTCTCTTATCTCAAAATATCTCCCAACCCGACCTCTTCGCTCTTCACAAGACCTGCGTCTCTCATCCGCACTTAGGGGGTAATTCTGAGTTGATCGCAGCAGTAAGTTTGTTAGCAATTGGGCAAAACCATGGAGGTCATTCCGAGTCGTTCGCTCGGAAAATTTCTTCGCAACGCAGCGTTTTTCCGCTTAGTGCGCATGCGCAATGTCCGCACTGCGACTGCGCCAAGTAAATTTGCTATGAAGTTTGGATTTTTACTCACGGCTTTTTCTTCGCTCAGGTGATCGTAGTGTGATTGACAGGAAATGGGTGTTACTGGGCAGAAACAGGCCGTTTTATGGGCGTGTGGGAAAAAACGCTACCGTTTCCGGAAAAAACGCAGGAGTGGCTGGAGAAACGGAGGAGTGTCTGGGCGAACGCTGGGTGTGTTTGTGACGTCAAACCAGGAACGATAAGCACTGAACTGATCGCAGATGCCGAGTAAGTCGAAGCTACTCTGAAACTGCTACGAGATGTGTAATCGCAATATTGCGAATCTTTCGTTCGCAATTTTAAGAAGCTAAGATTCACTCCCAGTAGGCGGCGGCTTAGCGTGTGCAATACTGCTAAAATCGCCTTGCGAGCGAACAACTCGGAATGAGGGCCCATGTGCACTGCAGGGGAGGCAGATATAACATGTGCAGAGAGAGTTAGATTTGGGTGTGGTGAGTTCAATCTGCAATCTAAATTGCAGTGGTAAAATAAAGCAGCCAGTATTTACCCTGCACAGAAACAAAATAACCCACCCAAATCTAACTCTCTCTGCAAATGTTATATCTGCCCCCCCTGCAGTGCACATGGTTTTGCCCAACTGCTAAAAAATTTCCTGCTGCGATCAACTTGGAATTACCCCCTAATTACTCGTTCCCACTCACAATTGCAGGACTTTCTTCGGGCTGCACCCACTCTGTGGAATGCCCTACCACACACAATAAGACTCTCCTCTAGTCTCCAAACCTTCAAGCGTTCCCTGAAAACTCACCTCTTCAGGCAATCATATCAAATTCCAGAACCGCCCACATAACTTTCATAAACCTTCCAATCAAATTGCATCCACTCTGCACAGTCCACACATATTCTCACATGTCTTCTCTTTCTTCACTTTCCCTTCATCCCGACCCCGGTTCATCATTGCTGTATGACGATATCATACAGCCCACCAAGTACCTTTGCAATCTGGTGGACAACTATGCAATAGATAGCACCTTTCTTTGTGTATCCATGCCTATTTCCCTATAGATTGTAAGCTTGCGAGCAGGGTCTTCCTACCTTTATGACTGTTTGTTATTAATTACCCAGCTTTGTTATATCATTGTTGTTTCCAATTGTAAAGCGCACGGAATTTGCTGCGCTATATAAGAAACTGTTAATAAATAAATAAAATTACCCTTCGGAGGGGGGGAGGGGGACAAGTGTGGCATGGACCACCCCCTGAGTGGGGATCCCGACTGCTGAGATTCCCTTGGCAGTTGAGATTCCGGCATCGGTATCCTGACCGCCAGGATCCCGGCAGCCGGGAAATTAACTGCTTCCAGATGTAGGGTTCACAAACTCCAGAACAGGTCACCAGTGATGTGTGACAACTTTCACAGTGTCCCTCTATGTTTCATGGAATAGAAATGCTGGTATCGCCCAGTAAAACATTTACTTAGTACAGAAGTACAGTATACAGTATTTAATACCTTTCTTTCCCTTTGCAATATACACACCTCATTCTGGCTGTTTAGAGTAATTTGATTTGAAATATTGTTTTATTTTCACTATCTTGGCATCCAAGAGGCAGAATATACTTTATCTCTGTCCACTTTCTCTCTCTCCAAGGCTTAGTAATTAGACTCCATTAGCTCTCTTTACTTTATCACTCTCCAAAGTTTAATACATCTGCCCCTTGGCCCACTCTGCCATATGTCAACCAGTTATCTCAGAAGAGTAGCAATGACCCAGCTAGTTTTTCTTTGGGATCCGGTTTTTAGGTCGACACTCATTAGGTCGACATGCATTAGGTCAACATGGTCAATAAGTTGACACATGAAAAGATTGACATGAGATTTTCACATTTTTTTCGAACACTTTCATACTTTACGATCCACGTAGACTACGATTGGGAACGACAACCTGTGCAGAGCGCAGCGGCAGCGGAGCAAGGCACCTTACCTGAAGCATGGTGAGCAAAGCGAGCCATGCGAGGGGACATGGTGCACTAATTGGGGCTCCAGGTCACTTTATGAAGAAAACGTCACAAAAATATATAAAAAACTCATGTCAACCTTTTTCCATGTCGACCTATTCCATGTCGATACAATGACTGTGTCGTCCTATTTCAGGTGTCGACCTAGTCACTGTCAACCAATAGTGGTCGAACTAATGGCTGTCAACCTAGTTACTGTCGACCCTATAATCCACACCCCTTTCCTTTGTTTGTGGCGAGAACTTCAATACAGTATCTTGGTAAGGATTTGTCAATACATTACTGTACTCTGATGCTTATTATACTAAAAGGAGGCCTGAGTCAGATTTTTAAGACAGATGACAAACAAAACACATTTTAATGTCAGCTTAGACAGCAGCTATTAGCAGACAAAGACGTTATATTACAATGGCTTATATGTAACAGGAGTGCTACTTCAGTAACCTGGTACATACTGTATGTACAATAAAAAATATATTGCTATTTTATAGACATGCTGCTTGACATTTTATACTGTCTTCAGATGGATGTTACTGAAAATGAGAATCTGCTTTATCCTGGATTTTGACTTGTGGGTGACTGAGATAAATGTACAACACTTATTAAGCACTATGTGGAACTCTGTAATACTAACTAGACTTAGCGAGGGTGACAGGAGTCTAGAGACAGAACTCAGCTGAACTAAACGCTCATTTATATGGTATTTGTATGTCACTAATATTCCAGTCTCAAATCCGCCGAGTGTGTTTGAGCAGGAGAAGCATGTAGGGCAGATGAGATGAAGTCTGGCTGATGCCACAGGGGCTATACATGCTTTTTAATACTGCAGCTCAATCAGTTGCCAATTAAGAATTGGAAATCCTATGCATATATGGAGATGTTCCTATTCTTGCCATGTCAAACAACATTACATCAGAGATAATCATAGAATATTTTGTCATTTTCTGGTATGTGGATGGCAGTTAGTGATGGTTATGATTTACATCATCTCTTCCACATATTCATTTTCTATCTCATATTAAAAGTAAAACATTTTTTAAGTCAGTGGGGAATTATATGGTTGCGATGAGAAGAGTCATCACACCAAGGACAAGGTTGTTGAGCCCACTTAACATTGCAGTCAACTATTCAGGTTTTTACCATACTGTATATGCTCCTTCTTTGTTGATTTTGGCTGCCCCCTTGGTTGCAGCAACTGGCATTGAATAAGAAGATAAGCGGAATTGCCTCTTATAATGGTAGCATTGCCTCTTACAATGGAATTGCTGCTATAGTAGAGGGGGTCAGAAAAAAAAAAGATCTCTCACTTTGGGAGTAGGGAAGTGAGTGAAGAGGAGAAATGAGTCCATGGAAACCGATCAGCTGCTTTGTATAATTTTATAGAATGCACTTTAGAAATGTTACCTCAAAACTGATTGGTTGCCATGGGCAACTTCTCCACTGGCTCACTTCTCCACTCTTTTCACTGTTTCATAAATAGACCCCTCTCTACTTTGGTGATGATTATGGTAGTTTGCTATGACATCTATTCTATGCTATGTAAATGGTACCCAAAGGGGCAGTATACAACCCCTTCACCACCACTTGGACCATTCTATTCATAGTCTACTTAGACCTTTGAAATGCTGGGTTTCAGTGGTGTAACTATCGAGGGTGCAGGGGGTGCAGCTGCTATGGGGCCCGGGCTGCTCCCTCCTGCACCCTGCCACTGGGTATCTCTGATGTCCATTGCTCCCCCTCCACCCCCACGGCATACGTCTGCCGCTGATAACATCCCCCTGGAGCCACAGAGATTGTGGCTGGAGGGTGGGGGTCCTAACTGGCAGGCTCCGAGCAGCACCAGCAGCAGAGCAGTGCAATGCCTCAATTCGTGGGCTTTTAGGGGGCATGACCTAATGCAGTGAAGCCCCACCACATCAGAAACCTCAGCTGTAGCAGGTAATGTATCTCCTGCTTGCTCCCACCCTTCTCTACCCTCTCTCTCTCCCTGACACTTTCTGTCTTGCTACACTCTCTCTCCCTGATACCGTCTGTCTCTCCCTCACTCCCTTCATGACACTGTCACTCTCACACTCTCTGACACTGTCTCTCCATCTCTCTCTGACACTGTCTCAACCTCCCTCTCTGCCTGGCACTGTCTCTACCTCCCTCTCTCCATGACACTGTCTCTCTCCCTCTCTCCTCCTGACACTGTCTCTCACTGGCACTGTCTCACCCTCCCTGATAGTGTTTCTCTCTCTGCCTGACTCTTTCTCTCCCTGACACTCCCTCTTGCACTCCCTCTATTTCACTCTCCCTGACACTCTCTCTCCCTATGACACACTCTCTCTCTCCCTGATGCCCTCTCTCTATTCCCCTCTCACCCCTTTTTCTCTCTTTCTTTCTGAAACCCCCTCTCTTGCTCCTTTCTCTTATTCCCTGTATTTCTATGAAAAACTCTCTCTCTCTGACCCCTCACTCTCCCTCTCTTTATTGCTCTTCTCTCTTTCTCTGTCTCTCTACCCCTGACACACTCGTCTCTCACACTCCCCTCACGCTCTCTCACCTGCTCTCCTAAGGGACATTGTAGTGACAATGGTGGAGGGGCTTTCAAGATTTTACTATGGGGCCTTCTAAGATCTAGTTATGCCCTTGCTGGGTTCTTGGGGGTGAGACCTGTGCATATCTTCTTCTAGTATAGTTATATACTATAAGAACATCAAAGAACACATTACTGATTACAATAGTTGCTTCCACCTCCCCCACTTACAGTATCTTCAAAGCACATCAAACATTGCATTATACCAGTGGTTTCCAATTTTTTTTGAATCACGGCGTCCCAGAATATCAGATTTTTTTTCATGGCACCCCTAAGCCAACATTTTCTTATTGAGAAATTTAGAAAGAAATATTACATTGAGTAGATCGCGTTTATATATGTCATCCTTAGGGTCAGTTGTGTGGTGAGGGACAAGATTTGCTTCTGTTTGGCCACATATTTTATGACTGGCAGCCGCCAGCACTGGTTTTGCTTATTATATTGACCATGAATAATTTGAATTGGTCCTGGACCACCAACCCAGGGCACCCCTGCAAGTGTCCCGAGGCACCCCAGGGAGCCACGGCACACAGTTTGGGAACCTCTGCATTATACATATAAACCCCTATACCTACATGTTCCACAAATCAGTCCTTGTTTCAGATTTTAAAATTCAATGAAAGAGCATTGATTGTCTTACCAAAGCTGCAAATCCAACGCAGAACAATTTTAATCACATTAACAATATGTTTGTACTAAATTCATAATGCGATTAAAAAACTAACAGCATTCATACCTTTCACCATTGGAAATGGGAACATCAATGCTCTGCTTTTTTATTTTTATTTTCCTTGTTTTGGGTCCCAGTATTTGTTTTTTTTCCTCACTACAGGTCATCACTCGACAGTATACAGTATGACAGTAATTCATCTGCGGATTACTGTCGCACCTGTAAGTGAGCATGCCAACCAAACTCTTTTTATCCTTCTTTTTATCTCACAGATTCATCTCAGGCTGTTTTCTCTTAATCATCCTTTGGATGCCATCCAAGTGCCTCCAGCAGCGCTCCTACATTCTGTTCTCTTTGACTTGTTTTATTTTCACTTCACTGGTTTTGTAAAAAAAAAAAAAAAAAAGATAAAAAGCATATCTCACACAATAGCTGGAGAAACCACAAATGTTGGCCACTTTGATGGACCTAAAGTTACTTTTTACTTAACTTGCTTCATCTTAACTACAGAGTGCCTTTAGCACAAATGTAAGCAGTGGATATTGCTGTATTGTCATCCTTACCTTGTTTAACAGTAGTTACCAGCATTTTTCTTAAATGATAAAGAAGTTGCCAGGTTTAGCTTTATATTTACTTTCCACCCTGGCCAGGGGCTGGCTGGCAACTTACCTGGGGGGCAAATGCAATCAAATGGCTATGACTTCCTTACCAGCGCACGGCATTGGCAAAATGGATGTGACGGAAAAAACTGCAGGTGTGGTTTATCTAATGGAGATGCAGTTTAAATGTGTAGTGAAATATCTGAAAAATCATTATGTCTAAGAACAATAATCAAATCCATCGCCTACCAGCCCTGTCTGACAAACATAGACCATTCTAATGACTGATATAAAACTGTCAATTTACATATTGGACCTGATTGGCTGGTGCGTTATCACCTTGCACTTATCACTTCTCCAGCGTTAATACATCTGCCCCACTGGACCTAATTCAGATGTGGATGGAGTGGCCGTCACTTCCTTGGAAGCAGCAGTGATAGTGCTGTATGCTGAGGCAGCGTCTATTACAAGTAGACTCCTCCTGCAGTAGGGATCTGACCTGCATCCTAGGATGCAAGCACCGCATCACTGACTCCCACTGGACAGCTTGCAGAGATTCCTGGCCTCTTCTCTTCCCCTAAACAGCAGCAACATGTCTCCATTATGGGAACCTGAGGGCTTTGCCACCCCTCTCCGCCTCAAAATGGCAGCAGACTGTTTATCACTGACAATCTGCTGCCATCCTACTTTCTACATCGCAGGAACCATTTGTGCACCCACTCAACGTGTACTGTGCATGAGCAACGTACCAATTATAAGTAGCGACATCAACTGGACCAGAGTGAGGTGCAATATACTGTACAATGGCCACTTTACATCCCCTCCGTCAGCTCCTTCAATGTCCAAATTACATAAAATGTAAGAGACACAAAAAAAAAAGACAGAAGGTGCAGAACAAAACAAACACATTCACAACACTGAGGCGTTTGAATAAGCAATTCATAAATCACAATAAACCATTAACATCACTGTTCCAGGAGCATACAGATGACACAGAACTGTAACTCATTTCAGCAACTACATGTAGGCAGGGTAAGCATCAGTTTATAGTTTATGGAGATAATGCATGTACTGTATACAATTGTGTTTTTTGCCAAAAACTTTAGCACCTATCAAGTTGCGGATGTTCAGGTGGTGCTGCACGGTGTCAGTTGGCACAGGTGGGCTGCATAGTACCAGTGTACAGAGGGTGAGGGCACAGGGTGATGCATGGTGTCCGTGGGCACAGGTGGGCTGCATAGTACTAGTGTACACAGGGTGGGCCTACAGGGTGGATGCATGGTGTCAGGCAAAGATGTGGCTGCATAGTACTGCATAGTACCAGTCAGTGGCGGATTTTACCTGCAGGGCTACCTATGGGCTGCAGGTAAAATCCCCCACCCCTCTCAGTGTCAATGAAGCTAGATGCAGTCCATGACTTCACTGTGACTGGCAGTGACTTCCTATCACATATCAGACCCATTGGGAGGTATCCTCTCCTCTGGACTGCCAGACAGGGCTGCAATAAGCAGAGAGCTGGCTTTATGTAGGAAGCCCATCTTTGCCTTTTGCGCAGCCCTATCTTGCTTCTATAGCAGGGGTGGGGAACCTTTTTTCTACCGAGGGCCATTTGGATATTTATAAAACCCTTCGGGGGCCATACAAAAATTCTCAACTTAAAAAATTACCCTGCCCCCCTTAGAGGTACTGTGTGTGCGCGCCAAAAAATGGGTGTGGCCAGTTAAAATGGGACGTGATACACATATGCTCCCAATAGTGCGGTGCCAGATCCACAATTGCCCCCACAGTGCCAGGTATACAGATGCCCCCACAGTGCCATGTATACAAATGCCCCTCACAGTGCCAGGTATACAGATGTCCCCACAGTGCCAGGTATACAGATGTCCCCACAGTGCCAGGTATACAAATGCCCCTCACAGTGCCAGGTATACAGATGCCCCCACAGTGCCAGGTATACAAATGCCCCTCACAGTGCCAGGTATACAGATGTCCCCACAGTGCCAGGTATACAAATGCCCCTCACAGTGCCAGGTATACAGATGCCCCCACAGTGCCAGGTATACAAATGCCCCTCAGAGTGCCAGGTATACAGATGTTCCCACAGTGTCAGGTATACAAATGCCCCTCACAGTGCCAGGTATACAGATGCCCCCACAGTGCCAGGTATACAGATGCCCCCACAGTGCCAGGTATACAAATGCCCCTCACAGTGCCAGGTATACAGATGTCCCTACAGTGCCAGGTATATAGATGCCCCCACAGTGCCAGTTATACAGATGTCCCCACAGTGCCAGGTATACAGATGTCCCCACAGTGCCAGGTATACAGATGCCCCCACAGTGCCAGGTATACAAATGCCCCTCACAGTGCCAGGTATACAGATGCCCCCACAGTGCCAGGTATACAGATGCCCCTCATAGTGCCAGGTATACAGATGTCCCCACAGTGCCAGGTATACAGATGCCCCCCCACAGTGCCAGGTATACAGATGCCCCCCACAGTGCCAGGTATGCAGATGCCCTGCCCTGCCCCCCCTCCCCTCCGTGCTGCTTACCGTGCTGCTTTCGGCGGGACACGGAGGAGAGCGCGGCTATGTTGGGCGGCGGCGGCATGTAGGACTTGAAACCAGCTGCCGGTTCGAGAGCCAATCAGAGCTCGCGGACCGGCAGCCGCGGCTTCTGATTGACTGCTGATCCGGCGGCTGGTTTCAAGTCATACACGCCGCCGCTCCCACCCGACAGCCGCGCTCTCCTCCCTGTTCTGACAGCTGAGACACGCTGCCGCCGGACTGAGCGGCAGCGTGTCTCACTGACACAAGCTGGTGGGCCGGACCAAACGGCTTTGCGGGCCTTATACGGCCCGCGGGCCGGAGGTTCCCCACCCCTGTTCTATAGGCTGCAGTCGGTGCAGTCCATAGAAGCCAGGGGTTTGCACATGGGCAGTTGCACTGCGGCATCTGTGCATGCACTGGTCACCGCACGTGCCGGATCCATTACACAGGTGCTGGGACCCTGGGCTGGCTGTCCCCTCTCCTCCTCAGGCACAGGGGTAACAGTAGCATCACTAGGAAAATGCAAGTAGGAGCTGCCGCTGGTACCAGGGTGGGGGCACGAGTGGGATGCACGTGTCAGTGGGCATTGGTGGAGCTGCATAGTATCATTTAAACAGGGTGGGGACAGGGGGGCTGCACAGTGAAAGAGTTTAAACAGTGGGGGCACATGGGAGATGCATGGTGTCAGTGGGCACAGGTGGGGCTGCATAGTACCAGTGTACACAGGGTGAGGGCACAGGTGGGACTGCACATTATCAGTGGGTACAGGTGGGGCTGCATAGTACCAGAGTATACAGGGTGGGGACAGGGGGGAGCTGCACAATGACAAAGTATACACAGTGAGGGAACAGGTGGGACTGCACAGTGTCAGCGTACATGGGGGTAGAGCTTTAGAGTGGCAGTGCCTACAAGGTGGGGGCAGAGGTGGAGCTATACAGTACAATACCAGTGTCCTAGTTTTTGCAGAGAGCTGCTGACTCTGAATACAATCTCTCCAGAAGTGAAGCTGGCCCAGAAGTTCATTCTTTATGCAGGGAGATCACATAGCACTATTCTAGAGTGCTCCAAACTGCACTGGCCTCTGTCCCCCCTCCCTGTACATACTCCAGCAGAAGGAAAAGCAGCTCAACTCCTCCAATAAGCCCTGACCCCTTCATCCCACTCTCCAGCCCCTAGGGTTTTGGGAAAGGACTCCTTGCTCCCCATTGGTCAATGGTGGCCATTTTCTTATAGCCTGCTAAGGGGCAGCAATTTTCTGCTAGCCCCTGCAGTTCAGCAGCCAGGCAGAGGGGGTTAAACATTATAACTCACAGCAGTCGGAACTCGGAAGCAGGAGGATCTCTGTTTGCCTCCACCAAGCCAGGGGGCCCTGGATCACTTAAATTTTACCAGCCCAGCGGCAGATGGCACCCTGCCCCCCTTGCCAGCCTGTTGTTCAATGGGGCAGATGTAATAAGTCTGGAGAAGTGATAAATCAGTGATAAGTAGAAGGTGATAACGCACCAGCCAATCATTACAGGTTTGAAAAATGACAGCTAGGAGCTGAATGGCTGATGCGTTATCACCTTCCACTTCTTAATCACTTCTCCAGACTTAATACAACTGCCCCAATGGGTGAAGAGTGAATGTGTCATTTAATAAAGTTTTTCACTTATTCTTTTGTGCTTCTCATTAGAGAACATTTTAATAAAGGATAATGATAATACTTAACTAAATACTCTAGTCCTGCATAGAGATGAGCGGGTTCGGTTCCTCGGAATCCGAACCCGCCCGAACTTCAGCTTTCTCTGTTCTCTGCCTGAAAAAAACGATACACAGTGACTCAGTCACATACCATATCTCTGCTCAGCCCAGTGTGCTGCATCATCTATGTATAATGGCCCTCATTCCGAGTTGTTCGCTCGGTATTTTTCATCGCATCGCAGTGAAAATCCGCTTAGTACGCATGCGCAATGTTCGCACTGCGACTGCGCCAAGTAACTTTACTATGAAGAAAGTATTTTTACTCACGGCTTTTTCATCGCTCCGGCGATCGTAATGTGATTGACAGGAAATGGGTGTTACTGGGCGGAAACACGGCGTTTCAGGGGCGTGTGGCTGAAAACGCTACCGTTTCCGGAAAAAACGCAGGAGTGGCCGGGGAAACGTGACGTCAACCAGGAACGACAAGCACTGAACTGATCGCACAGGCAGAGTAAGTCTGGAGCTACTCTGAAACTGCTAAGTAGTTAGTAATCGCAATATTGCGAATACATCGGTCGCAATTTTAAGAAGCTAAGATTCACTCCCAGTAGGCGGCGGCTTAGCGTGTGTAACTCTGCTAAATTCGCCTTGCGACCGATCAACTCGGAATGAGGGCCAATATCTGACTGTGCTCACACAGCTTAATTGTGGGGGAGACTGGGGAGCAGTTATAGGTTATAGCAGGAGCCAGGAGTACATATTATTAAAATTAAACAGTGCACACTTTTGCTGCAGGAGTGCCACTGCCAGTGTGACTGACCAGTGACCTGACCACACTGACTACCAGTATAGTATACTATATTGTGATTGCCTGAAAAAGTTAAACACTCGTCGTGTGACTTGTGTGGTGTTTTTTTATTCTATAAAAAACTCATTCTGCTGACAGTGTCCAGCAGGTCCGTCATTATATAATATATACCTGTCCGGCTGCAGTAGTGATATATATATATTTTTTATATCATTATTTATCATCCAGTCGCAGCAGACACAGTACGGTAGTTCACGGCTGTAGCTACCTCTGTGTCGGCACTCGGCAGTCCATCCATAATTGTATACCACCTACCCGTGGTTTTTTCTTTCTTTCTTCTTTATACATACTACATCTCATTATCATCCAGTCTATATTAGCAGCAGACACAGTACAGTACGGTAGTCCACGGCTGTAGCTACCTCTGTGTCGGCACTCGGCAGTCCATCCATAATTGTATACCACCTACCCGTGTTTTTTTTTTCTTCTTTATACATACTACATCTCATTATCATCCAGTCTATATTAGCAGCAGACACAGTACAGTACAGTAGTCCACGGCTGTAGCTACCTCTGTGTCGGCACTCGGCAGTCCATCCATAATTGTATACCACCTACCCGTGGTTTTTTTTTCTTTCTTCTTTATACATACTACATCTCATTATCAACCAGTCTATATTAGCAGCAGACACAGTACAGTACGGTAGTCCATGGCTGTAGCTACCTCTGTGTCGGCACTCGGCAGTCCGTCCATAATTGTATACCACCTACCCGTGGTTTTTTTTTCTTTCTTCTTTATACATACTACATCTCATTATCATCCAGTCTATATTAGCAGCAGAACAGTACAGTACGGTAGTCCACGGCTGTAGCTACCTCTGTGTCGGCACTCGGCAGTCCATCCATAATTGTATACCACCTACCCGTGTTTTTTTTCTTCTTCTTTATACATACTACATCTCATTATCATCCAGTCTATATTAGCAGCAGACACAGTACAGAACGGTAGTCCACGGCTGTAGCTACCTCTGTGTCGGCACTCGGCAGTCCATCCATAATTGTATACCACCTACCCGTGGTTTTTTTTTCTTTCTTCTTTCTACATACATCTCATTATCATCCAGTCTATATTAGCAGCAGACACAGTACAGTACGGTAGTCCACGGCTGTAGCTACCTCTGTGTCGGCACTCGGCAGTCCGTCCATAATTGTATACCACCTACCCGTGGTTTTTTTTTCTTTCTTCTTTATACATACTACATCTCATTATCATCCAGTCTATATTAGCAGCAGACACAGTACAGTACGGTAGTCCACGGCTGTAGCTACCTCTGTGTCGGCACTCGGCAGTCCATCCATAATTGTATACCACCTACCCGTGGTTTTTTTTTCTTTCTTCTTTATACATACTACATCTCATTATCATCCAGTCTATATTAGCAGCAGACACAGTACAGTACGGTAGTCCACGGCTGTAGCTACCTCTGTGTCGGCACTCGGCAGTCCGTCCATAATTGTATACCACCTACCCGTGGTTTTTTTTTCTTTCTTCTTTATACATACTACATCTCATTATCATCCAGTCTATATTAGCAGCAGACACAGTACAGTACGGTAGTCCACGGCTGTAGCTACCTCTGTGTCGGCACTCGGCAGTCCGTCCATAATTGTATACCACCTACCCGTGGTTTTTTTTTCTTTCTTCTTTATACATACATACTACATCTCATTATCAACCAGTCTATATTAGCAGCAGACACAGTACAGTACGGTAGTCCAAGGCTGTAGCTACCTCTGTGTCGGCACTCGGCAGTCCATCCATAATTGTATACCACCTACCCGTGGTTTTTTTTTTCCTTCTTTATACATACTACATCTCATTATCATCCAGTCTATATTAGCAGCAGACACAGTACAGTACGGTAGTCCACGGCTGTAGCTACCTCTGTGTCGGCACTCGGCAGTCCGTCCATAATTGTATACCACCTACCCGTGGTTTTTTTTTCTTTCTTCTTTATACATACATACTACATCTCTTTATCAACCAGTCTATATTAGCAGCAGACACAGTACGGTAGTCCACGGCTGTAGCTACCTCTGTGTCGGCACTCGGCAGTCCGTCCATAATTGTATACCACCTACCCGTGGTTTTTTTTCTTTCTTCTTTATACATACATACTACATCTCTTTATCAACCAGTCTATATTAGCAGCAGACACAGTACGGTAGTCCACGGCTGTAGCTACCTCTGTGTCGGCACTCGGCAGTCCGTCCTTAATTGTATACCACCTACCCGTGGTTTTTTTTTCTTTCTTCTTTATACATACATACTACATCTCTTTATCAACCAGTCTATATTAGCAGCAGACACAGTACAGTACGGTAGTCCACGGCTGTAGGTACCTCTGTGTCGGCTGACAATGCTAAATTCCTTGTCGTATAAACAACCCTTTATGAAGCTAAGAACACTGTACGCTGTTTACTTAAGAAGTACCGTAATGGTACGCTATTGGCGTAGCGATCGCTCAGCCGTAGGCGAGACGCTCAAGCGTCACGTTCGCTCACGGCCCAGTGATCACAGGACACGTTATTGGTTATGACTAGGGGAATGATTCGCTGTAGCGTAGCGTACGCTCGAGACCACGGGGAGGTCACCAGCGATGCAGACGCTCACAACACTATACCTTTATGTTAAAACCTTATACCAATGAAATACACTGAATACCTTAATGTGAGTACAGGGTGTAAATGCAACCTTGTGTAACCTGACTAACTACAAAGCTGCTTGAGCGTCACCGACGCTCAAGTGAACACTTAACACTATAGGAAATACACAGATACTGGTTTAGGTTCCAAAGCCTATTAACTGTATTATATCTAATATACTTGAAAAAGGGGATAGCAGTACAAATGATACACTACAATATAACAGAGACTTCCTAACCACAGAACTAAACAATAAATACAAAAAGACAATACTACACTGACCTAAATGCAATACAATACAATACTATCTAATACAATACAATACTAGCCTAGTCTAGGGGAGATATGAGAGAACAGAACAGAACAGAGAGAGAGAGAGAGAAATTGGCTCACAGAAAGACAATGATTACGGAGAGAAACTTACGCACAAAGGGTATGATCGCCTGCGCCTCGATATCCAGCTCCCGGCTATCAGCAGATAACCGTTGATGAGAGAGTGAGAGCTGGATGTGGTCGGCCTGCCTATTTATGCCCCACACACAATGCAATCTCCTGGTCCTACAATCCCATTGTCCATTGGCCGAAGGAATTCGGCCCTGCATCATAACAAAAGGTCATAGGGTGATTCATACAGGTGGGCTGTGACGATTTCCAACAGCTCAGGTGGGTGGGAAACTGGGTTTCCCGCCGCATACCTGAGTATGTGTAAATAATAGAAATGGACATAAACTTCTTATGTCCATAACTATTCGCACGAGCGATTAATACGCTCCAAACCAACACCGGAATATTGCTAATTAAATACTCTTCCGATGGGTACCAAACACTGCTGTATGATTCCTGTTAGACCCTTCGTACGATATAAAGAGGGATTCCTCAGCTCTGGGACATTGTATTTTAACCAAACTTTCAGAATCTATCAAAGGGACCGTGATCTATAAACTACATTAATTGTGAAAATATGTAACGAATGAGTCGCACGCTACGACCACATAAACTCTACCGTAAATACGCATACCGCGCCTGCGAGTGCACGCTATTGCGGGTATGCGCCTCCACGGGAGAGCGTACGCACGCGCAGCGCGGACCAGTGTGCGGTGCAAATATGGCAACGTGCATTGAGACATTTTTCTGACTTTGACAGTCCACCCTTTGGCAGTCAATAATAACTGCCACAAAACATTTAAGGAGAAAAATGTAAGTCAGGGGTTAATTGATTTCCATGGTTGGGTAAGGAAGAAGAGAGGAGTAGGTGTGAAAAGGGTATGACCTAGTGAGAAAGTAGAAGCATGTGTGTATGAGTCCATGTTTGGAGGGTCATGTATCATCGTGCCGTACGTGTGGTAAATCAAGCTTCGAGGTATTGCGAAGTATACATTTGAATTCCTTCTTATCCTGTGGTACAGGTCTGTGGATGGGCTGTCAAACTCTACCGAGCTCATTTCGGCTGTGGTTGTAACAAAATGGGGATGCACATTTTAGTTGATGATACATGAATGGGGGAGGTATGTGGTTGCTGCTATCTGTGCCTGTATTCCCTATCGTCTATGTGTGTCGTTACCTGAGGGTTGTAGAGATGAAGATAAAGAACACTTACGAAAAATGCAATGATATTCTATGTCAGGGAAATGTACATCTGTTGTTGAAGTTGTGTTCGGTATCTGTTGAGAGTCGTCTTCTTTGCGCTGTATTGCTCCTTGGGCATGAGCAAATAGCTTTGTCTGAGCCATCAGATTTACAAAAAATGTTGGGCTAGCGTGAGTTTAAAGATACTAGGGAAACTGGGGATCCATGGCAAAGTTCATCAAGTGTCCATATTTAAAGTTGTCAAATCTTCTTCTTTGGTGCTTGTCTGTTGTCTGTATAGCGTCTCGTCAACTTCCTCGTCCAAGGGGGTCTTTGTATCTTGGAGAAAAGCAGAAAAACAGGTGAAAGAAACGGACCGTATAATCGCATTTTCATCACATTCTGGTTTCTATCATTGGGTCATAAATCAAATCCAGGTTAATTACAGTTTCCTCGCTCCTCAAGCTCATCACTTTTGTACTTTGTTTGCACCTCATTAAAGCCTGCCCGCATCTAAATATCAATCCAATCGATATAACGACACCCAAGATACATAGTAGAAACTTTCCAACATCCATTATGACTCCTTGAGCCCAGTCTCCTAAACCGGAGAACCAATTTCGCGGGTTCAACCATGACACCCAACTAGTCAGCTCATTACCTACAGCAGCAAGGGTGAGATTGTGTTTTCGACGAAATTCCCACTTTAATTGCAGAATATCGTCCATCTTTTGGTCTATGACCTCTACCGGATCCTCGGTGCTATTTGTGATATACGTGCAACACTTTATGCCGTACTGTGTTGCCAATGTAACACAATATCCGCCTGTTACTGCTGTAAGATAATTAAGAACCATCCTATGCTGAACTAGTTCTGTTTTGTAAGCTTGAAGTTCTCTTCCAGTGTATCTAAACGTGTCATCATACATTTCAGTGATATTATCTAACAAATTGGCGAGTGCGGAAATGTATCTATAATTCATCACTCCCCGAGCGGTACGAGTGAAATCTAACGCTACCAGAACCTGAATCCCGGTGGATTCATGGATAAGATCAGAGGCCTGATGCTCTAACCTTTCTGACAGTTGTCTTTTAACTCGGTGCTCGTAATGAGTGTGAGTATAAGGAGCTTGGGCACCACGGTGTATGTCCTTCATTTTGTCATGTGTAACAGTCATCACTTCAGGCAATACTTTTCCAATATAACACAATCCTTCAGAGTTTGGGGCAAGCCACTTGTACGCCTTTCTCCCGCATATGAAATATGCATCATCGGGGAGAACATAAGGGACGGAGAAGGACATGACCATGTTACAAACCTTCCAGGTGAAATCTCCTGACCCTAATTCTTCCATCTGCCTAATGCACGTATCGGTTTGTACGATATGTGCACAGTATCCTGGTGATACCTCTCCAACTCTAGTAATCCTATTTCCTAAGGTATATCGATACCGGAAAGATTTTCCTCTACTGGCTATGTGGCGTACGAGCTCTGTATCTGTAGGCATTCTATCTGCTCTGTGTGAAAAGGTCATGGTAAGGTTGCTCCATGACACTTCCCAATTTCCCGGTTTTCTGGGATTGGAGATGTTAAAACATAAGAGGGACCTATCCACATGGTATTGGTGGAGCTTCAAACTAGGAGGGCTGGAGATGTTAAACCTCCGGTCCACCGGTCTCCCACCACTTAGCTCAAGTACCTCCCCTAACGTTAAAGGAAATGGTACTAGCCCTGATTTACTGTGACCCTGAGGTACTTGAGAGCATACCCAACAATCGGTCTTGTTTAACACATTACCCACTAGAGAGTGATAGTCACTCAATGGATGCCGGTCCATATGGATATTAAAACTAGATTGGCATTTCTTTATGCATCCATCTTCAACCAGATTATCACAGAGCCTACAGATACAATTTTCTTCAGCTAACAATCCATCACAATTTCTTCTATCGGATCGTTTTCTGATACTCGCCTTTGCTTGTTGGTTTGGTTGATCTTGGAAAACTACGCCTCCATCATCATAATCGGAACCCATTCCAGAACCTCTCTCGACCTCTATGGTACTCTCGCCGGAACAGACTGCTCTGGTCAACATCATGGTTAACATCAAAATCCGGATCACAGTCTCTTGGGGCAAGTCCATCTTTGAGGAGGAAATAGAGAAGAATGAGAAGGGGGAAAAAGAAATTTTAAGGGAGAGGGGATGGGAAGTGGAGAAAACAATAAAAGGGAGAGGGGAGTCGACAGCTGCTTTCGATCTTCAAGGCTCAGGTGCCGCCTCAGTCCTCCTGGAACAGACACTCCAGTGATACAACCTCTACCGTCTGTTCCTTATCACGGGACTTCTCGGGATCAGCAACCTTCTTGCAGTGGGATGAATGGACCCAAGTCTCTCTCTCAGCAACCTTCAATGCTGTGGTGCTAGTCAATAAGACCTGGTATGGTCCTTCCCATCTATCAATAAGACAACCTGAGCGTAGAAAATTTCGTATCATTACATAATCCCCAGGTTCAATGTCATGACAATTACTATCTGGTAAATCAGGAATCACCAACTTCAGATTATCATTTTGATTCCTCAACTGCTTACTCATGTTAATCAAGTATTTTACAGTTACTTCATTGTTACATTTCAAATCATCCTGAGGGTTAATCATGACATGCGGCTGTCGACCAAACAAGATTTCAAAAGGAGACAGATTAAGAGGGGACCTGGGAGTGGTTCTGATGCTATACAAAACAATGGGTAAAGCTTCTGGCCACGTCAATCCTGTCTCTGCCATTACTTTACTCAATTTATTTTTAATAGTGCTGTTCACTCTTTCGACCTTCGCACTCGCCTGTGGACGGTACGGAGTGTGCAGCTTGCTATCAATTCCCATCAATTTACACATTCCTTGAAAGACATCACCGGTAAAATGGGTACCCCTATCACTTTCAATGATTCTAGGGATACCATATCTACATACAAATTCCTGCACAATTTTCTTAGCTGTAAACATAGCGGTATTTGTAGCTGCTGGGAAAGCTTCGACCCAATTCGAGAAAACATCTATACAAACAAGTACATATTTCAAATTTCGACATGGGGGTAATTGAATGAAGTCAATTTGTATTACTTGAAAAGGGCCGCCGGCAGGTGGGATATGGGATGGTTCTGTAGGTATTGCCTTTCCAATATTCTTTCTCAGACAGGTAAGGCATGACATTGCTCTTTTACTCGCATGAGAGGAGAATCCTGGGGCGCACCAGTATGCTCTTACCAATTTGCACATCCCCTCCTTGCCTAGATGAGTCAGCCCGTGAGCTGCTTCAGCCAGACATGGAAGGTATGCCCTGGGGGCCACTGGTTTACCATGTCCATCCGTCCAGAGCCCTGAGGACTCCTGGCCATATCCCTTTGCCTTCCAGACTGCTCTTTCCTGTGTGGAACACAAATTCTGCATCTCACACAACTTCTGTGTGTTGATGGTATTAAATACCATCAACTGTGTGGTGTCTGTCCGTGTGGGGGTAGCAGCTGCAAGCTTTGCGGCTTCGTCTGCTCGGCTGTTACCAAGGGATACTGGGTCTTGACTATATGTATGTGCTTTACATTTGATAACAGCCACTCTGTCGGGTTCCTGTATCGCTGTTAGAAGCCTTTTTATGTGAGCTGCATGCGCTATCGGTGTACCAGCTGCCGTCATGAAATTTCTGAGACGCCATAGCGCTCCGAAATCATGTACTACCCCGAACGCGTATCTAGAATCGGTGTAGATATTGGCAGACTTACCCTTAGCCAATTCACATGCTCTGGTTAGGGCGACCAGTTCAGCAACCTGGGCTGAGTGAGGTGGGCCTAGCGGTTCCGCTTCTATGGTGTCTTGGTCATCTACGACTGCGTATCCAGTACACAAGTCTCCCGAGTCTGATTGTCTGTGACAACTACCGTCCGTGTAGAACGTGAGTTCTGCATCTTCCAGTGGATTGTCACTGATGTCAGGCCTTGCGGTAAAATTTTGGGTCAAATATTCCATACAATCATGTGCATCTTCCTTTGCATTAAATCCTCCTTCCCCATCACTCTCACCTTCCACCCTTTGTGCCTGACCAGGCACACTTGGGAGAAATGTTGCAGGGTTTAATGCACTGCATCTCCTTATGGTGATGTTTACGGGGGCCATTAATGCCAATTCCCATCTTGTAAACCTTGCTGATGAGACGTGTCTGGTTTGGGCAGAATTCAATAAGGCAGATACCGCATGCGGTGTATGGATTGTGAGGTTGTGGCCTAGCACGACATCTTCGCTTTTTGTCACTAGCAATGCTATCGCCGCAACGCTACGCAAGCATGTGGGGAGGGATCGCGCTACCGTATCTAGCTGAGCGCTGTAATATGCAACTGGCCTGCTGGCATCACCGTGTTTTTGTGTTAGTACACCTGCTGCGCACCCAGCACTTTCTGTTCCGTATAGTTCAAAGGGTTTCCCATAGTCTGGCATACCTAGTGCTGGTGCCTGCGTTAGACACTGTTTGAGTCTCTTAAATGCTGTTTCGGATTCGTCTGTATGCGAAATCCGATCAGGTTTGTTTGAAGAGACCATTTCCTGCAAAGGTAGCGCCAATATGGAAAACCCTGGGATCCAATTACGGCAATACCCACACATTCCTAGAAACGTCCTGATCTGTTGCTGGGTTTGTGGCAGTGTCATGTCTCTAATGGCTTGGATTCTATCAGCGGTCAGGTGTCTCAGTCCTTGTGTTAGACAGTGTCCCAAATATTTTACCTTAGCTTGGCATAGTTGCAACTTGTCTTTGGAAACCTTGTGACCTGTGTCTGAAAGATGAAACAGGAGCTGTTTCGTATCCTTCAGGGATGCCTCCAATGAATCAGAACACAGTAGTAGATCATCCACGTACTGTATCAACACTGATCCACTCTCCGGTTGGAAAGACTGTAAACAATCATGCAAAGCTTGAGAAAATATACTTGGACTGTCTATGAAACCTTGGGGTAACCGAGTCCACGTGTATTGGACTCCTCTGTATGTGAATGCAAACAAATATTGGCTGTCAGGGTGCAGAGGTACCGAAAAGAATGCGGAGCAGAGGTCAATAACAGTGAAAAATTTGGCAGTGGGAGGAATTTGCATTAGGATGACAGCTGGATTAGGCACTACGGGGAACTGACTCTCAACTATTTTGTTAATCCCCCTTAGATCCTGCACTAGCCTGTAACCCCTCCCCCCACTCTTTTTAACAGGGAAGATGGGACTATTTGCTGTGCTGGACGTTCTTACTAGAATGCCCTGTTGTAGCAAGCGCTCTATCACTGGGAAAACTCCTAACTCCACCTCTGGCTTCAGAGGATACTGTGGGATTTTTGGAGCTATCCTACCATCTTTTACTTGTACAACTACTGGAGCTACGTTTGCCATTAATCCAGTGTCCTGTCCATCTTTTGTCCAAAGTGACTCTGGTATCTGAGATATCATCTCTTCTACTTGGGATGGGTTCCTATTTGTCATAATGGAATGTGACATTAATTTTGATGGGGAGTCTAACATGTCTCGTACTTCCTGAGCGTGATTCTCAGGGATGTCCAAGAATACACCTTCAGGAGTACAATAAATGACGCAACCCATTTTACATAGTAAGTCTCTTCCCAGGAGATTAGTTGGTGCAGATGCAGCCAGCAAAAAGGAATGCTTGGTATGCAAAGGCCCTATTGTAATCTCGGCTGGTTTGCTAACAGGGTAGTGCTGGACTACTCCTGTTACTCCCATGGCTGGAATTGTCCTACCAGTGGTTCTCATGCCCACTGTCGAATTTATCACTGACTTGGCCGCCCCTGTGTCTACAAGAAAGTTTAAAGTTTTACCAGCTACATTGATTGCAATCTCTGGTTCGCTTCCAAGACTGGCAATCAACTTAACTGGCTGCAGATTACAGGTATGGCCACACCCCTATTGGGTATGCTGACCTCCCTGAATCCCATTGGCAGCAACTACTTGTGGGGGAGTTAGCTGGGAACTACCAGAGGCATGCCAATCTCTGTTCGGGGGGTATCTTTTTGTTTCCCCTGTATGTGGCTCAAAACTCCGCCTCTGTGGACCCTGCTCCCAATGTCGTGTGTTGTGTTGTTGTCTAGGGGGTTGAAAAGATCTTTGTACATTCTTTGTTCTACATTCTCGTGCATAGTGTCCCGGTCTGTTACAAGAAAAACATGTTATTACACTTGCCTTACCCACAGGATTCGGTGGTACATACGCAGGTTGCCTTGTGGTCAGCGCCTGTATACTTACGGACATCAACTTATCACTTTGCGACTCTCTGTGCCTAGTGATGTTTCTGTCATGATCAATAGCAGCCTCTCTCAAGCCGGACACTGACAGACCTCGCCAGCATGGTTGCGTGGTCTGAACCCTAGTCTTTAATGTTTCCTTTAAACCATCCATCAGTACAGATACTGCTACTTCTCGATGGTTTGGGTTGGTCTTAATGTCTTCTATACCAGTGTACTTTGCCATTTCTAATAGTGCCCGGTGAAAATATTCTATTGCCGTTTCGGACTCCTTTTGCTTAATGGAAAATATTTTATTCCATTTAACAACGGCTGGGAAATACTCTTTTAGCTGTAAATTTATCCTTTTTACATTATCCTTGTTGTACACGTCTGTAAGCGGTACATCTTTATCCAATGCACAATCAGCTAAAAACTGAGTTGCATCAACATTGGAAGGTAAACAAGCTCTTAGCAGTATCTGCCAATCCTTGTTGTTGGGTTCTACAGTGTTACCTAAATCCCTGATGTATTTTTGGCTAGCAACTAAATCCTTCCTGGGGTCAGGAAATTCGGACACTATTGTTCTTAATTCCATTCGGAAAAATGGAGTGTACATGGCAATGTTCCTTATGGGAGTGGCTCCAGACACATCTGTTTTTCCATTGGGAACTGCTATTACCCTTACAGGAGCAATTCTAACAGCCTCTTCCTGTGTAGATTCTACTGCTTGTTGTGGTACAATTGTTTCAGTGTAGTGCATGGTGCCGTACTTACCCGTTGACACGACCTCACCTATCCCTCCGCTAGGGGCTTTCACTAATCTCGTGGGTGTCGCTGTGCCTACTGTGGTCTCTGCTATGGTGGCTGCAAGAGAGAGAGCTGAAATTGTTGCTGAATCGTCTTCTTGATCACACTCCTGAGGAAGGTTCAAAACAGGGTACAACTTGCACGGGTTAATACTTGCATGAGTTATTTGGTTAACATCATTAACATTTACAGTGTTACTAAGAGTTTGTGTTTTACAACCCAGTGCGTTTCTCTCCGCAATCAACTTCTCTCCTGCAATGTATGGTGGAGGAGGAGCTGTGGCAATCAACTTCCTGACTGCCCCAGATCCCGCCGCCAGAGCCAAACCTCTCTGTATCTCACCTTCCTGGTGCCATAACTGTAAATAATCATGATGCTGAATTCGTCTCTTTGCTGATTTTACGAGACATATCCTCCTCCTTAAATTTTGTAACACTTCTGGACTGAAGCTACCTATTCTTGGGAATTTGTCCCTGTCTTGTACAGTCATTCTCTCCCATTCATCACATAAAACCTCTGTGTGACTACCGTATTTTTCACACATTACATATCGTGCCGACCCAACTGGTCGGTTCTCTGAATCAACCCGAACCGAGGTTGATCGCCCCCTACCGGAACAAATGGCCCCCATAATCTGCAGGCGTTGCTTATTCCTCCTTGGATCTTTATCTCAAGGTTTTCAGCGAACCCTTACAAACAAACCAAGATGTCCTTGGGCAGGCCGGCGGTGGTGGTTTATCAAGTACCCCACTTACTTCTCGCCCACGTTGGCCAGTACTGCAATCACTGTAACCAGAGCTGCTGTACCCAACCTAGGGCCCCTGTGAACCTTTATTTACTGGGGCGCGTTCCCCAGCAAGTATCGGTTGTTGGATAGTTCCTGAGTGACCAGCGAACTTCCCTTCCAAAAATAAAAAATTACACAAATCACGTCAGAATGTGCAAATAGCGTTTGTGACCACTTTACTCTAATGGTATTAGGTCAGATTACTAACTACTGCACACAATTACGTGCGGTCCAATCGTTCAGTACACAAGCACTACTTGTCATGTACTGAAAGATCAATGGAATCGATGTTTCCGGCCGCGATTCCTTCAGCAAGAGCTTATGGCCTATATGGGTTCTGCACCAACACCCCAGGCGTTGTGCCACTGGACTTTTATAGCGGACCTTTTACCTTACGACCTCCTGGTCTTGTTACCTTATGACCTCCTGGTCTTGTTACCTTATGACCTCCTGGTCTTGTTACCTTATGGTCCGCTATACTCTAATGCTCAAATATTATTTAACCAGGGATGCCTCCCTAGCCACCGTATATGTCACTTACACGTATGTCCCTTGACGAGTACCCGGCTTTCCTTTTGGTTCCACCTTAAAGTTATATAAACTTTTGTATACAAAACACACTCACTCAACACATGTACACTTTTGTTTCTATATCTATTTCTGCGCAGAAATTGTCTTTAGGCCAAAAGTGTTACCAATTAGGAGCAGGATCTGTTAAACTAAATTTCAGATTTTTCCAAAAATAGATTTGCGTTATTTACCGCGTCGCGTTATCTACCGCTGTGCGTTACTTATCGCCTTTGCGCTAATTATCGCTTTGCGCTAATTCAACTTTTCGTGACGAGCTACGTGGGCGTAACCAGACGCTACGTTGCGTAATGAACGCTGCGTGCGTCTGCCTTTTGGATTGCGTACGCTAGTCTTTGTTAGCGACACGTGTACGCAATGCAAAGGATCCACCGTAACACAATATATACTTTTATCAATGTAAATGATCCCTGATCATCTACCGCAATCCACACTGACTGCCTTATCTCCTAGACAAATCGTGTGTTGTTCTATACTTTAACTATTACCTTTACTATGAAATAACAGCAAATCTCTTTTTAGCACTTTCTATCAACTATAAAAATTGGCAAACAGGAATAGTGATATACGAAATTGAAAAAGAAATGCAGATATGTGTATGCGTACGCAAGACAAAAGAAAAATAAACAGTTTTAAAAAGACACAAGCGTTTTGTTCTTACTTCCGGTTACCGGATTCCTTCAGCACTCTTTATCTAAGCGAAGCAGACGCTTATCCCGTCAGCAACTGTGAGACAACCTCCCACCCTTTGCTGGGGGATAATGTCTGCTGATCTACCTAGTGCAGATATGAGAAGGATAGGACGAGTCCCCAATTGACAATGCTAAATTCCTTGTCGTATAAACAACCCTTTATGAAGCTAAGAACACTGTACGCTGTTTACTTAAGAAGTACCGTAATGGTACGCTATTGGCGTAGCGATCGCTCAGCCGTAGGCGAGACGCTCAAGCGTCACGTTCGCTCACGGCCCAGTGATCACAGGACACGTTATTGGTTATGACTAGGGGAATGATTCGCTGTAGCGTAGCGTACGCTCGAGACCACGGGGAGGTCACCAGCGATGCAGACGCTCACAACACTATACCTTTATGTTAAAACCTTATACCAATGAAATACACTGAATACCTTAATGTGAGTACAGGGTGTAAATGCAACCTTGTGTAACCTGACTAACTACAAAGCTGCTTGAGCGTCACCGACGCTCAAGTGAACACTTAACACTATAGGAAATACACAGATACTGGTTTAGGTTCCAAAGCCTATTAACTGTATTATATCTAATATACTTGAAAAAGGGGATAGCAGTACAAATGATACACTACAATATAACAGAGACTTCCTAACCACAGAACTAAACAATAAATACAAAAAGACAATACTACACTGACCTAAATGCAATACAATACAATACTATCTAATACAATACAATACTAGCCTAGTCTAGGGGAGATATGAGAGAACAGAACAGAACAGAGAGAGAGAGAGAGAAATTGGCTCACAGAAAGACAATGATTACGGAGAGAAACTTACGCACAAAGGGTATGATCGCCTGCGCCTCGATATCCAGCTCCCGGCTATCAGCAGATAACCGTTGATGAGAGAGTGAGAGCTGGATGTGGTCGGCCTGCCTATTTATGCCCCACACACAATGCAATCTCCTGGTCCTACAATCCCATTGTCCATTGGCCGAAGGAATTCGGCCCTGCATCATAACAAAAGGTCATAGGGTGATTCATACAGGTGGGCTGTGACGATTTCCAACAGCTCAGGTGGGTGGGAAACTGGGTTTCCCGCCGCATACCTGAGTATGTGTAAATAATAGAAATGGACATAAACTTCTTATGTCCATAACTATTCGCACGAGCGATTAATACGCTCCAAACCAACACCGGAATATTGCTAATTAAATACTCTTCCGATGGGTACCAAACACTGCTGTATGATTCCTGTTAGACCCTTCGTACGATATAAAGAGGGATTCCTCAGCTCTGGGACATTGTATTTTAACCAAACTTTCAGAATCTATCAAAGGGACCGTGATCTATAAACTACATTAATTGTGAAAATATGTAACGAATGAGTCGCACGCTACGACCACATAAACTCTACCGTAAATACGCATACCGCGCCTGCGAGTGCACGCTATTGCGGGTATGCGCCTCCACGGGAGAGCGTACGCACGCGCAGCGCGGACCAGTGTGCGGTGCAAATATGGCAACGTGCATTGAGACATTTTTCTGACTTTGACACGGCACTCGGCAGTCCATCCATAATTGTATACTAGTATCCATCCATCTCCATTGTTTACCTGAGGTGCCTTTTAGTTGTGCCTATTAAAATATGGAGAACAAAAATGTTGAGGTTCCAAAATTAGGGAAAGATCAAGATCCACTTCCACCTCGTGCTGAAGCTGCTGCCACTAGTCATGGCCGAGACGATGAAATGCCAGCAACGTCGTCTGCCAAGGCCGATGCCCAATGTCATAGTACAGAGCATGTCAAATCCAAAACACCAAATATCAGTAAAAAAAGGACTCCAAAACCTAAAATAAAATTGTCGGAGGAGAAGCGTAAACTTGCCAATATGCCATTTACCACACGGAGTGGCAAGGAACGGCTGAGGCCCTGGCCTATGTTCATGGCTAGTGGTTCAGCTTCACATGAGGATGGAAGCACTCAGCCTCTCGCTAGAAAAATGAAAAGACTCAAGCTGGAAAAAGCACAGCAAAGAACTGTGCGTTCTTCGAAATCCCAAATCCACAAGGAGAGTCCAATTGTGTCGGTTGCGATGCCTGACCTTCCCAACACTGGACGTGAAGAGCATGCGCCTTCCACCATTTGCACGCCCCCTGCAAGTGCTGGAAGGAGCACCCGCAGTCCAGTTCCTGATAGTCAGATTGAAGATGTCAGTGTTGAAGTACACCAGGATGAGGAGGATATGGGTGTTGCTGGCGCTGGGGAGGAAATTGACCAGGAGGATTCTGATGGTGAGGTGGTTTGTTTAAGTCAGGCACCCGGGGAGACACCTGTTGTCCGTGGGAGGAATATGGCCGTTGACATGCCTGGTGAAAATACCAAAAAAATCAGCTCTTCGGTGTGGAAGTATTTCACCAGAAATGCGGACAACATTTGTCAAGCCGTGTGTTCCCTTTGTCAAGCTGTAATAAGTAGGGGTAAGGACGTTAACCACCTCGGAACATCCTCCCTTATACGTCACCTGCAGCGCATTCATAATAAGTCAGTGACAAGTTCAAAAACTTTGGCCGACAGCGGAAGCAGTCCACTGACCAGTAAATCCCTTCCTCTTGTAACCAAGCTCACGCAAACCACCCCACCAACTCCCTCAGTGTCAATTTCCTCCTTCCCCAGGAATGCCAATAGTCCTGCAGGCCATGTCACTGGCAATTCTGATGATTCCTCTCCTGCCTGGGATTCCTCCGATGCATCCTTGCGTGTAACGCCTACTGCTGCTGGCGCTGCTGTTGTTGCTGCTGGGAGTCGATGGTCATCCCAGAGGGGAAGTCGTAAGCCCACTTGTACTACTTCCAGTAAGCAATTGACTGTTCAACAGTCCTTTGCGAGGAAGATGAAATATCACAGCAGTCATCCTGCTGAAAAGCGGATAACTGAGGCCTTGACAACTATGTTGGTGTTAGACGTGCGTCCGGTATCCGCCGTTAGTTCACAGGGAACTAGACAATTTATTGAGGCAGTGTGCCTCCGTTACCAAATACCATCTAGGTTCCACTTCTCTAGGCAGGCGATACCGAGAATGTACACGGACGTCAGAAAAATACTCACCAGTGTCCTAAAAAATGCAGTTGTACCCAATGTCCACTTAACCACGGACATGTGGACAAGTGGAGCAGGGCAGGGTCAGGACTATATGACTGTGACAGCCCACTGGGTAGATGTATGGACTCCCGCCGCAAGAACAGCAGCGGCGGCACCAGTAGCAGCATCTCGCAAACGCCAACTCTTTCCTAGGCAGGCTACGCTTTGTATCACCGGTTTCCAGAATACGCACACAGCTGAAAACCTCTTACGGCAACTGAGGAAGATCATCGCGGAATGGCTTACCCCAATTGGACTCTCCTGTGGATTTGTGGCATCGGACAACGCCAGCAATATTGTGTGTGCATTAAATATGGGCAAATTCCAGCACGTCCCATGTTTTGCACATACCTTGAATTTGGTGGTGCAGAATTTTTTAAAAAACGACAGGGGCGTGCAAGAGATGCTGTCGGTGGCCAGAAGAATTGCGGGACACTTTCGGCGTACAGGCACCACGTACAGAAGACTGGAGCACCACCAAAAACTACTGAACCTGCCCTGCCATCATCTGAAGCAAGAAGTGGTAACGAGGTGGAATTCAACCCTCTATATGCTTCAGGAGGTTGGAGGAGCAGCAAAAGGCCATTCAAGCCTATACAATTGAGCACGATATAGGAGGTGGAATGCACCTGTCTCAAGCGCAGTGGAGAATGATTTCAACGTTGTGCAAGGTTCTGATGCCCTTTGAACTTGCCACACGTGAAGTCAGTTCAGACACTGCCAGCCTGAGTCAGGTCATTCCCCTCATCAGGCTTTTGCAGAAGAAGCTGGAGACATTGAAGGAGGAGCTAACACGGAGCGATTCCGCTAGGCATGTGGGACTTGTGGATGGAGCCCTTAATTCGCTTAACAAGGATTCACGGGTGGTCAATCTGTTGAAATCAGAGCACTACATTTTGGCCACCATGCTCGATCCTAGATTTAAAGCCTACCTTGGATCTCTCTTTCCGGCAGACACAAGTCTGCTGGGGTTGAAAGACCTGCTGGTGAGAAAATTGTCAAGTCAAGCGGAACGCGACCTGTCAACATCTCCTCCTTCACATTCTCCCGCAACTGGGGGTGCGAGGAAAAGGCTCAGAATTCCGAGCCCACCCGCTGGCGGTGATGCAGGGCAGTCTGGAGCGACTGCTGATGCTGACATCTGGTCCGGACTGAAGGACCTGACAACGATTACGGACATGTCGTCTACTGTCACTGCATATGATTCTCTCAACATTGAAAGAATGGTGGAGGATTATATGAGTGACCGCATCCAAGTAGGCACGTCACACAGTCCGTACTTATACTGGCAGGAAAAAGAGGCAATTTGGAGGCCCTTGCACAAACTGGCTTTATTCTACCTAAGTTGCCCTCCCACAAGTGTGTACTCCGAAAGAGTGTTTAGTGCCGCCGCTCACCTTGTCAGCAATCGGCGTACGAGGTTACATCCAGAAAATGTGGAGAAGATGATGTTCATTAAAATGAATTATAATCAATTCCTCCGCGGAGACATTGACCAGCAGCAATTGCCTCCACAAAGCACACAGGGAGCTGAGATGGTGGATTCCAGTGGGGACGAATTGATAATCTGTGAGGAGGGGGATGTACACGGTGATATATCGGAGGATGATGATGAGGTGGACATCTTGCCTCTGTAGAGCCAGTTTGTGCAAGGAGAGATTAATTGCTTCTTTTTTGGGGGGGGGGGTCCAAACCAACCCGTCATATCAGTCACAGTCATGTGGCAGACCCTGTCACTGAAATGATGGGTTGGTTAAAGTGTGCATGTCCTGTTTTGTTTATACAACATAAGGGTGGGTGGGAGGGCCCAAGGACAATTCCATCTTGCACCTCTTTTTTCTTTTCTTTTTCTTTGCGTCATGTGCTGTTTGGGGAGGGTTTTTTGGAAGGGCCATCCTGCGTGACACTGCAGTGCCACTCCTAGATGGGCCCGGTGTTTGTGTCGGCCACTAGGGTCGCTTATCTTACTCACACAGTCAGCTACCTCATTGCGCCTCTTTTTTTCTTTGCGTCATGTGCTGTTTGGGGAGGGTTTTTTGGAAGGGACATCCTGCGTGACACTGCAGTGCCACTCCTAGATGGGCCCGGTGTTTGTGTCGGCCACTAGGGTCGCTTATATTACTCACACAGTCAGCTACCTCATTGCGCCTCTTTTTTTCTTTGCGTCATGTGCTGTTTGGGGAGGGTTTTTTGGAAGGGACATCCTGCGTGACACTGCAGTGCCACTCCTAGATGGGCCCGGTGTTTGTGTCGGCCACTAGGGTCGCTTATCTTACTCACACAGCTACCTCATTGCGCCTCTTTTTTTCTTTGCGTCATGTGCTGTTTGGGGAGGGTTTTTTGGAAGGGACATCCTGCGTGACACTGCAGTGCCACTCCTAGATGGGCCCGGTGTTTGTGTCGGCCACTAGGGTCGCTTATCTTACTCACACAGCGACCTCGGTGCAAATTTTAGGACTAAAAATAATATTGTGAGGTGTGAGGTATTCAGAATAGACTGAAAATGAGTGGAAATTATGGTTTTTGAGGTTAATAATACTTTGGGATCAAAATGACCCCCAAATTCTATGATTTAAGCTGTTTTTTAGGGTTTTTTGAAAAAAACACCCGAATCCAAAACACACCCGAATCCGACAAAAAAAATTCGGTGAGGTTTTGCCAAAACGCGGTCGAACCCAAAACACGGCCGCGGAACCGAACCCAAAACCAAAACACAAAACCCGAAAAATTTCCGGCGCTCATCTCTAGTCCTGCACTGAATGCTCACACTACAGCCTATTGCATTATCAAAATGTAATAACTTATAATCATTTATACGTGACACATGACAGGAGGCAACTGGAACCCTGGAACCAGGGGCGTAGCCAGATATGTGATGTCTTGATAAAGGTACTTGTGACCGAAACGCGTCGGCATCTGTACCGTGAGTAGCCACAAAGGAATTTTATATTCATCTATGGACTTTTTATTCTATTTTTCTATTTTATTCTATATGATCTTTTCCTTTGGTGGATTTGTCATTTTTACTCTGTGAGTTGTATTAAAGAAAGAACTTTGCTTTGGATATACGGAAAAGTTATCTTCCTTTTCTCTAATGTCCTAGAGGATGCTGGGGTCCATTTAGTACAATGGGGTATAGACGGGTCCGCAGAAGCCTTCGGCACTTTAAGTCTTTTTTACAGTGTGAACTGGCTCCTCCCTCTATGCCCTTCCTCCAGACCTCAGTTTAGAAAATGTGCCCAGTGAGACTGGATGCACGCTAGTGGAGCTCTACAGAGTTCTACTGGAAAAGACTTTATTAGGTTTTTTATTTTACAGGGAAGCTGCTTGCAACAGCTTCCCTGCTTCGTGGGACTTAGGGGAGGAAGTAAGAACCAACTTCTCATTAAGTTTCATGGCTCTGCTTCCACTGACAGGACACCATTAGCTCCTGAGGAGTACTGAACATAGCCCAAGCCTGGCTAGCGCTTACTCCCACAGCACTGCCACCACCCCCTAACACAGCCAGAAGTCAGAAGAGTGGTGAGTATATCACCGGAGACCTACAAGAGAGGGGCCCTCCGTCATCATTGGTGGCAAAAAGGTACAGCGCAGCAGCGGGACGCGAGCATGCATCTCAAAACACACAGCCCTTCACAACACAGGGTGCAGGGCGTTGGGGGGGGGGCACCCTGAGCTGCATGAAAAATCCTTACTCTCACTGGAAAAATGGTAAATACATGTATAGCCTCTGATTTACAAACCCCAGCCAGTATAAAAATCATTGTTGCTGAGGGCAGAAGGATGGGGCTTCTCCTCAGACTTGCCAGACACTCACTCAGTGCCATTTTCTCCTGCACACAGAGAGAAGCTGACAGATGCTGTTTCCTCCTCATAACAACGCTGAAACAAGTACCAGGGTGTTATAGAGAGGGGGGGGAGTGTTTATTACATTGGGTGAGCGTGCCTAATATTGAAATAAAGCGCTGAAGGTTTTGTATAATAAATATACATATACAATTCTCTTCATATAGGGCGCAGTGTGTGAGCTGGGAAATCTCTCTGTGTTTCTCTGACAGATTTTAGTGTGGGTCTGTCACCGATAGCTCCCCTGTGTAATTGTGGTGTGAAAGTGCACGTTCGTGACAGACAATGGAGAGAGCTCTTCCCCTGAGGAAGCCATTTTAGATACGCAGGAGTGTAATGTGGTGGCCCTTCCCTCACAGAAGGAGCCAGAGTGGGTGAGAAAATTACAAAGTAGTATGATAAAGCTTTCTAGAAAATTCTCTGAGTCTGAACAACAGACAAAAAATACTGGAAAAAGTAAGTGGAGGATGTACTATTTGTTGATCTGTTATAGTATACTGATGAATATAGAGATTCAAAAAATTAAAATATGTTCTGGTTATCTATATCAATAATAGATTGATGAGAGACTGCAGACACTATCAGTACTGCAACATTATCTCATCACACCAGTACAAGCAATGCTTATATTAATGAGACCTCAATGGGTTAAAGTCACAGATTGGAATTTCGGGACCTTTAATATCCAATAGCCATCTATTATTGATATAGATAACCAGAACATATTTTAATTTTTTGAATCTCTATATTCATCAGTATACTATAATAGTGATTCTGTGTATATATAACTGTGGGATACTATAATATTTTATGCATATAAATAAAATTTGGTTTTAAATCATCTATTCAACATACCGGTACTTTGTCATTAAATACAATAATAACGAGTGCGCCCACACAAGAGTCTTCTTTTTTCCTCCAACCTTCTCTAGCTATAATACTGACTCAGGGCGCACCACCAGACAGGCATAATTAGGGAGTTACCGTCACAAAAAGTTCCCAATTGAGTCCACAGGCGCTCATACAAGAAAAGAACAAACATAGTGTACTCTATTTTCCACATGTAATCCAATGAAGTGTATATAAGTGATTACTCGTACCCCACGGATTGGTCTACCGTTTTACAGATAGACAACCACACTTCTCATAGGAGCTGGATATCACCAGTCTAGACTCTCTTCTATCAGGTTCTCCTCACGGATTGAATCCATACCAAGAAAAGAAAAAAATTCTGATAGTGCAACACCGTTTTATTCCTTTTAAAATAAACTTAAAGGGGAAGAGAGAGAGAAATACATCTGCACACTTGATAATCTAACTTTAAAGATTTAATAGATTTATAAAACCCCAATGTACGTGTGTCTTAGATTAGACTTTAGGCCTCTTTGGGGGTGCGACCCTATTACAACCAAGAAATGACAACGTATACAAAAAGGCTAAAGAAGTGGTTGTTGAGTTGGGTGCACTATGTCAATTTTGTTGAATTGATTATCAAAATTAAAACGTAGCTTTTATTGCTTCTATTAATATTCAGAGGGTCCTTGTCATGGGACACATACAGCAAAATATAGAGGTTAAAAATGTGACATATACAAACATATACGTGGTGAAGAAAAGAAAGTTAAGTGAGATAGATTCTAAAAAGTGGGATCACCACAATAACTCCTGCAACTAGTATAATTAATTTCTGTGTGAAACATGAGCCACTCAGGACAAAAACTAGATAGGGTGTAAACGCCCCTGGTTATACTTGATGAATATCTGTCATCTTAACCCAGCTTTCTTGTAATTACTGCATCTAGTGTAAAGATGCAGTGGGGTCTGTGCAATCTGTGTGTTTCCTAACGTATTGACCATAAATAAATAAATTCTGACCACTGTAAATGTAAGTGCTTGTCAGATGCTCACACAGTGTTCACATGAGGGGCACTTTCACTTAGCTAGAAACTGGAATTTGAGGCTATTTCAAAATGTGGGTACATATTGTATCCGCTTCAATCCACACTGTTATAAGATGTTGCCAAATGTCCTTAGACTATATTGCATAAAAGCAACAATTGTTGCAATGCAAGTGCACAGGATAGAGTGAGAATTTATAATATGAAACTGCACTGATATATCAAATGTTACAGTAGTCCTTGATGACTGGAGTTTTTGCTCTATCAGTGTGTTAATACACTATTATCTTTGTGGGTCACATCTATGCATCACTATTGCGGAAGCTAATTGTTTGCATTACATGTGTGTACCACTCTGTTGCCTTTGCAGATCAGACACATATGAACCTTTTGGGAAGCTGATCGCTTATATTGTGAAAGTAATTAATGTGTGCACTTTATGACAGTGTCCTATAAAGAGATCGTGTACGCTGATGCATAGCAATATTAGGGCTGTATTCTCATCAATATATGACACAAAGTATCCCTATTGATTCACCTGCCACTGGCTATGCTAACCTCTGGGATATAGTGTGGCTTAAATCCAAAGACTACTGTATGGTTTCTGATCCCTGTAGTTTGGTTCTAAATAGTGCAGTTGTTACTGAGCACGGATAAGACGTGTCTGCAGGAAGTGTTTAGCTGTGCTAGGTTGTTGTTAACAATGCTACCATGTTTCAGTATCTAATCAGGTAATGAGGTTCTCCCCCACAAGTATACTTTAAGTCAGACCAATAATTACTTCCGTTCTCACACGTGCAATTTGTTGCTAAGGACAAATTATCTATATATTTGCATATACTTTTCCTGCATTTATACAGATGGATTGAATTCTACAAAGTAAGTGTGCTATTTTATCAAACAATGATTAATTCCTCTAATGCATAAAGGACCCTAGGTAGTCCTGTTAGCTGTTATCTGGAGTGGTAATCAAACTGTTTCCTAACCTCCCGCACCCAGCTTACTCTGCGGATCCTATTTGCTATAACCGCTTTCAAATCAGTGCTGGTACGGGTGGGTTCATTAATGTCTAGTACACATAATATACAACATTGCTTTAAACTTTCAAGGAGTGTGGTGGCCCACTAGAGAGCCGACATGCATGTTTCGCTGTACGGGCAGCTTTAACTTAAAAATAGATTCTAGGGGATATGAAATGGTCTCTCACCAATAGAAATGGTCTACCACATGAGCAGACAAAACAGCATAGGTTAGATGTTAAACACAGGCGTCCCTGGAACCAGCTGTCCCATTCACATGGAAAGGTTTCCACACCGTCTCCCCTTCTACAGTCCTCCTGCCGACGCGTTTCAACATGTATTTTGTCTTTATCAAGGCATATTGGAGGATTAAAATGACCAAGAATTTATACCACACTTAGACCCACCCATCAAACATCCTATTGCCAGACATGGATCATCTAAAACTAAATTCCCATTACATCTAAAGCTTTTTCCCCATTCCATATATCCATTTCTTGCTTTCTTATGTATCCCACATCTCCCGCTCCGGCCAGCGGTCACATGACCGGAAGTTCGGCTTCGTTGCCCGGAAGTCGTCATCCCGGAGTGCCGCGATGTCATTTCCGGGGATAATTCTTCGGGCATCAGACACCAAAGTCCGCCCACTACACCCGGATGTTATGGTGCTGTGGCTTCACTCAGCCTCCCGGAAGTATCCCGTCCTTCTCTTATTGTCAAATCATTCCTCCATAATACAGTCAATGGAGACATCGGAATAGTCCTTAATTCAAATATACATCTCCACAGCGGTTTCCCATATGCAAAATAGAAATTTCCCTCAAAGATAAAGAATAAGAGCTTTAGTCAAAAGATAACATTTTAAAAACATTCATAAAATATCATTAGCATAAAAAACTGAATTTTTCTAAAAATAAATTTTCCATACACATGTTAAAAACAGACTATTATAAATGAAATATTTTAAAATGGACAGATAATGATCTAGTTTAAAAACCACTTCAATTCAAAATCCTTGCTCAGTCCTTTAGGAGCAAGAGTCTTACAGTTAAAAATCATAGTCATCTCATTCCGTGCCAATTTGGATGCTAAATCGTTCCCCCTAATATCACCAGTCACATGTTTCAGGCCATAATTTTTTTTAATCTGAGATGCATCACACTCATGTGATTCTCTGAAGTGTGCCGAGAGGGCATGTGTTTCCATGCCCTTCCCGATATTTCTCAAATGCTCTCCCAGCCTAACTTTTAGGGGTCTGCTTGTACGACCTATATAAAATGTATTACAGGTGCATTCGATACAATACACTATATTGGACGTATGACACGTGATGAATTCTGATATTTTGATTTTCTTGTTATTAATTTCTACCTCTGTTTTTTTCATCCCAAAAGTATTCTTTATTTTCTTGCAGCCCATATATGACCTACATCTGTAAAAGCCTGTATTCAAGGTTCTCAAGGCATTAGGTGAAGTGGGGCATAAACTCCGCACTAATTTGGTTTTGAGGTTCGGAGCCCGTCTGAAAATACAGACGAGCTTCTCAGGTAGATCTCCTCCTATTATTGGATCTTTCTTTAGGTCTCACCAATGCTTCTTAAAAATCTGTTGTACCTTATTATGTTGTGACGAAAAATTAGTAGTAAATGCCCACTTAAACTTCTCCTCCTTTTTATTATTCTTAACCAATCATTTCCCCTGCCTGTTCTAGAAAAACTTCCTTATCAGTGCAGTTCTTCCTCAATCTTCTGAACTGCCCTGATGGTATGGAATCTAGCCATCGATCATGATGACAACTATCCCTATTGATAAAAGATCTAGAATCAGTGGGCTTAATAAAATTCTTCGTCTTTAAAACTCTCTCTTCCACATAAATTGTTAAGTCTAAAAAATTAACATGTGTATGACTTATTTCAAAAGTGAGAACAATATTTTTATCATTATTGTTTAAAAAAGTACAAAAGAGGTCTAACTGTTCTTTGTCACCCTTCCAGATAAAAAATATATCATCGATATATCTTCGCCAGGACACTAGGCGAACCTAGTGTCCTGGCGAAGATATATTGATGATATATTTTTTATCTGGAAGGGTGACAAAGAACAGTTAGACCTCTTTTGTACTTTTTTAAACAATAATGATAAAAATATTGTTCTCACTTTTGAAATAAGTCATACACATGTTAATTTTTTAGACTTAACCATTTATGTGGAAGAGGGAGTTTTAAAGACGAAGAATTTTATTAAGCCCACTGATTCTAGATCTTTTATCAATAGGGATAGTTGTCATCATGATCGATGGCTAGATTCCATACCTTCAGGGCAGTTCAGAAGATTGAGGAAGAACTGCACCGATAAGGAAGTTTTTCTAGAACAGGCAGGGGAAATGAGTCAACATTTCAATAAAAGCGGATATAACAAAGAGAAAACTACTGCTGCACTTCAAGAAGCCTCCGATCTTGATAGAACAACAATTTTAGGTAAATCATTGGTTAAGAATAATAAAAAGGAGGAGAAGTTTAAGTGGGCATTTACTACTAATTTTTTGTCACAACATAATAAGGTACAACAGATTTTTAAGAAGCATTGGCGAGTCCTAAAGAAAGATCCAATAATAGGAGATCTACCTGAGAAGCACGTCTGTATTTTCAGATGGGCTCCGAACCTCAAAACCAAATTAGTGCGGAGTTTATGCCCCACTTCACCTAAAGCCTTGAGAACCTTGAATACAGGCTTTTACAGATGTGGGTCATGTATGGGCTGCAAGAAAATAAAGAATACTTTTGGGATGAAAAAAACAGAGGTAGAAATTAATAACAAGTAAATCAAAATATCAGAATTCATCACGTGTCATACGTCCAATATAGTGTACTGTATCGAATGCACCTGTAATAAATTTTATATAGGTCGTACAAGCAGACCCCTAAAAGTTAGGCTGGGAGAGCATTTGAGAAATATCGGGAAGGGCATGGAGACACATGCCCTCTCGGCACACTTCAGAGAATCACATGAGTGTGATGCATCTCAGATAAAAAAATTTTATGGCCTGAAACATGTGACTGGTGATATTAGGGGGAACGATTTAGCATCCAAATTGGCACGGAATGAGATGACTATGATTTTTAACTGTAAGACTCTTGCTCCTAAAGGGACTGAACAAGGATTTTGAATTGAAGTGGTTTTTAAACTAGTTCATTATCTGTCCATTTTAAAATATTTCATTTATAATAGTCTGTTTTTAACATGTGTATAGAAAATTTATTTTTAGAAAAATTCAGTTTTTTATGCTAATGATATTTTATGAATGTTTTTAAAAATATTATCTTTTGACTAAAGCTCTTATTCTTTATCTTTGAGGGAAATTTCTATTTTGCACATGGGAAACCACTGTGGAGATGTATATTTGAATTAAGGACTATTCCGATGTCTCCATTGACTGTATTATGGAGGAATGATTTGACAATAAGAGAAGGACGGGATACTTCCGGGAGGCTGAGTGAAGCCACAGCACCATAACATCCGGGTGTAGTGGGCGGACTTTGGTGTCTGATGCCCGGAGAATTATCCCCGGAAATGACGCCGCGGCACTCCGGGATGACGACTTCCAGGCAACGAAGCCAAACTTCCGGTCATGTGACCGCTGGCTGGAGCGGGAGATGTGGGATACATAAGAAAGCAAGAAATGGATATATGGAATGGGGAAAAAGCTTTAGATGTAATGGGAATTTAGTTTTAGATGATCCATGTCTGGCAATAGGATGTTTGATGGGTGGGTCTAAGTGTGGTATAAATTCTTGGTCATTTTAATCCTCCAATATGCCTTGATAAAGACACAATACATGTTGAAACGCGTCGGCAGGAGGACTGTAGAAGGGGAGACGGTGTGGAAACCTTTCCATGTGAATGGGACAGCTGGTTCCAGGGACGCCTGTGTTTAACATCTAACCTATGCTGTTTTGTCTGCTCATGTGGTAGACCATTTCTATTGGTGAGAGACCATTTCATATCCCCTAGAATCTGTTTTTAAGTTTATTTTAAAAGGAATAAAACGGTGTTGCACTATCAGAATTTTTTTCTTTTCTTGGTATGGATTCAATCCGTGAGGAGAACCTGATAGAAGAGAGTCTAGACTGGTGATATCCAGCTCCTATGAGAAGTGTGGTTGTCTATCTGTAAAACGGTAGACCAATCCGTGGGGTACGAGTAATCACTTATATACACTTCATTGGATTACATGTGGAAAATAGAGTACACTATGTTTGTTCTTTTCTTTTCTTGTATGAGCGCCTGTGGACTCAATTGGGAACTTTCTGTGACGGTATCTATATAGAGTGCCTGGAGACACTCCTGTTTTGTCCAGTTTGAGACCAGAAGGCTGCCTCTGTGGCGCACGGTAGTTTGCTCAAAGCATCTTTCTTACGTATAATTAGGGAGTTGTTATACTCTCAGGGGATTACCCAACTCTGGTTTTTCAATTAATTAACCTAATTCTGGTAGAATTGTGCGGAATCATTAACCCTTATTCACAGTTTCTGTTCAAGACAGAAGAAATATAACGGAAGCAATACAGAAATTATGTCAGGACGAGGTAATTACCTTTGTCCCTTGGCTACAACAGGAAAAAGGATTTTATTCAAGCCTGTTTGTGGTACCGAAACCGGACGGCTTGGTCAGACCGATTTTAAATCTAAAATCGTTGAATCTTTACCTAAAAAGATTCAAATTCAAGATGGAGTCCCTGAGAGCAGTAATCTCCAGCTTGGAGGAGAAGGAATTTATGGTGTCGGTGGACATCAAGGATGCTTACTTGCATGTTCCCATTTACCCTCCACATCAAGCATACCTGAGGTTTGCGTTTCTGGACTGCCACTACTAGTTCCAGACATTGCCATTCGGGCTCTCCACAGCACCGAGAGTATTCACCAATGTGACGGCAGAGATGATGGTTCTCCTTCGCAAGAAAGGAGTCAACATAATTCCTTACCTGGACGATCTCCTGATAAAAGCGAGATCCAGGGAGATGTTAGTGCAGAACATTGCACTATCCCTGACAGTGCTTCAACAGCACGGTTGGATCATACACTTTCCAAAATCACAGTTGGAATCGACGATGAGATTATCATTTCTGGGAATGATACTGGACACCGAGGTACAAAAAGTATTTCTACCGGTGGGAAAGGCTCTGGAAATCCAGAAGATGGTCAAATTTTTTTTAAACCAGCACATGTGTCGATTCATCAGTGCATCCGCCTGCTGGGGAAGATTGTAGCAGCCTACGAGGCTCTACAGTATGGCCGATTCCATGCCTGGGTGTTCCAGTGGGAGCTGAAGGATGAGAAGTTCGATAGACTTCTTGGAAAACAGCCACTAACCCCTATTGCACACTGTAACTGAAGCCGCTGCGGCTGCTGTAATAAATACTCTGTCCCCAGTTAGCGTACACACGCTGGAATAGCCGTGCAGCTTACACTCAGTGCATACACACAGACCGATACGCTGAGAGCATGAGGCAGCTCTAGGTGTGGCTCTAGGTGTGGCAATTATACTATACAAACGCTCAACAGAAACTGAATGCGACACCAGTATTTGATTGTATGTTGTGGTCCAAAGCAGCAACAAGTAATAATATATTTGTAAAAGGGGGTTACAATAAGTTAAAATATAATGGTACAACACAATACAATTCTATCACAGAGAGAGAGTCACACCCAATGATACGTATGCTTTGTCGCTTGCGCCACCCGGATCCGGTCCCCTGCCGTCTGGCAAGACGACCTATGAGTCTTTTAAAAAGCAGAGAGAGCGTGACCGGCCCAGGTGCAAGGTTTTATATACCCTTGCCCAGAATACAATGGGGTTGTATGCTCTCCACTGATTGGTTGGAGGGATGGTCGTTTACAGGAGAGATCATTAGTCGGTTTGAAGAGATGGGCGATGCCTTGATCCAGGGGTGTGTAGCTCTGGATTCCAGCCGCATACCAAGTACATAATAAACACAGATATACCTTTAATCTGCCTTTGCGAATAACTATTCGCAACGACATGCGATCTTCTCCAAACCAACACCGGATTATTACTTATAATTATCCGAACACGTAGATACCATGCATGATGCTCTGATCAGTTACTGTCCCCTCGCATACTGTAAAGGTGTATAATTCCCTTGTTGTGCCTTGCAAATAAGTAAAAGTTGCATGAGGGGAAAGGGGAGTCTATGTGCAATGTGTGCACCAAGTTTGGGAAACATGCAATGTGTGACAGATATTTCCATGTTCATTAGGTTACCCTGTCATGCGATCTCTCAAAGCAACATGATCCTACACATGAAATGACTAACCATTCTCAAGATACACACAAATATATATATATCTATATATATACAATTCCAAGAGTTTTGACTATAAATGTTACACCTCTGATCCATGTAAGTTGTCAGCTGCTAGTGATCTGTATCAGCAAGGCCTGTGCTCTTTGTATAGTTTATTTGTCTCCTATTGTCCTGGTTTCCATTAAACAATGACAGTTTGGTTTGTGTGTATCTTTCTTCACAGACCAGGGCGTCTGTTCAAACATTGGAATACCAAGACATTGTGTTGGAAGGATGTGCATGTTTGGTTAGATTAGTGTGTGTGTGAACAGTGACTCGACACAGGCTGGGAACTGTGGCATGTCTCTGCATTAATAGTAAGAATCTTTCTGTAATTGCTCATACCACGCCCGTACTCGCACTCCCGTGGGAGGCGATTGTACGCAATTTGCGAGTATGCTGCACGCCCGCCAGACTAAGTACATATATGGATGCCATCTGTGTGGTGTTTGCATGTGGTGTGTGTATTGCAATATTTTCCGACTTCGACAGTCCACCCTTTGGCAGTCAACAATAACTGCCACTAATATTAATAACAGAAAAAAAATATTTACATGCTATACATTACAATGGGCGAGTATGTACCTTGGAAGAGGGAGAAAAGGTCACAGGTGAGAAATGGATGGCCTAGTGTGATAGGAAAAACTTGTATGTATGAGTAACTGCCTGAGGGGGATGTATCATCGTGCATCACTAGCTTCTAGGCTTTGCAAAGTATTCATTATATTCCTTCTCATCTCGTATTAAGGGTCTGTACATGGTCCAACAAACTCCACCGAGCTATATGATAAATGGGGAGCACATTTATCTGATGATACATCGTGGGGATCCATATGTGTGAGCAATTATGTGTCCCTATTATCTAATGACTATGTGTGTTTCACTAACCTAGCCCTACAGAGATGAACAGAAGACATGTAATGGTACATACAACAATAAAATGACATTTTTGGTGATCGATGAGTTGGGTTCCGGTTTGTGAATTTCCTTTTTCTGATGCTAACCTTGGTGAAAGTGATACGCTGATCCTGGGGTTCTACCAACCCGTACTCTCCATCAGAACTCAGTCCAGATCCTTGCTCCACCTCTCTGGGACCCTCACAAAAACAAGTTGTCCTTATTAAAACCAAAGTCACTAACAGAACCCGAAACGCAGTCTCTTATAACCGATCCATTTTGTTAGGGGAAAGGAGGAAAAATAAGGAGAAAAGAAAGGAAAGATGCAGGGGGAGGTGAAAAAAGAAAATGGTACGACAACCGTTCTAACTCTCGTTACTCTCCGTGCTCAGATGCCTTTCAACAGTCCTGCCTCTCAACTTTCCCGGAACAAGTGCTCTAGTGATACGAGGTTCTCTTCCACCTGCTCTTTGTCACGAGTCTTCTCCGGGTCAGCGACCTTCTTGCAATGGGACGAGTGGACCCAAGTCTCTCTCTCGGCAACCTTCAATGCTGTTGTGCTGGTTAACAAAACTTGGTACGGTCCTTCCCACCTGTCTATGAGGCAACCTGAGCGTAAGAAATTTTGAATCATCACATAATCCCCAGGTTCAATGTCATGACAATTACTGTTTGGTAGGTCAGGAATCACCAGCTTTAGATTTCTTTGTTGATTTCTGAGCTGCTGGCTCATCCTAACCAAATATTGCACAGTCACTTCATTATTACATTTCAAATCATCCTGGGGGTCAATCAATACGTGAGGTTGTCGCCCAAAAAGAACTTCAAAGGGTGATAGGTTAAGTGGTGACCTGGGAGTGGTTCTGATGCTGTACAACACTAGTGGCAATGCCTCTGGCCACAACAATCCAGTTTCAACCATCACTTTGCTAAGCTTGTTCTTAATAGTGCTATTCATTCTCTCCACCTTTGCGCTCGCCTGTGGCCGGTACGTGTAGCTTGCTAATAATACCCATCAGTTTGCACATGACCTGAAAGACTTCACCTGTAAAATGGGTACCCCTATCACTTTCAATTATTCTAGGGATACCATATCTACACACAAATTCCTGCACAATTTTCTTTGCAGTGAACGTAGCAGTATTTGTGGCAGCAGGGAACGCTTCTACCCAATTGGAAAACACATCAATACAGACTAATACATATTTTAAATTCCTACAGGGTGGTAACTGTATGAAGTCAATTTGTATTACCTGAAAAGGGCCGTCTGTCGGAGGGATATGGGATGGTTCTGTTGGTATTGACTTTCCAATATTCTTCCTCAAGCAAGTAAGACATGTCATTGCTCTCTTATCCGCATGAGAAGAGAATCCTGGCGCACACCAGTAGGCTCTCACCAGCTTACACATACCCTCTTTACCCAGATGAGTCAGACCGTGTGCCGCCTCAGCTAAGCTTGGAAGATATGCTCTGGGGGCCACTGGCTTACCGTGCCCATCTGTCCAGAGGCCCGAAGACTCTCTTCCATATCCCTTCGCCTTCCAGACGGACTTCTCCTGCAGGGAACACAAATCTTGCATTTCAATGAGTTGTGTGCTTATTGTGTTAAATGTCATCAGTGGTGTGATGTTGGTTAGTGTGGCTGAACTTGCTGCTGCCTTGGCAGCTTCGTCTGCCCAGCTGTTACCAAGTGACACTGGGTCTTGACTGTAAGTGTGGGCTTTGCACTTGATAACAGCCACTCTGCCGGGGTCTTGTATTGCTGATAGCAATCTTTTGATGTGGGTCGCATGCGCCACGGGTGTGCCAGCTGCTGTCATGAAATTTCTGAGGCGCCATAGGGCCCCGAAATCATGTACCACTCCAAAGGCATACCTAGAATCTGTGTATATATTAACTGACTTACCCTTGGCCAATTCACACGCTCTGGTTAGGGCGACCAGCTCAGCAACTTGTGCTGAGTGCGGTGGGCCCAGGGGCTCAGCTTCTATGATACTTCTGTCGTCTACAACTGCGTACCCAGTGCACAGGTCTCCCGAGTCCGTCTGTCTGTGGCAACTACAGTCAGTGTAGAAGGTAAAATCTACGTTTTCCAGTGGGTTGTCACTAATGCAGGTCTCGCAGTGAAAGTCTGGTTCAGATATTCCATACAATCATGCGTATCAGTGTCTGCACTAAATCCTCCTTCACCATCATTCTCATCCTCCACCCTTTGTGCCTGTCCAGGCACACTTGGCAGATAAGTTGCAGGATTTAGTGTGCTGCATCTCTTAATGGTGATGTTTACAGGGGCCATTAGTGCTAATTCCCACTTTGTAAATCGTGCCGATGAGACATGTCTGGTTTGAGCGGAGTTCAGTAAGGCTGATACTGCATGAGGTGTATGGACGGTCAGGTTGTGTCCTAACACTACATCTTCGCTCTTACTCACTAGCAAAGCTATCGGTGCAACACTTCGCAAGCATGTGGGGAGAGACCGTGCTACAGTGTCCAACTGTGCACTGTAGTATGCTACTGGTCTGCTGGCATCACCATGTTTCTGTGTTAAAACACCTGCCGCACACCCAGCACTCTCTGTACCGTACAATTCAAAGGGTTTCCCATAATCTGGCATACCTAATGCAGGTGCCTGTGATAGGCACTGTTTGAGTCTCTCAAATGCCAGTTTGAACTCATCTGTGTGCGAAATCCGATCTGGTTTGTTTGAAGAGACCATCTCTTGCAAAGGTAAAGCCAGTATGGAGAACCCTGGGATCCAGTTTCGGCAGTACCCACACATTCCTAGGAAAGTGCGGATCTGTTGCTGGGTTTGTGGCAGAGTCATGTTGCGAATCGCTTCTATCCTATCAGCAGTGAGGTGTCGTTGTCCTTGTGTCAAGCAATGCCCCAAATACATCACCCTTTTACTGCACAACTGTAATTTATCCTTTGAAACCTTGTGTCCTGTATGGGAGAGGTGAAGCAGCAGCTGCTTCGTATCTGCCAAGGACGTTTCAAATGAGTCAGAGCACAACAATAAGTCATCAACATACTGTATTAGCACTGAGCCATTTTCAGGTTGAAAGGATTGCAAACAGTCATGCAGTGCTTGGGAGAAGATACTTGGGCTGTCAATGAAGCCTTGGGGAAGGCGAGTCCAGGTGTACTGTACTCCCCTGTAAGAGAAGGCGAAAAGGTACTGACTGTCGGGGTGAAGAGGGACAGAAAAGAAGGCAGAACAGAGATCAATGACAGTGAAGTATGAAGAGGTTGCGGGGATCTGCATCAAGATGACAGCTGGATTGGGCACTATGGGGAATTGACTCTCAACTATTTTGTTCACCCCTCTTAAATCCTGCACTAGCCGGTAACCCCTCCCCCCACTCTTTTTCACAGGGAAGATGGGACTATTGGCTGTGCTGGACGTCCTGACTAGGATGCCCTGTTGTAGCAACCGCTCTATGACGGGGTACACTCCTAATTCTACCTCTGGCTTCAGAGGATAGTGAGGGATTTTTGGAGCTATCCTACCATCTTTTACTTGTACTACTACTGGGGCTACATTCGCCATCAATCCAGTGTCTTGTCCATCTTTGGTCCAAAGGGAACCCGGTATTTGTGAGATAACTTCCGCTACCTTTGATGGACACTTGTCTATAACAGCAGAGTGCGACATTAGCCTTTTTAGGGGTATCTAATATATCTTGCACTTCTTGAACGTGATTCTCGGGTATATCCAAGAAGACACCCTCAGGAGTACAATATATGACACACCGCATTTTACACAATAAATCTCTGCCGAGCAGATTAGTCGGAGCCGATGCAGCCAGCAGAAAAGAGTGTTTGGTCTGCAGAGGCCCTATCGTAATCTCTGCCGATTTACTCAAAGGGTAGTGTTGCACCGTTCCTGTTACTCCCATAGCCGAAATGGTTTTGCCCGTGGTCAGTAAATTGGTTGGAGCTTTGAGTACAGATCTGGCCGCCCCTGTATCTACAAGAAATGGTTGTAGTGTTCCTGCTACTTTGACCAAGACCTCAGGTTCATTCCCAGGGCCAGCGATCAGCTTCACAGGCTGCAGACTACAGGTGTGGCCTAACCTCTATTGGGGCCGTGGACCCACCCTTTGGGCGTTGGCGGCTATTATATGTGAGGGGGGTAACGGTAAGTCTTCGGGGGTTCGCCAGTCCTCCCGTGGTGGATACCTCCTTGTTTCCCCTCTATGCGGCTCGTACTCTCTCCTGTATGATCCCTGATCTCCTCTATGTGTATAATTACTTTGCTCGTGTTCTTGTCTAGGGGGTCTGAATTTTTGTCTGCTGTTACAATTGCTGGCATAATGCCCTTCCCTTTTACACAGATAACAAACTCTCGACTTTTTCCATGTGTCAGGGGCCTGGGGTTTTGGTCGAGTTGGTGCTCCTTCCAATGCTTGGATGCTCATCACCATCAACCGCTCCCCTTGTGCCTCCCTGGTTTTCTGGATATTACAGTCGTGCTCCAGTGCTGATTCCCTAAGTGCAGTCACCGTAATACCCCTCCAGTTTGGCATAGAAGTTTGCACCCTGGTTTTCAGTGCCTCCTTCAATCCCTCCATTAATACAGAGACAGCTACTTCCCTGTGGTTGACATTGTCTCTAATATCCTCAACCCCAGTGAATTTAGCCATTTCCATCAAAGCTCTGTGGAAATATTCAGATGCCAGTTCATTCTCTTTCTGTCTTATGGAAAAAAACTTATTCCATCTAACTATGGCTGGGAAATACAAACCTAGTTGTACAGTGATTTGCCTGACATTCTCCTGATTGTAAGCATCAGTGAGTGGCACTTCTGCATCTAGGTTGCAGTCTGTAATAAATTTTGGGATGTCAATGTTAGAGGGGAGACTCGCTCGCAACACCGTCCGCCAATCTTTGTTTGTGGGTTCTTGGGAAAGTCCTAAATCTTTTATATATTTCTGGCATCCGACTAAATCCTTTCTGGGGTCAGGGAATTCTGCCATAATTGACCACAGCTCCATACGGGACCAGGGACAGTACAGTGCAATGTTCCTGATTGGGGTCACCCCCTGAGTGTCAGTTCTCCCGTTAGGGACTGCAATCACCCTAACTGGATGCAACTCAACCACATCCTTCTTGTTTGTCTCTACAATACGGGGAGTCACTGTTTCTGCATAATGGATGGTACCGTACTTACCAGTCGCCACAATCTCATCTGCCCCCTCACTGGCTGATGTGGCCACTGCCCTTGGTGGTTGGGCAATGCCCACCCTTGTATCGTGTATGGTGGCAGCCAGGGCAAGGGCTGAGATCATGCTAGGCTCATCCTCTACGTTGCTGTAATCTTGGGGAGAAGGTAAAACAGGGTACAAGGTACAAGCGTTAGTTTTAATACATTCACTGCGCATTTCCCTGACCTCTACCTTTGTATCATTGGTGGTGACACTCTTCTCTCCATCAACATATGGTGGTGGTGGTGCTGTCGCATTCACGCTTCTGCCTGGTTTGGAACTTGCTGTGCGAGCAAGCTCCCTTTGCACATCCCCCTCTTGTTGCCACAAGTTTAAACAATCTGTATGCCTTACCCTTTGCTTTCTGGATTTGAGCAGACATATTCTAATCCTTACATTGTGTAGTACCTCTGGATCAAAACTACCTATCCCAGGAAATGATGCTTTATGCCCCACAGTCATTCGTGTCCATTCATCACAAAAGGTCTCAGTGTGGGGACCATACTTCCCCCACATTACCAACCGAGCTGACCCCCTGGGTCTCAATTCTGCTGTCTGAACCCTGACTGAAAAACGTCCCTGTCTTGTGCACTTGGCTCCCATTGTGGACCCTTTTAACACGGGAAAACTTCCTAAAATGCTCCAAACACAGTAGTCTAACGGTGGAAGTCCTCAAAGTTCTTCCACTAACTTCTTCTGCTCCGAGTACTATGGATCCGCCCTATTTAGAAGACACGCGTAGCCAGTGCAGGCCCTACTTCGGCCTATATCCCCTGGGCCTTTAGGAGTAACTTACCGTACCCAGTGAATATCTGCCTAAAAGACAATTTTTACACAAATCACGCTTGCATGTGCTTTACACAACGCGTATGATGATGAGATTTACGCACAAATATGCAAAACTTCGTATCACGTTGCGCCACGTATCGCCCACACCACCGTGCGGTCCAATCGTACTGCCTATAGACACTTGCTATCTATAAGTTGTAGGATCACTGGAGTCTTCACACTGTGCTCCAAAACAGCCGGAGTGTAATACCAAGAAAAAAAACCTTTAAAACAACAACTTCACAAAGCTTTATCACACTCCATTGCACGTGTTCACCTAGACCGTGCTCACCAAGTTCACCAAGCTGAGTTCAATACATTCACACCTTTTTCAGCCCACACTAACACTCTATAGTTTTCTGATCAGAAAAATATCCTTTCCTGTTAACTGATAGCTTTCCCCAGAGGTAACACACTTTATCAATGTTATTCTAATCTGCGTTTAAAACCGGATAGTTATGTGCTATTTGTAGATAAACATCTACTACTCCGCTTTAAATAGAACTATTGTGTGGTTTGTCCTTGGCGTTAGCGATCTTACGCAACTTGCATAATTACGCAACCGCACGTGCCTTTTCACGCTTGTGCGTGCTCACGTACTTTGTCCGGGCCACGTGTACAAAAGTGCGCCCGCACTAAAACAAATCACACAGTATAAATGTGAGCGATATAAACTATTGTCGCTCACGAACACACCCCACAATTGCTCTGTTTTAACCTAAAAGACTAGGCCAGAGCTGCGTTTTGTGTTCTTACAACTATATCATTAACACAGTTACTTCAAAATGTATATAGCAACACAGATGTATCCGGTTTCACACAAACCTATAAATGACCGTTATAACCTATGGCAACAATATGTGGGATGGATGCAAAGTATGGGTACGCTGTGTGCGCCTTTACGCAAAGTTACATGTGCAAAAGAAAAAACAACAAACTTTTAAATGGCTTTTTTTTCCCCCCTTTGTCCTTGCGGTTCACGCCAGCATCCCTAACCAATGCAGTACAGGCGCGGTTCAGCAGCACAAGATAGCTCAACACAATATAATAATGCTAATCCACCCTTGCTGCTGGCAAGCGCCTGTAATGTTGTGCAAAAGCCGGGTATGAGACGAGCCGGACGATGTCCCCAATTGAGAAGTTCGATAGACTTCTTGGAAAACTGCCACTAACCCCTATTGCACACTGTAACTGAAGCCGCTACGGCTGCTGTAATAAATACTCTGTCCCCAGTTAGCGTACACACGCTGGAATAGCCGTGCAGCTTACACTCAGTGCATACACACAGACCGACACGCTGAGAGCATGAGGCAGCTCTAGGTGTGGCAATTATACTATACAAACGCTCAACAGAAACTGAATGCGACACCAGTATTTGATTGTATTTTGTGGTCCAAAGCAGCAACAAGTAATAATATATTTGTAAAAGGGGGTTACAATAAGTTAAAATATAATGGTACAACACAATACAATTCTATCACAGAGAGAGAGTCACACCCAATGATACGTACGCTTTGTCGCTTGCGCCACCCGGATCCGGTCCCCTGCCGTCTGGCAAGACGACCTATGAGTCTTTTAAAAAGCAGAGAGAGCGTGACCGGCCCAGGTGCAAGGTTTTATATACCCTTGCCCAGAATACAATACAATGGGGTTGTATGCTCTCCACTGATTGGTTGGAGGGATGGTCGTTTACAGTACAGGAGAGATCATTAGTCGGTTTAAAGAGATGGGCGATGCCTTGATCCAGGGGTGTGTATCTCTGAATTCCAGCCGCATACCAAGTACATAATAAACACAAATATACCTTTAATCTGCCTTTGCGAATAACTATTCGCAACGACATGCGATCTTCTCCAAACCAACACCGGATTATTACTCATAATTATCCGAACACGTAGATACCATGCATGATGCTCTGATCAGTTACTGTCCCCTCGCATACTGTAAAGGTGTATAATTCCCTTGTTGTGCCTTGCAAATAAGTAAAAGTTGCATGAGGGGAAAGGGGAGTCTATGTGCAATGTGTGCACCAAGTTTGGGAAACATGCAATGTGTGACAGAGATTTCCATGTTCATTAGGTTACCCTGTCATGCGATCTCTCAAAGCAACATGATCCTACACATGAAATGACCAACCATTCTCAAGATACACACAAATATATATATATATATATATATATATATAAAATTCCAAGAGTTTTCACTATAAATGTTACACCTCTGATCCATGTAAGTTGTCAGCTGCTAGTGATCTGTATCAGCAAGGCCTGTGCTCTTTGTATAGTTTATTTGTCTCCTATTGTCCTGGTTTCCATTAAACAATGACAGTTTGGTTTGTGTGTATCTTTCTTCACAGACCAGGGGGTCTGTTCAAACATTGGAATACCAAGACATTGTGTTGGAAGGATGTGCATGTTTGGTTAGATTAGAGTGTGTGTGAACAGTGACTCGACACAGGCTGGGCACTGTGGCATGTCTCTGCATTAATAGTAAGAATCTTTCTGTAATTGCTCATACCACGCCCGTACTCGCACTCCCGTGGGAGGCGATTGTACGCAATTTGCGAGTATGCTGCACGCACGCCAGACTAAGTACATATATGGATGCCATCTGTGTGGTGTTTGCATGTGGTGTGTGTATTGCAATATTTTCCGACTTCGACAAGGACAAGTGGTCCGGATCACATCTACACATGCACCAGAGGATACTCCTGTCGACAAAAGCCAGAATCTCGCTCATGTGGTTGCTACGAAGTTCTCACCTCCTAGAGGGACGCAGGTTCGGGATACAAGCCTGGATCCTAGTGACCACGGATGCAAGTCTCTGAGGTTGGGGAGCAGTCACACAAGTGTAAAGCTTCCGAGGAAGATGGTCAAGTCAAGAAACACTTCTTCACATAAACATTCTGGAGTTGAGAGTCGTTTACAACAGCCTTCTACAAGCGGCGCATCTTCTTCAAGATCGTCCCATACAGATCTAGTCAGACAATGTAACAGCAGTGGCTTACATAAACCGTCAGGGCGGAACGAAAAGCAGAGCGGCAATGGCAGAGGTGACAAAAATACTCCTCTGGGCAGAAAGACATGCATGAGCTCTGTCAGCAATCTTCATTCCGGGAGTGGACAACTGGGAAGCGGACTTCCTCAGCAGACACGATCTCCATCCAGGAGAATGGGGCCTCCACCAAGAAGTCTTTGCAGAGGTAACAAGCCGTTGGTGCGTTCCTCAAGTAGAGCATGATGGCATCTTGTCTCAACAAGAAGCTTCAGAAATATTATTCCAGGTCGAGAGACCCACAAGCAATAGCAGTGGATGCACTGGTGACCGGTGACCCAGTGGGAGTTCCAGTCGGTGTATGTGTTCCCTCCATTTCCACTAATACCAAAAATTCTCAAGATCATAAGAAGAGAAAAAGTTTGGGCGATCCTCATTGTCCCAGACTCGCCAAGGAGGGCTTGGTATTCAGATCTTCAGGAGTTACTGATAGAAGATCCTCGGCCTCTTCCTCTTCACGAGGATCTGCTTCAGCAGTGTCACACCCCGCAGGCAGCGGCGGCCGCGCTTGCCTCTGCGGGTGTCCTGGATGGCCTGGCGTCTCTCCCCTCCGGCGGCCTCGGGGGTCCGGCGTCGGGTCGGCGGGTCTCTCCGGCGGCTCCCGGAGCGAGGGCGCCGCCATGCTGCTCTAGATTAGGTAGGCGGAGCGGGGCTGACGTCATCTGCCCGCTCCGCCAATCAGACTAAGGCGGGAGGTTCAAAGCCAGACACCGAGCAGGGAGCCGGCGCCTGTGTATCATCATTCTGCTTGTCAGAAGCAGTGATCTCCAGAGCTCCCTTGTTCCTGTTTCCGCTGTGTTTTCCAGTATACCTGTGTCTCCAGTGTCTCCAGTGTCTCAGTGTTTCATCACGCACTTCCGTGCCTCCAAGCGCCCGAGCGCCATCACGCACCTCCGTGCCTCCAAGCGCCCGAGCGCCATCACGCACCTCCGTGCCTCCAAGCGCCCGAGCGCCATCACGCACCTCCGTGCCTCCAAGCGCCCGGGCGCCATCACGCACTTCCGTGCCTCCAAGCGCCCGAGCGCCATCACGCACCTCCGTGCCTCCAAGCACCTGAGCGCCATCACGCACTTCCGTGCCTCCAAGCGCCCGGGCGCCATCACGCACCTCCGTGCCTCCAAGCGCCCGAGCGCCATCACGCACCTCCGTGCCTCCAAGCGCCCGAGCGCCATCACGCACCTCCGTGCCTCCAAGCGCCAGAGCGCCATCACGCACCTCCGTGCCTCCAAGCGCCCGAGCGCCATCACGCACCTCCGTGCCTCCAAGCGCCCGAGCGCCATCACGCACCTCCGTGCCACCAAGGCGCCTGAGCGCCATCAGCACCTCAGTACCTCAGTGCCTCAGAACCTCAGCACTCCGGTGCCTCAGCACCACAGAACCTCAGCACCTCGGTGCCTCCGCACCTTAGTACCACAGAACTCCAGCACCTCAGTACCTCGGTGTCTCAGCACCTCAGTGCCTTCAGTACCTCAATAATACCAGCACCTCTGTACCTCAGCACTTAGCACTTTTACTAGTCTTGTTTTTCAGGAGACCTTCATCATTCCTCCGTGCTTCCTGCTTACCGTCTTCATCCTGTATGAAGAAGACCTACATCCGGCCATCTCTATTGCGACCCAGTAGCGGTTCCTCTTCCCTGTCACCGGAAGAAGCCCCGAGTCCACAACACCCTTCGACCAGGTCAGTGATAGTATACACAGGCCACATGGACCCGGGGAATCGGAACCCAGAAGCAAGTGCCATCCAAGATCTGGTTTCCCGTGTTCAGAGTCAGGAAGCGGCGCAAAACCAGGTGATGCGGTATCTCCAAGAACTATCCGGCAGGTTGGATCAAATTCAGGTTTCCCTGGCTTCAGTAGTTCCAGTTCCAGCTCCAGTACCCACTCCGGTAGTCGTTCCTGTTAATGCTCACGCAGTGTCCGGTACCAGGTCACGCCTTCAGCTTCCCACTCCCTCTCGCTACAACGGCAACCCGAAGAATTGTCGTGGTTTTCTTAACCAGTGCGAGGTGCAGTTTGAACTCCTCGCACACAATTTTCCCACGGATCGATCCAAAGTAGCATACATTATTTCCTTGCTTGAGGGTTCAGCGTTGGAATGGGTGTCTCCTTTATGGGAGCGATCTGATCCTTTGGTTTCCAACTACACTAATTTCATCTCATCTTTCCGCAGGATCTTTGATGAGCCTGGCAGAACGGCCGCTGCCTCTTCAGATCTTCTCAGAGTTCGACAAGGCTCTCGTTCAGTGGGTCAGTATGTGATTCATTTTCAGACCATAGCTTCCGAATTGTGCTGGGATAATGATGCCTTACGGGCCGCTTTCTGGAACGGGCTGTCCGACCGTCTTAAAGACGAATTGATTACAAGAGATTTGCCAGATTCCTTGGAACAGTTGTTCTCGCTCTGTGTGAAAGTGGATCTCCGCATGCAGGAACGAGTTGGCGAACGTTCTCGGTCTGATCGGTGCAGATTCCGGGCTCCTCCGTCTAAACCATCGGTTACGACAGCTCCAGACGAACCCATGCAGATTAATCGGTCTCGACTGTCTCCAGAGGAGCGACAGCGTCGGCGTGAGAACAAACTTTGCCTCTACTGTGGAGCCGTGGATCACTTCCTCAAGTCTTGCAAAGCTCGCCCGGGAAACGGGCAATCCTAGCCTGTTCCGGGGAAGTCAAGCTGGGTGTGGTTTCTCAATCTTCTCCAGAAGTGGACTGTTTACTCTCAGTATCTTTGTCTACTAAAACAAAAGTCAAGACCGTTATGGCTCTTTTGGATTCAGGTGCTGCGGGGAATTTTATTTCTCTTTCCTGCGCCCAGAGTTTGGGTTTGAAATTACAGTTGGTCGAACGACCTATTACTATTACAGCCATTAACGGGGTTCAAATTCCTAACGCCTTGATTACGAGTCAGTCTGAGTCAATTCAGCTACAAGTGGGAGCTTTACATCATGAACAACTGAAGTTTCTAGTTATTCAGGAAATGTCTCATGATCTCGTTTTGGGTCTTCCCTGGCTCAGGCTACACAACCCTCATGTCGACTGGGGGTCGACACAAATAATTTCTTGGAGTCCTTTCTGCCGATTGAATTGTCTTACTCCTGTCGTTCCACTCCGTGCATCGGCCAAGTTGGACGTGGAGTTAGTTCCTGAGGCTTATCGAGAGTTTTTGGATGTCTTCTCGGAACAGGCGGCTGATAAATTACCTCCGCATAGGGCTTGGGACTGTCCCATTGAGCTCATTCCTGGGAAAATACCGCCCCGAGGTCGCACTTATCCTTTGTCGGTTCCAGAGACACAAGCCATGTCTGAGTACATTAAGTCGAATTTGCAGAAGGGCTTCATCCGTCCCTCCACTTCTCCAGCGGGAGCTGGCTTCTTCTTTGTAAAGAAAAAAGATGGAGGGCTGAGACCATGCATTGACTATCGTGGTTTAAATGAAGTCACCATTAAAAACAAGTATCCTCTGCCGCTCATCACAGAGCTTTTCGATAGAGTGCGTGGAGCTCGAGTATTTACTAAGCTTGACTTAAGAGGAGCATACAACTTGATACATATTCGTCAAGGAGACGAGTGGAAGACGGCTTTCAATACGAGAGACGGGCATTATGAGTACCTGGTAATGCCATTTGGCCTCAGCAACGCCCCCGCTGTCTTTCAAGGATTCATTAATGAAGTCTTTCGGGATATGTTGTATCTGAATGTAGTAGTCTATTTGGATGACATTTTGATTTTTTCAAAGAATCTTTCTGAGCACCGACTACAGGTTAAGGAAGTACTCCTTCGGTTGCGCAAGAATCATCTTTATGGCAAGATCTCCAAGTGCACCTTTGAGGTTCCTTCTATTTCATTTTTGGGCTACATTATTTCTGGAACTGAATTGCGTATGGATCCGGAGAAACTTTCGGCCATCCGGGATTGGACTCAACCTCTTTCCTTAAAAGCAGTGCAACGATTTCTAGGATTCGCAAATTATTATCGGAAATTTATAAGAGGTTTCTCTACCATCGTGGCACCTATTACGGCTCTGACTAAAAAAGGGGCTGACCCAAGCAATTGGCCTTCTGAAGCAGTAGCAGCGTTCAAACAGTTGAAGACCGCCTTTATATCTGCTCCCGTACTTCAGCAGCCAGATTTCCTAAAACCATTCTTTTTGGAGGTTGATGCTTCCACGGTAGGCATAGGTGCTGTACTCTCGCAATACGCCTCAGATGGGAAGTTGCATCCGTGTGGGTTTCATTCTCGCAAGTTCTCCCCTGCTGAACTAAATTACACCATCGGAGACAAAGAGCTACTGGCAATTAAATCTGCGTTGGAAGAATGGAGGTATCTTCTGGAGGGTGCTAAACACTTAATTACAATTTTTACGGACCACAAGAATTTACTGTATCTAAAGACGGCCCAATGTTTGAACCCCCGTCAGGCAAGATGGGCGCTCTTTTTTACCAGATTTTCCTTTATCATCAAGTATCGGGCTGGAACTCTAAATACCAAGGCGGATGCCCTATCCCGTTCAGTGATGGCTTCCGATGAGGAGAATACAATGGGGAAGGCATTAATCCTCAGTCCCATCTCTATTTCTGCAGCTCCCATTAGGTTGGGTCCTCCTCCTGGAAGAATGTCGGTACCAGTTAAATTTCGACCGAAACTGTTGCAGTGGGCACACACTTCTAAGTTTTCTGGTCATCCAGGAGTTCAGAAAATGTGGGAATTTCTGCGAAGATCATACTGGTGGGACACTATGAAAAAAGATGTTCAAGAGTATGTCAATTCGTGTCCTCAATGTGCTCAGCACAAAACTCCACGTCTGCCGCCTGCGGGTTTGTTGCATCCTTTATCCATTCCTAAAAGGCCTTGGACTCATATCTCGATGGACTTTGTTACTGAATTACCGCTCTCTAAGGGTCATAACACCATTTGGGTGATCATTGACCGATTCTCTAAGATGGCACATTTTATTCCGTTGACCGGATTACCCTCCGCTTCCAAGTTGGCCCTGTTATTTATCCAAGAGCATTTCCGCCTGCACGGGTTACCTCTGGAAATAGTCTCAGATCGGGGAGTACAGTTTACAGCGAGATTCTGGAGAGCCCTCTGTTCAACTCTACAAATTAAGCTCAAATTCTCTTCTGCTTACCATCCACAGAGTAATGGGCAAACTGAACGCGTCAATCAGGATCTAGAGACTTTTCTCCGTATTTACCTTTCCCCTTCTCAAGATAACTGGGTGGAGTTGTTGCCGTGGGCTGAGTTTGCCCACAACCATCTTTATCATTCTTCTACTGGTGAGTCTCCATTCTTTATTAATTATGGATTTCATCCCCAAGTTCCGGAGTTGCCCATTTGTCCTCCAGAAGAAGTTCCTGCTGCAGCCTCAACTCTCCGACATTTCACTCAAATTTGGAGCCGAGTTCATGCCAATCTTAAGAGGGTTTCCGGTCGCTATAAATTCTTTGCGGATAGGAAACGACGAGCAGCTCCTCAATATAAGGTTGGTGACAAGGTATGGCTCTCTACCCGCAATCTTCGTTTGAAAGTACCCACCATGAAATTTGCCCCAAGGTTCATTGGTCCTTTCTCAGTGCGGCAAGTCTTGAACCCGGTCGTTTGCAAATTGGAGTTGCCTTCCCACCTTCGAATTCCAAACTCCTTCCACGTCTCTCTCCTCCGCCCCCTCATTCTAAATCGGTTCCACTCAGCATCTCCTAGGCCAACTACTACAGTGTCTGAAGCTGGGACAGAATTTGAAATCAAAGCTATTCTTGACTCTCGTTATTTTCATAAAAAATTGCAGTACTTGGTAGAGTGGAAAGGTTATGGTCCTGAAGAAAGAAGTTGGATCAATGCTACTGAGGTAATGGCTCCCCGACTGGTTCGAATCTTCCATTCCAGACATCCAACTAAACCCGGAAAGTGTCCAGGGGCCACTCCTGGAGGAGGGGGTACTGTCACACCCCGCGGGCAGCGGTGGCCGCGCTTGCCTCTGCGGGTGTCCTGGATGGCCTGGCGTCTCTCCCCTCTGGCGGCCTCGGGGGTCCGGCGTCGGGTCGGCGGGTCTCTCCGGCGGCTCCCGGAGCGAGGGCGCCGCCATGCTGCTCTAGATTAGGTAGGCGGAGCGGGGCTGACGTCATCTGCCCGCTCCGCCAATCAGACTAAGGCGGGAGGTTCAAAGCCAGACGCCGAGCAGGGAGCCGGCGCCTGTGTATCATCATTCTGCTTGTCAGAAGCAGTGATCTCCAGAGCTCCCTTGCTCCTGTTTCCGCTGTGTTTTCCAGTATACCTGTCTCCAGTGTCTCCAGTGTCTCAGTGTTTCATCACGCACCTCCGTGCCTCCAAGCGCCCGAGCGCCATCACGCACCTCCGTGCCTCCAAGCGCCCGAGCGCCATCACGCACCTCCGTGCCTCCAAGCGCCCGAGTGCCATCACGCACCTCCGTGCCTCCAAGCGCCCGAGCGCCATCACGCACTTCCGTGCCTTCAAGCGCCCGAGCGCCATCACGCACCTCCGTGCCTCCAAGCGCCCGAGCGCCATCACGCACTTCCGTGCCTCCAAGCGCCCGAGCGCCATCACGCACCTCCGTGCCTCCAAGCGCCCGAGTGCCATCATGCACTTCCGTGCCTCCAAGCGCCCGAGCGCCATCACGCACCTCCGTGCCTCCAAGCGCCCGAGCGCCATCACGCACCTCCGTGCCTCCAAGCGCCCGAGCGCCATCACGCACCTCCGTGCCTCCAAGCGCCCGAGCGCCATCACGCACCTCCGTGCCACCAAGGCGCCTGAGCGCCATCAGCACCTCAGTGCCTTGGCACCTCAGTACCTCAGTGCCTCAAAACCTCAGCACTCCGGTGCCTCAGCACCACAGAACCTCAGCACCTCGGTGCCTCCGCACCTTAGTACCACAGAACTCCAGCACCTCAGTACCTCGGTGTCTCAGCACCTCAGTGCCTTCAGTACCTCAATAATACCAGCACCTCTGTACCTCAGCACTTAGCACTTTTACTAGTCTTGTTTTTCAGGAGACCTTCATCATTCCTCCGTGCTTCCTGCTTACCGTCTTCATCCTGTATGAAGAAGACCTACATCCGGCCATCTCTATTGCGACCCAGTAGCGGTTCCTCTTCCCTGTCACCGGAAGAAGCCCCGAGTCCACAACACCCTTCGACCAGGTCAGTGATAAGCAGGGGCCGTTTGTTTATCAAGACTTACCGTGGCTACGTTTGACGGCATGGCTGTTGAGCGCCAGATCCTAGCCCGAAAGGGTATTCCCAACAAAGTCATTCCAACACTTATTCAGGCCAGGAAAAGAGTAACGTCTAGACATTACCATCATATTTGGAGAAAATATGTATCTTCATGTGAATACAAGAATTCTCCAACGGTGGAGTTTCAATTAGGACGTCTTCTCCTATTTCTACAGGCTGGTGTGGATGCAGGCTTAAGATTGGGATCTATCAAGGTCCAAATTTCGGCCTTGTCCATTTTCTTTCAGAAACAGTTGGCTTCCCTTTCTGAGGTTCAAACGCTCGTCAAGAGGGTTCTGCGCATCGAACCACCATTTGTGCCTCCTACGGCATCATGGGATCTTAACGTGGTGTTACAGTTCCTTCAATCAGATTGGTTTGAACCACTGCAAGAGGTTGAGTTAAAGTTTCTCATTTGGAAAGTGGTCATGCTGTTGGCCTTGGCATCCACAAGGCGGGTGTCTGAGTTAGGGGCTTTGTCTCACAAGAGCCCTTATTTGATCTTTCATGAAGATAGGGCTGAACTAAGAACGCATCAGCAATTTCTTCCAAAGGTTGTGTCTCCTTTCCATATGAACCAACCTATTGTGGTGCCAGTGGCTACTGACACCTCAGCTGTTTCAAAGTCCTTGGATGTCGTCAAAGCTTTGAAGACTTATGTCACGAGAACAGCTCGTATAAGGAAAACAGAATCATTGTATATCCTGTATGATCTCAACAAGATTGGGTGTCCTGCTTCTAAGCAGATGATTACACGCTAGATCAGATGTACAATTCAGCATGCTCATTTCACAGCAGGATTGCCGATACCGAGTTCGGTAAAGGCCCACTCTACGAAGAAAGTGGGTTCTTCCTGGGCGGCTGCCCGGGGTGTCTCGGCTTTACAGATTTGCCGAGCAGCTACTTGGTCAGGGGCAAACATGTTTGCTAAGTTTTACAAGTTTGACACCTTGACTGCTGACCACCTTAAAATTGGACAGTCAGTTCTGCAGGAACTTCCGCATTCTCCCGCCCATATTGGGAGCTTTGGTACATCCCCATGGTACTAAATGGACCCCAGCATCCTCTAGGACATTAGAGAAAATAGGATTTTAATATACCTACCAGTAAATCCTTTTCTCGTAGTCCGTAGAGGATGTTGGGCGCCCGCCCAGTGCTCCTTTTTCCTGCATTATATTTTTTCTTCTTACACAAGTTATCACGTGTTAAGTTGTTATTCAGCAGTTGCTGTAAAGTTATTCATGCTCGTTGGCATGTTTTGAGTTGTATGCCATGTTGTGTGGCATGGTTGAACGGTGTGAGCTGGTGTGAATCTCACCACTAGCTTAAAGTAAATCCTTCTCTCGAAGTTTGTCCATCTCCTCGGGCACAGTTCCTATACTGAGGTCTGGAGAAGGGGCATAGAGGGAGGAGCCAGTTAACACTGTAAAATGTCTTAAAGTGCCGAAGGCTCCTGCGGACCCGTCTATACCCCATGGTACTAAATGGACCCCAGCATCCTCTACGGACTACGTGAAAAGGATTTACCGGTAGGTATATTAAAATCCTATTTTTTTTAATTGGATCCATTACCTCCTTTGATATTTAACCCCTATTGGATGAAGTACAAAGATACCATGATGGGAGTTAACACACGCCATCTTGTGTGAATTGGGGTATGCATCTGGGCTATCGAATGTTGTAAAAAGATACCTTTATAGGAGTTTCTCTCTGTTTCTGTGTGAGTTTGGGTACACAAAGATAATTCCCACTGGAGTATATATCTGGGATACTGCTAGCTGCAAAGATACCTTTATGTGAATTATATCTTTCACTATTGTGTGAGTCGGGGTATGCAGAATTTGAACCCCATCGGTTATATATATAAAACATAGGGAATTTGTTTATTCTTGGAAAGATACCTTCACGTGTACATACTCATCAGTGCATACTGTGAGTGGGGTACGCTCCTCCCCCTTTTAGCGTTCATACTTCGAGACGTACATGTTTATTGCAAAGTAGAGATTGGACTACACATTCTTTGTATTATATTTCTCTTTCTATGAATTTCTGAGAATCTTCATACAAGAGTCTTTCGGAGATCCTAGGGATTTTAAGTGGACCACCTTAAGGATTACCTAGAAATACCAACCATCAAGAAGAAACTTTCATCTGGTTGCTATTGAAGAAATGTATTGTCTTATTTATGTCTTAATGCTGTTATAGTTTCTCTAGTGCCCTGGACATAGATGAGTGTCTCTTTTTTTCTGTTTGCGTTTAGATATGTGTTGGCCACATAGCAAAATTTTGAAGGGACCCCTGTGCCAATACTTCTAGAGAGACACCTCCCGCAGCAATTAATTATACCAAATGCCGTAATAGTGCCCTAGTTCATTTTCTGAACCCCAGTAGTGCCTCATTTATTGTTCTGCTCCATAGTAGTGCTGTAGTTCATTTTATGAACCATAGTAATGCCCTACTTCACATTATGTCACATTGTAGTGCTGCCAGTGCTCATTATGCTACACAGTACTCCCAATTCACATTATGACATACTGTTTAGTGTCTCTATCTCTTATTCTGACCGTTTACACTGCCCGAGTTCATGTTATGAAACATTATAATAACTGCCATTTAATTGTATACTACATTACAATGAGCAGGTCCAAGGACATATCTAGCTATATTGTAGGCCCCAAGGCAAATGTTTATAAGGGCCCCTATGCATCACTCAATGGTGAAAAATGTATATGACACATGTAACTGTGACAGAGAAGGTGGGCCCCTCTCAGCTCTGGGCCCCATAGCAGCTGCACTCCCTGCACCTATGGTAGCTACGCCCTTGCCTGGAACACTGGAACTCCATAAACGTTTTAAGTTAATAACCCAAAGGTGTACATAGCATCAGCGGTAGCAGTCGGTGCTAAACCATAGTATTTTCACTATATTCTATAATGGGCCAGCATTTTCCATTTTATAAAGTAAGGTGGCGAACCCTATTAAGGATTCCTCCTTAGCTAAATCCATCTTCAGCAAATTTCTCTAATACTGGACAGCACTAGCATAAAATAGTATAATACAGTTTTTAAGATTGTTTACTAAATGTATTAAAGGAATTACAAATATAAAGTGACAAATATATTATGTAAATGTATATATTAAACGGAAAGAGGACAAAGTCCAAATATGAGACTACAAAAGACAACTGGTGATAAACAATATGATCAAAATGAGGGACAGTCACGATGGGAGAGAGAGGAATAGGGAGGTAGGAGAGCACAGCAGCATAGGGGATGATTATCCAAACTGAGGGAAGGCAGCTGACATGAGATCTGGGGGGATGCAGGACAGAACTGGTTTACTCAAACAACTATCTCATGAGGTCCAGGGGGCCTATACTTTATGGAAGGAAGCAGAAGATTTCCTCACAATGCTTGTGATCTACATATTGCATGTGATATATGGGGATATATTTGTCAACGTGAACCGGTGTGTATTCTCTCTCGATGTCATTGGTACATGAAATGAAATTTTAAATAGATATCGATGGTTTCAGATGGTTCCTCTTTTGTTTTAAGTAGTTTTAACAAATAACAGAGGTGTGGATAGGGTCAAAGGATCTACCTTTCTTACATGATCAATAGTAACTATAAGATCATCAAGGTTTTGTCACGATCCGGGTATCTGGACGCCATTACTTACCCTTCAGATGCCTCCTGAGGCTGGCTCAGCGTTCCAGGACCGGATCCCATCCGTTACACTGATGTCCACATTCCTGCCTCCTCTCCTGTCACTCTGAGACGCGGTCACCGCGGCGCCATGTAACATCTGGAATGGCGTTCCCCGCGGCCTCCACCGCTGTCCCTGAGTTCCTGCATGCAGAGTGTCAGAGTGGCGATTACGTCAGCCGCGGCCTCCGCTGTGCCCGCGTGGTTTAGATGTGCAATCATCAGTCTGGCGTCTCCTGTCTCCTGTGGCCGGCGCCGCCATTGCTGTTTCAATTCTCACATGGATTACAAACCAAACTTCCCTCCAAGTGTCTGCATGGGCGCAGCCATCTTGGATTTTGTCATCTGATCATTTCCACCAATCTGCTGTCTGTATTGTTAATCTGCATAATTGCCTAGCCAACCCCTTCCTTGCTGCAGGTATAAATATGCTGTGCCTGAGCAAGGAAGGCGTCAGTGCTTTGGTTGTCTAACCTAGTTCCAGTTTGTCTCTCTCCTGTGGTTGTCTTCCAGGTTCCAGCTCCTGTCTCCAGACTTCTGCTATAGAGACCCGCACCAGCATTCCATCTGCGTTGTAGCCTGACTCTCCGATCCGTTCTGGACTCACCTGTTTCCAGCTACAACAATCACCTGCTTCCAGCCCAGCTTCCAGCAGTGTATAGCTTCTCTTAAAGGGCCGGTGTCCTTTTCTGCAGTTTACCACTCTCCACCGGTATTATTATTTCACCGCTCTCAAACTCCAAACTTCATTATTATTTCATCGCTCTCAAGTTCGTTTATTATTTAACTGGTTCCAGCCAGTATCCACTCCGTACCAACAACAGTCTGGTTCCAGCCAGTATCCACAGCAGCCGTTTTACCTTCAGCAGCCCAGCCTTTCCTGGAACATCAGCTGGTACGATCCTGGGTTCTCTCCATTGCTACAGTCAGGCCTGGTAAGGACTTTCCAACTAGAAGAATATAAGAACTGTCTCACACTACCAGTGCCTGTGGCCCTTGCCACCCTGTAGTACCCAGGAATTGTATTTATCCTCTGTTGACTTTTATGTTTCCTTTTACTGCTGCTGTGTTACGGAGTTTGTCATAATAAACATCATTGACTTTTATCCTGGTTGTCGTGGTCACGCCTTCGGGCAGTTATTCTACATGTTACTTACATGTCTAGGGGTCTGATACAACCTCCCAGGTTCCGTTACATCTCAGCCCCTACAACTGAGGCTGCCTCCCGTCAGCTCAGGCCCTCAGTTGTGACAGGTTTCTTTAGACTCAAAATTGTATGGTAAGTATATGGGGAGAAAGACTAGTGGTTTGGTGCTTATCTGGCCGACGTACCTAGAAACATAGAATTTGACAACAGAGAAGAACCACTTGGGCCATCTAGTCTGTCCCCCCCCCCTTTTTTTTTACCGTATTTTTATCTCAAACCTTACTTAATCCTTATTTCTTTGTAAAGGATATCCATGCATGTTTAAATTGCTCTACTGTGTTAACCTCTACCACCTCGGATGGGAGGCTATTCCACTTGTCCAGTACCTTTTCTGTGAAGTAATTTTTGCTCAAATTTCCCCTGAAACCCCCCCCCCCACCCTCCCTCCAGTCTCAGTGCATGTCCTCATGTCTTATCGCTTCTCTTCATTTAGAGAATGTTTTCCCTCCTGGGGGTAAATTTACTAAGATGGGAGTTCTATTTAAGATGGGATGTTGCCCATAGAAACCAATCAGATTCTACTTCTCATTTATCTAGCACCTTCTAGAAGATAATGCCTGGAATCTGATTGGTTGCTATGGGCAAAATCCCATCTTAAATAGAACTCCCATCTTAGTAAATTTACCCCCAGGACTTTGTTAAAACCCTTGATATATCTGAAAGTTTCTATCATGTCCCCCCTTTCCCTTCTCTGCTCCAAACTATACACATTGAGATTTCTTAGTCTTTCTGGGTATGTTTTGTGATGTAGGCCATGCACAATTTTAGTTGCTTTTCATTGTACAGACTCTAATGTATTAATTATTATTATTGTATTAATATATTTTGAAGATATGGCCTCCAGAATTGAACACAGTATTCTAGATGAGGCCGTACCGATGTCCTATACAGTGGCATTATTACTTCTTTCTTTCCCTTGCTGATTCCTCTCCCAATGCAACCAAGCATCTGCCTAGCCTTCCTCATTGCTTTGTTACATTGCTTACCTGCCATTAAGTCACCTGAAATAGTGACTCCTAGATCCCTTTCCTCCTCAGTAGTTTCCAGTATAGTGCCATTCGTACTATACTGTATTTAGCCTTTGGATTTTTGAGACCCAAGTGCATGATTTTGCAATTTTTGGCATTAAACTGTAATTGCCACACTCTTGACCATTCCTCTAGTCTACCTAGATCCTCAATCATTTGTGTTACCCCACATGGTGTGTCTACCCTGTTGCATACCTTTGTGTCATCTGCAAAAAAGTATACTTTCCCTTTAATGCCATTTTCAATGTCACCCATAAAGATATTAAAAAGCACTGGTCCAAGTACAGATCCCTGCGGTACTTCACTGGTAACATTTTCCTCCTGTGAATGCACTCCATTTACCAAACTCTCTGTTTTCTATCCTGCAACCAAGATCTTATCCATTCAATAATACTAGTATCCAATCCCAAGCTTTTGTCACGTCTGAGGGTTGGGTTTGGTTTGGGCAGGCGTTTATGGATGGAGCTGACACAGAGGGGGTATAAATGAATTGAGGAGGCTTTAATCTGGCATGCTGCATGTACTTGAAACAATCGTTGATGTTCTAGCAGTGACAAACCCAGAGGTAGGTATAATAATAAATGAAGCTTTTATTGAAAAACAACATCCATGATTCACTGCAGATACTGTATGCTGACAAAAGATACCAGGTTAGCCACAGAAATGATAACCAGAATGGAACCGGATTGGACTGAAAAGGACAAAGTTCAAATGACAATAATATCCGGAATGGAACAAATGAAGTGCTGACCGGGCTTGATCCGGAATCTTGACACTGGTATTATTAAAGAAAATACACAGTTCAAATAACAATAGCATCTGGAATGGAACCGGAACGGAGTGGAGTGCTGACCAGGTTTGATCCGGAATATTAACACTGGTAATGAAGCAAGACACAGTTCAAATAGCATAGCAACCGGAATGGAATCCGGAATGGAGTGGAGTGCTCACCAGGCTTGATCCGGAATATTAACACTGGTAATATTGAAGAAAGACAAAGGTGGTCATTCCGAGTTGTTCGCTAGCTGTTTTCGTTCGCAGTGCAGCGATTAGGTAAAAAAGCAGCACTTCTGCACATGCGTATGCGGAGCAAAACGCACGCGCGACGTACTTTCACAGCAGCCGATGCAGTTTCACACAAGGTCTAGCGATGCTTTTCAATAGCACTGCTGTCCACAGAGTGATTGACAGGAAGTGGGTGTTTCTGGGAGATAACTGACAGTTTTCGGGGAGTGTGTGTAAAAACGCAGGTGTGTCAGATACAAACACAGGCGTGCCTGGGGAAACGCGGGTGTGGCTGGCCGAACGTAGGGCGTGTTCGTGATGTCAAAACAGGAACTAAACAGTCTTAAGTGATCTCAAGCTAGGAGTAGATCTGGAGCTGTTCAGAAACTGCACAATCTTTTTTTGTAGCAGCGCTGCGATCCTTTCGTTATCACTTCTGCTAAGCTAAGATTCACTCCCAGAGGGCGACGGCTTAGCGTTTGCACGGCTGCTAAAAGCAGCTAGCGAGCGAACAACTCGGAATGAGGGCCAAAGTTCAAATAGCAATGGTAGCCGGAGTCAGGATGGACTGGATTACACTAAGTCACTGGATTGAAGGAGCTCAGCACAGAGCTGTTACTTCCTGGATAGAGACTGTTGTAGTGATGATTTCTGAGAGCCAGAGGCTGGAAGATAAACTCCTCGGTTAACTGGGGTAGGCTGAATGGAATCAGGTGGTGCAGGGAAGCTCAGACAGTCACATGATTGACTGTGCTGCAGTCAGATGATCAGGACTTGTCACAGCAGTACTCCAGGCTTAGGCTTTGATGTGGATTGAGGCCTAGTCATAGGCATTTCTATAATTGTGCAGTGAGTGCGGTGCACATGGGCCCCTGGGTCCAGGGGGGCCCACACCGCACCCATAGAATTTACTTACCCCTCTGGAGTCCCGCGATCGAGGCCCTGCTGTGCGGGCACAGATCACTTGGAAAATGGCTGCCATGGCCATTTCTGAGTGATTTGCGCATGCGCACTGGAGGTGTCCCTGGGAACAAGGTGCGAGTGCTAGGTTCCTGGAGACCTGCGCAGTAGACTGTGGCATTATGCCTTAAAACACCTAGTAAGCCCAAATACTAGGAAGTGAGCACATTGAGAAATAAACACTGAAACAATGGAAGACAGCGCTGATAAATATTATGCACAGAAGAAGCAGCTGCTGCAGGAGACTTCATGCTGGATTACTGCTGCAGACCTCTGGGAGCGATGTGTGGATACAGTACGCACAGACCTTTGTGCCAGCCAGGACAGACATCGCATAAGTACTTTTAAAAGTCCGGAGAGTGACAGCTTTCAAGATTATTTAGCAGTCTGCGATGTGGAACAGTGTCCAAAGCCTTAATAAAGTGTAGATAAGTTATATCCACAGCTCCACCTTTATCCATCACTTTAGTCACACAGTCAAAAAAGTCAATAAGATTTGTTTGACATGATCATCCCCCAGTGAATCTATGCTGTTTGGGATCCTGTAAATTGCTGAATTTGAGATAGTCTACAACTCTTTCTTTTAACAGTGTTTCCATCAATTTCCCTACTACTGATGTAAGACTCACTGGTCTGTAGTTGTTTGCCTCTTCCTTTCTTCCACTTTTGTGCACTTACTGTACATAGAGCGGGGCAGTGATAGGCACATCAAGGTTTCTTTTTCAAATGTGTGAGTTTTCCTTTAGGTACATACCTAATGTGGACACCCACGAGTGGGAATAGTCCCTGTTGGTCGGCATGCTGACTGTCAGGATTGTGAGGGGGCAGGATGTAGGGGGCATCACATAACTACATCCCGATATATGTACCATACTCTGCTGCAGGCAGCGACGATTCCGGAGAATAGTGAATTCTTTTAGTAGGAGATAATTTGATATGTAGCAGAATTCATGACATGGCAGAATAATTTGTTACTATGTTAAGGCCAGTCTGGGATACGGAGAGAAATCATGCAGAACCTGTAGACTATGAAACTTGTAAACTAAGGTAATGATGACTAAAATCATTCGAACTCCCAAAAAAAAAGTAAAACCATTGGCGGGATGTAATGGAGTCGGAGATCACCAGAGGCGCGGGATGCCGTTGATCTCGACTTTTTTTTAAAGGGGCATTCACTTACAAGACATGGTTTTGCCTTGTAAGTGTTTGCCCCTTTTAAAAAAAAAACATCAACTGAGATCGTCCGGCATCCCACACTTCCGGCGATCTCAAACTTCATTACATCCCGCATATATTGAGCTAATACTTAAAATATAAAAATATTATTTCCAAAATGGGTTGCAGTTAATCAGAAGAATGTATTAAAACAAATTCGGTACTCAGACTCTTAAAATCATTATAAAGCAAATCAGCACTTGCAAAGTATCATATTCTTCAATTTTCTTAAAAGCAGATAGCGAAGTATATTCCAACAGTGAAAATCTCTTACCTCTCTGTCTGTTATTACCCAGTCTTCTTTTATTACTTTGTGTTTCCAATTGTAAAGTGCAACTGAATTGCGCTATATAAGTAACTGTTGTTAATGATTATAATAATAATAATAATCTACTATCATAAGGGGGGTGTCCAATTAGTCACGATAATGCGATCCGCAATCCCGGCTAAAGTTATCGCACCTATCTCCCGACAAATCAGCTTATTGCAGTCTGCGCGGTCCCGTTTTTTGCACCTATCCTGTTTGCAAAAAGCGATAACGGGATTCGCGTGATAATTCTAGCCGGTGAAACCAGAGTTAAGTATAGAAGAAAATGAGGAAATATGCCTGTACCCGGCTGCCCGAAAAGGGAGATGTTGGCTGCCCCCAAAGACTGGGCTGAGTGCAGTGCCGGCTCTTCATGTGTGACAAGAAGAGTGCTGCAGGTGAATATTACACTGCAGCACTCGGCGCCTGTCACTGCAGAAGAGCTGGCACTTTGGTGTTACCCTTTCCGAGAGTAACACCCGAGTGCGGGCCTCACCCCCTGCACCTGGCTTATGACGCCATTGGAAGTCCATTAGTGGCCATAATAAAACTATTTGGTGTAATTAAATTTGGTTAAATGGCTGTTATATGCATTTATTTATTTTTTACAATTTTTTTTTAGCAAAATAAGTGTTCTCATGAAATTTGGGGTACATAAAAATAGGTATAAGTATATATTTTGGAAATTTTAGGGGACTTTTAATAAGAGTGGAAATGTACAGTACCAGTACCAGTATGTCCCACTCATATAGCCAATATAGCCAATATACATGTCCCATACCTTGTACCCCAATTTCCATCACCTTGCATTTTTTTACCCCATAAATGACATCAGCATTGGCCAATTAAAAATAATTAAAAACATCTTATACGTTATTCAGGGGGGTGTCCCAGGGGTTCTGAACCAAATCCCCATATTTTTACCTTAAAATAGGGATTTTGCACTACTTATCACCTGCTCTGAGATGGTGAAGAGAAATTTGCGATAAACCCTATGGAGACTTTTCACCTATAACTTTTCGCAGCCAAATGCAATAAAATGTTGCAAAACCGCGTTATCGCAGCTAATTGAATACCCCCCATAGTAATTCCTTAGCGTTGATAATAATGTCCCTTGGGTCAAATTTACTAACAAAAGAGTATAATATTAGGGTACTGTAATTAATAGGATTTTAGTACCTACCGGTAAATCCTTTTCTCTTAGTCCGTAGAGGATGCTGGGGACACTTCAAGAACCATGGGGTATGGACGGGATCCGCAGGAGACATGGGCACTTTAAGACTTTGAAGGGGTGTGAACTGGCTCCTCCCTCTATGCCCCTCCTCCAGACTCCAGTTATAGGAACTGTGCCCAGGGAGACGGACATTTCGAGGAAAAGGATTTATTGTTAAACTAAGGTGAGATACATACCAGCTCACACCACAAACACGCCGTACAACATGGCATGTAACAGAAACTCCAGTCAACGGCATGAACCATGTCAGCAACAGGCTGACTATAACAAAAACCACAACCTGTGTGTAAACATAATCAATAACTAATAACTGCAGATAGAGTCCGCATCGGGACGGGCGCCCAGCATCCTCTACGGACTAAGAGAAAAGGATTTACCGGTAGGTACTAAAATCCTATTTTCTCATACGTCCTAGAGGATGTTGGGGACACTTCAAGAACCATGGGGTTTATACCAAAGCTCTAGAACGGGCGGGAGAGTGCGGATGACTCTGCAGCACCGATTGACCAAACATGAGGTCCTCATCAGCCAGGGTATCAAACTTATAAAATTTTGCAAAAGTGTTTGAACCCGACCAAGTAGCTGCTCGACAGAGTTGCACTGCCGAGACCCCACGGGCAGCCGCCCAGGATGAGCCCACTTTCCTGGTAGAGTGGGCCTTCACTGATTTCGGTAACGGCAGTCCAGCCGTAGAATAAGCATGCTGAATCATATTGCAGATCCAGCGCGCAATAGTCTGCTTTGATGCAGGCGCTCCAATCTTGTTGGCAGCATACAGGACAAACAGAATTTCCGTTTTCCTAAGTTGAGCCGTTCTGGCGACATAAATCTCCAAGGTCCTGACAACATCGAGAGATTTTGACTCTGCGAAGGCGTCAGTAGCCACTGGTACCACAATAGGCTGGTTCATGTGCAACGATGAAACCACCTTCAGCAGAAATTGTTGACGAGTCCTCAACTCCGCTCTATCCTCATGGAAGATTAAGTAAGGGCTCTTGTGAGACAAAGCCGCTAACTCAGACACCCGCCTTGCGGATGCCAAGGCCAATAGCATGACCACTTTCCAAGTGAGAAATTTCAACTCAACCTTCTGTAAAGGTTCAAACCAATGTGATTGAAGAGACTGCAACACCACATTAAGATCCCATGTTGCCACTGGGGGCACAAATGGAGGTTGGATGTGCAAAACTCCTTTCACGAAAGTCTGAACTTCTGGAAGGGAGGCCAATTGTTTTTGAAAGAAAACCGATAAGGCAGAAATTTGTACTTTAATCGAGCCTAACTTTAGGCCTGCATCCACACCTTTTTGCAGGAAATGGAGAAAACGCCCTAGCTGAAATTCTTCTGAAGGAGCCTTCTTGGATTCACACCAAGATACATATTTTCTCCAAATACGGTGGTAATGGTTAGACGTTACTCCTTTTCTAGCCTGAAGAAGTGTGGGAATGACTTCACTGGGAATACCCTTTCGGGCTAGGATCCAGCGTTCAACCGCCATGCCGTCAAACGTAGCCGTGATAAGTCGTGATAAACGCATGGCCCCTGCTATAACAGATCCTCTCTTAGGGGAAGAGGCCAGGGATCTCTTATGAGTAATTCCTGAAGATTTGGATACTAAGCCCTCCTTGGCCAGTCCGGAACAATGAGGATCGCCTGAACCTTTGTTCTTCTTATGATCTTAAGCACCTTTGGAATTAGTGGAAGCGGAGGAAACACGTACACCGTCTGAAACACCCATGGTGTCACCAGCGCGTCCACGCTATTGCTTGAGGGTCCCTCGACCTGGAACAATATCTCTGAAGTTTCTTGTTGAGGCGAGACGCCATCATGTCTACTTGAGGAATTCCCCAAAGACTTGTCACTTCTGTGAAGACCTCTTGGTGAAGACCCCACTCTCCTGGATGGAGATCGTGTCTGCTGAGGAAGTCTGCTTCCCAGTTGTCCACTCCTGGAATGAATATTGCCGACAGAGCGCTTGTATGTCTTTCCGCCCAGCGGAGAACTTTTGTGGCCTCTTCCATTGCCGCACTGCTCTTCGTTCCGCCCTGGCGGTTTACGTGCGCTACTGCTGTTATGTTGTCCGACTGTATTAGGACGGGCAGGTTGCGAAGAAGACGTTCCACTTGAAGAAGGCTGTTGTAAATGGCCCTTAACTCTAGAACGTTTATGTGTAGACAAACTTGCTGGTTTGACCATGTTCCCTGGAAGGTTTCCCCCTGAGTGACTGCTGCCCAGCCCCGGAGACTCGCATCCGTGGTTACTAGGATCCAGTACTGGATCCCGAACCTGCGTCCCTCTAGGAGGTGAGAGCTGTGCAGCCACCACAGGAATGAGATTCTGGTTTTGGAGGACAGGATTATTTTCCGGTGCATGTGCAGATGGACCCAGACCACTTGTCCAATAGGTCCCACTGAAAAACTCTGGCATGGAACTAGTGATGAGCGGGTTCGGTTCCTCAGAATCTGAACCCGCCCGAACTTCAGGTTTTTTTACACGGGGCCGAGCGACTCGGATCTTCCCGCCTTGCTCGGTTAACCCGAGCGCGCCCGAACGTCATCATCCCGCTGTCGGATTCTCGCGAGGCTCGGATTCTATCGCGAGACTCGGATTCTATATAAGGAGCCGCGCGTCGCCGCCATTTTCACACGTGCATTGAGATTGATAGGGAGAGGACGTGGCTGGCGTCCTCTCCGTTTAGACTAGAGTACTAGAGAGAGACACTAATTTTGGGGAGCATATTATTAGGAGGAGTACTACTTGCTGCTGATAGTGTGACCAGTGACCACCACCAGTTTAATTAATCCGTTCTCTGCCTGAAAAAAAATGATACACAGTGTGACATAGTCACATACCATATCTGTGCTCAGCCCAGTGTGCTGCATCATATGTAATACTGTATATCATTATCTGACTGTGCTGAGTGCTCACTGCTCACACAGCTTAATTGTGGGGGAGACTGGGGAGCAGTTATAGCAGGAGTACATATTTTAAGTACAGTGCACTTTTGCTGCCAGAGTGCCACTGCCAGTGTGACTGACCAGTGACCACTGACCACCAGTATATTGTGATTGTCTGCCTGAAAAAGTTAAACACTCGTCGTGTGGTGTTTTTATAAACGCATTCTGCAGACAGTGTCCAGCAGGTCCGTCATTACATAATATATACCTGTCCGGCTGCAGTACTAGTGTGATATATATATATATTTTAATTTTATCTCATTATCATCCAGTCTATATTAGCAGCAGACACAGTACGGTAGTCCACGGCTGTAGCTACCTCTGTGTCGGCAGTCGCTCGTCCATCCATAATTGTATACCACCTACCCGTGGTTTTTTTTTCTTTTCTATCTTCTTGATACTAGTAGCTTACTTTAGGAGTCTGCAGTGCTGAGTCTGACAGACAGGGTCCAGCAGGTCCGTCATTACATAATATATACCTGTGCGGCTGCAGTACTAGTGTGATATATATATATATTTAAATTTTATCTCATTATCATCCAGTCTATATTAGCAGCAGACACAGTACGGTAGTCCACGGCTGTAGCTACCTCTGTGTCGGCAGTCGCTCGTCCATCCATAATTGTATACCACCTACCCGTGTTTTTTTTTTTTTCTATCTTCTTGATACTAGTAGCTTACTTTAGGAGTCTGCAGTGCTGACAGACAGTGTCCAGCAGGTCCGTCATTACATAATATATACCTGTCCGGCTGCAGTACTAGTGTGATATATATATATATTTTTTAATTTTATCTCATTATCATCCAGTCTATATTAGCAGCAGACACAGTACGGTAGTCCACGGCTGTAGCTACCTCTGTGTCGCCAGTCGCTCGTCCTTCCATAATTGTATACCACCTACCCGTGGTTTTTTTTTTCTATCTTCTTGATACTAGTAGCTTACTTTAGGAGTCTGCAGTGCTGAGTCTGACAGACAGTGTCCAGCAGGTCCGTCATTACATAATATATACCTGTCCGGCTGCAGTACTAGTGTGATATATATATATATTTTAATTTTATCTCATTATCATCCAGTCTATATTAGCAGCAGACACAGTACGGTAGTCCACGGCTGTAGCTACCTCTGTGTCGGCAGTCGCTCGTCCATCCATAATTGTATACCACCTACCTGTGGGTTTTTTTTTTCTATCTTCTTGATACTAGTAGCTTACTTTAGGAGTCTGCAGTGCTGAGTCTGACATACAGTGTCCAGCAGGTCCGTCATTACATAATATATACCTGTCCGGCTGCAGTACTAGTGTGATATATATATATATATATTTTAATTTTATCTCATTATCATCCAGTCTATATTAGCAGCAGACACAGTACGGTAGTCCACGGCTGTAGCTACATCTGTGTCGGCAGTCGCTCGTCCATCCATAATTGTATACCACCTACCCGTGGTTTTTTTTTTCTATCTTCTTGATACTAGTAGCTTACTTTAGGAGTCTGCAGTGCTGAGTCTGACAGACAGTGTCCAGCAGGTCCGTCATTACATAATATATACCTGTCCGGCTGCAGTACTAGTGTGATATATATGTATATTTTAATTTTATCTCATTATCATCCAGTCTATATTAGCAGCAGACACAGTACGGTAGTCCACGGCTGTAGCTACCTCTGTGTCGGCAGTCGCTCGTCCATCCATAATTGTATACCACCTACCCGTGGGTTTTTTTTTTTTTTCTATCTTCTTGATACTAGTAGCTTACTTTAGGAGTCTGCAGTGCTGAGTCTGACAGACAGTGTCCAGCAGGTCCGTCATTACATAATATATACCTGTCCGGCTGCAGTACTAGTGTGATATATATATATATTTTAATTTTATCTCATTATCATCCAGTCTTTATTAGCAGCAGACACAGTACGGTAGTCCACGGCTGTAGCTACCTCTGTGTCGGCAGTCGCTCGTCCATCCATAATTGTATACCACCTACCCGTGTTTTTTTTTTTCTATCTTCTTGATACTAGTAGCTTACTTTAGGAGTCTGCAGTGCTGAGTCTGACAGACAGTGTCCAGCAGGTCCGTCATTACATAATATATACCTGTCCGGCTGCAGTACTAGTGTGATATATATATATATTTTAATTTTATCTCATTATCATCCAGTCTATATTAGCAGCAGACACAGTACGGTAGTCCACGGCTGTAGCTACCTCTGTGTCGGCAGTCGCTCGTCATCCATAAGTATACTAGTATCCATCCATCTCCATTGTTTACCTGAGGTGCCTTTTAGTTGTGCCTATTAAAATATGGAGAACAAAAATGTTGAGGTTCCAAAAATAGGGAAAGATCAAGATCGACTTCCACCTCGTGCTGAAGCTGCTGCCACTAGTCATGGCCGAGACGATGAAATGCCATCAACGTCGTCTGCCAAGGCCGATGCCCAATGTCATAGTACAGAGCATGTAAAATCCAAAACACCAAATATCAGTAAAAAAAAGGACTCAAAAATCTAAAATAAAATTGTCGGAGGAGAAGCGTAAACTTGCCAATATGCCATTTACCACACGGAGTGGCAAGGAACGGCTGAGGCCCTGGCCTATAATCATGGCTAGTGGTTCAGCTTCACATGAGGATGGAAGCACTCAGCCTCTCGCTAGAAAAATGAAAAGACTCAAGCTGGCAAAAGCACAGCAAAGAACTGTGCGTTCTTCGAAATCCCAAATCCACAAGGAGAGTCCAATTGTGTCGGTTGCGATGCCTGACCTTCCCAACACTGGACGTGAAGAGCATGCGCCTTCCACCATTTGCACGCCCCCTGCAAGTGCTGGAAGGAGCACCCGCAGTCCAGTTCCTGATAGTCAGATTGAAGATGTCAGTGTTGAAGTACACCAGGATGAGGAGGATATGGGTGTTGCTGGCGCTGGGGAGGAAATTGACAAGGAGGATTCTGATGGTGAGGTGGTTTGTTTAAGTCAGGCACCCGGGGAGACACCTGTTGTCCGTGGGAGGAATATGGCCATTGACATGCCTGGTGAAAATACCAAAAAAATCAGCTCTTCGGTGTGGAAGTATTTCAACAGAAATGCGGACAACATTTGTCAAGCCGTGTGTTGCCTTTGTCAAGCTGTAATAAGTAGGGGTAAGGACGTTAACCACCTCGGAACATCCTCCCTTATACGTCACCTGCAGCGCATTCATAATAAGTCAGTGACAAGTTCAAAAACTTTGGGCGACAGCGGAAGCAGTCCACTGACCAGTAAATCCCTTCCTCTTGTAACCAAGCTCACGCAAACCACCCCACCAACTCCCTCAGTGTCAATTTCCTCCTTCCCCAGGAATGCCAATAGTCCTGCAGGCCATGTCACTGGCAATTCTGACGAGTCCTCTCCTGCCTGGGATTCCTCCGATGCATCCTTGCGTGTAACGCCTACTGCTGCTGGCGCTGCTGTTGTTGCTGCTGGGAGTCGATGGTCATCCCAGAGGGGAAGTCGTAAGACCACTTTTACTACTTCCACCAAGCAATTGACTGTCCAACAGTCCTTTGCGAGGAAGATGAAATATCACAGCAGTCATCCTGCTGCAAAGTGGATAACTGAGGCCTTGGCATCCTGGGTGGTGATAAACGTGGTTCCGGTATCCATCATTACTGCAGAGCCAACTAGAGACTTGTTGGAGGTACTGTGTCCCCGGTACCAAATACCATCTAGGTTCCATTTCTCTAGGCAGGCGATACCGAAAATGTACACAGACCTCAGAAAAAGAGTCACCAGTGTCCTAAAAAATGCAGCTGTACCCAATGTCCACTTAACCACGGACATGTGGACAAGTGGAGCAGGGCAGGGTCAGGACTATATGACTGTGACAGCCCACTGGGTAGATGTATGGACTCCCGCCGCAAGAACAGCAGCGGCGGCACCAGTAGCAGCATCTCGCAAATGCCAACTCTTTCCTAGGCAGGCTACGCTTTGTATCACCGGTTTCCTGAATACGCACACAGCTGAAAACCTCTTACGGCAACTGAGGAAGATCATCGCGGAATGGCTTACCCCAATTGGACTCTCCTGTGGATTTGTGGCTTCGGACAACGCCAGCAATATTGTGTGTGCATTAAATATGGGCAAATTCCAGCACGTCCCATGTTTTGCACATACCTTGAATTTGGTGGTGCAGAATTATTTAAAAAACGAGAGGGGCGTGCAAGAGATGCTGTCGGTGGCCAGAAGAATTGCGGGACATTTTCGGCGTACAGGCACCACGTACAGAAGACTGGAGCACCACCAAAAACGCCTGAACCTGCCCTGCCATCATCTGAAGCAAGAAGTGGTAACGAGGTGGAATTCAACCCTATATATGCTTCAGAGGTTGGAGGAGCAGCAAAAGGCCATTCAAGCCTATACAATTGAGCACGATATAGGAGGTGGAATGCACCTGTCTCAAGCGCAGTGGAGAATGATTTCAACGTTGTGCAAGGTTCTGCTGCCCTTTGAACTTGCCACACGTGAAGTCAGTTCAGACACTGCCAGCCTGAGTCAGGTCATTCCCCTCATCAGGCTTTTGCAGAAGAAGCTGGAGACATTGAAGGAGGAGCTAACACAGAGCGATTCCGCTAGGCATGTGGGACTTGTGGATGGAGCCCTTAATTCGCTTAACAAGGATTCACGGGTGGTCAATCTGTTGAAATCAGAGCACTACATTTTGGCCACCGTGCTCGATCCTAGATTTAAAACCTACCTTGGATCTCTCTTTCCGGCACACACAAGTCTGCTGGGGTTCAAAGACCTGCTGGTGAGAAAATTGTCAAGTCAAGCGGAACGCGACCTGTCAACATCTCCTCCTTCACATTCTCCCGCAACTGGGGGTGCGAGGAAAAGGCTCAGAATTCCGAGCCCACCCGCTGGCGGTGATGCAGGGCAGTCTGGAGCGACTGCTGATGCTGACATCTGGTCCGGACTGAAGGACCTGCCAACGATTACGGCCATGTCGTCTACTGGCACTGCATATGATTCTCTCCCCATTGAAAGAATGGTGGAGGATTATATGAGTGACCGCATCCAAGTAGGCACGTCAGACAGTCCGTACTTATACTGGCAGGAAAAAGAGGCAATTTGGAGGCCCTTGCACAAACTGGCTTTATTCTACCTAAGTTGCCCTCCCACAAGTGTGTACTCCGAAAGAGTGTTCAGTGCCGCCGCTCACCTTGTCAGCAATCGGCGTACGAGGTTACTTCCAGAAAATGTGGAGAAGATGATGTTCCTTAAAATGAATTATAATCAATTCCTCCGTGGAGACATTGACCAGCAGCAATTGCCTCCACAAAGTACACAGGGAGCTGAGATGGTGGATTCCAGTGGGGACGAATTGATAATCTGTGAGGAGCGGGATGTACACGGTGATATATCGGAGGATGATGATGAGGTGGACATCTTGCCTCTGTAGAGCTAGTTTGTGCAAGGAGAGATTAATTGCATCTTTTTCGGTGGGGGTCCAAACCAACCCGTCATTTCAGTCACAGTCGTGTGGCAGACCCTGTCACTGAAATGATGGGTTGGTTAAAGTGTGCATGTCCTGTTTATACAACATAAGGGTGGGTGGGAGGGCCCAAGGACAATTCCATCTTGCACCTCTTTTTTCTTTCATTTTTCTTTGCGTCATGTGCTGTTTGGGGAGTGTTTTTTGGAAGGGCCATCCTGCGTGACACTGCAGTGCCACTCCTAGATGGGCCAGGTGTTTGTGTCGGCCACTAGGGTCGCTTAGCTTACTCACACAGCTACCTCATTGCGCCTCTTTTTTTCTTTGCGTCATGTGCTGTTTGGGGAGTGTTTTTTGGAAGGGCCATCCTGCGTGACACTGCAGTGCCACTCCTAGATGGGCCAGGTGTTTGTGTCGGCCACTAGGGTCGCTTAGCTTACTCACACAGCTACCTCATTGCGCCTCTTTTTTTCTTTGCGTCATGTGCTGTTTGGGGAGTGTTTTTTGGAAGGGCCATCCTGCGTGACACTGCAGTGCCACTCCTAGATGGGCCAGGTGTTTGTGTCGGCCACTAGGGTCGCTTAGCTTACTCACACAGCTACCTCATTGCACCTCTTTTTTTCTTTGCGTCATGTGCTGTTTGGGGAGTGTTTTTTGGAAGGGCCATCCTGCGTGACACTGCAGTGCCACTCCTAGATGGGCCAGGTGTTTGTGTCGGCCACTAGGGTCGCTTAGCTTAGTCATCCAGCGACCTCGGTGCAAATTTTAGGACTAAAAATAATATTGTGAGGTGTGAGGTGTTCAGAATAGACTGAAAATGAGTGGAAATTATTGTTTTTGAGGTTAATAATACTTTGGGATCAAAATGACCCCCAAATTCTATGATTTAAGCTGTTTTTTAGGTTTTTTTGAAAAAAACACCCGAATCCAAAACACACCCGAATCCGACAAAAAAAATTCGGTGAGGTTTTGCCAAAACGCGGTCGAACCCAAAACACGGCCGCGGAACCGAACCCAAAACCAAAACACAAAACCCGAAAAATTTCAAGTGCACATCTCTACATGGAACGTGCCAAATTGAATGGCCTCGTAGGCCACCACCATCTCTCCCAGCAATCGAGTGCATTGATGGATTGAAACTCTCTCTGGTTTCAGAATTTGTTTGACCAAACCCTGAATTTCCAGAGCCTTCTCTTCTGGAAGAAAAACTCTCTGTAATTCCGTGTCCAGAATCATTCCCAAAAACGACAGTCATTTTGCTGTAGAACTGTCAGGGAGAGCGCAATGTCCTTCTCCAGCTTGTCTTTGGATCTCGCCTTTATCAGGAGATCGTCCAAATAAGGGATAATTGTGACTCCTTGTTTGCGAAGGAGAACCATCATTTCCGCCATTACCTTGGTGACAATCCTCGGAGCCGTGGACAGACCAAACGGTAACGTCTGAAATTGGTAATGACAATTCTGAATAACAAACCTCAGGTAAGCCTGATGGATATATGGGGATGTGTAAGTAGGCATCCTTTATGTCGACCGACACCATGAAATCCCCTTCCTCCAGACTGGAGATCACAGCTCGGAGAGATTCCATCTTGAATTTTCTTAGGTACAGATTGAGAGACTTTAGGTTCAGAATTGGTCTGACCGAGCCGTCCGGTTTCGGGACCACAAACAGGCTTGAATAAAAGCCTTCTCCCTGTTGTGACGGGGGAACCTTGATAATGACTTGCCTTATACACAACTTCTGTATTGCATCGCATACAACATTCCTGTCCTGAAGAGAAACTGGTAAGGCTGATTTGAAAAATCCTTGAGGGGGAACGTCTTGAAACTCCAGTTTGTACCCCTGGGACACTATTTCTAAAATCCATGGGTCCAGGGCCGAACGAGCCCAGAAATGACTGAAGAGCTTGAGACGTGCCCCCACCGGTGCGGACTACCGCAGAGGAGCCCCAGCGTCATGCGGTGATTTGGCAGAAGCCGGTGAGGACTTCTGCTCCTGGGAACCTGCCACGGCAGGAGATCTTTTACCTCTTCCTCTATTGGCAAGGAAGGAATAACCTCGGCCTTTTTTGTATTTATTTGGCCGAAAGGACTGCATCTGAAAATGTTGAGCTTTCTTTTGTTGTTGAGGAACATAAGGCAAAAATGACGACTTATCCGCGGTAGCCATAGATACAAAATCAGTGAGACCCTCACCAAACAAAACACTACCTTTATATGGGAGAGACTCCATAGCTTTCTTAGAGTCAGCATCAGCATTCCATTGATGAATCCACAATGCTCTTCTAGCTGAAATCGCCATGGCATTGGCTCTTGATCCCAAAATGCCAATATCTCTCGCCGCCTCCTTCAGGTAGGCCGCAGCGTCCCTGATATAACCCAGCTTTAACAGGATATTGTCCCTATCTAGGGTATCTATATCAGATGACAAGTTATCAGCCCATTTTTCAATAGCAGTACTCACCCATGCCGATGCAATGGTTGGTCTGAGTAGCGTACCTGTGGCGACGTAAATGGATTTTAACGTAGTCTCCTGTCTACGATCTGCAGGATCCTTAAGGGCTGTCATGTCAGGAGACGGTAAAGCCACCTTTTTTGACAACCGAGACAGAGCCTTGTCCACAATGGGAGATGATTCCCACTTATCTCTATCCCCCGAGGGGAATGGGTACGCCACCTGAATCCTTTTGGGAATCAGAAACTTTTTGTCAGGATTTTCCCACATTTTTTTCAAAAAAGGCATTCAGTTCATGAGAGGGCGGAAATGTTACCTCAGGTTTCTTTCCTTTATACATACAGACCCTAGTATCAGGAACAGCAGGGTCGTCAGTGATATGTAACACGTCTTTTATTGCCACAATCATGTACTGAATGTTCTTTGCCAATTTTGGGTCTAATTTGGCATCACTATAGTTGACACTGGAGTCAGTGTCCGTGTCGGTATCCGTGTCTACCAACTGAGCAAATGTACGCTTATGTGACCCCAAAGGGGCCTGGACCTGTCATAACACATCCTCCACCGATTTCTTCCATGTCTGGTTCTGAGATTCAGATTTATCTAATCTTTTATTAATAAGAGCCACATTAGCATTCAAGGCATTCAACACATTTATCCAATCAGGAGTCGGCGGTGCCGACAGAGTCACTCCCACAGCCGTTTCTGTCCCTACCACATTCTCCTCCTGGGAAGAGCACTCAGCCTCAGACATGCCGACACACGCGTATCGACACCCACAGACACACTGGGCAAATAGGGGACAGACCCACAGTAAAGCCTGTCAGAGAAACACAGAGGGAGTTTGCCAGCTCACAACCCAGCGCTCAATCCCAGATCTGAACTCTAATATAAAGCCCCAGATCAGTAGCGCTTTTATATATGCACCAAATTATGTGCCCCCCCGTTTTGCATCCTGTTACTTGTACAGTAGTGTTGGAGGAGAGGACCAGCGTCTCTGCAGCTTCTGTGAGGAGAGAAAATGGCGCTGGTGAGAGATGTGAGGACTAAGCCCCGCCCCCTTCATCTCACGCTTCAGCCTGCTATTTTTTAACTAACTACACTGGCGGGTGTTATGCATTTAGTGCCTAGGCACTCTAATTTCACTGTGCCAGTTGTAAAAGAGGCTTTTAATGCTGCCCAGGGCCCCCCCCCCTCCCTACCCCCGCGCCCTGCACCCTGCAGTGCCGCTGTGAGCGGGAGCATGGCGTGCAGCACGATCGCTGTGCGGTACCTCAGAAAAGCCGTCACTGACATCTTCTGTTCTTTTTCTACTCACCTGTCTTCTGACTTCTGGCTCTGCAAGGGGGGTGACTGCGGGCTCTGGGAGTGAACCCCTAGGCGTACCTAGTGTTCCAAACCCTCAGGAGCTAATGGTGTCCTGTAGCCAAGAAGCAGAGCTTTTAACTCATTAGAAGTAGGTCTAACTTCTCTCCCCTAAGTCCCACGATGCAGGGAAACCGTTGCCAGCAGCCTCCCTGAAAATAAAAAACCTAAAATAAAGTATTTTCAGAGAAACTCAGTAGAGCTCCCCTGTGTGTGACCAGTCTCCCTGGGCACAATTCTAAAACTGGAATCTGGCGGAGGGGCATAGAGGGAGGAGCCAGTTCACACCCCTTCAAAGTCTTAAAGTGCCCATGTCTCTTGTGGATCCCGTCTATACCCCATGGTTCTTGAAGTGTCCCCAGCATCCTCTAGGACGTATGAGAAATATTATTAAGCATTGCAATGATATCTATATGTATTCAAAGCTTTAATAACAGCCCAAACTATAGTCTAAATCTAACCTATTTACCATAAGCTCCCCCAAAATCCAAACTGAGCCTTAAGAATTCAACAAATATACATTCACCACACAGGATTCTGGTCCCGAATCAGGCGCTGTTCAGTGACTTTGACCACACATCTGACTTGGAGCAGAGATGCTCTGCGATGTCCAGTGCACAGCTACTGGCAGTTACTGCAATTTATTACCACAGAGATTTTCACCACACCATCTAGTGTTGCAGTCTTGTCGCACCCAGCAGTTTGGTTGCGTGCGATGGGACCACACATTTGAGAATGGGAGGCACCAGACACAGGACGAATTAAGCGGCTAGTCGCAATTTACTTTTTTATATTTTTACTTTTATCTTTAGATTATTGTCACCATAGATTGTATAGATTATCAAAATTGTTTCATTTATTTTTTTACTTCGCTTGTCAGTTTTCCCCATATATACCTGGGTTCCATGTATGGCTTATCTCACACAGAGTAACCTTTGTACTGCGCCTAACATGGCTGCCCTGGTCACTGCTACATCCCCATTTCGTGTTATCTCTACCAGTGGTAACCTATTCCACTCAGTGTAAACCTACGTAGTGTGTCCAAGATAACTGCCTCATCTGGTACCTTTCAAGGGTGGAATACATAAGCCATAGAAAGTATTACGCAAAATGAATGTAAAAAATTCTGCATTATGTTTATTGTACTCTCCAGGGGGTATATTTACAAAGATTCGTGTTTTGGCCGTTTTGAAGGGTGTTTGAACTCGAATGGTATCGGGTGCATTTTACTGCAACTTTTTGAATCCTGATACGGTCATTCACTAAGCTGCCGACTTTTCACAATTCGTATTTTCCGATGTCGATGTGATTCGTAATATCAGGCAGTGTTTTACGGGAGTGATGAGTAAAACACTGCCTGACAAAACACAAGGAATCCCGGCCGGATCTGTGAGATCCGTGCAGGGCTTCATTGTGTACCTTAAAAAGGTTTTTAAAGTGTTTAAGAATCTGGAAAAAATTGCGTGGGGTCCCCCCTCCTAAGCATAACCAGCCTCGGGCTCTTTGAGCCGGTCCTGGTTCAAAAAAATGGGGGGAAAATTGACAGGGGTTCCCCCATATTTGATCAACCAGCACTGGGCTCTGCGCCTGGTCCAAAAAATACAGAGGACAAAAAGCGTAGGGGTCCCCCGTATTTTTTGAACCAGCACCGGGCTCCACTAGTCAGAGAGATAATGCCACAGCCGGGGGGCACTTTTTTATATAGGTCCCTGCGGCCCTGGCATTAAATCACTAACTAGTCACCCCTGGCCGGGGTACCCTGGAGAAGTGGGGACCCTTTAAATCAAGGGGTCCCCCCCCTCCAGCCACCCAAGGGCCAGGGGTGAAGCCCGAGGCTGTCCCCCCCATCCATGGGCTGCGGATGGGGGGCTGATAGCCAAGTGTAAAATAAAAGAATATTGTTTTTTGCACAAGAACTACAAGTCCCTGCAAGCCTCCCCCGCAAGCTGGTACTTGGAGAACCACAAGTACCAGCATGCGGGGGTTAAACGGGCCCGCTGGTAATTTAGTTCTTCTGCAAAAAAAATACCCAAATAAAAACAGGACATACACACCTTGAAAGTACAACTTTATTACATACATTCCGACACACACATACTTACCTATGTTCACATGCCGACTCGGCCCACGTCTCGACGGCGATTCCAGGGTACCTGAGAATAAAATTATACTCACCTAAATCCTGTGTGTCGTGTCCTTTTGTAATAATCCACGTACTTGGCAAAACAAAAAAACGGAAACCCGACCACGCACTGAAAGGGGTCCCATGTTTACACATGGGACCCCTTTCCCCGACTGCCAGGACCCCCCCTGACTCCTGTCAAAGAAGGTCCCTTCTGCCAATCATGGAGCGCCACGTCGTGGGACTCTCCTGATTGGCTGTGTGCTCCTCTAGTGTCTGTGAGGCAGCACACGGCAGAGATACAATGTAGCGCCTATGCGCTCCATTGTATCCAATGGTGGGAACTTTGCGGTCAGCGGTTGACCGAAAGTAACCTCACCGCTGACCGCAAAGTTCCCACCATTGGATACAATGGAGCGCATAGGCGCAACATTGCATCTCTGCCGTGTGCTGCCTCACAGACACTAGAGGAGCACACAGCCAATCAGGAGAGTGCCACGACGTGGCGCTCCCTGATTGGCTAAAGGGACCATCTTTGACAGGAGTCAGGGGGGGTCCTGGCAGTCGGGGAAAGGGGTCCCATGTGTAAACATGGGACCCCTTTCAGTGCGTGGTCGGGTTTCCGTTTTTTTGTTTTGCCAAGTACGTGGATTATTACAAAAGGACACGACACACAGGATTTAGGTGAGTATAATTTTATTTTCAGGTACCCTGGAATCGCCGTCGAGACGTGGGCCGAGTCGGCATGTGAACATAGGTAAGTATGTGTGTGTCGGAATGTATGCAATAAAGTTGTACTTTCAAGGTGTGTCCGTCCTGTTTTTATTTGGGTATTTTTTTTACAGAAGAACTATAACCCCCGCATGCTAGTACTTGTGGTTCTCCAAGTACCAGCTTGCGGGGGAGGCTTGCAGGGACTTGTAGTTCTTGTGCAAAACACAATATTCTTTTATTTTACACTTGGCTATCAGCCCCCCATCCGCAGCCCATGGATGGGGGGGACAGCCTCGGGCTTCACCCCTGGCCCTTGGGTGGCTGGAGGGAGGAACCCCTTGATTTAAGGGGTCCCCACTCCTCCAGGGTACCCCGGCCAGAGGTGACTAGTTAGTGATTTAATGCCAGGGCCGCAGGGACCTATATAAAAGTGTCCCCCGGCTGTGGCATTATCTCTCTGACTAGTGGAGCCCGGTGCTGGTTCAAAAAATACGGGGGACCCCTACGCTTTTTGTCCCCCATATTTTTTGCACCAGGACCAGGCGCAGAGCCTGGTGCTGGTTGATGAAATATGGGGGAACCCCTGTCATTTTTTTCCCCATATTTTGTCAACCAGGACCGGCTCAAAGAGCCCGAGGCTGGTTATGCTTAGGAGGGGGGACCCCACGCAATTTTTTTTTCTGTTTTTACACTAAACACACTCTTTCCCATAGATAACCATGCACAGATCTCACTGATCCGTGCATGGTTATCCAAACTCGACTGGAAAAAGCAGGTCTATTTTTTTGCTGCTTTTTTTAACGATTCGGAGAAAAATAGACCCACACTTGAGCCCTCAGAGACTAACACCCAAATACGAATGAATAGTGAATTCCCGTATTCTATGAAATAACAGCCGCGTTTGACCGATGGTCTATTCATTCGTATTTCTGAACGTTGTCATTCAAACCATTACGAATAGTCCAAACACTGTCGAGATTTGTGCTTAGTGAATTCCCGGATTGGGACTTAGAAAAAAAAACAACAAATCGGCCAAACTCGGATTTTTAGTAAATACTGGCCCAGGTGTTCTGTTTTATTTCTGTGTGGTTTTCCATTTTCTGTGATTCTAAATCCTTTGTACTATTTTCTATGTTTTTGATGCTTTCAAAGTGACTTTGGGTCCTGCTGAAGAGAAGTACTATATAAATAAAATTATTATTCTTATTCTTATATACTGTAAACTATACTTACATCTTTAATACTAATAATTCCAGTCGCTGCACCGCGGCTAAGATCTCGCAAGATTATGATATCATCTCACAAGTCAATCTCTGCAGTCGGCACTGGACTGCTTCTTCAGGATCAGCAGGCTCCAGGCATTGGGTAGGAACTGGGAGGGGCAGACTGCAGCTGGTTGGGCATGGCCTGTGGAGCAGCTCAGCTCAGTTGGAAGAATAAGCAACAGGGCTGGTCACCCTGGGGGTAATTCCAAGTTGATCGCAGCAGGAATTTTTTAGCAGTTGGGCAAAACCATGTACTGCAGGTGTGGCAGATATAACATTTGCAGAGAGAGTTACATTTGGGTGGGTTATTTTGTTTCTGTGCAGGGTAAATACTGGCTGCTTTACTTTTACACTGCAATTTAGATTGCAGATTTAACTCACCACACCCAAATCTATCTCTCTCTGCACATGTTATATCTGCCTCGGCCTCCCCTGCACTGCACATGGTTTTGCCCAACTGCTAAAAAATTATCTGCTGCGATCAACTTGGAATTACCCCCTCTGTCTTGCTATACAAATCCACAGTTTACAAGCGAAGATCGTGAAATTTGACATACAAGCGTATTAAAACACCTCGGAGGCAACTACATTTGTTTTTAAATCCCTAGCACCCCTAGGGGGAGGAGACAGCAGCACAGAGTGTACAAAATTCCGGAATTGCTGGAGCCATGTACTCACAAATTGGTACACATATGCCTCACAGTCTGGGAACAAACACTGTGGTGGGAAAACACCCTTAGCACCCCTAGGTGTGAGGCAGCAGCACTGAGTATTTCAGCAGACAGCACAACTCTGGAATGCCTGCAGCAATTTACAACAGACTTGGTACACATATGACTTATGGTACTTATGGTACACATATGACTGTGAACAAACACAGTGGGGGTCAGACATCTCTAGCATACATGGGGGGGGGTGGGTGGCAGCAGCACAGAGTAAGTCAGCAGACAGCATGGCTGTGGAAGGCCTGGAACACTTTACACCAAACTTGGGACACATCTGGCTTACAATCTGGGAACAAACTCTGTGGGGGTTAAGGCCCATACACATTAGACAATGTCGCTCTGTCCCTCCCGGGCCATATCGCTCAGTGATGTTACGCCTCCGCCAGCCCTGCATGAATGTTGTGGACGACAGTCCACATCCTTCATGCATGCCCTACCGACAGCGACGATCGTTGCCGACCCGCGGGGCCGCGCATCGGTCATCGCTGGCGGCATACACACTTTGTGGCACCCTCCTGATTGGCTGTGTGCTCCTGTACTGTATGACAGGCAGCACCCGGCAGTGTTACAATGTAGCGCCTATGCGCTCCATTGTAACCAATGGTGGGAACTTTGTGGTCAGCGGTTGACCGAAAGTAACCTCACCGCTGACCACAAAGTTCCCACCATTGGTTACAATGGAGCGCATAGGCGCTACATTGTAACACTGCCGGGTGCTGCCTGTCATACACTACAGGAGCACACAGCCAATCAGGAGGGTGCCACAATGTGGCGCTCCCTGATTGGCTGATGGAACCCTCTTAGACATAAGTCAGAGGGGGTTTCTGGCATTCGGGGAAAGGGGTCCCATGTGAAAACATGGGGCCCCTTTCAGTGCGAGGTCGGGTGTCCGTTTTGTTTTTTTGCCAAGTACCTGGATTACAAATGGATTACAAGAGGAGCCTTCTACACTGGATTTTGTGAGTATAATTTTTTCAACAGGTACACCATGGATTCTACATGGAGAAGAGGACCGACCCTCGTGTGAACATAGGTAAGTATGTGTATATGGAGGTGTGGATGTATGCATTAAAGTTTTACTTTCAAGGTGTGTGTCTTATGTTTTTATTGGGGTATTTTTTTAGTAGTAGTACTACAGGTACCAGCGGGCCCGGTTTTCCACCGCATGCTGGTACTTGTGGTTCTCCAAGTACCAGCTTGCGGGGGAGGCTTGCTGGGACTTGTAGTACTGCTACTAAAAACAATATTCATTTTTTAACAAAACGGCTATCAGCCTCCCATCCGCAGCCCTTGGATGGGGGGACAGCCTCGGGCTTCACCCCTGGTCCTTGGGTGGCTGGAGGGGGGGGGCCCTTGATTGAAGGGGTCCCCACTCCTCCAGGGTACCCCGGCCAGGGGTGACTAGTTGGTTATGTAATGCCATGGCCGCAGGGACCTATATAAAAGTGTCCCCCGGCTGTGGCATTATCTATCTGGCTAGTGGAGCCCGGTGCTGGTTTCAGAAATACGGGGGACCCCTACGCTTTTTGGCCCCCGTATTTTTGGAACCAGGACCAGGCGCAGAGCCCGGTGCTGGTTGTTTAAATATGGGGGAACCCCTATCATTTCCCCCCCCATATTTTTGCAACCAGGACCGGCTCAAAGAGCCAGAGGCTGGTTATGCTTAGGAGGGGGGACCCACGCAATTTTTTTTTAAAATTTAACACTGATTTCATTTTTTACAAAGGTGCACAATGAAGCCCAGCACGGATCTCTCAGATCCGGCCGAGATTCATTGTATTAAAGTTGGCAGTGTTTTACAAGTCACTCACGTAAAACACTGCCAAAAAAAACGAATTACATCGACATCGGTAAATCCGAAAATGCAGAATACGACAGCTTAGTAAATTAGTCGTACTAAATTAAAAAAGTTGCAACTTTACACTTTCGATGTCATTAGTGATTGAACTTTGACCTCAAATGGGAAATTACGAATTTCAGTAAATATACCCCTGTGTGTGTGTGTATATATATATATATATATATATTTATTTATTTATTTTATATTTATAAGTTATGTGTGGGAGGTGTCCCCAGTAATGTGATTACCATTACTGCTAAACGCCCAAGTCTTAAATGTGATGTTACCTAGGGTGCAAAATTGAAAATAAAACTGTGCATGCCATAAACAGTGTCTTGATTTTGATTGCTCCCAGTCTTCATGTGTATACTGTCTCAAAAACAGCAGTTTCTTTTTATGTCTCTCATGAAAGCAAATATGTTACGTGTCAAGTGCCACTGGTACAGTCGATAGAGGTCATTTACAAAGTGCCAAACGTCTGCTGTGCAGTTGAAAAGCAGCTTTGTAATCGCAAGTGCACCTAGGCTTCTGCCAAGACACATGGGATTAAAGAGAAAGAGGGAGGCATTTACAGAGGAGCAGACATTTGCACAGGCAGAGGGAGAAGTGGGGTAGAGACATTGTTTCTAGTTGTTGTGCACAGTGCCAGATTACGGTCCACATGGGCCTGGAGCCGAAATTTAGGAAGGGCCTAGTATGTGCCATCGCAGGTAGTGTGATCAGTGCCACAGAGAAGTTCTCTCGGGTGGGAACTGGGAAGAGGGGGTTTGGTGACATACTATTCACTGCACTACCTCCCCACACTACATCACTATACTACCTTCCCACACTACAATTCCGCACTATGAGGGTCATTCCGAGTTGATCGTAGCTGTGCTAAATTTAGCACAGCTACGATCATGTTCCCAGACATGCGGGGTACGCCCAGCACAGGACTAGTCCGCCCCGCATGTTAGTCCGGCCCCCCCCGCACAAGTACAAAAGCATCGCACAGCGGCGATGCTTTTGTACTTGTGGAGTAACTCACGGCCAGCGCAGCTCCTGCGGCTGGCCAGGAGTTGATCGTCGCTGCCCCTGGTCACAGCGGCTGCGTGTGATGTCACGCAGATGCTGTAGACCGCCGTCCGCACGGTCCGGCTCCACCCCATAGCGGTGGCCAAACGCCGCCGTGCTGGCCCCTCCCGCCCAGCGACCGCCTCTGCCTGTCAATAAGACAGAGGCGATTGCTAGGGCACGACGGCCTTTGGCCGTCCGGCATGCGCCGGCGCATGCGCAGTTCCGACCCGATCGCTGCGATAAACTGCAGCGTGCGATCGAGTCGGAATAACCCCCTATATCTTTACACTACATCACTGTGCTACCTCCCCACACTACATCCCTACAGTATATCACTATGATACCTCCGCACACTACATCTGCACACTATTTCACTGCACTACATCCACAGACTACATTCCTGCACTATATCTACCTTCCCACACCACATTACTGCATTACCTTCCCACGTGTTGTACTGAGCTACCTTCAGGGCCAGATTAAGGTTTGTAGAAGCCCCTGCGCAACAAAACTGTGGAACCCCTATCAATATCAGAGGGGGAGGATGCGAGGCTGCAATGTTTGCCTCCAGTGCGGGGTTGTCTAGGATCAAGGTGGAAGAGTGCCAGCATCCTCCTACTGGCAGGGGACGGCTTTAACAGTGTATGCGCGGGTGGAGGGAGTGACTGACATGCTCCTTCTGGTAGGGATGGCCCAAAGCAGTCCTGTAAGCTGCACTGTAAAGTGGCCACTGCAAACTGTAGTTGTCCAGAAGTGACTACTGGGAGCTGTCAGTGGGGAGTCAGCCAAGTATCCCAGACCTCTGCAGGTGTGCCGCTGCTACACTGTAGTAGGTCAGTGGTCACTGCTGGGAGCCGTCAGAGTTCACTGCACTGGTGCAGGTGGCCTTCTCTGGTTTCACACCACCTCTTGCTGCTGTCAAGAATCAGTGATCACAGTCTGGAGCCATGGGAGATCCACACACAGACTGTAAGCGTGCAGGCAAGTGGTTACAGATTTAGCTCAAAACAGTACTGCAAGGCCCTTTCCACCTTCTCACATAATTGCGCTACTGCCTCACACCACATTATTGTGTTGTCTCCTCACACCACATTACTGTGCTACTGTACCCCCCCATACTACTTCAGTGCACTGCCTCCCCACACTACAAAACAGCACAATACTACCTCCCCACTTTGTACCACTACACTACCTCCCCACACTACAACACTGCACTACCTACCGATACTACATCACTTCACTGACACCCCACACTACATAACTGCACTATTCCCCATACTACAAAACAGCACTATACTACCTCTCCACTCTGCACAACCATACTACCTCACACTACACTACACTACACTACACTACTGCACTACACCCCACACCACATTACTGCACTATCTCCACACATTGTTGCACTATGTCTTCACACAATATCACTACACTACCTCCCCATGCTACATTCACAGGCGTGCACAGCACATTTTATTAGGGGGCAGCGCACTGTCGGAGAGGCATCTAGCACCACCTATTGGGCATGTCTAGAACCGCCTGTTGGGCGTATTGAGCACTGCCTGTTGGCATTCCTTTACATTCCATATGTACCTTACCTATATGGTGGTTTCTCACAATGGGGAACCTCTAAAGAAATGTATTCTTCCTAGTCAGATAGCGTCTTTAGTCAGTAATCACTGTTCATGTAGGATATTACAAGGTCCAGAAAATGCCTGTTTGTGTAGGAATATAACCAATGTCGTCATCATACAACAGAGGTTCAATCAGACTCGCGTCACCTCCTGCCCTCTGCGTCTCTCAGCCACACCATCATCACCCCCTGTCTCTCTCAGCCACACCATCATCCCCTCCCTGCATCTCTCAGCCACACCGATATCTCCACCCGCATCTCTCAGCCACACTATCATCTCCTCCCTGCGTCACCTCTCAGCCATACCATCATCTCCTCCCTGCGTCGTCTCTCAGCCACACCATAATTTCCTCCCTGCGTCGTCTCTCAGCCACAACATCACCTCTTCTCTGCATCGTCTCTCAGCCACAACACCATCTCCTTCCTGCTTCATCTCTCAGCCACACCATCATCTCCAACCTGCGTCTCTCTGCCACGCCATCATGTCCCATCTGCATCTCTCATCATCCCCCTCACTATGTGCCTCTCAGCCTCCCACTCTTCACTCTGTGCCTCTCAGCCTCCCCCTTTCACTCTGTGCCTCTCAGCCTCCCCCTTTCACGCTGTGCCTCTCAGCCTCACTCACTCCCCTTAAGCAAGCATCCTCCTTCTCTTCCCCCTCATGTCAAACGTTGCCTCCTGCCCTCCTTTCAGTCCAGTCAGTCACCCGCTCCACTTAGCAGCCTAGTCACCCACTTGCACTCCTCTCAACCTCCTGGCAAGCCTCAGTAATGGGACAGGCAGGGTTACACAGGGGCAGTCTGTGGAGATGTGCCACTGAATGAAGCTGCTGCTGAACTCCAGTGACCAGACTCATTGTAATACTCACCTCACTGATGAAAGCTGGGGTGAGCCTGTCCCGACTGGTGCGGCATCATCCTTGTGGTGTGGCCTGCTGGGCATTTGGACAACGATACTGGCGTCCTCATGGTGGTGGCTGGTGCGGAGTCCAGAGACTGCAGTTTCCTCTGAACTTTGGCTGTGCAGCTGCTGGGCTGTGCATCTGGTTGTTGATATCCGTCGTCGGTGCAGGGTGTCCACCTCCCAGACTGACGCCGGCGGGTGTGGATGGTGTCTCAGTGCTCGCGTTGTGGCGGCCTGTTGGGCTCGTCTTCACCGCACAGTGTGTGCAGGGAGCCAATGATGTTCAAGCCAGTAGAGGGAGGCGGAGCTGGGCTGCATGCATAGCTGACAGCCAGCAGCCTTTCCTGGTGGCGGATGGGCAGGCAGGCGTGTGCAGCTGCAGCAGGTAAAAGTACATCCGTCTACATTAGGGTATGCTTGTGCATACCAAGCATACCTTGTGCGCACACCTAAGACTACATCACTGTACTACCTACCTATGTGTCCCCCCACCAGAACCTATAGAAACACCACATATCATTAATGTCATTTATGTAAATCTGTGTTTATATAATGCTTTGTCATTCCTGTACCAATGTCCTTGCTGTAAGTGGAACTGTGACCTGTATAGCCTTGATGCTGCAGCAGTGACAGGGTTAATGGTCACTATGCAGCTGCAGGCACTACCCCTGATATTAACTGAAATTATTGCACTGGTGACAGTGTGACAGGGGTGTGCAGAGGAGCACCATGCGATTCAGGCGGGAAGTATCCGGGGATGCAAGAGGAGGCTAAAAAAAAGACCTCACCGACCACTGAAGAGTCCTGAAGGAATCTTCAGGAGAGCAGAGCGGAGCTGTCCTGTCTTGGTCTCCTGTCAGCGGGGAGAATGCCGAGGCAGCCCTGTGAGTAGAGGCTGGGCCAGCAGAGGACAGCCCAGGGGCGGCGCTTGAGGAGTGCACAGTGCTGGTCCCGGCCAGAGAGTGATCCAGTCTGGAGGCTCGGCCAACAGCACCGAGACTGGCCTGTTGAGGAGGAGTCATATGGAGCAGGGAAGTGCCGGGCTGCGGCGGTAAGAGGCGGCAGTGGGTGAATCATTATCAGGCTGCAGTATCCCTATCTACAGCACATAGGGGTACATTTACTATACAGTTATAAAAAGGGAGAAGTGAGCCAGTGGAGAAATTTCCCCATCAACCAATCAGCAGCTCTGTATCATTTTATAGTATGCAAATTATAGATGTTACTTCAGTGCTGATTGGTTGCTATGGGCAACTTCTCCACTGGCTCACTTCTCCGCTCTTATCACTGCTTAGTAAATGTACCCCAAAGAGATCTGTTTGTCTTTGATGCTGTGGGCCTATTTTGGAGAGTGGGCCTGGAGCTGCAGCTCCATCAACCCCATTGTTAATCCGCCCCTGGTTGTGCAGAGTAGTGTGTAAACAAATTTTCCATTTGTGGCACAAGATTATTGAAATCAGAAAAAAGGGTGAAAAGACAGATTACATTCTTTGGATCTTGTCCTTTACTTTTCATTGTGCTCCTTTTATTGCACCTCAGTGGAGAAGTTCATATCCAGGTGCATACTGGGCCTAATTCCTGTTTGTATGCAAATGCATACCTTCCAACATGACCCGCTCCAGGAGGGATATAATGATCTGCTTCTGGACTTTTCTCTTAATGTATGATTGCTGGCACCTGTTTTGAACAGATTAATGGATAAGAAAGGTGTTTCTGCACAGGTGATGGCAATCACAAATTAAGAGGGAAGTCCAGGAGCAGAGCATTCTGTCCCTCCTGGAGAAGGTCATGTTGGGAGGTATGCAAATGCAATTGCAATTTTCTAGGCTATGGAATTACTAATTTTAGCAGGTGAAGCTGACTCAGTTGCAATTATGTACACATTGCAAGACAACTCGCAAAAATTAGGAACATCGGAGCTAAGGGTTGGTCCATACCGTAGCTACGCAGACTAGACACAGCAGTAGTGACTCAGACGCCATGTTATTGTACATACGAGCTCGCTGTCCCAAAAAAGGCCATGACACGCCTGCATTTTTCCAACCACTCCCCATAAACTCCAAGTAAACACCCCAAAATGGTAATTTCCTGTCAATAACTTTGCAATGGAATCCTGAGTGGGAGCCATGGCCCTCATTCCCAGTTGATCGCTCTCTGCCGTTTTCGCAGCGCAGCGATGAGATTACTACTGCGCATGTGTATACATCGCAATGCGCATGTGCATCGTACGGATACAAACAGCATCGTTGCTGTGCAATGCTTCTAGCGACGAATCCATTTGCACAACCGATCGCAAGGAGATTGACAGGAAGAGGGCATTTATGGGTGTCAACTGACCATTTTCTGGGAGTGGTAGGGAAAACGCAGGCGTGTCCAGGCGTTTGCAGGGCGGGTATCTGACGTCAATTCCGGGACCGGGCAGGCTGAAATGATCGCAAGGGCTGAGTAAGTCCAGAGCTACTCAGAAACTGCAAAAAAAATAAAAATGTTGTCCCGCTCGGCTGCACAAGCGTTCGCACACTTGCAAAGCAAAAATACACTCGCCTAGAGGCGGCGACTATCTGATCGCTGCTCTGCAAAAAAATAGCTAGCGAGCGATCAGCTCGGAATGAGGGCCCATGTGCAATCTACCGATAATCTCCCCATTGCATGATAATTGCCATTGCGTACAAACATAAATTAGTCCCACTGAGCAATGTGTAAATGTTGTTTGCCTGCACAAAATTATCATATACAATAAAGACAGCGGTGTCCCCTTGCTCTAACAACTAATTGAATAGCTTATTAAATTACATTGGTGGTACTGAAGTGATAGGAGGGTGGATATTGTGTAATCTGTATTATTAGGGAAAAAGTAAAAAGATAAACAGAAGGTAAAGGCAAGCAAAAGATCGCAGAGAAGACACAAATTTTTGAGCTCAAGTTAAAAATGTCAAACATAGGAAATACACAAGGAAATGTATAGAACGCTTTAAAGAGGACAGATCAGAAGTTGACCATGGCTTCTAGCTATGTATGAGTATGCTAGACCACAGGTTCTCAAACTCGGTCCTCAGGACCCCACACAGTGCATGTTTTGCAGGTCTCACAAAATCACAAGTGAAATAATTAGCTCCACCTGTAGACCTTTTAAAATGTGTCAGTGAGTAATTAATACACCTGTGCACCTGCTGGGTTACCTGCAAAACATGCACTGTGTGGGGTCTTGAGGACCGAGTTTGAGAACCTATGTGCTAGAGCAGTGGTTCTCAAACTCGGTCCTCAGGACCCCACACAGTGCATGTTTTGCAGGTAACCCAGCAGCTGCACAGGTGTATTAATTACTCACTGACACATTTTAAAAGGTGGAGCTAATTATTTCACTTGTGATTTTGTGAGGAGACCTGCAAAACATGCACCGTGTGGGGTCCTGAGGACCGAGTTTGAGAACCTGTGTGCTAGAGTATGTACTAAATGAAAGCTAGAAGCTGATTGGTTTCTGTGAGTAACTTCTCCACTCATCCTTTTATGTCTCCCTCCCAGTATACTGTATATTGGAGTGCTAGAGCACCGTCCCTGGGATCCAAGGGAGATTTTTAGAGCATTTGATTGGTAATAAAGCTAAGTCCTAAGAATACCTAGAAGTTGGTAACCAGCACAAGACTTTCTGAAATAGGTGCAATAAGAAATAATGGGAGGAGGGGGAGAATCATTCCAGTCATGTCCACATAACTGCTACATGTGGCCTTTTAACAGACATTACTGTGGCTTGGGATAGGAAGGAGGAGAGGAATGGAAATACAAATGTGGTACTCTAGACTCTGGATGTCCCTACCCATGCTGGAACCTATGGCAAATACATGGGTGGTTCAATAAGTAAGGTACCAAGACCTCTCTCCTCTGTGCATTCCTCTCTATTTCATTCTAATTTTCCTCCAGGCCAGAGCAGGTAGGCCACTGCTTCCCCTCATGGCCATTAGACTCGGAGGCAAATCAAGAGAGGAGGAGGCACATGTGCAGACTCCGTCTAGGCCCCCTCCTCTCTAGCTGGCAGCGCTGTGGACTCTGGGCACTAGGGTCACTAGATGTGAGTCTAAACTATCCCACAGTTTAGTGTGCATGCACACGTTTCCGGGAAAATGGCGCAGCAGGCAATTTCCTAGTGATTATTCCTATTGTGCATGCCCAAAATACTGGGGAAATTGCCATTTTCCTAGTGATTTCTGCAGTGCTGCTGATGCCGACGTGGAACTCTGGAGGGTAAGTGTTGTGTTAAGGGTATGAGATGTGGGCCCCCCTGGACCCAGGGGGCCTGTGTGAACTGCACACACTGCACTTATTATAAATTTGCCAGTGATTAAACTGCACCTAATATTATTCATAGCGATCTATGGGCCTAGTTCAGACCTGATCGTAGCAGCAAATTTGATAGCAGTTGGGCAAAACCATGTGCACTGCAGGGGAGGCAGATATAACATGTGCAGAGAGAGTTAGATTTGGGTGGGGTGTGTTCAAACTGAAATCTAAATTGCAGTGTAAAAATAAAGCAGCCAGTATTTACCCTGCACAGAAACAAAATAACCCACCCAAATCTAACTCTCTCTGCACATGTTATATCTGCCACACCTGCAGGGCACATGGGGCCTAATTCAGACCTGATCGTAGCAGCAAATTTGATAGCAGTTGGGCAAAACCATGTGCACTGCAGGGGTAGGGGGGGGGGGGGGGGCAGATATACCATGTGCAGCAGAGAGAGTTAGATTTGGGTGGGGTGTGTTCAAACTGAAATCTAAATTGCAGTGTAAAAATAAAGCAGCCAGTATTTACTCTGCACAGAAACAAAATAACCCATCCAAATCTAACTCTCTCTGCACATGTTATATCTGCCACACCTGCAGGGCGCATGGGGCCTAATTCAGACCTGATCGTAGCAGCAGCTTTATTAGCAGTAGAGATGTGTGGCAGGGCACTTTTCGTGTTTTAGTTTTGGTTCCGGTTCCATGCTCGTGTTTTGGATCTGGATTGGCTTTGCCAAAACCACCCTTTCGTGTTTTGGTTTTGGTTTTGGATCTGGATGATTTTTGAAAAAAACATAAAAACAGCTAAAATCACATAATTTGGGGGTAATTTTGATCCTACGGTATTATTTACTTCAATAACATTCATTTCCACTCATTTCCAGTGTATTCTGAACACCTCACAATATTGTTTTTAGGCCAAAAGGTTGCACCAAGGTGGCTGGATGACTAAGCTAAGCGACACAAGTGTGCGGCACAAACACCTGGCCTATCTAGGAGTGGCACTGCAGTTGCAGACAGGATGGCACTTAAAAAAAACTATGCCCCAAACAGCACATCATGCAAAGAAGAAAAAGAGGTGCAATGAGGTAGCTGAATGACTAAGCTAAGCGACACAAGTGTGTCACAAACAACATGGGACGTGCTGGAATTTGCCCAGATGAAATACATGCACAATATTGGTGGCACAGGAGAGCGTACCCCTAAACCACACACACACATGCGGCAAAGCCTGTAAAATTAATTTGGATAATCATCCGTTTATTTGGAGCTATTATAATAATATACAGCACAGGCGAGGTACCCCTACAACACACAGGGCAAACACTGTAAAAATTATTTGGATAATAATATAAGTAATGTATATAACCCTTTTGTTTGGAGAAAATAATATACAGCACAGGGCACCACCACTGGACTTATGGCAGCACAAGACACCACCACTGGACTGATGCAGCACAAGACAACACGACTGGACTGGACTTATACGGCAGTACCCCTGGACCTATACAGCAGTAACCCTGCACTTATACGACAGTACCCCTGTAGTTGTACGGCAGTGTCAGACAGGATGGCACTTTAAAAAACTAGTCCCCAAACAGCACATGAAGAAAATGAGGTGCAAGATGGAATTGTCCTTGGGCCCTCCCACCCACCCTTATGTTGTAAAAATAGGACATGCACACTTTAACAAACCAATCATTTCAGTGACAGGGTCTGCCACACAACTGTGTCTGAAATGACTAGTTTGTTTGGGCCCCCACCAAAAAAGAAGCACTCAATCTCTCCTTGCACAAACTGGCTTTACAGAGGCAAGATGTCGACCTCATCCTCCGATTCCTCAACCCTTTCAGTGTGTACATCCTCCTCCTCACAGAGTATTAATTCGTCCCCACTGGAATCCACCATCACAGGTCCCTGTGTACTTTTTGGAGGCAATTGCTGGTAAAGGTCTTCCCAGAGGCATTTATAATTCATTTTGATGAACATCATCTTGTGGAAGTAACCTCCTACGCTAATCGCTGACAAGGTTACCGGCTGCACTAAACACTCTTTCGGAGTACACACTGGAGATGGGGGCAACTTAGGTAAAATAAAGCCAGCTTGTGCAAGGGCATCCAAATTGCCTTTTTTTTTCCTGCCATATACATATATTGCCTACTTGGATGCTGTCACTCATATAATCCTCCACCATTCTTCCAATGGTGACAGAATCATATGCTGTGACAGTAGACATAAAGAGATTAATTTGGTGCCGCACATGACTAAAATTAATCTTTTTGTAAAGGGCTCTTTATGAAATTTGTCCCTTGTGACCAACAGTGCATTTACATAAGAGATGCCTGTAAATGGTATTCAAGGAGTTTGTTGTGGTTGGTGGTGCACCCAGAGTCAATAGTACATAGTAATGTTTAAGGAGGGAAAGAGAGACTCTGTGTTGGGGCACGCTTAAATAAAACGTAACTTTTAATTAGAATAGGATAAAAATGTAGTACCTTGACAGACACACATATATATATATGTAGTCCTAAAAGAGAAGGACAAAAAAGAATCTGGACCTCTCTCTACTATTATCATAGGAATCTGAGAGTAGATTCTGAAAGAATTTTAATGGTTAAAGATAAAAATGAGAATAATGGTTAAAGATAAAAATGAGAATAAACATTCTTAATTGATGTAATAAATGAGGTGACAGTGACACCTAAGATGAAAATATCAAAATTGGTTTCTACATCAAAAGAGAAAAAGATTTCTGATATAAGTCACAATGGCATAAGATATGACAACAATTTTTAGTAGACTTAGAAGTATAGGTCTATTGACCAATGCCAATTGTGATGAATTTATCCTGGTATCCTAGTAGAAGGTAAATTGCTAATTCTAGCTTTCTCATCAGCGATCAGCGTATCAGATAATGAATGTGAAATGTGTGCAAACCTGAAATCAGATGCACAATAGAGTCAATTATAGCTCCAACACTTCGGTTTTACATACACGGATAAGGATCTGTGGATATTCACAGGTAAGTAATATATTTAATATATTTAACAGGTCTGAGATCAGACAATTAAGAGAGGGAAAAAAGGTATGAAATTCAGTAAGGTCAAAGGTTGCTCCAGCACTTCTGCTTTTCACATTTGGATACAGATATCTATTACTGCACCTGAGATTCCCTAGTAGTCTCCCACCTAGGTACTATTCAGGCTCCTCATTGCTTAGCTTCCAAGATCAGGCGAGATTGGGCGTAACCAGAGAGATATGGCAGTAATATCACATGGATTGTGAATGAGAGAGTGTATGGTTATTGGCACATACCAAAAGAGCACTTCAGCTATCCATTGAGATGCACAGTCTATCTGTTATTGTCGTATTACCGGGAATTTATATGACTGGCATTTTGAATGAGTGAGTACTGAATGAGTGAGGTATAGGAAACAATTAAGTACAGGGCCCGCCCCTTGTTGTCCGCCGCACCATACAATAATGGACAGTGGATGAGAAAGGCGGGTTACCTGTGCTTGTGGAAAATAAGTGTGGAATTACACAGGTATCTTAAAGTTTTCTTATATAATCAAAGATCCAAGATAGGGATCACATAATCATATGTTATCCTAAGAAAGAATTGTTTCTCTTGGAGCAACTGGGGTATGGTTCAGAAATTTTTTTTGAATTGACCATCCACAGATTTTGGAAATGTGAAAAGGAGGGCTGAATGTTAATGATAAAGTATATTACTTGTTTATCACAGTGGTTGACATAAAATAAAACAAAATGACAAGAAAAGAGAATTTAGCAAATTACCTGATGATAGATCAAAAATAAATATCAAATATCAAAATTTAACATGGATAATACGATACCAGGAAAGATGGTGGGCTGAACCGTGCACTGTTCAGCACCACATAACACAGACGGCCGTTTCACCTGAGGTGGCTTGTTCACTGTGTGACAGTAGACATGTCAGTAATCGTTGGCATGTCCTTCAGTCCGGACCAGATGTCAGAACTCGCTCCAGAATGCCCTGCATCACCACCAGCGGGGGGGCTAGGAAAACGTATCCATTTCCTTGCAGCCCCCCGTTGTGGGAGAATGTGAAGGAGGAGCTGTTGACAGGTTACGTTCCGCTTGAGTTGACAATTTTCTCACCAGCAGGTCTTTGAAACTCTGCAGACTTGTGTCTGCTGGAAAGAGAGATACAACGTAGGCTTTAAACCTAGGATCGAGCACGGTGGCCAAAATGTAGTGCTCTGATTTCAACAGATTGACCACCCTTGAATCCTGGCAAAGTGAATGAAGGGCTCCATCCACAAGTCCCACATACTTTGCTGATTCGCTCCATCTTAGTTCCTCCTTCAATTTCTCCAGCTGCTTCTGCAAAAGTCTGATGAGGGGAATGACCTGACTCAAGCTGGCAGTGTCTGAACTGTCTTCACGTGTGGTAAGTTCGAAGGGTTGGAGAACCTTGCACAAGACGGAAATCATTCTCCACTGCGCTTGAGTCAGATGCATTCCCCTTCCTTTGCCTATATCGTAGGTGGATGTATAGGCTTGAATGGCCTTTTGTTGCTCCTCCATCCTCTGAAGCATATAGAGTGTTGAATTCCACCTCGTTACCACCTCTTGCTTCAAGTTATGGTAGGGCAGGTTCAGGAGTGGTTGCTGGCGCTCCAGTCTTCAGCACGCGGTGGCTGAATGTCCAAAGTGGCCTGCAATTTTTCGGGCCACCGACAGCATTTCCTGCACGCCCCTGTCATTTTTGTAAAAAATTCTGAACCACCAAATTAATTGTATGTGCAAAACATGGGATGTGCTGGAATTTGCCAAGATGTAATGCACGCACAATATTGGTGGCATTGTCCGATATCACAAATCCCCACTAGAGTCTAATTGGGGTAAGCCATTGTGCGATGCTGTCCCTTAGTTTCCGTAAGAAGTTGTCAGCAGTGTGCCTCCTATGGAAAGTGGTGATATATAGCGTAGCCTATCTAGGAACAAGTTGGCGTTTGCGAGATGCTGCTACTGGTGCCGCTGCTGTTGTTGCTGCAGGAGGCAATACAACTACCCAGTGGGCTGTCACAGTCATATAGTCCTTAGTCTACCCTGTTCCACCTGTCCACATGTTTGTGGTTAAGTGGACGGTGGGTACAACTGCATTTTTTAGGACACTGAGGACACTTTTTCTGACGTCTCTGTACATTCTTCGTATCGCCTGCTTAGTGAAGTGGAACCTAGATGGGATTTGGTACCAGGGACACACTACCTCATACAATTCTCTAAGTCCCACTGAACTAATGGCGGATACCGGACGCATGTCTAAAACCAACATAGCTGTCAAGGCCTCAGTTATCCGCTTTGCAACAAGATGACTGCTGTCATATTTAATCTTCCTCACAAAGGACTGTTTGACAGTCAATTGCTTAGTTGAAGTAGTATAAGTGGTCTTCCGACTTCCCCTCTGGGATGATGATCGACTCCCAGCAGCAACAACAGCAGCGGCAGCAACAGCAGCAGTAGGCGTATCACTCAAGGATTCTCCGGAGGAATCTTGGTTAGGAGAGGACTCCTCAGTCTTGCTAGTGACATTGCCTGCCGGACTACTGACATTCCTGACTGAGGAGGAAGTTGACGTTGAGGGAGTTGGTGGTGTGGCTTGCAGGGATTTAGGTGTCAGTGGACTGCTTACAGTCTTACCCAAAGTTTCACAACTTGACACTGACTTTTGATGAATGTGCAGGAGGTGACGTACGGTATAAGGGAAGATGTTCCTAGGTGGTTAACGTACTTACCCCTACTTATTACCGATTGACAGAGGCTACACACGGCATGACACCTGTTGTCTGGATTTGTGGATAAATAATTCCACACCGAAGAGGTGGCTTTTTTGGTATTTTGCCCAGGCATCACAATGGCTTATTCATCCCACGGACAACAACTGTCTCCCCCGGTGCCTGATTTAAACAAACCACATCACCATCAGAATCCTCCTCGTCAACTTCCTCCTCAGCGCCAGCAACACCCATTTCCTCATCCTGGTGTACTTCAACAGTGACATCTTCAATTTGAATATCAGAAACTGGACTGTGGGTGCTCCTTCCAGCACTTGCAGAGGGCGTGCAAATGGTGGAAGGAGCCGTCTATTCCCGTCCAGTGTTGGGAAGGTCAGGCATCGCAACCGCCGACATACTTGGACTCTCCTTGGGGATTTGTGATACCATCTTAGAACGCACAGTTCTTTGCTGTGCTCTTGCCAGCTTAACTTTTTTAATTTTTCTAGCGGGTGTATGAGGGCTTCCATTGTCAAGTGAAGCTAAACCACCAGTCATGAACATAGGCCAGAGCCTTAGCCTTTCCTTTCCACTCCGTGTCGTAAATGGCATATTGGCAAGTTTACGTTTCTTCTCAGACAATTGAAATTTCTTTTTTTGGGTCATTTTACTGAACTTTTGCTTTTTGGATTTGAGATGCCCTCTACTATGACATTGGGCATCGGCCTTGGCAGACGACGTTGATGGCATTTCATCGTCTATTTTATGACTAGTGGCAGCTGCTTCAGCACTAGGAGGAAGTGGGTCTTGATCTTTCCCTATTTTAGCCTCCAAGTTTTGTTCTCCATTATTTTTCTGGAGTCATATAACACAATATGCGGCGCAGGAGAGCGTACCTTAACGCCACACAGGGCAAACCCTGTAACAATTATATTTGGATTAAATGTTAATAACCCCTTTATTTGGAGTAAATAATATACAGCACAGGACACTACCACTGATCTGCTGCAGGACAACACAGCTACACTGTACATATGGCAGCAGAGGACACTGCACATATGGCAGCAGAGGACACCACCACTGTGACTGGTCCCTGGACTGACTGATGCACAGGACACTACCACTGTGACTGGTCACTGGACTGACTGATGCACAGGACACTACCACTGGACTGATGCAGGACAACACAGCGACACTGTAAGGGACTTTTTATGCAGCAGCACTGGACATATGGCAGCAGAGGACACCACCACTGTAAAATTTATATTTGGATTAATTGTTATTGTTAATAACCCCTTTATTTGGAGTAAATAATATACAGCACAGGACACTACCACTGATCTGATGCAGGACAACACAGCGGATCATCACTAACGTATAATAAAATATATATGCATATATATAAGAACTGTTTTTCTACTCTGTCAAGACAAAGTGAATAAAAGTACCTAATTTCTACTGCTGTTACTAGGATTATGTGAAAAGAATACCACGGGCTGGATGTAATACAGTGTGAGATGGCCTGAGCTCCGAGATTTCGGGCAACCCGTACGTTTTTTAAAGCGGCAATCATTTACAAGGCAAAACCAACCAATTTTGCTTTGTTAACGATTGCCTCTTTAAAGCAATTGCAGGCTGAAGCCCAAGTGAGATGTGCACATGCGCAGCAGCTGCATTGCACGTGCGCACACAGTGAGATGCGAAGGCATGTCACTGGTGCGATTTCCTCTGCCTGATTGACAGGCAGAGGCGCTCGTGGGGTGGGAGGGGGCATGCCGGTGGCATTCAGACGGTATTGGGGGGACGTGGTCCGGACAGCGCAGGCGTGTTTAGACCGTTTGGGAAGGGGGGCCGTGGCAGCTGCGTGTGACATCACTGCTGCCACCAAAAACATGGTGGGCAGCCTCCTGCCTTTTCTGCGTAGGCAGGGAGCTACTGCTGTGCGATGCTGTTGCACCTCTGCGGGGAAGGGGGTGTAGGGCCTGGCATGCGGGACGGACTAGCCTTGTGCTGGGCGTCCCCCCGCATGTCAGAGATTTTGATCGTAGATGTGCGTTTTTTTGCACATCTACGATCAGCTCTGAATTAAGCCCAGTGTATGAGTTTGGCCAGAATCTTGGAGTTCCGACTGTCTTGCACTGCATTACATCCGGCATAACAGCTGTTTTAATGGGCATTTCATCTGCCATCACCTAAGGAATTAGAACTGTGCAGCAGGGCTGTACATACATACTTGTATATTTGCACTCTCTTGTTAAGACATAGGGTCAGGTTAGTGAGCAGTAGGTTATATTTCACTTTGGGTTTAACTATTCTTAGTGTCAATTATTGCAACCAATGTTACTGTTATTGTAATGCTGGATACCTCACAAACTTTTTATTTCACAAAATAACCTTTCTCTTACATCCTAGAGGATACTGGGGTCCACATTAGTACCATGAATAGACGGGTCCACTAGGAGCCATGGCCACTTTAAGAAATCAATAGTGTGCACTGGCTCCTCCCTCTATGCCCCTCCTACCAGACTCAGTTTAGAAAATGTGCCCGGAGGAGCCGGTCACGCTTGGGAAGCTCCTGAAGAGTTTTCTGCATTTATTTTCTATTTTATTATTTTCAGGCAGGTCTGGCTGGCACCAGACTGCCTGCTTCGTGGTACTTAGGGGGGGGAACGGCCCAACCTCCCTAGGGTTAATGGTCCCGTTCCCTGCTGACAGGACCCTGAGCTCCTGAGGGTCCTATTCGCAAGCCCCACCACGGTGAGCGTACAGACCAGCAGCACGCCGCCACCGCTAACAGAGCCAGAAGACAAGAGTGGTGAGTAGTTCGCCGGCGTCCTGGTTAACGGGTCGTCGGCGGTAATGGCAGCATCAGGGTAGGAGAGCAGCGCTGCATGCACGCTGCGCTCCAGGCTTCAGGGGCACTGTGTGACCGCTGTGAGGGGCGGCTGGAGCCAATGTTATTACCCACTACTGGCACATATTACAGGGGTTCTAACCTACTGTAACCCTTATTCTGTCACCTCAGCCAGTATAAAAAGTGGGAAGGGCGTGCGCCATTAAGGGGGCGGGGTCTTCACTATGAGCAGATCCAGCAGCTCACCAGCGCCATTTTCCCTTCTGCATCTTACAACAGGCAGCATGACAGGAAAGCGTAGCTCCTCCACACGTACTCCAGGGCACCTCAGCGGTACCAGGGGGTCATAGTAAAGGGAAGGGGGGAACAATAATCTGGTGTACTGAACCCTATTAAGAGTGCTCAGTTTGCGACCCAGCTAAGTCTATACTTTACCTATAGGGGCGCTGTGTGGCTGGCTCCAATACTCTGTGTCTCCCTAGAAGGGCTCTGTGTGGGTTAAGTGTGCTTTTAACCTATTCCTGTGTGTGTGTGTGTGTGTGTGTGTGTGTGTGTGTGTGTGTTCTTTTACATTATTATGTCAAAGGAGTGTGTATCATGCACAGCAGAATGCTTTTCTCAATTGGGGGGATCATTACAGTGTACTCAGGATAGAACACATTCTCAGGCTAGGGGATCTGAACCTATATTTCAAACAAATTGTCCCAAAATGAAAAGGAGACACAATATTTAAGGCAATCTGTAGATGACCTGATGAATAGAGATTCAGTGGTCATCCTGGCATCTCAGACTCCTGCTATTTGTCCACAGAAGCGTACTCTGGCCCAAATCATGCAGGCTGATACCGATGATGATGTATCAGACCCAGAGGAGGGGGAGGTTGACTTGATGGAGGGGGAAGGGGGTGTGTGTGCAGCATTAGCACAGGGAATACAAGCCCTGATTGTAGCTATTAGAGAGGTCTTAAACATTCCTGACAAGGTGTCAGAGGATGAGGAGGAATCCTTTTTTAATGTGAAAAAGAAATCCTCTGCTACTTTACCTGCTTCTAAGGAGTTAAATTCCCTCTTTGAAGCAACTTGGGTTAATCCTCACAGGAAGTTAAGTTTCCAAAAAGGTTAATTACATCCTTTCCGTTCACTCAGGATGACAGGACAAAATGGGAAAACCCACCGATAGTGGACGCATCGGTTTCCAGGCTGTCACGTAAGATAGTTTTACCTGTTCCTGGGGCAGCTTCGTTGAAAGGATGCTGCAGACCTCAAGATTGAGACCACTCTCAAGTCTCTGTACACAGCGGTGGGGGTGGCCCAAAGATCCACTATAGCTTGTGCATGGATCACTAGGGCCATTGCAAAATGGTCTGGTAATCTTATTGACGGATTAGATTCCTTATCCAGGGGGGAGATCATTTTACTCCTACAGCATATACAGGATTCTGCTAACTTTATGGTGGAGGCCATAAAGGAGATTGGATTGCTCAACGCATGCACCACTGCCATGGCAGTGTCAGCACGCAGGGACTTGTGGCTACGCCAGTGTACTGCGGATGCGGATTCCAGGAAAACGTGAAAAGCCTTCCATTCACAGGTGAAGCCCTTTTTGGAGATGAACTGGATACGTGGCTATCCAAGGCTACAGTGGGTAAGTCTACATACCTTCCTTCCGCAGCCCCCCCCGGCTAGAAAATCTTATTCTGCACCTACTTTGCAGTCCTTTTGGACAGCGAAATTTATAGTTATGGCCAAGGGTTCTTCTACTGCCTTCAAAGGCAATAGAGGTAGCCCAGAAAGCCTGCAAATGCAGTCTCACAGGATCAGACCTCAGGTTCTGCTTCCGCAAAGCCTTCAGCATGACGGTGGACAGAACTGCCTGGTCAACAGGCAGGTGGGAGCCCGTTTACGATATTTCAGTCACGTATGCACCACATCATGCCTGGATCCATGGGTAAAAGATCTTGGCCCTCATTCCGAGTTGTTCGCTCGCAAGCTGCTTTTAGCAGCTTTGCACACGCTAAGCCGCCGCCTACTGGGAGTGAATCTTAGCTTATCAAAATTGCAAACGAATGATTAGCAAAATTGCGAATAGACACTTCTTAGCAGTTTCTGAGTAGCTCCACACTTACTCGGCATCTGCGATCAGTTCAGTCAGTTTCGTTCCTGGTTTGACGTCACAAACACACCCAGCGTTCGCCCAGACACTCCTCCGTTCCTCCAGCCACTCCCGCGTTTTTCCCAGAAACGGTAGCGTTTTTTCGCACACACCCATAAAACGTCCAGTTTCCGCCCAGAAACACCCACTTCCTGTCAATCACATTACGATCATCAGAACGAAGAAAAAACCTTGTAATGCCGTGAGTAAAATACCTAACTGCATAGCAAATTTACTTGGCGCAGTCGCACTGCGGACATTGCGCATGTGCATTAGCGATTAATCACTCTGTTGCGAGAAAAAAATAACGAGCGAACAACTCGGAATGACCCCCCTTATCGTCCAGGGCTACAGACTGGAGTTTCAGGAAATCCCACCTCACAGATTCTTCTAATCTGCTTTACCAGCCTCACCGGAAGCAAGTATGACCTTACAAGCAGCAATTCAAAAACTGGTACAGACTCAGGTCATTTTTCCAGTTCCTCTTTATCTACAAAACAAGGGTTTCTATTCCAACCTGTTTGTGCTACCGAAACCGCATGGTTCGGTGAGGCCCATTTTAAACCTCAAGTCACTGAACCCTCAAGTCACTGAATTTATGTGTGTTCAAATTCAAGATGGAGTAGCTGAGAGCGGTGATCTCAGGTCTGGAGGAGGGAGAATTCCTGATGTCTCTGGATATCAAGGATGCGTACCTTCATATTCTGATTTGGCCGCCTCATCAGGCTTATCTAAGGTTTGCGTTACAGGACTGTCATTACCAGTTCCAGGCCCTGCCCTTTGGGCTCTCCACGGCACTGAGGGTGTTTAGCAAAGTAATGGCGTAGATGATGTTTCTCCTCCGCAAGCAGGGAGTGAACATAATACCGTACCTGGACGATCTGCTGATAAAAGCTCTGTCCAGGGAGAGGTTGTTACACAGCATTTCCCTCTCCCCACGACTACTCCAGGATCACGGGTGGATTCTGAATCTGCCAAAATCTCACCTTCCGTGACTTCCGGTCCTGGCGATATACTGGATATGGAGGTACAGAAGGTATTCCTTCCTCTGGAAAAGGCATTGGTCATTCAATCAATGGTAAGGGATGTCCTAAAGCCGCCCCGGATATCGGTTCATCTGTGCATTCGCCTTCTGGGAAAGATGGTAGCCTCTTACGAGGCACTGCAGTATGGAAGGTTTCACGCAAGGTCCTTACAGCTGGATCTGCTGGACAAATGGTCCGGCTCGCATCTACACATGCACCAGACGATACCTCTGTTGCCAAAAGCCTCTTCTGTGGTGGCTACAGTCTCCTCACATGATGGAGGGCCGAAGGTTCGGGATTCAAAATTGGATTCTGCTAAACACAGATGCAAGCCTCAGAGGTTGGGGAGCAGTCACCCAGGGGGAACACTTCCAAGGAAAATGGTCAAGTCAGGAAACCATTCTTCCAATCAACGTTCTGGAACTAAGGGCCATATACAATGCCCTTCTGCAGGCATCTTATCTTCTTCACAATCGAGCCATCCAGGTTCAGTCGGACAATGTGACGGCGGTGACTTACATAAACTGATAGGGTGGAACGAAGAGCAGAGCAGCAATGTCAGAGGTGACAAGGATCATTCTCTGGGCAGAAAGGCAAGCAGTGGCGCTGTCCGCGATCTTTATTCCGGGAGTGGACAACTGGAAAGCAGACTTCCTCAGCAGACAGGACCTGCACCCAGGAGAGTGAGGCCTTCATCCGGAGGTGTTCGGGTGCTTAACTCATCGGTGGGGGACTCCTCAGATCGACATGATGGCCTCTCAACTCAACAAGAAGCTCCAGCGGTATTGCTCCAGGTCAAGAGACCCACAGGCAGTGGCGGTGGACGCTCTGGTGACTCCGTGGGTCTTTCAGATGGTGTATGTCTTTCCCCCACTTCCATTGTTCCCAAAAATTCTCAAAAGGATAAAAAGGGAAAGGGTTCAAGCAATTCTCATTGCTCCGGATTGGCCAAGAAGGGCTTGGTACGCAGATCTACTGGAACTGCTTCTGGAGGATCTGTGGCCTCTACCTCTTCGGGAGGATCTTCTGCAACAGGTGCCATTCATCTATCAAGACTTACCACGGCTACGTTTGACGGCATGGAAGTTGAGTGTCTAATTCTAGCCCGGAAAGGGATTCCAGACATGGTAATTCCTACCTTGATCCAATCCAGAAAAGGGGTAACGTCTAAACATTACCACCGGATTGGAGAAAATATGTCTCTTGGTGTGAAATCAGGAAATTTCCTGTGGTGAGTTTTCAGCTGGGTTGTTTTTTGCTTTTTCTGCAGTCTGGTGTGGATGTGGGCCTACGCCTAGGATCTGTAAAGGTCCAGATTTCGGCCTTATCCATTTTCTTCCAGAAACAGTTGGCTTCCCTTCCGGAGGTTCAGACATTCTTGAAAGGTGTTCTGCACATCCAGCCGCCCTTTGGGCCTCCCACGACACCTTAGGATCTAAACGTGGTGTTGCAGTTTCTACACTCTGAATGGTTTGATCCTTTACAGGAGGTTGATGTAAAGTTTCTTACATGGAAGACCGTCACACTGTTGGCCTTGGCTTCGGCAAGATGTGTGTCGGATTTGGGGGCATTGTTTCACAAGAGCCCCTATTTGATTTTTCATAAAGATAGAGCTGAACTCAGAACTCATCAGCAGTTTCTTCCAAAGGTGGTGTCTGCGTTTCATATCAACTAGCCTATTGTTGTTCCAGTGCTTACTGACACCTCTTCTACTTCTAAGTCCCTGGATGTTGTGCGGGCTTTGAAGATCTATGTCAAACGGACAGCGCGTCACAGAAAATCCGACTCGCTGTTTGTGCTTTATGATCCCAAGAAAATTGGGTGTCCTGCTTCGAAGCAGTCTATTGCTTGCTGGATTAGTCTTACTATCCAGTATGCGTACTCTATGGCAGGTTTGCCGGTGCCTAAATCTGTTCATACCCACTCTACTTGGTTGGTGGGTTCTTCCTGGTCGGCTGCCCAGGGTGTCTCGGCCTTATAACTCTGCCGAGCAGCCACTTGGTCTGGCTCGAACACATTTGCTAAGTTCTACAAGTTCGATACTTTGGTTTCTGAGGACCTTCAGTTTGGTCAATCAGTTTTGCAGGAACCTCAGCACTCCCCTTCCCGGTTTAGGAGCTTTGGTACATCGCCATGGTACTAATGTGGACCCCAGTTTCCTCTACGGACTACGAGAAAAGGATTTACTGGTAGGTAATTAAAATCCTATTTCTCTAACGTCCTAGAGGATGCTGGGGACTCCGTAAGGACCATGGGGATAGACGGGCTCCGCAGGAGACATGGGCACTTTAAGAAAGACTTTGACTCTGGGTGTGCACTGGCTCCTCCTTCTATGCCCCTCCTCCAGACCTCAGTTTGATACTGTGCCCAGTGGAGACTGGGTGCATTTCAGGAGCTCTCTTGAGTTTCCTGTAAAGAAAGCATTTTAGTTAGATTTTTTATGTTCAGGGAGCCTGCTGGCAACAGATTCCCTGCATCGAGGGACTGAGGAGAGAGAAACAGACCCACTTCTCTGAGTTTCAGGGCACTGTTTCTTAGGCTACTGGACACCATTAGCTCCAGAGGGATCGGTACGCAGGTCTCACCCTAGCCGTCCGTCCCAGAGCCGCGCCGCTGTCCTCCTCGCAGAGCCGGAAGATAGAAGCCGGGTGAGTATTGAGGAAAAGACATCGGAGGCGGCAGAAGACACCTTGATCTTCATAGAGGTAACACACAGCACTGCAGCTGTGCGCCATTGCTCCCATTCACCTCACACACCTCGGTCACTGTAAGGGTGCAGGGCGCAGGGGGGGGGGGGGGGGCGCCCTGGGCAGCAATATAAACCTCTCCTGTGGCATATGTATATATATATATATACATGTACAGCTGGGCACTGTACATGTATATAAAGAGCCCCCACCATGTTATTGAGAAATTTGAGCGGGAAAGAAGCCCGCCGCCGAGGGGGCGGGGCTTCTCCCTCAGCACTCACCAGCGCCATTTTTCTCCACAGCACCGCTGAGAGGAAGCTCCCCGGACTCTCCCCTGCTTAACACACGGTGAAAGAAGGGTTTTAAAGTAGAGGGGGGGGGGCACATAATTGGCGCATATACATAACAAAAGCGCTACTGGGTAAACATACTGTGTTTTTTCCAGGGTCATATAGCGCTGGGGTGTGTGCTGGCATACTCTCTCTCTGTCTCTCCAAAGGGCCTGGTGGGGAACCTGTCTTCAGAAAAGAGCTTCCCTGTGTGTGTGTGGTGTGTCGGTACGCATGTGTCGACATGTCTGAGATTGAAGGCTCACCTAAGGAGGAGGGGGAGTGTATGAATGTTAGGTCTCCGTCGGCAGTGCCGACACCTGACTGGATGGATATGTGAATGTTTTAAGTGCTAATGTTAATTTACTGCACAAAAGATTAGACAAAGCTGAAGCTGGGGTACAGTCAGGGAGTCAACCCATGCCTGTCCCAATGTCGCCTGGACCTTCAGGGTCTCAGAAGCGCCCACTATCACAAATAGTTGACACAGATACCGACACGGATTCAGACTCCAGTGTCGACTACGATGATGCAAAATTACAGCCAAAGGTGGCTAAATGTATTCGGTATATGATTATCGCAATAAAATATGTTTTGCATATCACTGAGGAACCCCCTGTCCCTGACACGAGGGTACACATGTATAAGGGAAAGAAACCTAAGGTCACCTTTCCCTCCTCACATGAGCTGAACGAATTATGCGAAAAAGCGTGGGAAACTGCAGATTCCCAAAAGGATTCTAATAGCGTATCCTTTCCCGTCGCAGGACAGAATCTGGTGGGAATCCTCCCCTAGGGTAGACAAAGCTTTGACGCGCTTATCAAAAAAGATAGCGCTTCCATCCCAAGATATGGCTACCCTCAATGATCCTGCTGACCGCAAGCAGGAGGTTACCTTGAAGTCCATTTACACACATTCTGGTACGTTACTCAGACCGGCTATTGCGTCGGCCTGGGTTTGTAGTGCTGTAGCAGCATGGACAGATTCCTTATCAGCGGATATTGAGACCTTTGATAAGGGTACCATTTTAATGACCCTAGGGCATATAAAAGATGCTGTCTTATATATGAGGGATGCTCAAAGAGACATTAGTTTACTGGATTCCAGGATAAACGCTATGTCTATTTCTGCTAGGCGTGTCTTATGGACCCGACAGTGGTCAGGTGATGCCGACTCCAAGACACATATGGAGTTGTTGCCTTACTAGGGTGAGGAATTGTTTGGAGAGGGCCTCTCGGACCTTGTCTCCACGGCTACGGCAGGTAAATCGAATTTTTTGCCATATATTCCCTCACAATCTAAGAAAGCGCCTCATTATCAAATGCAGTCCTTTCGTTCCAATAAAAGCAAGAGAGTACGTGGATCGTCCTTTCTTGCCAGAGGTAAGGGCAGAGGGAAAAAGCTGCACAACACAGCTAGTTCCCAGGAACAGAAGTCCTCCCCGGCCTCTGCAAAATCCACCGCATGACGCTGGGGCTCCCCTGAGGGAGTCCGCTCCAGTGGGGGCACGTCTTCGACTGTTCAGCCACATCTGGGTTCACTCACAGGTGGATCCCTGGGCAATAGAAATTGTTTCCCAGGGTTACAAGCTGGAATTCGAAGAGGTGCCTCCTCGCCGGTTTTTCAAATCGGCCCTACCGACTTCCCCCCTGGAAAGGGAGATAGTGTTACATGCAATTCGCAAATTGTGTCTTCAACAAGTGGTGGTAGAGGTTCCCCTGCTTCAAAGATGGAAGGGGTACTACTCAACTCTGTTTGTGGTCCCGAAACCGGACGGTTCGGTCAGACCCATTCTGAATTTAAAATCCCTGAACCTTTACTTAAAACGGTTCAAGTTCAAGATGGAATCGCTCAGAGCGGTCATCGCCAGCCTGGAAGGGGGAGATTTTATGGTATCTCTGGACATAAAGGATGCATACCTGCACGTTCCCATATATCCTCCTCATCAGGCGTACCTCAGATTTGCGGTACAGGATTGTCATTACCAATTTCAGGCATTGCCGTTTGGGCTTTCCACAGCCCCGAGAATTTTCATCAAGGTAATGGCGGAAATGATGGTGCTCCTGAGCAAATAGGGTGTCACAATTATCCCGTACTTGGACGATCTCCTCATACAAGCGAGATCACGGGAGAAGTTGCTGAACAGCGTATCACTTTCACTGAATGTGTTACAGCGACACGGCTGGATTATCAATATTCCAAAGTCGCAGCTGAATCCTACAACTCGTCTGCCCTTCATGGGCATGATTTTGGACACAGACCAGAAGAGGGTTTTTCTTCCGACAGAAAAAGCGCAGGAACTCATGACTCTAGTCATTAACCTGTTGAAGCCAAAACAAGTGTCAATACGTCATTGCACTCAAGTCCTGGGAAAAATGGTGGCGACATACGAAGCTATTCTCTACGGCAGATTCCATGCAAGGACCTTCCAATGGGACCTATTGGACAAATGGTCCGGGTCACATCTGCAAATGCATCAGCGGATCACCCTGTCCTCCAGGGCCAGAGTATCTCTCCTGTGGTGGCTGAAAAGTGCTCACCTTCTAGAGGGCCGCAGGTTCGGCATTCAGGACTGGATCCTGGTGACCACGGACGCGAGCCTCCGAGGTTGGGGAGCAGTCACACAGGGAAGAAATTTCCAAGGCCTTTGGTCAAGTCAAGAGACTTGTCTTCACATCAACATCCTGGAACTAAGGGCCATATACAACGCCCTAAGTCAAGCGGAGATTTTACTTCGCGATCGACCAGTTCTGATCCAGTCAGACGTCACCGCAGTAGCTCATGTAAACCGCCAAGGCGGCACAAGGAGCAGAGTGGCAATGGCAGAAGCCACCAGAATTCTTCGCTGGGCGGAGAATCATGTAAGCGCTCTGTCAGCATTGTTCATTCCGGGAGTGGACAACTGGGAAGCAGACTTCCTCAGCAGACATGACCTGCATCCGGGAGAGTGGGGACTTCCTCAAGAAGTCTTCACGCAGATTGCAAGTCGGTGGGGACTGCCCCAAATAGACATGATGGCGTCCCGTCTCAACAAAAAGCTACAAAGGTATTGCGCCAGGTCAAGAGACCCTCAGGCGGTAGCTGTGGACGCCCTAGTGACACCGTGGGTGTTCCAGTCGGTCTATGTGTTTCCTCCTCTTCCTCTCATACCCAAGGTGTTGAGGATAATAAGAAAAAGAGGAGTGAGAACAATACTCATTGTTCCGGATTGGCCACGAAGGACCTGGTATCGGGATCTGCAGGAAATGCTCACAGAAGATCCGTGGCCCCTTCCTCTAAGGCAGGACCTGTTACAACAAGGTCCCTGTCTGTTCCAAGACTTACCGTGGCTGCGTTTGACGGCATGGCGGTTGAACGCCGGATCCTAGCGGAAAAAGGTATTCCGGACGAGGTTATTCCTACGCTAATAAAGGCTCAGGAAGGACGTGACATCTAAACATTATCACCGAATATGGCGAAAATATGTTTCTTGGTGTGAGGCCAGGAATGATCCTACGGAAGAATTCCATCTAGGCCGTTTTCTTCACTTCCTACAAATTGGAGTGAATTTGGGCCTAAAATTAGGCTCCATTAAAGTTCAGATTTCGGCCTTATCCATTTTCTTTCAAAAGGAATTGGCCTCTTTACCTGAAGTACAGACTTTTGTGTAGGGAGTACTGCATATTCAGCCTCCTTTTGTACCTCCGGTGGCGCCTTGGGACCTTAACGGGTGTTAAGTTTCCTTAAGTCACATTGGTTTGAACCACTTAAAACAGTGGAGTTGAAATATCTCACTTGGAAGGTGGTCATGTTGTTAGCCTTGGCTTCGGCTAGGCGAGTTTCGGAATTGGCGGCTTTATCACATAAAAGCCCCTATCTGGTTTTCCATATGGATAGAGCGGAATTGCGGACCCGTCCTCAATTCCTACCTAAGGTGGTCTAATCCTTTCATATGAACCAACCTATTGTCGTGCCTATGGCTACACGTGACTTGGAGGATTCCGAGTCCCTGGATGTGGTCAGGGCTTTGAAAATTTACGGGGCCAGAACGGCTAGGATCAGAAAAACAGAAGCACTGTTTGTCCTATATGCAGCCAACAAGGTTGGCGGCCCTGCTTCAAAGTAGTCTATTGCTCGCTGGATCTGTAACACGATTCAGCAGGCGCATTCTACGGCAGTATTGCCGGCACCGAAATCGGTTAAGGCCCATTCCACTAGGAAGGTGGGCTCGTCTTGGGTGGCTGCCCGAGGGGTCTCGGCATTACAGCTGTGCCGAGCTGCTACTTGGTCGGGGTCAAACACCTTTGCAAAGTTCTATAAGTTTGATACCCTGGCTGAGGAGGACCTCCTGTTTGCTCAATCGGTGCTGCAGAGTCATACGCACTCTCCTGCCCGTTTGGGAGCTTTGGTATAATCCCCATGGTCCTTACAGAGTCCCCAGCATCCTCTAGGACGTTAGAGAAAATAATATTTTAAACCTACCGGTAAATTTTTTTCTCGTAATCCGTAGAGGATGATGGGCGCCCGTCCCAAGTGCGGACTACTTCTGCAAGACATGTATATAGTTATACATAAGGGTTATGTTATAGTTTCATTGGTTTTGGACCGTTGATATGTTGTTTTTTCATACTGTTAACTAGATAGTATATCACAAGTAATACGGTGTGATTGGTGTGGCTGGTATGAATCTTGCCCTTGGATTAACAAAAATCCTTTCCTCGTACTGTCCGTCTCCTCTGGGCACAGTTTCTCTAACTGAGGTCTGGAGGAGGGGCATAGAGGGAGGAGCCAGTGCACACCCAGAGTCAAAGTCTTTCTTAAAGTGCCCCTGTCTCCTGCGGAGCCCGTCTATCCCCATGGTCCTTACGGAGTCCCCAGCATCCTCTACGGACTACGAGAAAAAGATTTACCGGTAGGTTTAAAATCTTATTTTTTATACCTGGAATTTAATTTCTTGAAATGTTACAGTGTTTTTATTGGTAATGAGAACTGTTTAAAACTAACCATTTCTATTTAAACAGCTCCAGATCCGGAGTTCCAGCACAATAAAACATTTATTGTTAAAGTGTATTAAATATGTAAACATGTGTTAATTAAAATAATGTCATTTTGAGAAGGTGTTAATATGTATGCCAGCAAATTTTTTACCTAGCAGCACCTGACTCTTATTGAAAAAAAATAGGATTTCTCTAACGTCCTAGAGGATGCTGGGGACTCCGTAAGGACCATGGGGAATAGACGGGCTCCGCAGGAGATAGGGCACTTTAAGAAAGCTTTGGATTCTGGGTGTGCACTGGCTCCTCCCTCTATGTCCCTCCTCCAGACCTCAGTTTTACACTGTGCCGAGGTGCACTGCAGGGAGCTCCCCGGAGTTCTCTGCCTAGGAAGCATTTTTGTTTGGATTTTTTCTACATTTTAACAGGGAGCACTGCTGGCAACAGGCTCCCTGCATCGAGGGACTGAGGAGAGAGGGGCAGACCTTCTTAATTGATAGGCTCTGCTTCCTCGGCTACTGGACACCATTAGGTCCAGAGGGGGTGAACGCAGGTTCTTACTGGGCGTCCACCCCCAGAGCCGCGCCGCCGTTCTCCTCACAGAGCCAGAAGAAACGAAGTCAGAAGACGTCTCAGGCGGCAGAAGCCTTCAGAGCTTCACTGTGGTAACGCACAGCACTGCAGCTGTGCGTCATTGCTCCCATACACCTCACATACTCCGGTCACTGTAAGGGTGCAGGCAGTAGCGGATCTTGCCACGGGCAAGCAGGACTTTTGCACGGGGCACCACCTTCCGGAGGGCGCCGGCGCCATCCGGAGGGCGCCGCACCATGGCAAGATCCGCTGCTGCTGTGGTGCCCCTCGCTGCCGCGGCCCGCTGTCCGTTGTGAAGGGAAACTAGAAGCTACGCGTCTAGTTTCCCTTCCTGGGCTGCCTGCTGTGAAGGGAAACTAGACGCTACGCGTCTAATTTCCCTTCCTGGAGAGGACCTTCACTGTAATGATGTACGGTGCGCGTTGACGTCATCGCACACCGCACATCCTACAACAGTACAGGGGGCGTAACTGACCACGCCTTCTGTATGAAGCCACACACCCTAATGCCGCCCGGGGCGCCAGAAGCCCCGGAACCGGCCCTGTGGGCAGGACGCAGGGGGGGGGGGGGGGCGCCCTGAGCAGCAATATAACACCTCTCTTATGGCAAAAGACAATATACATGTACAGGTGGGCACAGTGGCGGAACTAGAGAATGGTGGGCCCAGGTGCAACAATATGCATTGGGCCCCCTCCCATATTAAAAACAGGGAAATGGCGTCGCCCAAAATACGGTGTTTTATCTCACTAACAAGGGGTGTCGCCACACAGTAGTACTCCCAATTCACAGTAGAGAGCCTTATACACAGTACGCCACACAGTAGAGAAGCTTATACACAGTACACCACACAGAAGAGAGCCTTATACACGTTGCGCCACACAGTAGAGCGTCTTATACACGTTGCGCCACACAGTAGAGAAGCTTATACATGTTACAACACATAGGGGGGTATTCAATTATTGCCGGATTTTTCATCCAGTCTAAAAATCGTCAATTATTGGTCATTTTTAGGGCGAATGACATTCCCCCTATTCAATGCCTGTGCAGGATTTTTCAACTGGTCAAAAAATCCAGCACTAACGAAAACCACGTGGATCTGTGAATTTCCTGGTGAGCCATGTGTTTTGACGAATTTGCAGACATTTTTGCCCGTTTTTTGGGTCTGTTTTCTCCCATGCCAATTCGACAAAAAAAGTGAGAAGTCATGGGCGAAAAGGGATTCAAAAATGGGTGAACGCCCGTAATTAAATACCCATGGTCGAATTATACAATTTTTTCGGCTAGCCGAAATTGAATACCCCACATAATAGAGAAGCTTATACACGTTACGCCACACAGTAGAGAGGCTTATACACATTACGCCAGACAGTAGAGAGGCTTATACACGTTACGCCACACAGTAGAGGCTTATACACGTTGCGCCACACAGTAGAGAAGCTTATACACGGTACGCTACACAGTAGAGAACCTTATACATGGTACGCCACACAGTAGAGAGGCTTATACACGTTGCGCCACACATTAGAGAAGCTTATACACGTTACGCCACACAGTAGAGAGGCTTATACACGTTGCGCCACACAGTAGAGAGGCTTATACACGTTGCGCCACACAGTAGAGAGGCTTATACACGGTACGCCACACAGTAGAGAGGCTTATACACGTTGCGCCACACAGTAGAGAGGCTTATACACGGTACGCCACACAGTAGAGAGGCTTATACACGTTACGCCACACAGTAGAGAGGCTTATACACGTTGCGCCACACAGTAGAGAGGCTTATACACGGTACGCCACACAGTAGAGAGGCTTATACACGTTGCGCCAAACAGTAGAGAGGCTTATACACGGTACGCCACACAGTAGAGAGGCTTATACACGGTACGCCACACAGTAGAGAGCCTTATACATGGTACGCCACACAGTAGAGAGGCTTATACACGGTACGCCACACAGTAGAGAGCCTTATACATGGTACGCCACACAGTAGAGAGCCTTATACATTGTACGCCACACAGTAGAGAGCCTTATACACGGTACACCACACAGTAGAGAGGCTTATACACGGTACTCCACACAGTAGAGAGCCTTATACATGGTACGCCACACAGTAGAGCAACGCACGCGTCAACATTTACAACCAGGAATGTGAGACAGATACAGATGAAGACAGCCTTATCGTTGCCGCGATGTGTTGGAACTGGCGTACGCATCACAGCAAGCTGCAGTGAACGCCGTGCTGTGGCTAGTCGCTGCCTCCGTTCACTCCATAGAAGTCTATGGCTTGCATGTGTACACACACACGCGCTTCATAGACATGGGCACACTAGTCGCGCCATCCATGCCGTGATGCGAACTCATCGCGGGTTGGATGAGTGTGGCTACATCTATAGATATGGATATACACACACACACACACACACACACACACACACACACACACACATAGTAAAACATACGCAAAGCAAGACACAAATACACAGACACAGCCACAGAAAACACACACACACACACACACACACACACACACACACACACACACACACACACACACACACACACACACACACACACAACACATAAATACAGCTAAATACACATAGCAAAATACATGTACAGAATATACACAGAAACACACACACCCATAGCTAAACATACACACACAGCTAAACAGACGTAGCAAAATACACATGCAGTATATACACAGACACACACACACACACACACACACACACACACACACACACACACACACAGCTACACAGACATAGCAAAATACATATACAGTATATACACAGAAACACACACACCCATAGCTACACACACACACACACACACACACACACACACACACACACACACACACACACACACACACACACACACAGCTACACAGACATAGCAAAATACATATACAGTATATACAGAAACGCACACGCACACAGCAAAACAGACATAGGAAAATACATATAGGGTATACACTGAAACACACACACACCCATAGCTGAACACACACATTGCCAGCAAAACACAAACTCTTTACTTTACATATGTTTTCATTTTCCACAAGTTGCACAATTATTTCCACCTCCTAGGCTAGGTCTGGCTTCGGCAAGGCTCCTCACTGTGCAGGGGCTGAGTGTACTGACGTGACGTCTCCTCAGTCCTCACACTTCTGTATAGACACACTGCTGCCGTGACTCCCCTCTCTCTCCCCTCCCTCCCTCCCCCCCCTGTCCAGTATGCAGTGACTCAGTCCAGGAAGCTGAGAGCTGCAGCCGAGATGAAGGGTGATGAGATCACCCTTCTCACATCACTGGTGCCGGGGACCGCGTACAGGCTTCCTCAGTTAGGACCCGCAGCAGTAGCTCAGCGGTGGCAGCGTGTAGTAATGAGTCAGTCTGACTCATTATACTGCTGCCGGCTATGGGCCCCTTCACAGCGCTGGGCCCCAGTGCACTGCACCGCTTGCACTGGCGCAAGTTCCGTCTCTGGGTGGGCACTGTACATGTATATAAAAGAGCCCCCGCCATTTTTTAATAACTTTGAGCGGGACTGAAGCCCGCCGCCGAGGGGGCGGGGCTTCTCCCTCAGCACTCACCAGTGCCATTTTCTCTCCACAGCACCGCTGAGAGGAAGCTCCCCGGACTCTCCCCCGCTTACACACGGTGAAGGGGTGTTTAAAAGAGAAGGGGGGGGAGCACATAATTGGCGGATAACATATTATACAGTGCGGCTGGGGAAAAACATTTCTCTGGCTGGGTCCACAGGATTATCCACAGGATAACATTGGGATATTGTCGAGCGACAGCGAAAATGGCACCAACACGGTCACGAGCTTTCTGGCCTCCCAGGATGCATTGGGGCCTCCACTATATAGTCCCGCCCACTGACTCAGTCAGATCAGTTTTTTGCTTGGTGCGGCAGGAAGCCGCATGGTCACAGGGCTGCTGTGAAAGCAGCCTCAAGTTTTCATTACTTTATTTTTATAGACTTACTGTTTTTGTTTGAGCGACTTCTCTTAACAGCGTCTTAAACGTGTATTAGAAAGAGTCGCTCCAACAACTCCCCACCGGGTCGCAACAACGCTTACATTCGCGGTACAGTGCTGTCTCGACGGGCGTCTGTGTCGGATGTTCTAGCAGGTCCAGCAGACGTTACCAGGCTGTGGCCGGAGCATGGGGAGACAGTGAGTATATGGACTTCCTCTTACTAGAGGGGTCAGGACACAGCTACGCTGATTTGGTGGAGACTACAAACAGCGTGTTGATGCGCCGAAGATCTCGAGTGTGACAGCGCTACGCTCCGGGGATCATAGGCGCCAGGACTAGGTGAGGCCGCGATCCTGGGAGTTTAAGTCAACAGGGGGTTTCAGACGCTCTCCTGGCCGTCCCTCCTCCGAGTTCATGGCCAGTTCCCGCGGGTCTCTCGTTTCATGAACTGAATGACCTCACTTCCGGCTCAGACGCTACCACGAGGGTACTCGGTCGCAGCTTAGACGCTGCGGTTGTGTACACTGGATATAAACCCGCCCAGACCGAGTCGCAGGCCTTTAGTGTCTGCATGCACGTGGAGTCGCTCAGCGTCCGTGTCCGTTGGTGAGCGTCCGTGTCCGTTATCAGTTACCAAGAGCGGCAGTGTACACCAGTAGCGTCTGAATCCACTCAGCGTCTTTCGAGCGTCTTTGCTTGGATATGGAAGTGTGGTGAGTCTCCCTGTATCCCGCTCCCTGGAGGCAGGGTATACAGTACTAAAAATTCCTTCTACTTCTTAGTGTGCACTGTTAATTTTTAGTACCTATTGCATATAAGACCTGTATATTACTGTGTTTTCTGCATGTTATGTTGAAAAAGAACCAGTTAAACAGAAGTACAAATTTCCTACTTATGTATAAGTTATTATGGAGGTTGTATTCTCATATGACAATGTCTAATGCTTTAACATGTGACTGACTGCTAGTATGTGTGCTGACTTTTCTGTGTAATGTCAGTCCTGTTCTGACCCTCAAATCAGGTGCACTGTGGTCAGATTGATTTCACCTCTATATACTGATTATAGGGTGTGGTTCAGTCACAAAATTGTGTAGTCAATATCAGAAAAAATGTCTGTGAGCGGCAAAAGTGATGAGGAGAATTTGTCAAGCACTCCTACAGCCCTAACATGCTTATCTTGTAAGTCAGGGGTAATTGATATGATTCAATTGGTCACTTATGAGGGTTTGTGTGCAAACTGTTTCGCTTTTCAGCGAAGTAAAAAACAGGAGTTAGTTCAACCTCCAGTAGAGCCACCATGGAATATGTTCGCAAAGACTCTGTCTTCAATAGCGGACAGGTTAGCTCCAGTAGCACCACCTCAGGGGTTAGGTTACACTATGAACCCATACATGCAGCTCCCTTCCTATGGTTTGGTTCCAGTAGCCTCTACAAGCAACCAAGGGGTAGGTAAGACTAAGACAGATACGTCTGTATGGCAGACTACACTAGAGGATACATCGGATGATGATGCGGAAACAATAGATTCAACTCCGTATGATGGCCCTCATTCCGAGTTGTTCGCTCGCAAGGCGAATGTAGCAGAGTTACACACGCTAAGCCGCCGCCTACTGGGAGTGAATCTTAGCTTCTTAAAATTGCGACCGACGTACGCGCAATATTGCGATTACAAACGAGTTAGCAGTTTCAGAGTAGCTCCAGACTTACTCTGCCTGTGCGATCATTTCAGTGCTTGTCGTTCCTGGTTGACGTCACAAACACACCCAGCGTTCGCCCAGGCACTCCCACCGTTTCCCCGGCCACTCCTGCGTTTTTTCCGGAAACGGTAGCGTTTTCAGCCACACGCCCCTGAAACGCCGTGTATCCGCCCAGTAACACCCATTTCCTGTCAATCACATTACGATCGCCGGAGCGAAGAAAAAGCCGTGAGTAAAAATACTTTCTTCATAGTAAAGTTACTTGGCGCAGTCGCAGTGCGAACATTGCGCATGCGTACTAAGCGGATTTTCACTGCGATGCGATGAAAAATACCGAGCGAACAACTCGGAATGAGGGCCGATGATCAGTCGCAGAGCTTTAGTTCAGATGATGTAGCTGAACTCATTAATGCAGTAAAGGCTGTGCTTTCTCTGGAAGAACCAGCCAAGACAGCGTTAAAAGCAAAAGCACCTGTATTCAAACGAACAAAGTCAGTGAAAGCTGAATTTCCAGCGTCAGAGGAGTTGACGGAAATGATGGATGAGTCTTGGGCAGCGCCCGGTAAAAAGTATAAGATTCCTAGGAGATGGGATTCTTATTATCCATTTCCTGCTGGAGATTGTTCGAAGAGAGAAGTTCCTCCAAAAGTAGATGCACATGTTCTGCGACTCGTGCACAAATCTGCTTTGCCACTGTCATCTACCTCTTTGAATGATGTCACAGACAGGAGGGTAGAGAGCCTATTGAAAAATATTTTTTCTCTTGTGGGTGCAGTGGTAAGACCTGCTATGGCTTCGGCCTGGGTAGCAAAGGCAATGGGCGAATGGATAGAGGAACTAGAGAATGACATCCCCTCTCCTACTAGGGAGCAAGAGGATTGTCTTTGCCGTTTAAGACAATCTGCCCAGTATTTAGAAGAAGCAGCCATTGATGTAGGCACTGTTGCTTCTAAAGCTTCAGCCCTGGCAGTAGTCGCTCGCAGAGCAGTCTGGCTACGGACCTGGAAGGCAGATGCGGAGTCCAAGAAGGAATTGGAAGCATTGCCTTTCATGGGTAATATATTATTTGGAAAACCTTTATCGGATATCCTAGAGTCAGAGGCTGAATCGAAGAAGGTCAGATTTCCGGCTACCTACAACCCTAAGTCCAAGGTTTTAAAATTTCGCTCATTTCGCTGGCAAAGCAAAGCGAAAGGTAAAGAGGAGCCTAAACAACCCCAGTTTAAATCCAGGGGTAAGAAGCAGTGGGCTAGCAAAAAGCCAGCTTCCAAACCTGAACAAAAGCCCTCAGCCTGAAGAGACGGGCCTCCGCCTGGAGGATTCCAGGGTTGGGGGCCGATTCCTGCAATTTGCACACACATGGCAACAGTCAACAACAGATGCCTGGGTGCAGAAGGTAGTATCTCAGGGGTATGGGTTCCCATTCAGGAGGCAGCCTCCTCAAAGATTTTTTTGCACCAGCCCGTCTCGTATAGAGTCGAAGGCCAATGCCCTGCAAGAAGCAGTCCAAAAATTACTGCAGTCAGGTGTGATTGTCCCAGTACCTCCATCACAAAAGGGACAGGGGTATTACTCCAATCTGTTTCTAATCCAGAAACCAAATGGGTCATATCGACCAATTCTAAATCTGAAGATGTTGAACAATTACATATGGATCCCGAAGTTCCACATGGAGACGTTACGCTCCATAATGTTGGCTATGGAACCGGGCGACTATATGGTATCTCTGGATGTGCGGGATGCTTACCTACATGTGCCTATAGCACTATCACATCAGTGTTACCTCAGGTTTGCCATCCTCAAGGAACACTTCCAGTTCCAAGCTCTGCCCTTCGGGCTAGCTACAGCACCCAGGGTGTTTACCAAGATCATGGTGGTTATGGCAGCTTGTCTGCGCAAACAAGGGATAAGGATATTCCCATACCTAGACGACCTATTAATCTTAGCACAGTCGCAAGATTTACTGTTGAGCCATCTCCAACAGACGATAGTTTGTTTACAGAGACACAGGTGGCTCATAAATTGGGAGAAGTCGTCCCTGAATCCATCACAGCGGATGGTTAATTTGGGAGCCATATTGGATTCAGACCTACAGAGAGTTCTCTTACCAGAGAAGAAAATAGTCAAGGTGCAGGTCATGGCTCAGGAAGCGTTGCAAGCCCAGACAATGTCAGTCCATGCAGCAATGCGACTGTTGGGTCTGATGGTATCAACGTTCGACATGGTGGAATATGCGCAATTCCACTCCAGACCATTGCAGCATCTCATTTTGACAAAATGGAACGGAAATCATCAAACAATAAAGAAGCAGATGATAAAGATTCCAGTAAATGTAAAAAGGTCTCTAGCATGGTGGCTACAGACAGACCATTTAAACAAGGGGAGACCCTTTTGGATAAAAGAGTGGCAAGTCCTGACGACAGATGCCAGCCTGCAAGGTTGGGGGGCGGTACTTGGAAGCCTATGGTTCCAGGGAAAATGGACCGCAAGGGAAAGTCGCCTGCCGATAAATCTGTTAGAAATAAGAGCCATTTACTTGGCCCTAGTTCAGGCAAAGGACAATCTACAAGGAAGACCAGTCCAGATCCGCTCAGACAATGCGACGGCAGTAGCATACCTAAATCATCAAGGAGGGACTCACAGCAAGAGTCTGATGGAGGAAGTAACTCCCATTCTAAAGTGGGCAGAACTCCATCTCCCAGCATTGTCAGCAGTATTTGTCCCGGGTGTACTAAATTGGGAAGCGGATTTTCTCAGTCGGCACACCATTCAGGAAACCGAATGGGCACTACACCCAGAAGTGTTTCAGACACTGGTGAACAGATGGGGTCTACCGGAGATAGACCTTATGGCGTCTCGTCTAAACAACAAAGTTCCGAGGTACGGATCAAGAACAAGGGACCCAGGAGCAGTCCTGGTAGACGCACTGTCAGTAGAATGGAGGTTTCAGCTGGCATATCTGTTCCCTCCAATATCTCTGTTACCCAGAGTAGTGAGAAAGATAAAACAGGCAAAAGGAGCAATCATTCTAATAGCTCCAGCTTGGCCAAGAAGGCATTGGTACACAGATCTGTGGAGAATGTCCGTGGAAGCACCGATACTGCTCCCTCAACGTCCAGATCTGTTAATGCAGGGTCCTTGTTGTCACAGTCATCTGGATCGCCTGTCTTTGACGGCGTGGCTGTTGAAACCTCTATCTTAGAGGCTTAAGGATTTTCAAAGCAAGTAATCCAAACCATGCTTAGAGCAAGAAAGCCTTCTTCGGCCCGTGTATATCATAGAATATGGCAAGCCTATATTCATTGGTGTTCTGGAAAAAATTACAATCCAAGAGCTTTTAAAGTAGCTAGAATTTTGGATTTTCTGCAGGCAGGATTGGATAAGGGGTTGAAGGTTGCTTCCTTGAGGGTGCAAGTTTCAGCGTTGACTGTATGGTTTCAGCAGAAGATTGCTGACCTACAGGATGTACGTATTTTTTTCCAAGGAGTAGTACATATTCAACCTCCATTTGTTCCTCCTGCAGCTCCCTGGGATTTGAATTTAGTTCTTAAATTTCTCCAGGGTCCTTTGTTTGAACCACTTGAGAGAGCAGATCTTAAGTGGTTAACGGTTAAAGTTCTTTTTTTACTGGCAATGGCGTCAGCCAGAAGAGTGTCAGATTTAGGAGCATTATCATGTAAGTCTCCTTTCCTAAGTTTTTTTTCCAGACAGAGCAGTTCTCAGAACGAGATCTAGTTATCTTCCAAAGGTGGTGTCAAAGTTTCACCTGAATGAAGAGATTGTAGTCCCAGCTTTTCAGGTATCGGGACTATCTGCGGGAGAAGCGTCACTGGACGTGGTCCGGTCTTTAAAAATCTACATAGATCGTACTAGTGCCATCAGGAAAACAGATTCCCTCTTCATCCTCTACGGATTCCATAGGAGAGGTTGGCCTGCTAGTAAACAGACGCTGGCGAGATGGCTCCGAATGGTAATATCTGAAGCTTATTCTCATGCAGATCTCCCTATTCCGGCTAATGTCTCTGCACACTCTACACGTAAGGTAGGTCCTTCTTGGGCAGCACAACAGGGTGCATCAGCAGAACAGATATGTAAGGCAGCCACATGGTCTTCCATAAACACATTCATCAGACATTATGCCTTGGATACTTTTGCCTCTCATGACGCAGACTTCGGGCGAAAGGTCCTCCTGTGCAATCAGGAGCGTCCCCACCACTAAAATGGCTTTGGGAATCCCAATGTTATCCTGTGGATAATCCTGTGGACCCAGCCAGAGAAATGAACGTTATGGTAAGAATTTACCGTTGATAACGTGATTTCTCTTATGTCCACAGGTATCCACAGGGATCCCACCCGGACGCATCTGATTTGAGGATCTAGACAAACACTAAAAACCTCTTCCTTCTTGTATGGAAGGGTGTGCATGTGTGTTCTTATCACCTGTACAGGTCTCTACCTAATGTTCCTGCCTATAATCGCTGTGGAAAGAACTGATCTGACTGAGTTAGTGGGCGGGACTATATAGTGGAGGCCCCAATGCATCCTGGGAGGCCAGAAAGCTCGTGACCGTGTTGGTGCCATTTTCGCTGTCGCTCGACAATATCCCAATGTTATCCTGTGGATACCTGTGGACATAAGAGAAATCACGTTATCAACAGTAAGTTCTTACCATAACGTTCGTTTTGTGTTGGTCTCCAGGGTCATTGCGCTGGGGTGTGTGCTGGCATACTCTCTCTCTGTCTCTCCAAAGGGCCTTAAAGTAGTGATGTGCACCGGACATTTTTCGGGTTTTGTGTTTTGGTTTTGGATTCGGTTCCGCGGCTGTGTTTTGGATTCGGACGCGTTTTGGCAAAACCTCCCTGAAAATTTTTTGTCGGATTCGGGTGTGTTTTGGATTCGGGTGTTTTTTACAAAAAACCCTCAAAAACAGCTTAAATCATAGAATTTGGGGGTCATTTTGATCCCATAGTATTATTAACCTCAATAACCATAATTTCCACTCATTTCCAGTCTATTCTGAACACCTCACACCTCACAATATTATTTTTAGTCCTAAAATTTGCACCGAGGTCGCTGGATGACTAAGCTAAGCGACCCAAGTGGCTGACACAAACACTTGGCCCATCTAGGAGTGGCACTGCAGTATGAGACAGGATGGTCGATTTAAAAAATAGTCCCCAAACAGAACATGATGCCAAAAAAAATAGAGGTGCACAGGTTGCTGGATGGCTAAGCTAAGCGACACAAGTGGCCGACACAAACACCTGGCCCATCTAGGAGTGGCACAGCAGTGTCAGGCAGGATGGCACTTCAAAAAAATAGTCCCCAAACAGCACATGATGCAAAGAAAAATGAAAGAAAAAAGAGGTGCAAGATGGAATTGTCCTTGGGCCCTCCCACCCACCCTTATGTTGTATAAACAGGACATGCACACTTTAACAAACCCATCATTTCAGCGACAGGGTCTGCCACACAACTGTGACTGAAATGACTGGTTGGTTTGGGCCCCCACCAAAAAAGAAGCAATCAATCTCTCCTTGCACAAACTGGCTCTACAGAGGCAAGATGTCCACTTCCTCCTCATCGTCCGATTCCTCACTCCTTTCACTGTGTACATCCCCCTCCTCACAAATTATTAATTCGTCCCCACTGGAATCCATTATCTCAGGTCCCTGTGTACTTTCTGGAGGCAATTGCTGGTGAATGTCTCCACGGAGGAATTGATTATAATTCATTTTGATGAACATCATCTTCTCCACATTTTCTGGAAGTAACCTCGTACGCCGATTGCTGACAAGGTGAGCAGCTGCACTAAACACTCTTTCGGAGTACACACTGGAGGGGGGGGGGGGCAACTTAGGTAAAATAAAGCCAGTTTCTGCAAGGGCCTCCAAATTGCCTCTTTTTCCTGCCAGTATACGTACGGACTGTCTGACGTGCCTACTTGGATGCGGTCACTCATATAATCCTCCACCATTCTTTCAATGGTGAGAGAATCATATGCAGTGACAGTAGACGACATGTCAGTAATCGTTGGCAGGTCCTTCAGTCCGGACCAGATGTCAGAACTCGCTCCAGACTGCCCTGCATCACCGCCAGCGGGTGGGCTCGGAATTCTTAGCCTTTTCCTCGCACCCCCAGTTGCGGGAGAATGTGAAGGAGCAGCTGTTGACGGGTCACGTTCCGCTTGACTTGACAATTTTCTCACCAGCAGGTCTTTGAACCTCTGCAGACTTGTGTCTGCCGGAAAGAGAGATACAACGTAGGTTTTAAATCTAGGATCGAGCACGGTGGCCAAAATGTAGTGCTCTGATTTCAACAGATTGACCACCCGTGAATCCTGGTTAAGCGAATGAAGGGCTCCATCCACAAGTCCCACATGCCTAGCGGAATCGCTCTGTTTTAGCTCCTCCTTCAATGTCTCCAGCTTCTTCTGCAAAAGCCTGATGAGGGGAATGACCTGACTCAGGCTGGCAGTGTCTGAACTGACTTCACGTGTGGCAAGTTCAAAGGGTTGCAGAACCTTGCACAACGTTGAAATCATTCTCCACTGCGCTTGAGTCAGGTGCATTCCCCCTCCTTTGCCTATATCGTAGGCAGATGTATAGGCTTGAATGGCCTTTTGCTGCTCCTCCATCCTCTGAAGCATATAGAGGATTGAATTCCACCTCGTTACCACCTCTTGCTTCAGATGATGACAGGGCAGGTTCAGGACTGTTTGCTGGTGCTCCAGTCTTCGGCACGCGGTGGCTGAATGCCGAAAGTGGCCCGCAATTCTTCGGGCCACCAACAGCATCTCTTGCACGCCTCTGTCGTTTTTTAAATAATTCTGCACCACCAAATTCAATGTATGTGCAAAACATGGGATGTGCTGGAATTTGCCCAGATGTAATGCACGCACAATATTGCTGGCGTTGTCCGATGTCACAAATCCCCAGGAGAGTCCATTTGGGGTAAGCCATTCTGCGATGATGTTCCTCAGTTTCCGTAAGATGTTGTCAGCTGTGTGCCTGTTCTGGAAAGCGGTGATACAAAGCGTAACCTGCCTAGGAACGAGTTGGTGTTTGCGAGATGCTGCTACTGGTGCCGCCGCTGCTGTTCTTGCTGTGGGAGGCAATACATCTACCCAGTGGGCTGTAACAGTCATATAGTCCTGAGTCTGCCCTACTCCACTTGTCCACATGTCCGTGGTTAAGTGGACATTGGGAACAACTGCATTTTTTAGGACACTGGTGACTCTTTTTCTGAGGTCTGTGTACATTTTCGGTATCGCCTGCCTAGAGAAATGGAACCTAGATGGTATTTGGTACCGGGGACACAGTACCTCGATCAAGTCTGTAGTTGCCTGTGAATTAACGGTGGATAACGGAAACACGTTTCTCACCGCCCAGACTGCCAAGGCCTGAGTTATCCGCTTTGCAGCAGGATTTCTGCTGTGATATTTCATCTTCCTCGCAAAGGACTGTTGGACAGTCAATTGCTTACTGGAAGTAGTACAAGTGGTCTTCCGACTTCACGATCGACTCCCAGCAGCAACAACAGCAGCGCCAGCAGCAGTAGGCGTTACACTCAAGGATGCATCGGAGGAATCCCAGGCAGGAGAGGACTCGTCAGACTTGCCAGTGAAATGGCCTACAGGACTATTGGCTTTCCTGTGTAAGGAGGAAATTGACACTGAGGGAGTTGGTGGTGTGGTTTGCAGGACCTTGGTTACAAGAGGAAGGGAGTTAGTGGTCAGTGGACTGCTTCCGCTGTCATCCAAAGTTTTTGAACTTGTCACTGACTTATGATGAATGCGCTGCAGGTGACGTATAAAGGAGGATGTTCCGAGGTGGTTCACGTCCTTACCCCTACTTATTACAGCTTGACAAAGGCAACACACGGCTTGACACCTGTCATTTTGTGTTAAAATAATTCCACACCGAAGAGCTGATTTTTTTGTAATTTGACCAGGCATGTCAATGGCCATATTCGTCCCACGGACAACAGGTGTCTCCCCGGGTGCCTGACTTAAACAAACCACCTCACCATCAGAATCCTCCTTGTCAATTTCTTCCTCACCGCCAGCAACACCCATATCCTCATCCTGGTGTACTTCAACAGTGACATCTTCAATTTGACTATCAGGAACTGGACTGCGGGTGCTCCTTCCAGCACTTGCAGGCGGCGTGCAAATGGTGGAAGGCGCCACCTCTTCCCGTCCAGTGTTGGGAAGGTCAGGCATCGCAGCCGACACAATTGGACTCTCCTTGGGGATTTGTAATTTAGAAGAACGCACAGTTCTTTGCTGTGATTTTGCCAGCTTAAGTCTTTTCATTTTTCTAGCGAGAGGATGAGTGCTTCCATCCTCATGTGAAGCTGAACCACTAGCCATGAACATAGGCCAGGGCCTCAGCCGTTCCTTGCCACTCCGTGTCGTAAATGGCATATTGGCAAGTTTACGCTTCTCCTCAGACGCTTTTAATTTAGATTTTTGGGTCATTTTACTGAACTTTTGTTTTTTGGATTTTACATGCTCTCTACTATGACATTGGGCATCGGCCTTGGCAGACGACGTTGATGGCATTTCATCGTCTCAGCCATGACTAGTGGCAGCAGCTTCAGCACGAGGTGGAAGTGGATCTTGATCTTTCCCTATTTTACCCTCCACATTTTTTTCTCCATTTTTTAATGTATGGAATTATATGCCAGTATCAATAGCAATGGCCTACTACTATATATACTGCGCACAACTGAAATGCACCACAGGTATGGATGGATAGTATACTTGACGACACAGAGGTAGGTAGAGCAGTGGCCTACTGTACCGTACTGCTATATATTATATACTGGTGGTCAGCAAACTGTGCAAAACTAAAATGCAACACAGGTAAGGATGGATAGTATACTTGACGACACAGAGGTAGGTAGAGCAGTGGCCTACTGTACCGTACTGCTATATATTATATACTGGTGGTCAGCAAACTGTGCAAAACTGAAATGCACCACAGGTATGGATGGATAGTATACTTGACAACACAGAGGTAGGTAGAGCAGTGGCCTACTGTACCGTACTGCTATATATTATATACTGGTGGTCAGCAAACTGTGCAAAACTGAAAAGCACCACAGGTATGGATGGATAGTATACTTGACGACACAGAGGTAGGTAGAGCAGTGGCCTACTGTACCGTACTGAGATATATTATATACTGGTGGTCAGCAAACTGTGCAAAACTGAAATGCACCACAGGTATGGATGGATAGTATACTTGACGACACAGAGGTAGGTAGAGCAGTGGCCTACTGTACCGTACTGCTATATATTATATACTGGTGGTCAGCAAACTGTGCAAAACTGAAACGCACCACAGGAATGGATGGATAGTATATTTTACGACACAGAGGTAGGTAGAGCAGTGGCCTTCTGTACCGTACTCCTATATATTATATACTGGTGGTCAGCAAAATTATGCACTGTACTCCTACTATATACTACAATGCAGCACAGATATGGAGCGTTTTTCAGGCAGAGAACGTATAATACTGGTGGTCACTGGTCAGCAAAACTCTGCACTGTACTCCTCCTATATAATACTGCTGGTCCCCAGTCCCCACAATAAAGCAGTGTGAGCACAGATATATGCCGCACACTGAGCACAGATATGGAGCGTTTTTCAGGCAGAGAACGTATAATACTGGTGGTCACTGGTCAGCAAAACTCTGCACTGTACTCCTCCTATATAATACTGCTGGTCCCCAGTCCCCACAATAAAGCAGTGTGAGCACAGATATATGCAACACACTGAGCACAGATATGGAGCGTTTTTCAGGCAGAGAACGTATAATACTGGTGGTCACTGGTCAGCAAAACTCTGCACTGTACTCCTTCTATATAATACTGCTGGTCCCCAGTCCCCACAATAAAGCAGTGTGAGCACAGATATATGCAGCACAATGAGCACAGATATGGATAGTTTTTCAGGCAGAGAACGTATAATACTGGTGGTCACTGGTCAGCAAAACTCAGCACTGTACTCCTCCTATATAATACTGCTGGTCCCCAGTCCCCACAATAAAGCAGTGTGAGCACAGATATATGCAATACACTGAGCACAGATATGGAGCGTTTTTCAGGCAGAGAACGTATAATACTGGTGGTCACTGGTCAGCAAAACTCTGCACTGTACTCCTTCTATATAATACTGCTGGTCCCCAGTCCCCACAATAAAGCAGTGTGAGCACAGATATATGCAGCACACTGAGCACAGATATGGAGCGTTTTTCAGGCAGAGAACGTATAATACTGGTGGTCACTGGTCAGCAAAACTCAGCACTGTACTCCTCCTATATAATACTGCTGGTCCCCAGTCCCCACAATAAAGCAGTGTGAGCACAGATATATGCCGCACACTGAGCACAGATATGGAGCGTTTTTCAGGCAGAGAACGTATAATACTGGTGGTCACTGGTCAGCAAAACTCAGCACTGTACTCCTCCTATATAATACTGCTGGTCCCCAGTCCCCACAATAAAGCAGTGTGAGCACAGATATATGCCGCACACTGAGCACAGATATGGAGCGTTTTTCAGGCAGAGAACGTATAATACTGGTGGTCACTGGTCAGCAAAACTCTGCACAGTACTCCTCCTATAATACTGCTGGACCCCAGAATAGATATTTGCAGCCCCCTGAAACAAAGTGAGAGAACGCCAGCCACGTCCTCTCACTATCATTTCCAATGCACGAGTGAAAAATGGCGGCGACGCGCGGCTCCTTATATCAAATCCGAATCTCGCGAGAATCCGACAGCGGGATGATGACATTCGGGCGCGCTCGGGTTAACCGAGCCATACGGGAGAATCCAAGACTGCCTCGGCCCCGTGTAAAATGGGTGAAGTTCGGGGGGGTTCGGATTCCGAGGAACCGAACCCGCTCATCACTACCTTAAAGGGGATACTGTCTTCAGAAAAGAGTTTCCCTGTGTGTGTGTGAAGTGTATCGGTACACGTGTTTCGACATGTTTGACGAGGAAGGCATGCTTAATGTGGAGGGGGAGTGCTTGAATGTCATATCGCCGTCGGCAGCGCCGACACAGGAATGGATGGATATGCTAAATGTCAATCTATTGCATAAAAGGTTAGACAAGGCTGAAGCTAGGGATCAGTCAGGTAGCCAGACCATGCCTGTCCCTGTGGCGCCAGGACCTTTGGGGCCTCAGAAGCGCACCATATCCCAGATCGATGACACAGATACCGACACGGATACTGACTCTAGTGTCGACTATGAAGATGCAAAATTACAGCCGAAGGTGGCAAAAGGTATTCGGTACATGATTATTGCCATTAAAGAGGTTTTGCATATTACTGAGGAACCCCCTGTCCCTGACACGAGGGTACACATATATAAAGGGAAAAAGCCTGAGGTCACCTTTCCGTCCTCATTTGAGCTGAGCGAATTGTGCGAAAAGGCTTGGGAATCTCCAGATAGGAGACTACAAGTTCCCAAAAGGAATCTTATGGCGTATCCTTTTCCACAAACGGATAGGATACGATGGGAATCTTCGCCTAAAGTAGACAAGACGCTGACACGCTTATCCAAAAAGGTGGCACTGCCTTCGCAGGATACGGCTTCCCTCAAGGATCCTGCTGATCGCAGACAGGAAATTACCATGAAGCACATTTACACTCATTCCGGTACTATTGTTAGACCGGCTATGGCGTCGGCCTGGGTTTGTAGTGCTGTCGTGGCATGGGCAGATTCCTTATCTACGGAGCTTGACACCTTAGATAGGGATGCCATTTTGATGACCATAGAGCATATTAGGGAGGCTGCCTTGTATATGAGAGATGCTCAAAGAGACATTTGTTTACTAAGCTCCAGAATAAACGCTATGTCTATTTCTGCTAGGCGGCTCTTGTGGACCCGACAGTGGACGGGAGACGCCGATTCAAAGCGGCATATGGAGTCCTTGCCTTACAAAGGGGAGGAGTTGTTTGAAAACGGCCTCTCGGACCTTGTCTCTACTGCTACGGCTGGTAAGTCAAATTTCTTACCTTATGTCCCCCCACAGCATACAAAAAAGGCACCTCATTATCAAATGCAGTCCTTTCGTTCCAATAAGAGCAAGAAGGTAAGGGGATCGTCCTTTGTTGCCAGAGGAAAAGGTAAGGGAAAAAGGCTGCACACAGCTAGTTCCCAGGAGCAGAAGTCCTCCCCTGCATCTGCAAAGTCCACCGCATGACGCTGGGGCTTCCCGGGGGGAGGCAGACCTAGTGGGGGCTCGTCTTCGGTTTATCAGCCACGTCTGGGTTCGCTCGCTGGTGGATCCCTGGATATTAGAAATTGTTTCTCAGGGATACAGGCTGGAATTCGAAGACTTGCCTCCTCGCCGGTTTTTCAAATCGGCTCTGCCGGCTTCCCCGTCAGAGAGGGAGCTAGTGTTGGCAGCAATCCAAAAATTGTATATTCAACAGGTGATTATCACAGTTCCTCATCTCCAGCAAGGAGAGGGATATTACTCAACCCTGTTTGTGGTCCCGAAACCAGACGGTTCGGTCAGACCCATTTTAAATCTAAAATCCCTGAACCTGTACTTGAAGAGGTTCAAGTACAAAATGGAATCACTCAGGGCGGTCATCGCCAGCCTGGAGGGGGGGGATTGGATGGTGTCCCTGGACATAAAGGATGCTTACCTTCATGTTCCGATATTCCCCCCTCACCAGGCGTTCCTGAGATTTGCAGTGCAGGACTGTCACTACCAATTTCAGACGTTGCCGTTTGGGCTTTCCACGGCCCCGAGAATTATCACCAAGGTAATGGCAGAAATGATGATGCTCCTGCGCAGGCAGGGGGTCACAATTATCCCATACTTGGACGATCTCCTCATAAAGGCGAGATCTCGGGAGAAGTTGCTGGACAGCATGTCTCTGTCCATGAAGACGTTGCAGTTACACGGCTGGTTTCTTAATATACCGAAGTCCCAGCTAGTCCCTACAACGCGTCTGACCTTTTTGGGCCTGATTCTGGACACAGACCAGAAAAAGGTTTTTCTTCCGATCGAAAAGGTTCAGGAGGTCATAGCCCTGGTCAGGAACCTATTAAAGCCAAAAAAGGTTTCAGTGCATCATTGCACACGGGTTCTGGGGTAGATGGTGGCTACATACGGGGCCGTCCCCTTCGGCAGGTTCCGTGCGAGGACTTTTCAATGGGTCCTCTTGGACAAGTGATCAGGGTCCCATTTACAAATGCATCAAAGGATCACCCTGTTTCCCAGGACCAGGGTATCTCTCCTGTGGTGTCTCACCTACTAGAGGGTCGCAGATTCGGCATTCAGGACTGGGTCCTGGTGACCACGGACGCAAGCCTCCGAGGCTGGGGAGCAGTCACACTGGGAAGAAATTTCCAAGGTCTCTGGTCAAATCTAGAGACTTGTCTCCACATCAACGTCCTGGAGTTGAGGGCCATATACAACGCCCTGCGTCAAGCGGAGGAATTGCTTCAGGAAAAAACGGTTCTGATTCAGTCAGACAATGTCACGGCAGTGGCTCATGTAAACCGTCAAGGCGGAACGCGAAGCAGAGTGGCCATGGCAGAAGCGACCAGGATTCTACGCTGGGCGGAAGGCCATGTAAGCGCACTATCAGCAGTGTTCATCCCGGGGGTGGACAACTGGGAGGCGGATTTCCTCAGCAGGCACAACCTGCATCCGGGAGAGTGGGGACTTCATCAAGAAGTCTTCGCACAGATCACGGGTCGGTGGGGGCTGCCTCAAATAGACATGATGGCGTCCCGTCTCAACAAAAAGCTAAAGCGATATTGCGCCAGGTCAAGGGACCCTCAGGCGGTAGCGGTAGACGCTCTGGTGACACCTTGGGTGTTCAGATCGGTCTATGTGTTTCCTCCTCTTCCTCTCATACCCAAGGTGTTGAGAATAATAAGAATAAGCAGGGTCAGAACAATCCTCATTGTTCCAGATTGGCCACGGAGGACTTGGTATCTGGAGCTGCAAGAGTTGCTCACAGAAGATCTGTGGCCTCTTCCTCTAAGGCAGGACCTGCTGCAGCAGGGGCCCTGTCTGTTCCAAGACTTACCGCGGCTGCGTTTGACGGAATGGCGGTTGAACTCCGGATCCTAGCGGAAAAAGGGATTCCGGAGGAGGTCATTCCTACCCTGATCAAGGCTAGGAAAGACGTGACGTCGAAACATTATCACCGTATATGGCGAAAATATGTTTCTTGGTGTGAGGCCAGAGCTGCTCCTACGGAGGAGTTCCAGTTGGGCCGTCTGTTTCACTTCCTTCAAACGGGAGTGAATTTGGGCCTAAAATTAGGGTCCATATAGGTTCAAATTTCGGCCTTATCCATTTTCTTTCAAAGAGAATTGGCTTCTCTTCCTGAAGTACAGACTTTTGTAAAGGGCGTGCTGCATATTCAGCCTCCCTTTGTACCTCCGGTGGCGCCTTGGGACCTAAACGTGGTATTAAGTTTCCTCAAGTCACCTTGGTTTGAACCACTCAAAACAGTGGAGTTGAAATACCTCACTTGGAAAGTGGTCATGTTGTTGGCCTTAGCTTCTGCAAGGCGGGTTTCGGAATTGGCGGCTTTATCATAAAAAAGCCCATACCTGATTTTTCACGTGGATAGGGCAGAGTTGAGGACTCGTCCTCAATTTCTGCCCAAGGTGGTCTCATCTTTTCATATGAAACAACCTATTGTCGTGCCTGTGGCTACACGGGACTTGTAGGATTCCGAGTCCCTGGATGTGGTCCGGGCTTTGAAGATTTATGTGACCAGAACAGCTAGGATCAGGAAGACCGAAGCTCTGTTTGTTCTGCATGCGGCCAACAAGGTTGGCGCTCCTGCTTCAAAGCAGACTATTGCTCGCTGGATCTGTAACACGATTCAGCAGGCGCATTCTTCGGCAGGATTGCCATTGCCTAAATCGGTTAAGGCCCATTCCACTAGGAAGGTGGGCTCCTCTTGGGCGGCTGCCCGGGGGGTCTCGGCACTACAACTGTGCCGAGCGGCTACTTGGTCGGGGTCAAACACCTTTGCAAAGTTCTATGGGGGTCATTCCGAGTTGTTCGCTCAGTATTTTTTTTCGCATCGCAGCGATTTTCCGCTTAGTGCGCATGCGCAATGTCCGCAGTGCGACTGCGCCAAGTAAATTTGCTATGCAGTTAGGAATTTTACTCACGGCTTTTTCATCGTTCTGGTGATCGTAGTGTGATTGACAGGAAGTGGGTGTTACTGGGCGGAAACTGGCCGTTTTATGGGTGTGTGCGGAAAAACGCTACCGTTTCTGGGAAAAACGCGGGAGTGGCTGGAGAAACGGAGGAGGGTCTGGGCGAACGCTGGGTGTGTTTGTGACGTCAAACCAGGAACGACAAGCACTGAACTGATCGCAGATGCCGAGTAAGTCTGGAGCTACTCAGAAACTGCTAAGAGAGGTGTAATCGCAATATTGCGAATACGTCGTTCGCAATTTTAAGAAGCTAAGATTCACTCCCAGTAGGCGGCGGCTTAGCGTGAGTAAATCTGCTAAAAGCAGCTTGCGAGCGAACAACTCGGAATGAGGGCCCATAAGTTTGATACCCTGGTTATTTAAGTTTGACCTCCTGTTTGCTCAATCGGTGCTGCAGAGTCATCCGCACTCTCCCGCCCGTTTGGGAGCTTTGGTATAATCCCCATGGTCCTTACGGAGTCCCCAGCATCCTCTAGGACGTTAGAGAAAATAAGATTTTATTTACCGGTAAATCTATTTCTCATAGTCCGTAGAGCAGGCTTTTTCAACCAGTGTGCCGTGGCACACTAGTGTGCCGCGACCAGTTGCAAGGTGTGCCATGGAGTCAGAGCAGCTTCCTGCACCTTCAGAGTGAACTGTTGGCCCAGGCTCTTCTTATAGGATCATTCATGCTCCGGCTGTGACCTGTGCCTTGATGACGCAGCGGTGTGATATCACAGGTCACAGCCGCCGCATCTCACCACCCAGCCAGCCCACTTGCCTGCATACACATCTTCCAGTTCCCGCCTGCATCCACAGCTATCCTTGCCCACCCACATCCACACCTGCCCGACCGCCCGCTGCTCAGTATTCGCAGCAATCCACTATGAACAACCTCCGCCACTAAGGAAACAGGGAGGAGGACAGCTGACCGGTAGGGGCTAATATTTGTTATATTTCTTCTGTTGGGAGCAATAGGATTTATGGATTTATGGGGGGAACAATGTGAATAATTCATGTGGGAGCAATAGGATTTATGTGGTGAGAAATGTGATTGATTTATGTGTGAGCAACATGATTTAGGTGGGGAGCAATTGGAATTATGTAGGGAGCAACATGATTTATGTGATTGTTTTTTCTGTGTAGGCCAATGTATGTGTGGATTTTTAATTACTGTGAGGGCCAATGTGTGTTTTTTGGGGTCTTTTCTGTGGGGAACGGATGGTGTGCCTTGTCAATTTTAAAATAATGTTCGGTGTGCCGCAAGTAAAAAATGGTTGAAAATCACTGCCGTAGAGGATGCTGGGCGGACTTCTTCTGCAAGACTTGTATATAGTTATTGCTTACATAAGGGTTATATTATAGTTGATCGGGTTTGAACCGAGGCTATGTTATTGTTCATACTGTTAACTGGGTAGTTTATCACAAGTTATACGGTGTGATTGGTGTGGCTGGTATGAATCTTGCCCTTAGATTTACAAAAATCCTTTCCTCGTACTGTTCATCTCCTCTGGGCACAGTTTCTCTAACTGAGGTCTGGAGGAGGGACATAGAGGGAGGAGCCAGTGCACACCCAGAATCCAAAGCTTTCTTAAAGTGCCCTATCTCCTGCGGAGCCCGTCTATTCCCCATGGTCCTTACGGAGTCCCCAGCATCCTCTACGCACTACGAGAAATAGATTTACCGGTAAGTAAAATCTTATTTTTAATACCTACCGGTAAATCCTTTTCTCTTAGTCCGTAGAGGATGCTGGGGACTCCGAAAGGACCATGGGGTATAGACGGGATCCGCAGGAGACATGGGCACTTTAAGACTTTAAATGGGTGTGAACTGGCTCCTTCCTCTATGCCCCTCCTCCAGACCTCAGTTCGATTCTGTGCCCAGAGAGACTGGACACTAACAGGGGAGCTCTCCTGAGTTTCTCTGAAAAAGACTTAGTTAGGTTTTTTATTTTCAGGGAGCACTGCTGGCAACAGGCTCCCTGCTTCGTGGGACTGAGGGGAGAGAAGCAGACCTACTTCTAATGAGTTAAAGGCTCTGCTTCTTAGGCTACTGGACACCATTAGCTCCAGAGGGTCTGATCGCTAGCTGTGCTAGATGCTCGTTCGCGGAGCCGCGCCATCAACCCCCCTTGCAGAGCCAGAAGAAAGAAGCCGGGTGAGTATTCAGAAGAGAAGAAGACTTCAGAGATGGCAGACGCTGATTGAGGTACCGCGCGGCGGGTGCGCTGCGCGCCATGCTCACACACACATAAGCGGCACTGTTGGGTGCAGGGCGCAGGGGGGGCACCCTGGGCAGCTGGAAACCTCAGATCAGGCACTGGCAAAGACAGATGGTGCCTGGGCACTTATTATACCCCCACCAGTATAAATATATTTTAAAAAGAAGCGGGACTGAAGCGTGCCATTGAGGGGGCGTGGCTTAGCCCTCATAGCTCTAACCAGCGCCATTTTCTCTCCACAGAGCTGCAGAGATGCTGAGCATTCCTCTCCACTGTAACAAGTAACATGGAAAAAACAGGGGGGGCGCAGTTTATTTGGTGCTTATTGTTGTGATTATTTCGGATAAGAAAAGCGCTGACATATCTGGGGTTGTGTACTGCACACTTCAGATCAAAAGTTAGTCGCTGGGGTGTGAGCTGGCAAACTCCCTTTGTGTCTCCCTGACAGGCTTAGTGTGGGTCTGTTCCATATAGCCCAGTGTGTTTGGTGGTGTCGGTGCACGTGTCATGTCTGAGGCTGAATGCTCTTCCCAGGAGGAAGTAGGTGTGGAGACAGTACAGGCTGTGGGAGCACCGAGCATGGAGAAGGTCCATGGAGGATGCATTGTCACAAAACCCTGCGGGGTCACAGAAACGTTCATTTGCCGAGTTAGTGGACACAGATACCGACACAGATTCTGATTCCTGTGTCGACTATAATGATACCAGATTGAATCCTAAACTGGCTAAAAATATTCAGTACATGATTGTGGCGATAAAGGACGTGTTAAATATCATGGAGGACCCTGAGGTTCCTGATACGAGGGTCTGCATGTATAAGGGTAAGAAACCTGAGGTAACGTTCCCTCCCTCTCATGAACTGAATGCTCTTTTTGAAAAGGCTTGGGAAAATCCTGACAAAAAGTTTTTGATTCCCAAGAGAATTTTGCTGACATATCCATTTCCCTCAGGGGACAGGAAAATGTGGGAGTCAACCCCCTCTGTGGACAAGGCCTTATCCCGACTGTCCAAGAAGGATCCTGCGTATCGTCGACAGGAAAGCACATTGAAATCGATCTATGTCGCTACGGGTACACTGCTCAGACCTACCGTGGCGTCGGCATGGGTGAGTAGTGCTATTGAAAAATGGGCGGATAATTTATCCTCTGAAATTGATACCCTGGACAGGGATAGCATTCTCGTAACTTTAAGTTACATAAGGGACGCTGCAGGGTATCTGAAAGACGCTGCAAGGGATTTTGGCATTTTGGGTTCAAAGGCCAATGCCATGTCAGTTTCGGCTAGGAGGGCATTGCGGATTCGTCAATGGAATGCTGATGCTGATTCGAAGAAAAATATGGTGGCTCTGCCGTATAAAGGTGGTATCTTGTTTGGTGACAGCCTCGCAGACCTGGTATCTACGGCTACTGCGGGTAAGTCATCGTTTCTACCTTATGTCCCTGCACAGCAGAAGAAAATGCCTCACTATCAGATGCAGTCCTTTCGGCCCAATAAGTACAAAAGAGGGCGAGGGGGCTCCTTCTTGCTACGAGAGGTAGGGGAAGGGGAAAAAGATCACCTGCGGTGGCAGGTTCCCAGGAGCAGAAACCCTCCATGGCTGCTGCAAAACCCTCCGCATGACGCTGGGGCTCCTCTACAGGAGTCCGCTCCAGTGGGGGCACGTCTCAAACTCTTCAGTCAGGTCTGGGTTCGCTCGGACCTGGATCCTTGGGTTTTAGACATTGTAACCCAAGGTTACAGGCTGGAGTTTCAAGACGTGCCCCCTCAACGTTTTTTTAAGTCAGCCTTGCCAGCTTCTCTCCCGGAAAGGGAGGTGGTATGCGCGGCCATACAAAAGCTGTGCCTACATCAGGTCATTGTCACAGTACCACCGTCACAACAAGGAAAAGGCTTTTATTCGAGCCTATTTGTGGTACCGAAGCCGGATGGCTCGGTCAGACCGATTCTGAACTTAAATGCTCTCAATTTCTATCTGAAGAGATTCAAATTCAAAATGGAATCTCTTCGGGCAGTGATCTCCAGTCTGGAGGGAGGAGACTTTATGGTATCAGTAGACATAAAGGACGCGTACTTACATGTCCCCATTTACCCTCCGCATCAGGCGTACCTGAGGTTTGCGGTTCAGGATTGTCATTACCAATTTCAGACGTTGCCGTTTGGGCTTTCCACAGCTCCAAGGATCTTCACAAAGGTGATGGCGGAAATAGTGGTCCTCTTGCGCAAGCAAGGAGTCACAATTATCCGGTACTTGGACGATCTCCTGATAAAGGTGAGATCAAGGGAGAAATTTCTAGCACACGTCGCGCTCTCCCTGAAGATTCTACAGCGACATGGTTGGCTCCTAAATTTGCCAAAATCACAGTTGGTTCCGACAACACGGCTGTCGTTCCTGGGCATGATTCTGGACACGGAGTTACAGAGAGTTTTTCTGCTGGTGGAGAAGACTCTGGAAATGCAGAACATGGTAAAAGGGATTCTGAAACCGGCGAGGGTGTCGATTCATCATTGCACTCGGTTGCTGGGAAAGATGGTGGCGGCCTACGAGGCCGTTCCATTTGGCAGGTTTCATGCCAGGGTGTTTCAGTCGGACCTGCTGGACAAGTGGTCCGGGTCTCACCTGCTCATGCACCGGAAAATAGTCCTGTCTTCCAGGACCAGACTCTCTCTCCTGTGGTGGCTGCACAGTCCTCATCTTCTAGAGGGACGCAGGTTCGGGATCCAGGATTGGGTCCTGGTAACCACGGATGCAAGTCTCCGGGTATGGGGAGCAGTCACACAGGGGGAAAATTTCCAGGGAAAATGGTCAAGTCAGGAGGCTTGTCTGCACATAAACATTCTGGAATTAAGGGCCATTTACAATGGCCTTCGACAAGCGGAAAACCTTCTTCAAGATCTGCCCATCTTGATTCAGTCGGACAACATAACAGCAGTGGCGTACATAAACCGCCAGGGCGGAACAAAGAGCAGAGCAGCAATGGCATAGGCCACAAAAGTTCTCAGCTGGGCCGAAAGACATGTAAGCGCTCTGGCGGCAGTCTTCATTCCTGGAGTGGACAACTGGGAAGCAGACTTCCTCAGCAGACACGATCTCCATCCAGGGGAGTGGGGTCTTCATCAAGAGGTCTTCGCAGACGTGACAAGTCACTGGGGAATTCCTCATGTAGACATGATGGCGTCTCGACTCAACAAGAAACTTCTGAGGTATTGTTCCAGGTCAAGGGACCCTCAAGCAACAGCAGTGGATGCCTTGGTGACACCGTGGGTGTTTCCGTCGGTCTACGTGTTCCCGCCACTTCCACTCATCCCGAAGGTGATAAGGATCATAAGAAGAACAAGAGTTCCGGCGATACTCATTGTCCCAGTCTGGCCGAAGAGAGCCTGGTATCCGGATCTTCAGGAGTTGCTCATAGGAGATCCGTGGCCTCTTCCTCTACGAGAGGACCTGTTACAGCAAGGTCCGTGCGTGTTTCAGGACTTACCGTGGCTGCGTTTGACGGCATGGCGGTTGAACGCCGTATTCTAGCCCGGAAGGGGATTCCCAGTGAAGTTATCCCCACTCTGCTTCAGGCTAGAAAGGAAGTAACGGCGAAGCATTGCCACCATATTTGGAGAAAATATGTGTCTTGGTGTGAATCCAAGAAGGCCCCTACGGAGGAATTTCAGCTGGGGCGTTTTCTCCATTTTCTACAAGCTGGTGTGGATGCAGGTCTTAAGCTGGGCTCCATTAAGGTACAAATTTCGGCCTTATCAATATTCTTTAAAAAGGAATTAGCTTCCCTCCCTGAGGTTCAGACTTTCGTAAAGGGTGTGCTGCATATCCAGACTCCATTTGTGCCTCCGGTGGCACCGTGGGATCTCATCGTGGTGTTAAGGTTCCTGCAATCTCCTTGGTTTCAACCTTTACGGAAGGTTGAGTTAAAATTCCTCACGTGGAAAGTGGTCATGTTGTTGGCAATGGCGTCCACAAGGCGAGTATCTGAGTTGGAGGCCTTGTCTCACAAGAGCCCCTATTTGATATTCCATGAAGATAGAGCGGAGTTGCGGACTCGGCAGCTGTTTCTACCAAAGGTGGTTTCAGCTTTTCACATGAACCAACCTATTGTAGTGCCAGTGGCTACTGGCGCCCTCGTGGACTCAAAGTCTCTGGATGTGGTCAGGGCTTTGAAAATCTATGTAGCCAGAACGGCTCAGATTAGGAAAACAGAGGTTCTGTTTGTCCTATATGCTCCCAATAAGATTGGGACGCCTGCTTCCAAGCAGACTATTGCGCGTTGGATCTGTAACATGATTCAACAGGCTCATTCTACGGCTGGATTGCCGTTACCAAAATCGGTTAAGGCCCATTCTACTAGGAAGGTGGGCTCATCTTGGGCGGCTGCCCGCGGGGTCTCGGCGTTACAACTTTGTTGAGCAGCTACTTGGTCGGGTTCAAACACTTTCGCAAAGTTCTACAAGTTTGATACCCTGGCTAATGAGGACCTCTTGTTTGGTCAATCGGTGCTGCAGAGTCATCCGCACTCTCCCGCCCGATCTGAAGCTTTGGTATAATCCTCATGGTCTATGAAGTGTCCCCAGCATCCTCTAGGACGTTTGAGAAAATAGGATTTTAATACCTACCTGTAAATCCTTTTCTCTTAGTCCGTAGAGGATGCTGGGCGCCCGTCCCTTTGCGGACTCTGTCTGCAGTAGTGGTTGTAGGTTTTGGTTGTGTTACAGAATGGTTGTGTTTGGTTATAATCAGCCTGTTGCTGGTTTTTTGTTCATGCTGTTGACTGGGTTTACTTACAAATGCCATGTTGTACGGCGTGTTTGTGGTGTGAGCTGGTGTGTATCTCATCCTTAGTTTTAAAAATAATAAAAATCCTTTTCCTGGGCACAGTTCCTATAACTGAGGTCTGGAGGAGGGGCATAGAGGGAGGAGCCAGTTCACACCCAGTAAAAGTCTTAAAGTGTGCCCATGTCTCCTGTGGATCCCGTCTATACCCCATGGTCTATGAAGTGTCCCCAGCATCCTCTACGGACTAAGAGAAAAGGATTTACCAGTAGGTATTAAAATCCTATTTTAACTAAATACCAGTTAACGGCATGAACCAAAATCATCAACAGGCTGATCTTAACCGAAACATAACGTTTGTGTAACATAAACAATAACTTATTAACAAGTACTGCAGATAGAGACCGCACTGGGATGGGCGCCCAGCATCCTCTACGGACTAAGAGAAAAGGATTTACCGGTAGGTATTAAAATCCTATTTTCTCATACGTCCTAGAGGATGCTGGGGACTCCAAAAGGACCATGGGGTTTATACCAAAGCTCCAGACCGGGGCGGGAGAGTGCAGACGACTCTGCAGCACCGATTGAGCAAACATGAGGTCCTCATCAGCCAGGGTAGAACTTAGCAAAAGTGTTTGAACCCGACCAAGTAGCTGCTTGGCAAAGCTGAACTGCCGAGACTCCACAGGCAGCCGCCCAAGATGAGCCCACCTTCCTGGTAGAATGGGCCTTCACCGAAGAATGCCGTAGAATGAGCATGCCGAATCGTATTACAGATCCAGCGCGCAATAGTCTGCTTAGAAGCAGGAGCCCCAAGTTTGTTGGAAGCATACAGGACAAACAGAACCTCCATTTTCCTAATATGAGCCGTTCTGGCTACATAAATTTAAAAAGCTCTGACTACATCGAGAGACCTTGAATCAGCCAAGGCTTCAGCAGCCACAGGCACCACAATAGGTTGGTTCATGTGAAACGAAGAAACCACCTTTGGTGTGAGACAAAGCCGCTAATTCCGACACCCGCCTTGCGGACGCCAAGGCCAAAAGCATGACCACTTTCCAAGTGAGAAATTTCAACTCAACCTTCTGTAAAAGTTCAAACCAATGTGACTGAAGGAACTGCAACACCACGTTAAGGTCCCACGGTACCACCGGGGGCACAAATGGAGGTTGGATGTGCAGCACACCTTTCACGAAAGTCTGAACTTCTGGAAGGGATGTCAATTCTTTTTGAAAAAAATATTGATAAGGCGGAAATCTGCACTTTTATGGAGCCTAACTTTAGACCAGCATCCACACCTGCTTGCAAAAAATTGAGAAAACGACCCAGCTGAAATTCTTCCGTAGGAGCCTTCTTGGATACACACCAAGACACATATTTTCTCCAAATACGGTGATAATGCTTCGCCGTTACTTCCTTTCTAGCTTTAAACAGAGTGGGGATGACTTCACTGGGAATACCCTTTCGAGCTAGGATTTGGCGTTCAACCGCCACGCCGTCAAACGCAACCACGGTAAGTCTTGGAACACGCACAGCCCTTGCTGTAACAGGTCCTCTTTTAGAGGAAGAGGCCAGGGATGTCCTATGAGTAATTCCTGAAGATCCGGATACCAGGCCCTCCGTGGCCAATCTGGAACTATAAGTTTCGCCTGAACCCTTGTTGTTCTTACGATCCTTATCACCTTTGGAATGAGTGGAAGTGGAGGAAACACATATACCGACTGAAACACCCACGGTGTCACCAGGGCGTCCACTGCAATGGCTTGAGGGTCCCTCGACCTGGAACAATATCTCTGAAGCTTCTCGTTGAGGCGAGATGCCATCATGTCTATTTGAGGAATTCCCCAACTACTTGTCACTTCTGCAAAGACCTCTTGATGAAGACCACACTCTCCTGGATGGAGATCGTGTCTGCTGAGAAAGTCTGCTTCCCAGTTGTCCACGCCCAGAATGAAGACCACTGACAGAGCGCTTGCATGTTTTTCCGCCCAGCGGAGAACCTTTGTGGCCTCCGCCATCGCCACTCTGCTCTTTGTTCCGCCCTGGCGGTTTATGTACGCCACTGCTGTTATGTTGTCCGACTGAATCAGGACGGGTAGATCGCGAAGAAGATGCTCCGCTTGCAGAAGGCCGTTGTATATGGCTCTTAATTCCAGAATGTTTATGTGCAGACAAGCTTCCTGGCTTGACCATTTCCCCTGGAAATTTTCCCCCTGTGTGACTGCTCCCCATCCTCGGAGACTTGCATCCGTGGTCACCAGGACCCAATCCTGGATCCCGAACCTGCGTCCCTCTAGGAGGTGAGAACTTTGGAGACACCACAGGAGAGATACTCTGGTCCTGGAAGATAGGCTAATTTTCCGGTGCATGTGTAGGTGAGACCCGGACCACTTGTCCAACAGGTCCCACTGAAACATCCTGGTATGGAACCTGCCAAACGGAATGGCTTCGTAGGCCGCCACCATCTTTCCCAGCACCCGAGTGCATTGGTGAATCAACACTCTTGCCGGTTTCAGAATCTCCTTGACCATGTTCTGGATTTCCAGAGCTTTTTCTACTGGGAGAAACACTCTCTGCAGTTCTGTGTCCAGGATCATGCCTAAGAATGACAGCCGTGTTGTCGGAACCAACTGTGACTTTGGCAAATTTAGGAGCCAACCATGTTGTTGCAGGACTGTCAGGCAGAGTGCAACGCTTCTTAGTAACTGCTCCTTTGATCTCGCCTTTATCAGGAGATCATCCAAGTACGGGATAATTGTGACACCCTGCTTGCGCAGGAGCACCATCATTTCCGCCATTACCTTGGTGAAAATCCTCGGAGCCGTGGAAAGACCAAACGGCAACGTCTGAAATTGGTAATGACAATCCTGAACCGCAAACCTCAGGTAAGCTTGATGTGGAGGATATATTGGGACATGTAAGTAGGCATCTTTGATGTCAACTGACGCCATAAAATCCCCCCCTTCCAGACTGGAGATCACTGCTCGGAGAGATTCCATCTTGAATTTGAATTTTTTTAGAAAGAAATTGAGGGATTTTAGGTTCCGAATCGGTCTGACCGAGCCATCCGGCTTCGGGACCACGAACAGGCTTGAATAAAAACCTTCTCCCCGTTGTGACGGGGAAACTATGACAATAACTTGCTGTAGACACAGCTTTTGTATCGCAGTGCATACTATCTCCCTTTCTGGAAGAGAAGCTGGTAAGTCCGATTTGGAAAATTGGTAAGGGGGCACGTCTTGAATCTCCAGTTTGTATCCTTGGATCACTAGTTCTAGCACCCAAGGATCCAGAGCCGAACGAGCCCAGACCTGACTGAAGAGTTGAAGACGTGCCCCCACCGGTGCGGACTCCAGCAGTGGAGCCCCAGCGTCATGCGGTGGATTTGGCAGCGGCCGAGGAGGACTTCTGCTCTTGGGAGCTTGCCACAGCCGGTTACTTTTTTCCTCTTCCCCTACCTTTAGCAGCAAGGAAGGAGGACCCTCGTCCTTTTTTGAATTTATTAGACCGAAAGGACTGCATCTGATAAAGAGGCGCTTTCTTTTGTTGTGCAGGGACATACGGTAGAAAAGATGACTTACCCGCAGCAGCTGTAGATACCAGGTCCGCGAGGCCCTCACCAAACAAAACACCACCTTTATACGGCAGAGCCTCCATAGCCCTCTTAGAGTCCGCATCACCATTCCATTGATGAGTCCATAACGCTCTCCTGGCCGAGATTGCCATGGCACTGGCCCTTGATCCCAAGAGACCAATATCTCTCACAGCCTCCCTTAGATAGACTGCAGCGTCCCTGATATGACCCAGTGTCAAAAGAATGCTATCCCTATCCAGGGTGTCCAAGTCAGATGACAAGTTATCTGCCCACTTTTCAATTGCACTACTTACCCATGCCAATGCTACGGCAGGTCTGAGCAGCGTACCCGTAGTGGCGTAAATAGATTTCAAAGTAGTTTCCTGCTTACGATCCGCAGGATCCTTTAGGGCTGCTGTGTCAGGGGATAGAAGCGCCACCTTCTTGGACAGCCGTGCTAGAGCCTTGTCCACATTGGGGGTTGACTCCCACTTATTCCTATCCTCAGAGGGGAACGGGTATGCCATAATAATTCTCTTGGGAATTAGCAACTTTTTGTCAGGATTTTCCCAAGCCCTTTCAAAAAGAGTGTTCAGTTCATGAGAGGGAGGAAATGTTACCGGAGGTTTCTTTCCTTTAAACATACAGACCCTTGTCTCAGGAACAGCAGGGTCTTCCGTGATATGTAGCACTTCTTTTATTGCCACAATCATGTACTGAATGCTCTTAGCCAGTTTAGGATTCAACCTGGCATCACCATAGTCGACACTGGAATCCGAATCCGTGTCGGTATCTGTGTCTGCTATCTGGGTAAATGGCCGTTTCTGTGACCCTGAGGAAGACTGCGTTTGGGATAAAGCATCTTCCATGGATTGTCTCCATGTTTGGTTCTGAGCCTCAGATTTATCCAATCTCTTATTTAATAAAGCCACATTTGTATTCAAGGCACTCAACATATTTACCCAATCAGCAGTCGGCGATGCCGACAGATTCACTCCCCCACACTGTTCTGTCCCCACAACAGCCTCCTCCTGGGAAGAGCCTTCAGCCTCAGACATGTCGACACTCGTACCGACACCACTATCACACTGGCTATAGGGGACAGACCCACAATAAGGCCTATCAGAGAAAACACAGAGGGAGTTTGCCAGCTCACACCCAGCGCCCAACCCGGTCTGAAATCATATAATAATGCCCCAGACCTGTCAGCGCTGTTTAAAAATAAGATTTTACTCACCGGTAAATCTATTTCTCGTAGTCTGTAGTGGATGCTGGGGACTCCGTAAGGACCATGGGGAATAGACGGGCTCCGCAGGAGACTGGGCACACTAAAAGAAAGATTTGGTACTACCTGGTGTGCACTGGCTCCTCCCTCTATGCCCCTCCTCCAGACCTCAGTTAGGATACTGTGCCCGGAAGAGCTGACACAATAAGGAAGGATTTTGAATCCCGGGTAAGACTCATACCAGCCACACCAATCACACCGTATAACTCGTGATATTAAACCCAGTTAACAGTATGAAATACAACTGAGCCTCTCAACAGATGGCTCAACAATAACCCTTTAGGTAGGCAATAACTATATACAAGTATTGCAGACAATCCGCACTTGGGATGGGCGCCCAGCATCCACTACGGACTACGAGAAATAGATTTACCGGTGAGTAAAATCTTATTTTCTCTGACGTCCTAGTGGATGCTGGGGACTCCGTAAGGACCATGGGGATTATACCAAAGCTCCCAAACGGGCGGGAGAGTGCGGATGACTCTGCAACACCGAATGAGAGAACTCAAGGTCCTCCTCAGCCAGGGTATCAAATTTGTAGAATTTAGCAAACGTGTTTGCCCCTGACCAAGTAGCAGCTCGGCAAAGTTGTAAAGCCGAGACCCCTCGGGCAGCCGCCCAAGATGAGCCCACCTTCCTCGTGGAATGGGCTTTCACTGATTTAGGATGCGGCAATCCCGCCGCAGAATGCGCCAGCTGAATTGTGCTACAAATCCAGCGAGCAATAGTCTGCTTAGAAGCAGGAGCACCTATTTTATTGGGTGCATACAGGATAAAAAGCGAGTCAGTTTTCCTGACTCCAGCCGTCCTGGAAACATAAATTTTCAAGGCCCTGACTACGTCCAGTAACTTGGAATCCTCCAAGTCCCTAGTAGCCGCAGGCACCACAATAGGTTGGTTCAAGTGAAAAGCTGATACCACCCTAGGGAGAAACTGGGGACGAGTCCTCAATTCTGCCCTATCCATATGGAAAATCAGATAAGGGCTTTTACATGACAAAGCCGTCAATTCTGACACACGCCTGGCCGAAGCCAAGGCCAATAACATGACCACTTTCCACGTGAGATATTTGAGATCCACGGTTTTAAGTGGTTCAAACCAATGTGATTTCAGGAAATTCAATACCACATTGAGATCCCAAGGTGCCACAGGAGGCACAAAAGGGGGCTGAATATGAAGCACTCCCTTTACAAAAGTCTGAACTTCAGGCAGTGAAGCCAGTTCTTTCTGGAAGAAAATCGACAGAGCCGAAATCTGGACCTTAATGGAACCCAATTTTAGGCCCATAGTCACTCCTGACTGTAGGAAGTGCAGAAAACGACCCAGCTGAAATTCCTCTGTAGGGGCCTTCCTGGCCTCACTCCACGCAACATATTTCCGCCAAATGCGGTGATAATGGTTTGCGGTTACTTCTTTCCTGGCTTTTATCAGCGTAGGAATGACTTCCTCCGGAATGCCCTTTTCCTTTAGGATCCGGAATTCAACCGCCATGCCGTCAAACGCAGCCGCGGTAAGTCTTGGGACAGACAGGGCCCCTGCTGTAGCAGATCCTGTCTGAGCGGTAGAGGCCATGGGTCCTCTGATAACATTTCTTGAAGTTCCGGGTACCAAGCTCTTCTTGGCCAATCCGGAACCACGAGTATCGTTCTTACTCCTCGCCTTCTTATTATTCTCAGTACCTTTGGTATGAGGGGCAGAGGAGGGAACACATAAACCGACTGGTACACCCACGGTGTCACTAGAGCGTCCACAGCTATCGCCTGAGGGTCCCTTGACCTGGCGCAATATCTCTTTAGCTTCTTGTTGAGGCGGGACGCCATCATGTCCACCTGTGGCCTTTCCCAGCGGTTTACCAACAGTAGGAAGACTTCTGGATGAAGTCCCCACTCTCCCGGGTGTAGGTCGTGTCTGCTGAGGAAGTCTGCTTCCCAGTTGTCCACTCCCGGAATGAACACTGCTGACAGTGCTAGTACGTGATTTTCCGCCCATCGGAGAATCCTTGTGGCTTCTGCCATGGCCACCCTGCTTCTTGTGCCGCCCTGTCGGTTTACATGGGCGACTGCCGTGATGTTGTCTGATTGGATCAGAACCGGCTGGTTTTGAAGCAGGGGTCTTGCCTGACTTAGGGCATTGTAAATGGCCCTCAGTTCCAGAATGTTTATGTGTAGGGACGACTCCTGACTTGACCAAAGTCCCTGGAAGTTTCTTCCCTGTGTGACTGCGCCCCAGCCCCGAAGGCTGGCATCCATGGTCACTAGGACCCAGTCCTGTATGCCGAAACTGCGGCCCACTAGAAGATGAGCACTCTGCAGCCACCACAGTAGAGACACCCTGGTCCTTGGAGACAGGGTTATCAGTTGATGCATCTGAAGATGCGATCCCGACCACTTGTCCAAGAGGTCCCACTGGAAGGTCCTTGCATGGAACCTGCCGAATGGAATTGCTTCGTACGAAGCCACCATTTTTCCCAGGACTCGTGTGCAGTGATGCACCGATACCCGTTTTGGTTTTAGGAGGTCTCTGACTAGAGAAGACAGCTCCTCGGCTTTCTCCTGTGGGAGAAACACTTTTTTCTGTTCTGTGTCCAGAATCATCCCCAGGAACAGTAAGCGTGTGGAAGGAACCAGTTGTGACTTTGGAATGTTTAGAATCCAGCCATGCTGTTGCAGCACTTCCCGAGATAGTGCTACTCCGACCAGTAACTGCTCCCTGGACCTCGCCTTTATTAGGAGATCGTCCAAGTATGGGATAATTAAAACTCCCTTCTTTCGAAGGAGTATCATCATTTCTGCCATTACTTTGGTAAACACCCTCGGTGCCGTGGACAGTCCAAACGGTAGTGTCTGGAATTGGTAATGGCAATCCTGTACCACAAATCTGAGGAAGGTAAATTGGGACATGCAGGTAAGCATCCTTGATGTCCAGAGATACCATGTAATCCCCCTCGTCCAGGCTTGCAATAACCGCCCTGAGCGATTCCATCTTGAACTTGAATCTTTTTATGTATGTGTTCAAGGATTTCAAATTTAAAATGGGTCTCACCGAACCGTCCGGTTTCGGTACCACAAACAGTGTGGAATAGTAACCCCGTCCTTGTTGAAGTAGGGGTACTTTGACTATCACCTGCTGGGAATACAGCTTGTGAATTGCCTCTAGTACAGCCTCCCTGCCCGAGGGAGTTGTCGGTAAGGCCGATTTGAGGAAACGGCGGTGGGGAGGCGCCTCGAATTCCAGCTTGTACCCCTGAGATACTACTTGAAGGATCCAGGGATCCACCCGTGAGCGAACCCACTGATCGCTGAAATTTTTGAGGCGGCCCCCCACCGTACCTGGCTCCGCCTGTGGAGCCCCACCGTCATGCGGCGGATTTGGAAGAAGCAGGGGAGGACTTTTGTTCCTGGGAACCTGCTGCGTGGTGCAGCTTTTTTCCCCTTCCTCTGCCTCTAGACAGAAAGGACCCGCCTTTTCCCCGCCTGTTTTTCTGGGGTCGAAATGACTGTACCTGATAATACGGCGCTTTCTTAGGCTGTGAGGGGACATGGGGTAAAAATGCTGACTTCCCAGCTGTTGCTGTGGAAACAAGGTCTGAGAGACCATCCCCGAATAACTCCTCACCCTTATAAGGCAAAACTTCCATGTGCCTTTTAGAATCTGCATCCCCTGTCCACTGCCGAGTCCATAAGCCTCTCCAAGCAGAAATGGACAGTGCACTTATTCTAGATGCCAGCCGGCAGATCTCCCTCTGTGCATCTCTCATGTACAAGACTGAGTCTTTTATATGCTCTACGGTTAGCAATATAGTGTCCCTGTCTAGGGTGTCAATATTTTCTGACAGGGAATCTGACCAAGCAGCAGCAGCACTGCACATCCACGCTGAAGCAATAGCTGGTCTCAGTATAACACCAGTGTGTGTATATATAGACTTTAGGATAGCCTCCTGCTTTCTATCAGCAGGTTCCTTTAGGGCGGCCGTATCCGGAGACGGTAGTGCCACCTTTTTAGACAAACGTGTGAGTGCTTTATCCACCCTAGGGGGAGTTTCCCAACGTGACCTATCCTCTGGCGAGAAAGGGAACCCCATTAGTAATTTTTTTGAAATCACCAATTTCTTATCAGGGAAAGCCCACGCTTCTTCACACACTTCATTTAATTCTTCAGATGGGGGAAAAACTATTGGTAGTTTTTTCTCCCCAAACATAATACCCTTTTTTGAGGTACCTGGGTTTATATCAGAAAGGTGTAAAACCTCTTTCATTGCCTCAATCATGCCACGAATGGCCCTAGTGGACATTAAATTTGACTCATCGTCGTCGACACTGGTATCAGTATCCGTGTCGACATCTGTGTCTGCCATCTGAGGTAGTGGGCGTTTTAGAGCCCCTGATGGCCTTTGAATTGCCTGGGCAGGCACGAGCTGAGAAGCCGGCTGTCCCGCATTTGGCATGTCGTCAAATTTTTTATGTAAGGAGTCGACACTTGCACGTAATTCCTTCCATAAGTCCATCCACTCAAGTGTCTGCCCCGCAGGGGGTGACATCACATTTATAGGCATCTGCTCCGCCTCCACATAAGTCTCCTCATCAAACATGTCGACACAGCCGTACCGACACACCGCACACACACACAGGGAATGCTCTTAAAGGAGACAGGACCCCACAAAAGCCCTTTGGGGAGACAGAGAGAGAGTATGCCAGCACACACCAGAGCGCTATATAATGCAGGGACTAACTGAATTATGTCCCCTATAGCTGCTATAATATTTACTGCGCCTCAAATCTGTGCCCCCCCTCTCTTTTTTACCCTTTCTGTAGTGTAGACTGCAGGGGAGAGTCAGGGAGCTTCCTTCCAGCGGAACTGTGAGGGAATAATGGCGCCAGTGTGCTGAGGGAGATGGCTCCGCCCCTTTTTCGGCTGACTTTTCTCCCGCTTTTTTCTGTATTCTGGCAGGGGTAATTACCACATATATAGCCTCTGGGGCTATATATTGTGGTTATTTTGCCAGCCAAGGTGATATTATTGCTGCTCAGGGCGCCCCCCCCCCAGCGCCCTGCACCCTCAGTGACCGGAGTGTGAAGTGTGTATGAGGAGCAATGGCGCACAGCTGCAGTGCTGTGCGCTACCTTGGTGAAGACTGAAGTCTTCTGCCGCCGATTTTCCGGACCATCTTCTTGCTTCTGGCTCTGTAAGGGGGACGGCGGCGCGGCTCCGGGAACGAACACCAAGGACGGGTCCTGCGGTCGATCCCTCTGGAGCTAATGGTGTCCAGTAGCCTAAGAAGCCCAAGCTAGCTGCAAGCAGGTAGGTTCGCTTCTTCTCCCCTTAGTCCCTCGTTGCAGTGAGCCTGTTGCCAGCAGGTCTCACTGTAAAATAAAAAACCTAATATATATACTTTCTTTCTAGGAGCTCAGGAGAGCCCCTAGTGTGCATCCAGCTCGGCCGGGCACAGAAATCTAACTGAGGTCTGGAGGAGGGGCATAGAGGGAGGAGCCAGTGCACACCAGGTAGTACCAAATCTTTCTTTTAGTGTGCCCAGTCTCCTGCGGAGCCCATCTATTCCCCATGGTCCTTACGGAGTCCCCAGCATCCACTAGGACGTCAGAGAAATAATAATCAACACCTTCATGGCGCGCTTATGTCCCGATACTTTTTTAAAATACTGGCGGGGGTCTGTATACAGTGCCTAAGCACTGAATACTACTTTTGCCAGGCTTAATGTGAGGTATTATTGCTGACCAGGGCGCCACCCCTGCGTCCTGCACCCATGTAGTGCCGCTTGTGTGTGGGAGCAATGGCGCGCAGCGCGACCGCTGCGCGGTACCTCCGAGACTGAAGTCTTCTGCCGTCTGTAATGAAGTCTTCTTTGCTTTGGTTACTCACCCGGCTTCTTTCTTCTGGCTCTGTGAGGGGGACGACCGGCCCGACTCCGGGAACGAGTAGCTAGGCTATACCAAGTGATCAGACCCTCTGGAGCTAATGGTGTCCAGTAGCCTTAGAAGCAGAGCCTTTAACTCACAGAAGTAGGTCTGCTTCTCTCCCCTCAGTCCCACGAAGCAGGGAGCCTGTTGCCAGCAGTGCTCCCTGAAAACAATAAACCTAAAAAAGTATTTTTTTCAGAGAAACTCAGGAGAGCTCCCCTGGTGTGTGTCCAGTCTCTCTGGGCACAGAATCTAACTGAGGTCTGGAGGAGGGGCATAGAGGGAGGAGCCAGTTCACACCCATTTAAAGTCTTAAAGTGCCCATGTCTCCTGCAGATCCGGTCTATACCCCATGGTCCTTTTGGAGTCCCCGGCATCCTCTAGGACGTATGAGGAAAAGCTTTAAAACTTTATTGTTTCTGTCTGCACAAGCACCAGCTGTGGAAATCAATACCTGCAGTTGTCAGAAGGGTATAGATACTGTAGCAGTACTGATAATGATGGGGGCACCATTTATCACACGCCATGACCATTACACATATGGGGAAGCGGTATGGGGAAGCGGTACATAACATACACAGATGCTGCTCATGGACATAATGTCTGTTCATACATCTTACCTCAAGACCTGCAAGCTGGCAGGTAATTGAGCACAGAAGTTAAAATCACTACCATGTCCAGGAACTAGCATATGCCTGGGCCGGATTATAGATAAGGTGATAGAGAAAGTTGCCTTCGGCACAATGGGTCCTGGGGTGATCATCTGCCACCCACTCACTGTGGGCTGTACTCCCATTTAGTTATTTGGGTCACATGCTGATGGCTGGTTCCTCCCCTGGAGCAGCAACCAATGAGCTGTCATCAATAGGGCCCTTATCCCTGCCCCCTTAAGTCCTTGCCCCTTACCTGCCCCCTTCTCTGCCCAGCCTATCCTTCTCTCCTGCAGCCTGGTGTGAGCTTCTCTCTCACTGCCCCCATTATGCACACTATACCCTATTGTCCCCCTTCCTTAATTGCCACACAAAACCCCTGAGTACAGTACCTTTACAGTGGTCTACTGCTGATTTTTGGTCATCTGGGGAGTCTTCTGCTGTTGCTAAACACATAATGCACTGCTTATAGTGTTGCACCCTAGTACCTTATGCATTGTGGCAGCCCCCCTTCTTTGAACAGATCCAGTGGGCACCTGTACTTGGTAATTGGTGGGACAGACAGACAATGTGAGTGGCAGGGACGTGCAGTCAGGGGAGGCAGGGGAGGCAGTGCCTCCCCTGTCATTAAGGATTAAAAAAAATATAGAGAAGATACTTATGACATGCTTCTGTGTCATAAGTATCTTCTTATAGTAACCTAGTGTGTTTTATCATTAAAAAACGATTGCGGAGGCACCTTGAATGGTGCCTCTCGCTGGTAATTGTAATTGCCGAAGCAGGGGGCGGGCAGGGGGCGTGGCCATAGAGAGGGCTGTAAAAGCCCATTACAAAAAGCATTAGAAGCGGCACCTATAGAGGTGCCGCAGTGCAGCAGGGGCGTGCTTTCAGCCATGAAAGCACACCCCTGTCACAGTGATTGGGCAGCAGCAGCAGCAGATGCAGCAGCAGCAGCACTGACAGTGACCTGCATGCGGCTGTCACCGTCAGTGCTGCTGCTGTTACAGGGAGAGGAGAGAGTGCCAGGCCAGCCAGTGTCTTTTACTGCAGTTAGTGGCAGACAGTGCATGTAAGTGTTTAGTTTACACACACTGTCACACCACTCACTGATTTATTTCTGATGTCCAGTGTCCTGTCCAGGTCTTTCATTAACTTATTAGCGCCACAATCGCGGCGCTGCTAAGTTAATGAAATCCCTGAACATTAACACATCATTCTGTAGTGCATTAATTCCCCTGCCCTGCCCCCCCCCCCCCCCTTCCCCACTCGAATTACAACTTTTTCTTTTTATTAATCTCAGCGGCGGGGCTTGTGTGCACTGTGCAGAGCCGGGAATTATGAGGTGGCCGGCGGGGCATGTGTGGAGAAGAAGGGAGTCATGAGGCGTCGGGCGGCCGCGGCGGGGCTTGTATGGCGGAGGCGGGCAGCGGGACTCTTCAGCGGCGGCGAACGTCGGGACGGGCGGCGGACGGCGGAACTCAGCGGGCATTGTGGCTGCAGGTCTGGATCATGGATCCAGTCCCTGCAGCCATTAAAGTAACATAGTTCAGGGTCTTCCAGTAACAAAAATGGCGCTGCTGTGCAGAGCCATTTTTGAAATCCAAGATGGCCGCCGCGAGCCAATCACGGCTCGCTGCGTCATCGCCCCGCCCACCCGGGGCTGGCTTATAAAAGCCAGCACAAGCCCGGAGCAGGCAGTTCGTCGGCGGTGTAGGAGCAGAGAAGAGCTCCTGAAGAAAGAAGTCCTGGTGGGCGGTGGCCATGCAAAAGAGCTTAAAGGCTACCGCCCAACAGGTGAAGACGTCACAAGTCCTGGGTGAGGGCAGCAGCCATGTAAGAGCTTACAGGCTGCTGCCACCCAGGTGAAGACGTCAGAAGTCCTGGGTGAGGGCAGCAGCCATGTAAGAGCTTACAGGCTGCTGCCACCCAGGTGAAGACGTCAGAAGTCCTGGGTGAGGGCAGCAGCCATGTAAGAGCTTACAGGCTGCTGCCACCCAGGCGAAGTCGGCGGAAGCCCTGGTGTGTCGGTGGCCGCGCAAAAGAGCTATATGGCTGCCGACACGCCGGGTGAAGACGGCGAAAGCCCTGGTGGGTCGGCGGCCGCGCAAAAGAGCTATATGGCCGTCGACCCGCCAGGCGAAGGCGGCGGAAGCCCTGGTGGGCGCTGTCCCGCCAGGCGAAGACGGCAAAAGCCCTGGTGGGTCGGCGGCCCACCAGGCGAAGGCGGCGGAAGCCCTGGTGGGCGCTGTCCCGCCAGGTGAAGACGGCGAAAGCCCTGGTGGGTCGGCGGCCGCGCAAAAGAGCTATATGGCCGTCGACCCGCCAGGCAAAGGCGGCGGAAGCCCTGGTGGGCGCTGTCCCGCCAGGCGAAGACGGCAAAAGCCCTGGTGGGTCGGCGGCCCACCAGGCGAAGGCGGCGGAAGCCCTGGTGGGCGCTGTCCCGCCAGGTGAAGACGGCGAAAGCCCTGGTGGGTCGGCGGCCGCGCAAAAGAGCTATATGGCCGTCGACCCGCCAGGCGAAGGCGGCGGAAGCCCTGGTGGGCGCTGTCCCGCCAGGTGAAGACGGCGAAAGCCCTGGTGGGTCGGCGGCCGCGCAAAAGAGCTATATGGCCGTCGACCCACCAGGCGAAGGCGGCGGAAGCCCTGGTGGGCGCTGTCCCGCCAGGTGAAGACGGCCCACCAGGCGAAGGCTGCGGAAGCCCTGGGGGGCGCTGTCCCGCCAGGCGAAGATGGCAAAAGCCCTGGTGGGTCGGCGGCCCACCAGGCGAAGGCGGCGGAAGCCCTGGTGGGTCAGTGGCCGCGCAAAAGAGCTTTATGGCCGCCGACCCGCCAGGCAAAGCTGCAGATAAATAAAATACTTTAAAAAGACGACAGTGTTTTGATTTTTATTTTAATATTTCCATTACAGGGGGATTATAGGTACCAGCGGGCCTTTAATGCCTTGCATGCTGGTACTTGAAAGTACCAGCATGAGTGGCAGGCTTGCTGGGACTTGTAGTCCCATTGTAAAGGACAATATTAGTTTTACATAAGCTATCAACCCTGCACCCACCGCCCAGGGGTGTGGGGGATAGCACCGGGCTTCAGCAAAGGCCTGGGGTACCCTGGAGAGGGGGACCCCTGTATTGGGGGTCCCTATTTCTCTAGGAACCTGTGGCCTTTGCTGACTAGTTAGGGGGGCCAGAATGCTTTGGCCACGGGACCCCGTAAAGTGTGTCCCCTGGCTGTGGCATTACCCACCCTTACTGGAGGAGCCTGGTGCTGGTTTTAAAAATATGGGGGATCCATACAATTTCCCCCCCCCATATTTTTTTAGAATCAGGCTGGCTCCTAGGGCCCGGTGCTGGTCCATTAAATAGGGGGGACCCCTACATATTTTTTTCCCCTTTAATTTAGTTTTCACCTGTACAGTGTGCATAGCGAATATGTATATTAGGTGTACATAGCAGCGGCACTCTCAGGTGGTCATTCCGAGTTGTTAGCTCGCTAGCTGCTTTTAGCAGCATTGCACACGCTAAGCCGCCGCCTACTGGGAGTGTATCTTAGCACAGCAAAATTGCGAACGAACGCTTCCCTAATTTTCTCGTAACGATTACCACGCAGTTCCTGAGTAGCTCCAGACTTACTCAGCCATTGCGACCAGCTCAGTACTTTTTGTTCCTGTTTTGACGTCACAAACACACAAAGCGTTCGCCCAGACACTCCCCCGTTTCTTCAGACACTCACTCCCGCGTTTTTCTCAGAAACGCCAGCGTTTTTTTGCACCCCCCACTTCCTGTCAATCACAGTACGATCACCAGAACGATGAAAAAGCTTAGTTATGCCGTGAGTAAAATACAGAACTTATGTGTAAATTAACTAAGCGAATATTGCGCATGCGCAGTTAGCAGATAATCGCAGTATAGCGAAAATCGGCAACGAGCGAACAACTGGGAATGACCACCTCAGGTCATTATCATACAAGTGAACCACTAACGTCCCACTGATACAACTCTGGTACCAGCCAGTGCCTCACCAGCAACTGACCTCACCGCACGCCACTGGTGAGTGGGCCCCTTATGTGTTAATACAGTCCTGCTCCCCATGTTTCCTCTCTACCAGGAACTCATTGCTTTTCAAACAGTGTAGGTAAAACTGAACACAATGGCTGCCTGGAGGCCATTAGACCCTCTAGTACCTTGCCTGCTAAATGACTCAAGGAAGAATTACAGTCTTCGAAAAGGGATGGTATCGGGATTTCGGCACTTGATTTCGGCACTTGAGATGCTGGCAATCAGAATACCGACAGCGGCATCCTGACGCTCAGAATCCTGACACCTACTTAGTGTGTATACTACTCCTAATCCTTGACCTCCCTAACCCTCCCTTTCCTGCAGCCTAATCTTAACCTTCCCCCTTCCACTCAGCCTAAGCCTAACCCTCCCCGGTGGTTTGTGGAAAATAAACAGCATTTTTTTTTTAAGTTCTCTTTAATTGCCCACTTCATCTATAAACATGTATATATAGAATAATATATTATTATATAATACTAATGTGAGTACAACATAACATTTTGATCATCTAGCTGTGATTTAAAGCATCGCATATACTTTTATTGGTGGTGGCATACATTATTATTTTCATTATTGACTCCCTTTATTTTGCATCAGGCGTAAATCTTGCTAGTTATTATGACAACAGTTATTTTATATGAATATAATTTAACTTTTTTTTAAGGATTGCTATTTCCTCAGCACATTCGACTCTGTTGTCCTGTATTTGCATATCTCTTACATGGTGTAAGCTCTTCATTAAAAATAGAGCTATAAAACATGGCTATAAAACTGTACACTAGCTACGCAGTTGCTTAGCAACCTGAGGACAAGTCTTCTACAAATTTAAGTACCAGGTGTATGTTAAGTATTTTGAAATGAACATTACGTACCTAGGAGCAAGAATTTGTTTTGGTGGGGAAAAAGGTTAAAAGGGCTTTTATGTGAAGATGACTCTTTGGAAACAGTTGATCATAAAAAGTCCAACTCATACTACCTATTCCTAATTGTTTAGAATGTATTAGTCTAATGGGCTCATGTCTAGATAACTTTTACTTACACAAAGTTTATTAATGTGTTTTCAGAATCTGCTTACATTTTCTGTTTTTAATATTGTATTTAATTTGTAAAGAAGAAGTAATAAAAGAGCAATTTCTGATCTTTATTTTTAACAAAATTGTCTTTCATACTGGAACTGATTTAAAATTCATATGGTTATCAAATGGCTTTTTTTTTAAAAGGAGAATTGTGTAGCTGTACTGTATGTGGATGGTGGAAGTTGTATCATTGCCATTTGCTTTGACATAAAGGAAGTGCCTCTGCAGCCATTTATCAGCTTGATTGGAGTGAGTAGAGACACTCTTCTGCTGTTCTCCAGAATCCTTTGGTGATTTGCATACAGACCACTTTACAAACTGTTTCCTCCATTTTTATCCACCTTTCCCGCACTACTTGGGGCAGGAGAGTTTAATCACAATAGACTGAACAAAAGCCATTACTGCACTAACATTATGCACTTTGCTTCATGTAACCATATCCCCACCACAGCCTTTGAATAAAGTAATAATTCAGCATAATTTGGTGATGCCCAAAATAAAGCAAACTCTTAGATTACCATGTTGACCACAGCATAATTCCTCAATTTAACAGAGATCCCTGGTTCTGTTTTCCCTGTGCTTGTGTATGATGGGAGAATCCAATATCACAGTAAAAGTAGCAATTACACAGCTTTTAGCCAAGCATTTTATTATCTGCTGTGTTGGAGCATGGTAAGCATTGCTAGCAAGGACTATACATTTTTTTCCAAAACTAGGATGCTCTAAAACCAAACAGTGCCATATTATAAGGTTCATATAGGCCTGGAGCCAAAATGTATGAAGGTCATATTGTGTCATACTTCAGGGGGTGTGACGAGTGCTGTGGGGGTGTGACTAGTGATGTGGTGTTGGGGTCTACAGAGTGGTGGGGCCTGTGCCATAGGGTGTGGCTAACTGAGAGAAAATAGTGAATAAATTAGCATTATAGCCACCCTCCCGTTAACCAGCCCCTGACATTGAAAATTAAAGCGCAATTACAAACATACTACAACAAAGAGTACACACAGTAAACAAGGGCAAACTATGTATTGTCTTACCTGCACTTGCATCTGTGCTAACTTGCAGCTGCCAGATGGTGTTGTAAATTCTGTAGGTGCTTGGCTAAATCCTGGCCTATCTTGTAGAGATAGATAATAAATAATTGCAAGTAAAAAGTGCAAAAAAAATGTAATCCTCTCCCCTCTAAACCTGCAGCTGACAGAAAACATTTATTTATTTATTTATTTATTAACAGTTTCTTATATAGCACAGCATATTCCGTTGCGCTTTACAATTAGAACAGCAGTAATAGAACAAAACTGGGTAAAAACAGACAGACAGAGGTAGGAAGGCCCTGCTCGCAAGCTTACAATCTATAGGGAAATAGGCACAAGGATAGATGCTACCTATTGCATAATGGTCCACCAGATTGCTAGGTTCTTTATGGGTTGTATGATGATACCCCACAAAGTTATCCAAGTGTCAGGAGGGTGTGAGACTAAAGAAATACAAGATATGTGATGTTATGAATACTCTATAGAGGATGTAATTAGATAGGGAAGCACTGAAGGTTAAGTGGGTGGGTCTGGAATTTGATAGGCTTGTCTGAAGAGGTGAGTTTTCAGGGAACATTTAAAGGTTTGGAGACTAGAGGCGAGTCTTACTGTGCGTGGGAGGGCATTCCACAGAGTGGGTGAAGCCCGGATAAAGTCCTGTAATTTTGAGTGTGAACAAGTAATGCGTGTGGATGAGAGACGTAGATCTTGTGCAGAGCGGAGAGGTCGGGTAGGGAGATATTTTGAGATGAGTGAAGAGATGTATGTTGGTGCAGTTTGGTTAATAGCCTTGTATGTGAGTAAAAGTATTTTATATTTAATACGGTAGAATACCGGTAACCAATGGAGGGACTGACAGAGCGGATCTGCAGACGATGAACGTCTGGCAAGGAAGATTAGCCTCGCAGCTGCATTCAAAATGGATTGTAGTGGTGAGAGCCTATGTTTGGGAAGACCGGTCAGGAGACTATTACAATAATCAATGCGGGAGATAATGAGAGCATGGATTAGAGTTTTTGCTGTGTCTTGTGTAAGATAAGGGCGTATTTTGGATATGTTTCTTAGATGTATGTAACATGATCTTGAGACAGATTGAATGTGGGTAACAAAGGACAGTTCAGAGTCAAGAATGACACCTAGGCAGCGAGCTTGTGGGGTAGGGGTGATTGCAGAGTTCTCAACAGTGATAGAGATATCAGGTTGGAAACTACTATTGGCCGGTGGAAATATAATTAATTCTGTTTTGGAAATATTAAGTTTGAGGTGGCGAGATGTCATCCAAGATGAAATGGCAGAAAGGCATTCAGTGACACGGCCCAATACAGATGGTGACAAATCAGGGGAGGATAGGTAGATTTGAGTATCATCCGCATACAGATGGTACTGAAATCCGAAAGAGTTGATTAGTTTGCCAAGAGATGTGGTATAGATAGAGAAAAGCAGAGGACCTAGGATTGAGCCTTGCGGTACTCCAACTGAGAGAGGTAGCAAAGTAGAGGTGGAATCAGAGAAACGAACACTGAAGGAGCGATTAGATAGGTAGGATAAGAACCAAGAAAGGGCTGTGTCCTGAATACCTAGGGATTGTAGTGTTTGTATGAGAAGAGAGTGGTCAACAGTGTCAAAAGCAGCAGAGAGATCAAGGAGAATAAGTAGAGAGAAATGTCCTTTAGATTTAGCAGTGACCAAATCATTCACAACCTTAGTCAGTGCTGTCTCTGTGGAGTGTTGGGCACGAAATCCTGACTGAAGTGGGTCCAGTAGGCTGTGTGAGTTAAGAAAGTGTGTGAGGCGAGTGTAGGCAAGTCTCTCCAGTAGCTTGGAGGGGCATGGGAGCTGAGAGATGGGACGGTAGTTAGAGAGAGAGTTCGGGTCAGAGTTTTGTTTTTTCAGAATGGGAGTAATCACTGCATGCTTGTATAGAGAAGGAAATATACCAGTAGACAGGGAGAGATTACAGATTTTCGTTAAGGTTGGGATGAGCACAGTAGACAGAGCTTTACTAATTTGTGAGGGTATAGAGTCAAGGGGAGAGGTATTAGAGTAGGCAGATGAAAAGAGTGCAGATACTTCATCTTCATTTGTAGGATCAAAGGAAGAGAAGGTGTTACAGGGTTCAGGCAGGGAATTGAGCAGGTCACTTGCTGTGGAAGAGCATACCATTTCATTCAAAACATAAAACATTAGTATGCACTGGGTCTTTCTCAACCTTTTTGTGTCTCTTAATGCCTCTCCATACTGTCTCTCTCTCTCTCATTGCTCCTTCCCTCCATAACTCTCTCTGTCCCTCCATAGCACTTTCACTGTTGCCTTCCTCCATATCTCTTGCTGCCCCTCCATAGCTCTCTCACTATCACTTTCAGCAATATCTCTTATTGTCCCCTCCCTCCATATCTCTAAATGCCCTTCTATAGCGCTCTCATTGCCCACCCCCTCCATATCTCCCTGATTGCACCCTACAAAGCTGTTTCATTTCCCCATCTCTGCATAGAAACAGAATTTTAGCTAAGAACCACTTAACCCATCTAATCTGCCAACATGCACAGTCACACTAGGATAATTTTATGACTTGAGCCAATTAACCTACCAGTATATTTTTGGATTATGGGAAAAAAACAGAGTTCCTGGAGGAAACCCACACAAGCATGGGGAGAATATACAAACTCCACACAGTTAGGGCAGTGGTGAGAATCAAAGCCATGTCCTCAGTGATGTCAGGCAGCAATGCTAACCATTACACCATCTGTACTGCATATCTTCTTGGTTTCCCACTCCATTGATCTCTCATTACCCCTTCCATAGCTCTCTCATTGTCAGTTCCCTCCATATCTTACTATCACCCCACAGCTCACACTGCCCTATCATACCTCACTGCCTTCTACTGCTCACACTGCCCCCACGTAGCTCACACTGCTCCTTTCATGCCTTACACTGCTCAAATCACAGTGCTTCCCTTATGTTCACACTGCTTCCTTTACAGTAGGCCTCACATTGCTCCTTTCACAGGCCAAACTGCTCCCCTCATGCCTCACACTGCTCACCTCATACTGCTCTCTTCATGCCTCACACTGCTCCTCTCACACCTCACGCTGCTCACTTTATGCCCACAGTGCTCCCCTTACATATCAACCACACCCCTCACGCCGGTCCCCTCATGTCTCACACCGCTCCTCTCTGTGAGTGTCTATGACTCACCTGGATTCGTAACAAGGCCAGAGGCAGATATACGGCTGGAGGTCGTGTGGTGGAAACTTGGAGTTTTAATAAAGTTTCTACTCATAGGTGATAAATGAAATTGGTTTATTGAACATAGAAGGGAACAAGATATTGATAGAGTATAATGTACAGTCTCTGTCTACCAGTGGGGCTGGCGAATATGCGGTGAGTGCCACGCACTATAATATGGATAGCTATTGGTGGAAGCAGGATCCCACAGATGGCTGTGGAGTAGCTGGACTGTCTGGTGTTTGAAGTTACACAGGTTCACATAGGAGACTGAGGGGCAGATGTATTAACCTGGAGAAGGGATAAAGAAGCGATAAAGCAGTGATAAGTGCAAGGTGAAAACGCACCAGCCAATCATTACAGATTTGAAAAATGACAGTTAGGAGCTGATTGGCTGGTGTGTTATCACCTTGCGCTTATCACTGCTTTATCCCTTAATACATCTGCCCCTGAATGGTGCTAGCAGGATAGTTAGATAGCAGCATACAACCACACTTACGAGTTGCTGCGCTGATTAGTACTTGGATAAATCACAGTTTAACACATGAGTATGTAAGAGAGAAATAGCAGGATCAACTGTAGCTTGAAATATATACTGTATAATGCACAGGTAGTGCTTATCAGGACAGACTAGCACTTGAGAGATATATATCATGCTCAGGAGTCCTGGAAGTTTTCAGCAGGACTAGCTGGAGCATGAAGCATAGAATAATACACAGGTGGCCATGGATATCGCTCAGCAATACTGGTCAGTACAGGAGAATATACAGCTTTATACAGTAGTCCTTCATGGACGTTGGGTATGGTATGCTGGCTGCCGGGATCCTGGAGGTCAGTATACCGACACCAGGGTCCCAGCAGCAGAATACCAGCGGGGGAGGTGAGCGCAACAAAGCCTGCCACACAGTGGTTTTTTTTGGCTCGCTGCGCTTGCCACAGGTTCTATTCCCACTCTATGGGTGTCGTGAACACCCACGAGTGGGAATAGACCCTGTGGGTTGGCATTTCATTTGGCGGCATTGTTAGCGTTCGGGATTCCGGCTTCGGCATGCTGACCACCGGGATCCCGAGCACCAGCATATCAACTACATCCTCTTAATGGAGTACAGCAAGACCATACCCTCCAACTGTACCTTTTTAGAAGGTACAGTATCTTTTTTTTATGGTCTGTACCGATTTTTGGCTCTCCAAACTTCCATTGAAAGTATAGAAAAAGGGGCGTGGTTTGCCTGTGGCCATGCCCCCTCTTCTAATTTGTACCAATTTTTATGTGTAAAATGTTGGAGGGTATGAAAGACTGGAACTTAGTAGCATTCAATGATACACATTAGTGCTCCTAAATACTGGCCAGTGCAAGAGAAACACACAGCAGCTTGGTGAAGCACACTGAATTGTGGAGCCAAACTCTGAATGCTGCAGACTGAAACTAACAGGCAGGATACAGCAGAAGTTGTTCTCTGTGTAGCTCCACCCCCCTGCTTCACCCTCCCTCTCCTCACCATAGAAACAGATGCAAGTTCTGACTCAACTCCTGCTCCATCAGAGTCCCAACAAGCTTTTACTGAGAGCAACCTAGGTGTAGTAACCCTCTTGCCCCCAGGCCAGATGCCCCTAGACCATTTGGGCCAACATTCATGAGGGGCCTGGTCCTGCAGCTCCACCTGCCCCATTGTTAATCCTGTCCTGGAAGCAAATGGGTGCAAGTATGGGGCAAGCAGAATCATATGTATTTTAGATGCATCTTCAACTACAATTGAACATGAATAACTGGTTGTTCTCACATTGGCTAAGTTCACTGTGGATGCAAATGTGGGTTATGCAGAACTGAAAGGAAGCATAAATTGGCATGTTTTCAGATGCATCTTTTGTACCTAGTATAGGACCTGTGCAAGTGCACCCTGATGATGATGACAGACATTAAATCAAGCACAGGATTGATATTAAGAATTTGACTCCTGGGAGCAGGCATTATCAAAAATTAAGATTACAAGAAGATTGATTTGTATACACCCTAATTAATCTTGTATGTGAACATCTAGGCTGATATTACAGCGATTAACAGAGTCTAATATATTATTATTGTGAATGACAGTAGATTTACTGATATTTGAATCATTAATAAAGTGAATAGCAGGAGTGTTCTCTTATGTCCCGGTGCTACTTATTTTAATACCTTTTTTTCTGACTTTATATCTATTTTTTAATATTTCGCCTTTTTAGCTTTGATAGATGGGGATTTATTAATTCTTTGTACCTAATAAAAGTTATGTTTTAGGATAGATCATTTAACCAGAGTGAGGTTGTAGGTGGGGAAGAAGTATTTAATTAGATATATTCATTAAAGATATACATGATGCTGATTGTGTAACCCTAATCGATGGAGTGCACCACAATGCTACTATCTTTCTCTTTTTTGTAACTTAGTTGTTTAACAAGTAGCAGGTAGCACGCCCCCATATATGGTGACAGTTCCTTTTGGGTCGACATTGTGAATGGGAGGTAACCGTCGAACTGAACCTGTGCGGGAACATCTGTTTGTTTACTGTAGACATTAAATCAAGCATGCAGATAGGGGTGGGTGCATAATTCTGAATACTGGCACATATAATGTATCGGCTTCCATGTACAGAATACGGGAACATCTGCAACCAAGTTATGTCCAACTCAGCATTTGGCACAGCTTCTACAGTAGTGAATTTGAGAGATGCTATTTTTATTTTGGTCTCTGCCTACTTTTAATTTCAGGGAGATTTCAGGGAGATTGTGAACGTAACACCTTTGAGCGCAGACTTGTACTGCTACATCTGAGAGGCGTGTCATGAAAATGACTTACAGCCAATGTAATGAGCCCCAAAGTTAGTAAGATCTACTTGTTGAAGAAAAGGCACTGAAAGTTTGCAGGATTTGTTTGTGTATTGTGTTTTACAAGAGGTTCCATATACTGTAAGTGGCCACGAGAAAACCTATTAAAAATGCATATGGACATAAGGATCATTGGGGCAGATGTATTAACCCGGAGAAGGCATAAGGAAGTGATAAACCGGTGATAAGTGCAAGGTGATAAATGCACCAGCCAATCGGCTCCAATATGTAAATTAAATTGACAGGTAGGAGCTGACTGGCTGGTGCATTTATCACCTTGCGTTTATCACTGGTTTGTCAATTCCTTATGCCTTCTCCAGGTTAATACATCTGCCCCATTGTGCCTTATAACCAATACAGGGAAATGGGGCTGATGATCCCATTGGAATGTATGTATCTCTGATTCCTCCCTCCCCCCCAAGAATGTAACAGCTATGTAATGAGAGTAAGATGCACTCAGGGAGATTGCTGGACTATTCAAGGAGTCAGGGAGATTGCTGCTATTTCAGGGAGTCTCCTGCAGGATGAGGCAGGGTAGGCAACTCTGCTTTTGGTGTATGTTACAATTAGGTTTAGTAACTCTTAAAAAAGGGAAAAGGGAGAAGGCAGTTTGTTCCTTTCTGTGTCTTCTCTTGGCATTTATGTTATCAGTCTCCTCTGTTCTGATATACTGTAGGGTCATGCTTATCATCAATGTCATCCACACGGCAGAACGCAGATGCAGTACATGAATTCTGTCATTCTTACTAAATCTCAGAGGACAACAGAATAAGTATCATTCCTCTGTTGACAAAATGATTATACACTACTGTTATTCCAAAATTGTATACTATCACATAAATACATTTTCCTTTAAAATTCCATTTACTGAGGCAATAGCATCATTTTAAAAAAGAATATTTAAATGTATTCTGTCCCTGCATTTATCTGGCTGCGTGCAATAACCTAGCTGTGGTTATATATATTCCTGGGAGGCTAGTTCTGCCATAATGCTGGAGTCGCATATTGTCTGACCAGTCGAGTGTATGGCATCATATTCAAAAGCAGTTATTGGGACATGTTTTACAGACAGTGGACTAAGACTATTCAGAAACAATTGCTTATGAGATAGTTTGAGGATTTGTCCCTGTCAAACAGTTAATATTACTTTAATACATGAAGTAGGCTGTATAAGACGGCAATAATGAAAAATGTCAGGGAAGACAATATCAATTGTTATTCAACATCCACATCAAAGATTACTTTTTCCTCAGTAGCTTTCAGAAAATGTATTTTCTATCAGATCTGATTGCGTTCTTCTTTGAAGTGCTCCATCCTCCCTGTAGATTTAATGTGACATCCAGGCACTTTTTAGTCCCTGGGCCTCAGAGGCGATTCGAAGTGGCACAACAAGCCATCACAGGTTTATCCTCAAAGGCCGACACTGTCTGTCTGATTTATTGTAACTTTAAGAATCATCTTCAGCAAAGCATGAGTCTTTCTGCCCATCCGAAGCTTCAGACAGTTATCAGTTCATTTGTATGCAGCCTGTACATCCTTGAACAGAGAGCCCTATAGCCACTCATGGAAAATGCATTACCTGCTACTAATCCTTTTTATCTTTAAAGTCTGTATTTTTTATGTACAAGTCATTTTGGGTTATCATAAAATATACATAATTCTCTTGGATAAGAAAAAGAAGAAAAAAATGAAAAGAGAATATATAATCAGTTGCAGTCTTATCAGCATGAAGTATAAACAAACAGCGCTCTTTATGTAAACACGGAGCAATACAAGATTTTGATTATATTTAATGGGGAACAAAATGCTCCCGTGTTTGCTTCTTGCTAGCAAGTGTAATAGAAAGTTAGGTCTTTTGAGGCAGCAATCTATTTAATTTTTGTATTCAATTATTTGTTTTCATTTGATGCACAGCTACACTTGTTTGAACATTTGATCAGCTTACTGTACATTATGAAAGATTATCCAGTCGCTCTAAATGTCCCCAATAAATAAACAGATATCACTGTTTATGAGCTACATACAGAATTGAACCAGAGTAATAAGTCTGATCCATTAGGATAAAGTGCATTAGAATAACACAATAGACAGTAAGGCAACCAAAAAAAAAAAATGTTTGTGGGAGATGTACAGTATGAAGCAGTGAAAAAAGGAGAGAAGTGGTCCAGTAGAGAAGTTGCCCATGGCAACCAATCAGCTTCATACCTCCCAGCTGTCCTGATTTTCGCGGGACAGTCCCATTTTTTGGGGACTGTCCCGCTGTCCCACCCGCGGGCCACAGTGTCCCGCGGTGGGGGGGCAGTTGGGAGTCTCCTGCACTCCGCTGCTCTGCATGCGCACAGCGTCTATTAACTAGAGGCAGAGGGAGAGGGGGCATGCCAGCGTCTATTAACTAGAGGCAGAGGGAGAGGGGGCATGCCAGTGGCTCACAGATAAAAACGGGGAGGGGGGGGTGGCTCGCGATCGCGGGTCCTCACGTGAAGCCATGCCCCTTTTATAGACCACACCCCCTCTTTCCGGCGGGCGTGGCTATGCCGCGCCAATGTTCCTCCTTCACGGCCCCAAAAGTTGTGAGGTATGCAGCTTTGAAGTAACATTTATCAAGTGCATTCTATAAAATGATATGTAGCAGCTGATTGGTTGCCACGTGCAACTTCTCCACTGGCTCACTTCTATCCTCCTTTCACTGCTCAATACATCTACCTCCAAAAATGAGGAATACACCACATTGCTGTAATCATTGAACATACATGCTTTGTCTTATTTGAATCAAAAATAAAATACTGTGAGCATCTGAGAGAACCCTTACTGGTGGGCATGTGAATACATGTGTGTGCTTACATGACGTTAGAATATGCTGTACTTTAGCTATGTATGTTACTTGTGGGTTCACTACGGCTGGCCAGCGGTCGGGCTCCCGGCGACCAGCATCCCGGCGCCGGGAGCCCGACTGCCGGCTTACCGACAGCTTGGCGAGCGCAAATGAGCCCCTTGCGTGCTCGCTGCGCTCGCCACGCTACGGGCACGGTGGCGCGCTACTCGCGCCACACTATTTTATTCTCCCTCTATGGGGGTCGTGGACCCCCACGAGGGAAAATAAGTGTCGGTATGCCAGCTGTCGGGCTCCCGGCGCCGGTATACTGAGCGCCGGGAGCCCGACCGCCGGCAAACAGAAGACCACCCGTTACTTGTATGTTACAGGCCTTCAAATAATAAAGTGTTTACATTTCTCCCCCAGCTGTTACTGCATATTTAAATTAATGCAGCAGGTCTAGTATGTTGATGTGCGCAAAATGTTGCACCATCAATTAGATATGAGCCACATCACTGGCAGGGATGTGGTCAGTTTACTTACAATCAAAATCCCGACGGTCAAAATCCCGACAACCATTGACCGACGGACAAAATCCTGACAAGATCAAAATCCCGACATGGTAAAAATACAGACATTTAAAATACGGACAAGGTCAAAATACCAACATTTAAAATGTTGACAGGTCAAAAAGTCGACATGAGTTTTTCATGTTTTTTTTTTTTTAAAACCGACTTGTTCATACTTTATCCCAGTGGACCTGGAGGGGAATATAATAGTGTACCCGAAGGGCGAGCCATGCGAGGGGAACTGATACACTTATACGGTGTCTATGACAACCTATGTCGACATACACTGTGTCGACTTTTTGACCAGTCGACGTTTTAAACTTATGTATATTAATGTCGGTATTTTGATCTTGTCAGTATTTTTACCTTGTCGGAATTTTGACGGTTGGTCAATTGTTGTCAGGATTTTGACCATCAGGATTTTGATTGTAGGTATTTCATACTGATCCCCATTGGACATTGGGGGTCATTGCAAGTTGATCGCTAGCCGCCGTTGTTCGCAGTGTAGCGATCAGGCTAAAAATCTGCATTTCTGCACACGCGTATGCACCGCAATGCGCAGGCACGTCGTATGGGTACAATGACCATCATGGGTTTGCACAGAGTCTAACGAAGATTCCAGTCACACTGCCAATCGCAGGAAGATTGACATGAAGTGGGCATTTCTGAGTGCCAACTGACCGTTTTCAGGGAGTGCTTAGAAAAACGCAGGCATGTCTGGAAAAATGCAGGGGTGGCTGGGAGAACGCTGGGCGGGTCTGTGACGTCAAAAGCCGTCCCTCCGTCGTTAGAATAAATGCACACGAAGAGTAACTACAGGGCTGGTCTTGTTTTGCACAAATAGATTTTGCAGGCACTCTGCTGCACATGCGTTCGCACTTCAGCAAAGCGAAAATACACTCCCCAGTGGGCGGCAATAATGCGTTTGCACGGCTGCTAAAAACTGTTAGCGAGCGATCAACTCGGAATGACCCCCATAGAGCAATCATATGGTTGCTCAGAATGCCCGAAGGTACATGGTTGCCAGTGCAAGTGGAACTGCGTCTTTCAATGCAGTCCCTGACACCAGCACATACCCTAACTCGTCTTTCGATACGCCTGCCAATACCAGCCACCACTGAGTCAGGAACACTGTCACAATTGCATGGATCTGCATGTAATTTCTGATCTGCATCCCCTGGCGGTAACCACCTGGACACATAAGCAGAAGTAAAACATGGGGCCCAAATAATGTGCAAAGTATTTTAGCATTTAAAGTGTGAACACTCTTTTTTAAATCTGAAGAGGGGTTATATTCAGCAACAAGTACGCCACATGACCATATGTATCAAAAAATATTTTCTGCGAGTCCAATTCTGACAGTCCAAACTACTGCCCAGCCTTCTCAAAACAAAAGACCAGTGCTAATTCAACCAACACTGAAAGGGACCTACTGTACACACATTAAGATTATCTGGCTGGTTGGGACGGAAATCAGGTAATGTATGGGAGCAAATGACAAGCAAGCATTTGCTCCCAAATGCCAAAAAATGGACAAAACAGACAAAAATGGTCATTTGGACAAATTAGTTAAATCAAACTGATTTAACTAATTTGTCTAAACGACCATTTTTGTCTGTTTTCCAGTGTTTGGGAGCAAATGGTCTGGAGGCAGTTACGTGACCAGCGGTCAGGAGACTGCCGTTCACAATACCGATGCCAGGATCCCGCCCCCTTACAGTCCCCGTCCCCTTACATGTCGACTAACAGGGATTATTCCCACTCGCGGGTGTCCACGACATACATAGAGTGGGAATGTGGCGAGCACAGCTTGCTACCGAGCCTGCAAGGGGCTTCGTTCTGCTCGTCCTCCCTGCCAGGCATCTGCAAGCCAAGATTACGGTGTCGGTATGGTGACTGGCGGTCTCCTAAATGCCGATCACGCATACCCAACCTGAAATGTTCATCTTTCACTTCCTCCCATACATTACCACATTTTCGTTCTAACCAGCCAGATTGGACAGATAATCTTAAAGTGTATAGGCCACTTAACACTTGGCCAACATTGCGGGGTATCATCATACAACCCATTAAGAACCTAGCAATCTGGTGGACCATTATGCAATAGGTAGCATCTATCCTTGTGTATCTATGCCTATTTCCCTATAGATTGTAATCTGGTGAGCAGGGCCTTCCTACCTCTATGTCTGTCTGTTTTTACCCAGTTTTGTTCTATTACTGTTGTTCTAATTGTAAAGCGCAACGGAATATGCTGCACTATATAAGAAACTGTTAATAAATAAAATAATGAATATCTTAACAGTATCAATACTACATGCCTTACCTAAATTAACATTATCATGGCCTTGCTCACCTACTTAACAGCTATTGCAAAATATAAAAAATACTATTGTTTACATCCATTGCTGTAGTCAATTTCCTAAAATAATACATCATTAAAAAAAAATATAGAAATTCACAGATAACTATTTTATTAGTCATCCAGCCGTTAGTGGAACATTATAGTCTAACATTTCTCTGGTGTTAGAGTTTATTGGTATGTGCTAACCTCAATTTGACCTCTTCCTCTTTTCAGTAACAAAATATCTATGCAAGAGCTCATATAACCTTAGTGTTGCACATCAGTGCTCCTTTCTCGAGAAAGTTGACCATCAGATAATAAAATGAGTCTCTGTGCAAGATGACTGGTTGGGGCAATGAATAGATTCATTAAAACTAACTGGTGGTAGTTGTTTTATATTTCATGACAGTAACTTGCATTGCGTTTTATTCAAAAATGACAAAATGTACTAAAAATTGGAAAACCTATGCAAGAGAAAAAAACTCTCAAGAGAAATTTTTTTTCTTATTTATGCCTATACGAGTTACCAGTCTGTCAAAATGACGGAACAACATACCAGTAATTTCAGCACCGTCAGCTGTGTACGCCCGACTGAAGTAACCTCTTGAATTGCTCTGTCAGGCGCCATCTAGTGGCCGCCATCACACAAAACACTTGAAATCCCCCAATAAAGGTGAGAAGCAGCATTATCCTTTTAGTATATAGGATGTTCTGTCCGAGGCATCTCAACATGACTCAAGCTCTGCACCAGTGGCAAAAGGGCCAGATTACGTAAGGAATACTTACTAGCAACATACCCCTTTCACATCGTCAAAATAACCCGGCTTTTTACTGGGTTGTTGTCAAGTCGAGCTGGGTCGAGGTGCCGTGTGAAAGTGCCAAACCAAATATCCTATGATGTCCAACCCGGTATTTCAACCAAGGTTAAAAGAAGGGTTGAACATGTGTCGGGCCTGGATTATTGTGCACTAAAAAGCTACAGTCCTGGGATATTCAACCCACCTCTGAAGAAATAGCACTGATTGGTTGTTTCCAGTCAGCTGAGGTCTGTTTACTGTACTGCACTGTGAGCACACGTGTTGGAAAGCAATCTGCACAGTTCTGCACTCCTTTGGACCAGTTCTGCACTCCTTTGAACCTCATTAGCCATGGCAAACTGGAGTGATGAGGAAGTCTCGGAGTTGCTGCAGATCAGGGGTGAAGAAGAAATACGTAGGCAGATAACGGATACAGCCAGTGATGCGATAACATATCGCAACATCAGTAAAATGCTTGTGGCATCAGGTTTTATTAGGTCCCAACAGCAGGTGGTAAACAAGTTGAAGGCACTCAAGAAACAATATCACAAGGTTAATGACCACCAGGGCTGGATTAAGGTCTGTGGGGGCCCCTGGGCAACAAATTTGTGGGGCCCACACACACTGTCCTCACAACTGCAAAAAAAACATCGGAGTAGGAGTACAGCATTTACCTGTCTCCTCTCCGTCCTCCTCGGCAGCTGAGCTGTTCCTTTACTGCTGCGGCTGCCGACGAACTTCACTCACAGCAATGTGAAGTCTCGCGAGATAATGTCAAATCTTGCGAGACTTCACACTGCGGTGAGTGAAGCTCCTCGACGGCTGCAGCGCAGCTGTAATGGAACGTCTCAGCTGCCGAGGAGGATGGAAAGGAGACAGGTAAATGCTGTACTCCTATTCCGATGTTTTTTTGCAGTTGTGAGGACAGTGTGTGGGGGTCCCGGGATGACCGCCCCTTTCGCCCCGCTGGTAATCCGGCTCTGACGACCACAATAGGAACCGCAATGGTGCTGCCTGCATGGATTGGCAGTATTTTGAGCTGTGTGTCCATGCATTTGGCCATACTGCATTGTCATCCAGTCTGGGTGCCGCTGAAACTAGCCATGCCTGTGCTACAGAACCCCTTCCTCCTGTAGTGACCCCAGAGGCACGGTCATCTCCGCCACCATCACCTGCATTGTTTGTGGATGAGCCTACACCCATGGCGTATGATCCACTGCTGATGGAAAAAAAAGCCAGTGTGTTGCCTACAACACAGGTGGCTGATGAGATACAACCTGGACCTAGTGTGGCCGGAACAACCCCAACATCAACAACCCCAACACAGCCTTTACGAGGATCATGTAAGTTAACGATTATATATTTTCAACAAAATCTGGACATTCACTTGTCTTATTATTTGGCTACTTGTCACCCGATTCCAATGTATATGTCAGAGAAAACATGTAGAAATTGGCCAAATAATAAAATATTCAAAAGTAATTGGAGATGAATTACAAGTACAACTAAAATAGTATTAAAAATGATAAATGCTACAGTGTATGCAGTGTGTAGGTGGGAGGAGACCATAGACACGCTTGCTATCATCACTGGAGTTTTCTATAGCCTCACTGCAATTCACATTTGTTAAGAAATTTTTGATCTCATGCACCCACGGTATATACTGTACCGCCACGCAGGAGGAGACCTAACAAGACAGAACAGGCAGCCAAAGCCATGACGACTGTTCTGCTGGATAAGCTTGAGCAAATGGACACAGCCATGGCAGCCAGGGAAGATGCTCGCATGGACCGTTTCCTGCCATCAGAACAAGCCATGCAGAACAATATTTTGGATCATATTAGAGACATGCAGGCGGAAAATAAAAGATGCACGTGAGCGACAGAGGGAGAACCAGGAGTTTCTCACGTCTCTATTTGGTAGCCAAAGTCAACGAGGGCACCCACATAATATGCCTCCCCATTACAGTCACTCATATAACCATTTAAATCCTGCACTGTACCCAGCACTGTATGAGTATAGTCATCCTCAACCACCCCCTACACAGAGGCTGGTAGATCCTAATGCACCGGTGTACCCAGCACCGTATGAGTATAGTCATCCCCAACCACCCCCTACACAGAGGCCGGTAGACCATAATGCTCCGGTGTATCAAAATTTACCTTAATCTCAATGGTTTTTATTTTATTGCCTGAGTATTTGCTGACTTTTTGTTGTTGTTCTTATATTTTAGAAAAACCTTAAAACATTACTAATATGGTATAAATTAACATAGTATTGTTATTTGGTATTTACAGAGCTTGTTTTAAATAAATAAAAAAGGTGTCACGCCTGTTTTGTAAACCTACTGAAATTAAATTTTTCAACAAAGGAAACAAAGTGTAAAGGGCCCCATACATTTATACGACATGGCGGTCCGTCATGTCATAAAAGATTTTGTCCAACCTCCTGGCAGCCTCCCCGTTGGTAAGATAGTATTAGATATATCGTATGTTTTTTTTTGCATATGATGTATCTTTTACTATCCTATTTACTGCGGGATCTGACATATCACGAGTGCAGCACTCGTGATATGTCGGATCTAGGGGGATCCGAGCTGATGCTCACGGGAACGCGCATCGGATCGGATCGGCTTTTCAAGCACCCCTAAAATGCCCGATATCACCCAATATATCTGGCCGAATGCCCGAATTGGGCTGAAATCGGGCAAAATCGGCTTAGTGTATGGGGTCCTTAACACACAATAGCAGTTGAACATGGGCACAGAAATTGAATGGCAATAAACATTTTTGGGAAACTATAAGAAACTAAAAACATTTAAACCAACAAAGATGAAAAGTTGCCCATTATTGAGCCCTAATTTGTTCCGCACTTGCTGCATGGTCACCCAAATATAACTCAATATATAACTCAATATAACTCAAGTGCAGGATAGACACATTCAGAGTCCTTAAGTGTCCACTCTGGTAGGAATTCCTCCCTCCTAAACTCGCAGAGATTATGCAGTATACAGCATGCTGCTACAATGTTAGGCATAATCATCGTTCCTTTTCAAAAGACAATGCCAACGACCTTTCAACCTGCTGAACGCATTTTCTACAACCATTCTGGTGGAGCTTAGGGTGTGAGTATATCTTATCTGGTTTGGGTTCAGCTGACCATGTTGTGTGAACCCCTTCAGCAACCATCTTCTCAAAGGGTAAGCTGCATCCCCAATTATATGGACTGGTACGTCCACTCCATCAACTGTTTTAGAGTTCTATACAAAAGAATAAATAAAAAACCATTAAGAATAGGAGCAGATTCCTCTGTTAGGGGCAGACTGGGGGCCACAGATGGGGTGTTGGCGTTTGCGGGTAAGATTAAATAATATTTGGGTGCAATGATGGAATCACGTTCTTTAGGAAACATTACCCCCTGTTTTAATGCTCAGGACGTCATATATATGCATGAACAACAGGGCCAGCTATAATAACATAGTTAAAAAATTAAAATTTGCTTACCACTCTAGGGAAACACCAGCCACTTTGCTTTTCCTCTGCTAGCCGAAACAGTTCTGAATTGGCAAGCACCCGAGCATCATGTGCCCGTCCAGGCCAACCGATAAATACATCTAGGAAGCTGGGAAACTAAAAAAATTAGTTTGGAAATGTAGAAATCATCCACCAAAGCCTGTAAAACTATGGAGTACCACCCTTTTCGGTTGTAATAATCAGCATGGTTATTGTGAGGGGCTATGATAGGAATGTGGGTACCATCAATTGCACCTGCGCATTGAAGATATCCCTGGGTCTTGAAATCATTTATGGTGTCCTGTAAGCGCTGCACTTGGGGTAGACAAATAAATTGATGGTATAGACTTTGCACCAGTGCCCATGTGACTTCATAAACTATGTTGCACACTGTTGATATGCCCACACAAAATAGGCACGACAGGGTGCAATATTCACCAAGAGTGGCGTACCACCACAATGCTATCGCTAGCCTCCTACTTGGCTCTATGGGTGTATGGAAGTTTGTGGTCTGCCTAGCGAATTATGGGGTCAATAGATCCAAGAGATAATGGAAGGTCTGCAGTGACATCCTGAAGTTTGACTTCCTCTGGATATCCTCAAAATTAAGGATGCTGTGCATGAACACTTGTCCATGCTGCCTTTCTCTGGACCACAATCTTCGGTCAGAAGAGACAAAAAGGTTCAGGATAGTTGGAGGTTCAGGATAGTCGACACCAATGCAGTTATGAGAGATCTCCTCCTACGCAGATATTGTCTCAGCGAAATATTCCTTTCAGACAAAAAATTCAACCTCCTCCATCTTGTTAAATAGCTGCTGAATAAGCTACAGACAGTGAGAAGCTGTAATAACCTCTCACAACCTTAATCCAGCAGCAGTACAGCTGAGACAATCATGAATTCCAGGCTCTGTGCTGGGACATGTGCTCTGTCGGCCATAATTACTGCACTGTGAGCATTCCCCAGTGCCCTCCCTTTCTTGTTGAAAACTGGGAACCAATCAAGTCCTTTTAAAATGACATCACACTGGTTTTAACATGGGTGACCCGGGTTGAGCAAAAAGACACCAACACGGTAATAACCCAGGTCAATATTGCGATGTGAACATCTTTTACCCGGGTCGGAGCCGGGTTGGAGCCATGTTCAAATTCCGGATCTGACTTGAGTTTACGATGTGAAAGGTGTAATAGATATTCACAAAACATAAGTACAAGAGAAGATTTTTAACATTTATTTGATAATGTAAAAGACATTCGCTCTTCGGATTGATTTAAAAAAGTTTAAAAACAAAACAATAAAACCTTCTTAATAAAGCAGTTATAATCTTGTGTAAAAGTAGCAAATAATTATTTGTAAATACACTGACAAAATAATTTAGAATATTCACCATCAATTAAGAAAGCATCTATCAACTTGACATGCAAATTCTCAATTCGCCAAATCACTAACCGTATGTATTTGCACCAGCCCTCAGACACCCAACAAGTGATACAGGTATGAAAAGACTTACATGCTGGTCTGCATTTATACATACAAGGCCTTACTGTACTGTATCTGTGTCTGCATGCCCCTTACCTCTCCCGATCTTCGGGCAAGAGGAGATGCTAGTGTCAGATCTTCTTATGGACGTAGGAATGAGCCTTTTTTGTGGACATGTGCAGTAGAAATTTGTGCACTTTGGGCCTAATTCAATATTGATTGTAACACAAAATTTTCCTCTAATGGGCAAAACCATGGACCTAATTCAGACCTGGTCACAGCAGCAAATTTGTTAGCTAATGGGTAAAACCATGTGCACTGCAGGTGGGGCAGATATAACATGTGCAGAGAGAGTTAGATTTGGGTGGGTTATATTGTTTCTGTGCAGGGTAAATACTGACTGCTTTATTTTTACACTGCAATTTAAATTTCAGTTTGAACACACCCCACCCAAATCTAAAGGCCCCCATCCACTAGTCCGATTTGGGCAGTTTTCTTCAGATTTCGATGCATCTGACCGTCAAATCTGAAGAAAAGTGTCACATTGGATCAGGGGTGGATTGGGATTTAAAACCAGCCAGGGAAATTTATGGAAGCAGCCCTCATAAAGGGTGGGGGGGCTGTTGAGGGGGTGGAGTCTGTCGAGTGGGAGGGATTACTGCTCAGAAAGCATGACTATAGAAAGCACGGAGAGTGCGCGCCGCAGGAGCGTTGCAAAATTTTAGGGGTGTGGCTTCGTGGGGGAAGGGGCATGGCCACATAATACCGACAATTCACATTACACCACACAGTAGTGCCGCTTATACACATTGCACCAGATAGAACCTCCTATACACACTGCGCCAGGTAGAGCAAGTTATACATATTCCGCCAGATAGAGCACGTCTACACTTTGTGCCAGGTAGAGAATGGTATACACTTTACCCCAGGCAGAGCACATTATACGCATTGCCCCAGGTAAAGCACGTTATTTTCGGCCTTGAAACGTTGATAATAAAATATATATAGTATATATATAGTATGTGACAGACAGCGACACTCCACACCGCAATAATGAACACCACACAGGAGGTATGTTTCAACGTTTCAATGCCTTAACATAATATATGGCATTTTCATCAGGACATCATATATGTTTAGCCAATGAAACGTTGAAACGTACCTCCTGTGCGGTGTTCATTATTGCGGCGTGGAGTGTCGCTGTCTGTCGCATACTGTATATCCTTCTACTGCGGGAAACCAGCTAAGTAATGGTGATATATGGAATGCCGGGCTTCTGGATTTGTTTATATATATGCACATGCGCAGCAGCTCAGCTGGCGGCCATCTCTCAGTTAGCTTCAGGTTAACGCTGCCGCGATCGGAGCTAAACACCACTCACGGCAGCCGGCCAGCATGAGTGATAACGGCGGTCACTGAGGGGACATCCGGACCAGTCAAACGGCATCTGGTCCGGCATCCCGGCATGCCAATCTGCCTATACCCCTTTTCTTTACTCGGTACGCTCTTTGAAGCCTCACCTTTCTCTTTAGTCTTTATTCTCATTTACTCTCCCTTTCTTTTCTAGATCATCTCTCACTCACTTTTCTTCCTTTCTCATCTGTCACATAACATACTGACCTTGACTCTTTTCTAACCTCTTACACAGAGCATCTCACTATACACAGAGCATCTCACTACACACAGAGCATATCACTACACAGAGCATCTCACTACACACAGAACATCTCACTACACACAGAGCATATCACTACACACAGAGCATATCACTACACACAGAGCATCTCACTATACACAGAGCATCTCACTATACACAGAACATCTCACTACACACAGAGCATATCACTACACACAGAGCATCTCACTATACACAGAGCATCTCACTTTACACAGAGCATATCACTGCACACAGAGCATCTCACTACAAACAGAGCATATCACTACACAGAGCATCTCACTACACACAGAACATCTCACTACAAACAGAGCATATCACTACACACAGAGCATCACACAGAGCATCTCACTATACACAGAGCATCTCACTAGCTTTCTTTTCTCTATCACCTACTTTTCTTTGCTGCCTCAGGCTAGTCTTTTCTTTCCCTCCACTGTCATTCCTAAGTCACATTCCTCTCTTCACTCTCACTTATCCTTATACCTTTCTGCACTGCAGCTTACTGTACTCACTGCTAGTTTCTTCTTCTGCCTCACATCTTCCTATAGTTCTCTAAGTCTCTGTAGTGTGTAGTTAAATGGAAGCAGACATTGCTGTGCAGAGTGCTGATCCCGCCCAGCCCGACGTCATGAAGAGGGCGGGGCTTACAGTGAGGAAGTGCTGCACACTGACAGCCCACCGAGTACGAGCAGCTCTACACAGCCTGCAGCTAAACAGACTGTGAAAGGGGACTGTTTCTCAGCGCTACCCGATCGGAGCTAAGCTCCGATCGCGGTAGCCGGCCTGGTGGAGGAGAAAGTCAGCCCTCTGAGGGGACAAAGGGGCCAGCCTACCAGGAACTGGCATGGTGTCCCGGCGTCCCAATCCGCCCCTGCATTGGATGGCTCTTCCGATCCGATGCACACTCCCGTGTCAGATTTGTCTGAACTAGAGATCTCTGAGGCTGCCCCAACTATTTATCTGAATCTGAAGAAATCAGGTACACATCGGATTGTTTTTTTTACTTCAGATGTATCTGATCAGATTCATCTGAAGCGTCACTTGACTGGCAGCAGCAGCAGCATCAGATTAATCGCATGTAGTATCTGTGCATCAGATATATCTGATGCGATCAGACACATGAGAGATCGCATCAGATATATCTGAAGTGAATGTAGTGAAAATTAAGCCCAGGGTCAGATCCGATTCCCGGGAAGCTCCCGGGAGAGTTCAAGAGAAATCTGATGATATCTGCAGTTCAGACAAGTCTGAGTAGTGGATGGCCACCTTAACTCTCTCAACACGTTATATCTGCTCCACCTGCAGTGTACATGGTTTTGCCCATTAGAGGAAAATGTTGTTTTGCAATCAACCTTGAATTAGGCCCTTTGTGTGAATTGAATTAGCTTATATCCCACAGCAGAAACATCTTTTTTTTATGATTGTAACCAGGCTCACTATAACATCAAATCTTGATAATAGAAAATTAGCTCCAGTCCTAAAAACAATAGGCTACAATTTAAGTGTTCTGTAAAAGACCCTGACATGGCTTATTATGTTCTTATTATGTGTTCTAATCAACAGTGCGTATTTTATAAAACAGTTACATAATCTCAATATGTTCTTTGCATTAATGGGATTCCCAGCTGGAATATTTTGTATTCAATCAGGGAAAGGAAATAAACAAACATTTCTTATATAATGGGTGTTTTTTTTATTTCTAAATATAACAATTGTGTAATGTTACATTTTGATGTTCATTTTACCAAAAGTTTAAGAATTTGTTCCATCTACAGTATATTGATTATTTTTGCATTTATGTTACTGCATAGTGAAATTGGGGAAGAGGTCACACTAAACCCATTGTCTCCACTCTCTCTTAGACCTGGTGAACAAGAATAACTCAACACTAGTAGGGTCTGCACCTACTAAGAAAAAGAACCAGATAGATATTGTGGGGCACTTTATTCCACAGGATGGAGTCAGTATTGAAATACACTAATTTATTTAAAGTAAAACATATATAACATTAATAAATAAATAATAGCTATAGTGTATTAGTCATTAGCTAATATATAGCACCATAATAACAATAAAACAACAGCTGTGTACCGCATACTAAGATGTCAGTATACTGTACACTCAACCAACTAGTGGCATTGATAATTATCAACATCATTGCATATAGTTGCACCAGCCTTAATCACCAACAAGAATATGTCCCCTTAAAATGTTATCTGCAGATGTGTCCAAGTGTAATTGCATTTCCATAATCAAACCTTAACTGTACTCAGCATACCCTTGAATGCACCTACCAATCTGTAATTAACCCCATTCTGCTATCCCAGGTGTGAGAATATGCATGTCAAAGAGTCTCAAAATCAATATATGGAATAGCATATCTTACTGAAAAAACAACCGCAAATGGACCCTTTTGTCTGTCATCTTTGTAAAACTATACATCACACAAAGAATAGTAATAGTGTAATTAGCTAGTATTGACAATATTGTTATAATGTGTAATAGAGAGGTAAATTATGGCAAAATTGATCAAATATAGGGGGTAATTCCAAGTTGATCGCAGCAGGATTTTTGATAGCAACTAGGCAAAACCATGTGCACTGCAGGGAAGGCAGATATAACATGTGCAGAGAGAGCTAGATTTGGGTGGGTTATTTTATTTCTGTGCAGGGTAAATACTGGCTGCTTTATTTTTACACTGCAAATTAGATTGCAGATTGAACACACCACACCCAAATCTAACTCTTTCTGCACATGTTATATCTGCCCCACCTGCAGTGCACATGGTTTTGCCCAATTGCTATCAAAAATCCTGCTGCGATCAACTTTGAATTACCCCCATAGTTATTTCAGCTTCAGCAGAAGAAACAACCATGATTTATTAAAACTTTCTTACCTAGGTGACAAATAATTTAGCATTGAGCGAATGCCCTTGTTTATAATACTACTGATCGCTGTCCATGGTGCTGACTAAACTAAGGAATGCATAAGGGTGAATTTTATATATATATATATATATATATATGTACACACACACACACACACACACACACACACACACACACACACACATAGTTCTGAAAAGATCGCACACATGACTGTTTCAAAAAAAGTTCAGTATGGGTGCAGGGTCAGCCATAATTGATATGTAAAAATCCAAACAATCCACTTCCTGGAACTTGCAGGGATAAACCAGCACACCTTTGGAAATAACCAAACACTTATTTAATCATCCTGTTAGCAGCATAAACATATAGCAGCATGGATATAGTCATAAACCTGACTCAGGGTAAACATCATATACTTGCAGCATGTCACAATCAATGCGGGGAGCTGTGTTCTGATCCCTCCTTGCGCATACCTTCCAACATGACCCTCTCCAGGAAGGACAAAATGCTCTGCTTCTGGACTTTTCTCTTCATTTATGATTGCCTGCACCTGTTTTGAGCAGGTTGTTGTATAAGAAAGGTGTTTTCGCACAGGTGATGGTAATCATAAATTAAGAGGGAAGTCCAGGAGCAGAGCATTCTGTCCCTCCTGGAGAGGGTCATGTTGGGAGGTATGCTTGCTAAAGCATTTCAGCATGGGACAAGGAACATGCTGAAATGCTTTAGCATGGAAGGTTCAGAACACAGCTCCCTGCATTGATTGTGACATGCTGCAAGTATATGATGTTTACCCTGAGTCAGGTTTATGACTATATCCATGCTGCTATATGTTTATGCTGCTAACAGGATAATTAAATAAGTCTTTGGTTATATTGCAAAGGTGTGCTGGTTTATCCCTGCAAGTTCCAATAAGTGGATTGTTTGAATTTTTACATATATATATATATATATATATATATATATATAGTGTCAAATTGTTTAGGTATGGTTTTTCAAAAATCTATTTAAGATACATGTAGGTAAATGTGTTATTGCATAATAATTTACCGCTCTGGCTTTGCATTCCTTGTCTAGATTTCCTAATTAAGTCACACATTTTGGTAAGTTTACCCATACTCCCAGGAGAGTAGACCTACCTACCGGATGACGATGCAAAAGTGCAGTTCACAGTAAATAGTGTCAACGTAAATAGTAGTAGTAAATCTGCCAAGCTCATCCGAATCAATTCTGGCATGTCTCAGGCATATCTTTAATAGATGTCTCATTTCCATCAGAGTAATTACATTTGCTCAGTAATGCAAGCTAGTTAACCTCCTTTTTGTACACAGTTGCCCACCCTTCTTGTATATTCCTGCTAATCATCCCAATAACTCCTTCTTAGCAGTACATCATGACATGCTCTCTGCTTCACAAATTTTTTTATATGAAATTAGGTCACAGCTCTAAACCTCAATTTGTTTCATGCAAAGAACCTCATGTATATTTCACTCATCTCTCGTACTATTTATGCCCTTCCTGTTCCCAGTTGTTCTTTGCTTTGTTGAATAATATGTGTGATGCCAAGAAGACTATGTTTTCAAATTAAAAAGAAACTCAATTTAACACTCATTTCCTAGCATTGCACTGTAGGTTTTTCCCTCTCCGTCCTGGCTAGAATATGTGCATAACAGAGAAAATATTGAAGATGCTGCGAACCAATCTTTCTTTTATTAGAAGAGATTTTCTTTTTTTTATCTATGCAGTTTGCTGTTCCCCTCAGGTTTTCTTCTATAAACCAATTTTAATGGAGAAACATTGAGATTTTTCAGACATGTTTCAGCTAGTGTGATAATGACTCATTAAAGCAGAAAGAACCTCGAAGGAGAACAAAGTGCTGCATATGCAAAAGCCATAAAAATAAAAGAAATCAGTGAAATATAGATTGTTTGATTTCTGAAGGGAGATATATGGAGAAACAGTTTCCTATTATTTTCTGCAATGGAAACAGGGTAAATTGACAGTGATTCTGCCCTTGAAAGACTGCCAGTGAAGATGGAACAAGGCTATAAACATGAAACTCCTATACAGATATCAAGAGGATGAAAGAGTATGAATACTTACAACACAGATGTAGCGCTTTATTTACTTGCTTAACAAAGTAGACACAATTGGATTTAAACCACAGTGATCAAAAGAATGATAGACTAGGTGGATGCATGTATACGAATGAAAGAAAGTACAACATTTCAGGAATGTAATTTACAGAATGCTACACAATTTGCTGGTATACTTTTATGGGGATACCGCATCTGTGTAGGCTAAATGCGTGGGTGGATCTCTCGCATTCCTCCTACTTCCTAGTGAAGTACGCAGGGTGAAAAGATAATACTGGGAATTTGCATCGTTTTACCCCGCAACGACGCAAAGAGCCTGCCCCTGCCCCCCAAATGGTCAGCCGAATCTCCTCTGCAGGCTTCTCCCGGAAAGTAACAACTAACAGTATGCATTAACATTTCTGCAGCAGTATACTGAGCACAACTTTTGCTTGCAGAGATTCCCGGCCTGAAGACGTAGCTGTCAACATCATCATCAGCTAGGCAATAATACACCTCCCGAAAGGAGGATTTTAAAGAATTGTTTAAGTCAAAATCAGACACTCTCCTATAATGCAGCCTGGTTAATTTCCTTGCCTCTACTGTACTGAATCTATGTATGAGCGCATATTACACATCTCTCCAAGTGCAAGTGGATGCACATACTGTACAAGATATGACCAACTCCAAATACTGCCAAAAGCTGTGCACATGCATAGTCTGCCAAATCATATACTAGTACAGTATTTATACAGGGGCGCTGTTATGAATTATGTTAATAAATATTTCATTGACAAATCTAGAAAGTGTTTCTGCAAGCACCTACTTACTGATATCGGGGGTCTACTGGTAAATGAGCTTAATAACAAACTAGCCTTCTCCCACTGATGACATCATGGCTTGGCTTATAGTGTACTGTACATAATTTATGATAGTGTGGGGATGGCTCCGATTTGATTTACTGGCAGACGGGATACAGCGGCATCCTGTCTGCCGGAATCGGACAGTGAGGCATCAACTTCCCTCATGGGCTCGCTGCACTTACCACACTTCAGACCTGGCAGCTCGCTGTACTCACCACAGGTTCTATTCCCACATGGTTAGTGGTGTGGACCCATCAACCGAGTGGGTATGCCGGGTGGGATTTCGTCAGTTGGTATTTCACCGGAATCCTGACAGTAGTGTAACTGCATCCCATGGGGATATCAGTTGTGGTTGATTTTCATTAGAATAATTGATACATTTTGACCATTAGGATATTTAAGTGCAGACATATTTTAAAGGGATGTAGTCAGCACACCGACAGGATGGCGACAGTCACAATACCAACAGCGGCATCCCGGCTGTCAGAATCCTGACCCATTCCACTGGTAAGTATTAGGGTTAGGTTTTGGCTGCAGTGAGGGAGAGATGGGGTTATGCTGTGGGAGGGGGAGGTTAGGGAGGCTGCTGGAGGGGAATATTAGGGTAAGGCTGTGGAAAGGGTGTGTTAGGGTTAGGCGTAGGGTAATGGTAATGGTTTCAGTACTTACCAAAATGTGTTGGGATTATGACAGTCAGGATGCCTCTGTCGGTATTCTGACTGTCGACATCCTGATATGCAATGTACATATTAGTGTGAAAGCGCTGCCAGAAAAAGTATACTATTTATGGTTCATGTTCATACAGTTTATAGTTTGGCATGAAGGATATAGTAAAACTGTCAATAACTTAAGTATTTATTTTTGAATGGTATATAGAAAGTGTAGGTGGTGCTTTGTGGAAATGCTAAAATTTTAGAATTATTTGCATAACATTGTCTATATAGCTCCATGTTCATAGTATACAAAGCTCCAAAGTACAAGACATGTAGTACCCCACAGATATGGTTGTATTCCTACTACATATAGTCACCATGCCAATCATCACTCATAGGCCTATGGCAAGGGTGTAGCTACCATAGGTGCAGGTAGTGCAGCTGCTATGGGGCCCACCTTCCCTATCACAGTTACAGGTGTTTCATCTATTTCACCATTGGGTGGTACACAGGGGCCCTTATGAACTTTTACCTTGTGGCCTGCGATATATATATCTAATTATGACCCTGGACCTGTTCATTGTAATGTGGTATAAAATGAACTGGAGGGTATTATAATGTTACATAATATTAACTTAGGCACTGTAATGTGGTACAATATGAAGTGAAGGCACTGTAGTGTGGCATAATATGAACTGGGAGCACTGTAATGTGGCATAATATGACCAGGGGCACTGTGATGTGGCATCATATGAACTGGGAGCACTGTAATGTGGCATAATATGACCAAGGGCACTGTAATGTGGCATAATATGAACTGAGGTCATTGTATGTCATAATGTGAATTAGGGGTACTGTGCTGCATAATGTGTACTGGCAGCACTACAATGTGACATAACGTGACCTAGGCACTACTATGGTTCATAAAATAAACTAGGACACTACTATTAGGTATACCATTAATGAAGGAACTACTACAGTATGGTTCAGAAAATTAACTGGGGCACTATTGTGGGGCATTAAATTAACAACTGCTGCGGGGAGGTGTTTTTCTAGGACAGGGCCCCTTACAAATGTTGCTTTGGGGCCCACAAATTTCTGGCTACGCCCCTGGCCTATGGCCCTATATGCTCCTCATATACAGTAGTTCTTACATATAACTGGATTCTACTTGCTTTACCCAACAAAGCTCTTTATCACCACATCATACTTTATTTCCTCATAACACATGACACCTTGAAGGGTAATTTTTTGCAAGACCTAGCTGGTTAGAAGTGTGATTTAAGTAACCTGGGAAAGAAATTCCTGAGCCCAGCTACACCTGGCTCAGAGGGAAGATAATAATCAATGGACTAAATTTAGAGTCTTGTAATTGCAAAACTGGGCAATTGAGATGTTGCTAATGCACAAGTGCGCTTGAGTTTCTCTCCACAATGCATGGTGATAAATGAGTTGGTAATGAGGCTGGGAGTCAAAACTGATTACTACTAAAACAAGATGACATCCAGGACAGGACTCAGTAGGCTGCTAACTGTGATGACTGTGGGCTGTGTAGTGTGTGCATGGCTTCACTCTGAGGGACTATCATGAGGACCAAGAGTGGACAGTTTTCCCAGTGTTTGTAGTTGTAAATGGGGATGAGTGAACCAGTTCCTTAGTGTAAGTGAGCAAGCTGTGGTTGCCGTTATTATGCAGGGGCAGAGGAGTGGGAACTGGAATAACCCATTATGCAAGAATATCAACTCTCACGTCAAGTTACTCTACTGCCTAAAGTTAATTATGAACTACGACCCTAATTCTTGATTGAAAGAAATTGCACAGTCACACAGAAGTGGCTGTGCAATTCCGTGCCATTAAAGTGGGAATGCAGAAGGAGGCATCTGCCTCTTTGTTAGCACTTGCAAGATCCGAGTGCTGCATCTGAGGATGCAGCATTACATCATCTTCATGACCATCGGTCCCGATTCGCAATTGTTTTGGGCACTGACCAGTCTGTGTAAGCTGAAGCAGATGATGCAGAGCCTGGACCCATATTGTCTTCAAAACAGAAAGCGACACACTCCACTTTTGAAGAACTGTGCCGGGTGCCACCCCCCAAATACTGCAGCATGTCAATCATGCTCGGGTTGAAAGGGGGCAGTGAGCAATTTCACAAGACCCATTCTGCAAATGTGCAGAATGTGCCTTGCGCCTGAGCATACCCCTAAACATCGTATGTGTATGTAAACCATCGGGTTTGCAAACAAATATGAATAAGGCCCTAAATTTGAGTATGAAGTTGGAAGATACCGTTGGAAGATAAAGTCCTCTTTAATTTATTTACATCAAGAGAGATGGAATGGTGCCTATAAATTTAAACACTGGTAACTCTATACCACTCTACCTACTATATCTGCACTTCGTCCCCGCTCACTGCCCCATGCTGAGATGGTCACGATTTCCTTGTGCATTTACGTTGACTTCCTGAGTGCGTCTGTGGTATAGCAGAATGGGCGCGGCAAATGTGAAACTGGATCCATATTTTCTGCGTACAAGACTGCAGATGGATGCTGAGACACCGCCTGAAAACAGCTGTGATATGCCTGCGTTTTTTCTGTCATTCCCCAAAATGGTCCCTTCCTGCCAATCACTTTGCGATTAATTCCTCATTGTGAGCAGCAATGCAAAAGTTCCTTGGCATGTGAGCAGTGCGATCACGATGCATGCACAGCCAGACGAACACCACTTCACTGTGTACAAATCGGCATTGCGACCACGTCTGAATCAAGCCCATAGATTTGCATTTTTAACAATTCTGGGAAATGACAATAAATGTATGTGATAACTACTCATCACAATCATCACATTTCCCTCGTCATTCATCAATTGTTCCTCATCTCTCACTGTTCGACACTCATCTGATTACTTATTGATGGACATTCATCACTCATTGCTGATCACGACACTCATAGGGCCTAATTAAGACCTGATCGCAGCAGCAAAATATTTCTCTAATGGGCAAAACCATGTTGCACTACAGGTGTGGCAGATATAACAATTGCAGAGAGAGTTAGATTTGGGTGGGTTATATTGTTTCTGTGCAGGGTAAATACTGGCTGCTTTATTTTTATACTGCAATTTAGATTCCAGTTTGAGCACACCCAACCCAAATCTAACTCTCTCTGCACGTTATATCTGCCCCCCCTGCAGTGCACATGGTTTTGCCCATAACAGAACAAATTCGCTGCTGCAATCAGGTCTGAATTAGGCCCAAAGTCACCCTTCCCACATAACACTTTTGTTTGATTCTAGCAAACTGTGATGTCTAGTCTAGTATGACATCCCACCACAAGAGATTCCTTTTCCAGTAGTGTATTTACGTATTTTACACTCCCAGACAAATATATGTTATACACCCCTGCCTTTTATGAATTGGAGATCATAGATCCATCTTTTTATTTATGAATGTGATTTCAGCCTCTCGAGAAATGAGACTTCCAGACTATGCAGTATATTAATCTGTATTCCACTAATGTGTTCTTCAACAGCAACTAGATGCTATACTTGCATTGGGATTCTTAAATCTATACTGACATCATCTACATCGGATAATAAAAGGCATGGAGGGAATTCAATTCGCTACGAAATGCTGTTTTTCGCTTCACCACTGAACAGGTTTGGGAAAATCCCTATTTTATGGAAAAATCTCAGAATTTGTTTCAGAACCCCTGGGACACCCCCTGAATGACTAATTAGGCACTTAGAATTTTTGAGGTATTTTTAATTAGCCAATAATGACATGTCATTTTTGAGGACAAAAAGTGCAAAGTGAAATTGGGGTACATGGTATAGGACAGGTATATTGGGGTGCTTTATGAGTGAGACAAGTGTTTTTAGGCTTGCAGGTGGGAGTATTTTTTTTTTTAAGTGGCTTAAAATGACCCAAATATATACTTATACCCATGTTTATGTTCCCCCAATTTCATTTGAACACTTTCTTTCTATTATGTTTCCATTTTTTTTAAATGCATATTCGACCCAATTTAAGTAAAGCAAATTTTTTTATTATGACCACTAATAAACTTCTGTACAGTTTTCCTATCTTAGTTTGGCTTATTTTGCGGTAAAGACAAATTTCCAATTTTTTCCTATACTTTTCTCTGGTTTTGACAACAAGAATTATAGCAAGAATTGTGTTTTAGTGAATTAGCAATTGGATATGTGAATCGCAGGAGCACAGAATGTTTAGGATGCTAAAGCTGTGTACACACCTGTACAATCACCAGCCCGTACTCCTGATATCGGGTGATTGTGACAACCATTCTATCAGTGTGTATACTGTACTGGTGCAGGAGCGTTAGCCAATAAACGTCCTTTTACGCTCCTGCAACGGCTGGAATTGGGCGGTCACATCTCATGTACTGTTTAATATTTGTCAGGTCAACCTCCCAATCCCACAGGAGCCCGTACACACTGAGCTATTTTAGCACAGTGTGTACGGGGCTGCAAGGACGCTGACAGGAGGTCAGGCTGGGGGCACACTTGATCGTAAAAGTGTGTCCCCAGGTTAAGACTAGCATAGTCTAATGAACAGAAAGCTCTAGAAGATGCTTCACTTGCATATACTATGGCCTGGATTAGAAATGCCTGCTTGGGAACACAAGTTCCCTTCTATAAGGGAATAGAGGTCATTCCACTAGATGGAGCAACAATGTTTACTTACAGAATGTTGTATCACTGCAGTAATATCTTTATGTAACACATGTGTGTTACAAATGATCAAGCTTACCAGGGACTTTTTTCAACTAGTAGTATTAATCAAGTGTGCAGAGATATGTCACTAAAATCTTTGAGGGTTGATTCCTTTGAAGTCTGTAGATTAATTTTCCCTTATTATCGGAAAGTGGACACACATGGAATATTAATTGGCTTAGCTGAGCGTGAAAGGTAAATTCCGTTTGAACTAAACTGTTTTTAAGTTTAGCAGTGAAATGCAAGCTATTAGTCAATTCAACCATATACCAATTGACTACCATGCTGTTTCACAAGAGCTTAATATTATTTTTTTAGATTTTAATTGTACAAAAATAAATGAATCATACTCACAGATGCATGGAAATCCAATTACAGGCTGAAATGTAACACCACAAAAGCATTTCATTTCTAAATGAGAGCTAAGCCTATTTAACCCTATGCGTCATAGAGCACGTTCAACACAAATGTATTTGCAGATGTTTAAAATCTGTAAATATACTACAATACACTAGAATGGTTATGCAGACAATCAAATGTATATAAATAATTAAAAGGGAAATACCATTTCTGCTATTTTCTAGTGAAATATTACTTATATTACTAGTTTAGAATTTCTACTTATTTAATGATGAATACTGCTAAACTGCATCAGGTCAGGTAGAACACGCATCCAGGCTGTCTTATACTACACATACTTCCTGAGATGTCAAGCAGACTGTGAAATCAAAGCTATATTGCCAATTGCAACTTAAAGGTACATGTATGTACAGTAAAAATAGATAATTTTATGTATATATATATATATATATATATATATACACACACACACACACACACACACACACACACACACACACACACACACACATATATATATATATATATATATAAAATGTTCACTGTAATGAAAAAAGGGACATAAAATATGATCATAAAAATAAAAAGGCCTGTAAAATCAATCTCTTATTTAGGCTGGTGGTGACAACCATTATTTTCCGCTTAACAGGTAGTCATTAGACGTGATTGCCTTTACCAAGAGGTCATATATCACACAATAATGTAGTATACTGTAGATTAACCTATTTCACCTGTAAAGACAGTGGTTCTCTTGTTTTTAAAGTGCACTTTACAAATCTGGACACATGAAGCCTCAGCCCATCATTCTCTATAACACAGAACAGCAGCAGTGTAGGCAGAACAATGTAAATGAAAAGTACCTCAGATGGATCTCTGTGTCTCATGAATAACCATCACACTGTTGAAATTCTTATGCATTTTGATGCTAATGTTGTTGGAAGTGATGTATATACAGCAGTTAATATTGCAGTCATATAGGAACACACCAGTGAAGGGTGTAGTATGGTATGCCGGCGTCCGGGATCCCGGCAGCCAGCATACCGGTGCCGGGATCCGGACCGCCATCATACAGACAGCTCAGCGAGCGCAAATGAGCCCCTTGTGGGCTTGCTGCACTCACCACGCTGCGGGCGCGGTGGCGCGCTACACATGCCACGCTGTTTATTCTCCCTCCAGGGGGGTCGTGGACCCCCAAGAGGGAGAATAGTTGTCGTATGCTGGGTGTCGGGATTCCGGTGCCGGTATACTGAGCGCTGGGATTCCAACAGCAGGCATACTGATTACCACCCCAGTTGGCCCCAATGACTCAAGCTATGAACCGCCCAGTTACTTAACCAGTGGTGTTAGTTTACTGAAAGACAGCAGGTGCAGTCATACTCACTGCTACGTGTGCACTGGTGATGAAGCATTTCTTGAGCGGAGTAGGAGAATGAGGTAGGATAGACATGAGGGGGGGGGGGGGGAACCACATATAGATAAGAAAGACTCTCAGACGACTTGGCTGTACCTGCTGGGGCCCCCAAAAACATGTGTGTACCTATGAGCTCAGAGCACACATATCGATCTGTATGCAGAAATATTGGGTTTATCCATATGACAGTTATTAATACCAGTATCCGATAAGAAACCATCCCAGCAAAGAGTACACTAAAAAGTCAAGTGATAGCTTGAACTATCACTTTACTTCCAGACAGTGGCATATCGATAATGGGTCAGGGTATGCAGTGCTAGGGTACCCACACCTTACACCCTGCACCCATGCTCTTACTTACCTCTATGTAGTGCTGAATTGGCAGTGGTGGTGCTGCACAAATCTATATGAAAATGGTGTGGCGGCAGCCATTTTCCCCACAATCTGCACACATTCAGTAGAAAAATTGCTGGGAAAATAAAAATATCCACTGCATCATTTTTCTGGAGACCTGCACAAAGGGTCCAAAATGATCACCTCAGAAAAAAATGTGTTACTGTAGTCAACAAGCTACAAAGGCTAATGCAATCTAAAGAGAAAGCTATGGGGACTGTTCCTAAAGCGATCGGAAACCAAGGAACTGCCGCAGATATCCTGGCAGTCCATTGTTAAATATATGTCCATTAACATCCAAAACGGTTTATTTATTTAATAAACCCTTGAGACTGAAGTAGGGGCAATGATATTCTTATTAGTATAGGATCCCTTAATATAAAGTTGGAAGGAAATTTGATGCATTTAAATAACGCTTTGATGCTAAGTATTAAAGAGAGAATTTGTACTGTCTTGTGACCGATCTCTGACTGGATTAATACAAAAAATGAAACTTGATCATAGCAATCCATGAATGCGGGAAATGAGTAAAAAAATCTGATAGTCTATTTGTAAATAGAATGCAGAGGTCTTAGCTACATTTACAAATATATGTTGAGCCACACAACACTGCACACTGCTTCTGCAAAGTGTGGTCCTAACTGCAATCATAATCAATGAGGGTCCCTATCACTGGTGTATCATCCTGCACCCATAATGCCTGCAAAGGTTTCTCCCCTGCCTTTAGCTGGTAGCATCATATTTTGTGTGATATACTGGATTCAAAACACTGATGCAGAACTCTGGCGTGTTGCTGGTGCCTTTACTATCTTCTGCAAAAGGTGGTGGTGTTGTGCAGCTGCACATGGGCCCGACATACCTTAATACTACTGTACTTTGGTTCCTATATTGGGTAGTTAGACTGGGATTAGCCATTTAAGCCAGTCAGAACAGGCTTCTGTGCTGTGGATGCAAGTCACTGCAGTACAATCTACTCCATCTGTATATATGCTCTATATTATCAATTCTTTATACTGTGTGCAGCACACACATATTACATAGAGCTCTGACCCTTGCAGATAAGTAAATGTGTGACATTTTGATAACTAAGGGGTGTTTCACCAGATATAAAAATGTGGTTGTTTCTCTATTTTCTGTGGCTTTTATTTGTGAAGTGTGCTACTGTATACTGTATATTGTTGGTGCTGCATAAAAATATATACATTGCTGTTAAAAGTACCATTATCCTTTCCTTGTCAATTACCTCTGTGAGAAAAGCAAATCATCTGAATGGAAGGAGGCTGCTTAAGAACATTAGATTAATGGCAAAACTATAACTTTACAACCTCTATTCTCTGCTAAGCCACTCACAAATGTCACAGAGTCTTACTTAATACGTTCATTTTTATTCAAACCGCACAATACTGTAATCCTGTGAATTGTACACATGATGCATTCTAAGGAGGTCATTGTGCTAGAGGTATAAATACATTTTAATATTTGTTTACACACATTGCTACAAACAGTACAAATTAAGCCTCTTAGACTATGGAAAAAAAAAAAAAAAAGAACTCTAAACATTCAATGCCAAAGTCAGAAGGTGAAATCAGCAGTGTGTAAGAGTAATTGACACAGAAAAATACGCTAAATTGACTTGGCACTAGTGGTTTGGAAGAACATGTACTGTGAATGGAGAATTCATGTTGAGGAAGTAAACAGCTCATTCCCAGTCTGTGCTTTTTCTTGATACCTACCAGCTTTTCTATACTGTATATATAATAATCTTAAATAATTAAACTGATCCAGGATCTGATCTGAGGCTCTATAGCCATTTCAGTGCCTGGTTTTGTATTGTTTGCAGATTCGGAAAAATTCATGGAATAAAAATTTACAGCATTTAGCAAAAAAATGTTTATGCTCCTATCTCCTATTTCTCCTGTTGGAATTACATGCGGGAGACCGGAAGATGGGATGCCGTCTGTCATTATACCATCAGCGGCATCCCGTCAGATGGAATCCTGGCAGCGAGTCCGCTTACCGCATTTTGGGCCTGGTGGCGAGCTTCGTTCGCCACAGGTTGACCCACCACCCGAGTGGGAAAACCGGGCTGTGGTCGGGATTCCGACTGCTGCCATTTTCCCGGCTGTTGGGATTCAGGTGTCGGTATCCTGAATGCCAGGATCCTGACAGGCGGTATATTAATCGCATCCCCTCATGTTCCACAATAACTTCTGGAATGATCTATTTCATTTCTTTACAGGATATAATGTAAAAATGTTTCAGGAACTTTAGAACATGATGGTTATTTACAGTATAAAGCAGAATAATAGCAATACATACAGTACTTTGTACATGGGAGGAAACAGCTTTATGCTTTTTAATAGTCTCACTGAACAGATGATTTGCTGGTATATGATATAGAGATGATATAGAGATGAGCGGTTCAGTTTTGTTCAAAAGTAAACATACCAGAACTTTGGGGATCCAAGCAGACGTGAGTCTTGGCTCGGAGCAATTTTTGGGGATCCGAACTGACTGAATCCCATGCCGGGTCTCCCCTTGAGTTCAGAACTTGGATTTTAAACCAAACCTCCCTCATGATTTCAGATGCCACTTCACTCATGAGAGTGTATAGTGAGGTGGGCAAAATTGACTAGAAATTACTGGAAATGAACGTTATTGATGTTAGTAATACTATAGGAAAAAAAACAGGTCCAAGTTACAAGATTTTGTTTATATCTTTAAATTTACTTTTAAAGAGATCCAGTCCAAAACTAAGCCCGAAAAACTTGAGGGTGGGTTTGCAAAACAAAAACACGATTAAGATTTAAAATCAAAACCAAAACCAAAACATGGGGCTCAGCGCACATCTCTGGCCCTGGGTCCAAGAAGTTCCAAATGCTATCTATTTATGATACAAACTTTCCGTCTGTGCAGCAGAAATTCCTGGGAAAATGATGCGCAGTACAGAAATTACTGGGAAAATGACTGGGTGCTATGTTCCTAAAGACTTTCACGATCAGTCTGGCACAATTGTTACTACAGTTTTTTTAATGCACAGCTGTACAAATGCAATTTTGTCTTTATACACTGAAATGTCCTGTGTGAATTCCCATTGATTATTTTCCCACACTCACATCCAGAGCTGGCGGGACCCGCTCAGCAAAGGGATGCAAAGCAGGGAGGCACCAGGCTGGGAAGGCGCTTTCCCTGCGCTGCATCCATGTGCTGTGCGCTTTTGCTGCCACTGCTCCTATTACACTGTATAAGCAGCTGCGCCAGTTGCCTTCTCATCCACTCCAGCCACGCTGCTGATGTAATCTCCTCCTGTGTCAGCGCAGTGGTGCTAGCAGGGGGAGGTGGGGAGGGGTGTTGAGAGGAACGGACTTAGCCAGTAGGATGGCAGTTACTACTGACTGCAGTACTGCCAGGAGCCACTAGATGCCCCATCTGTCTGTCTGTCTGTCTGTCTGTCTGTCTGTCTATCTATCTATCTATATGCTACAATGAGCTAATGTCACTTGGTAAATCTGACATGGGGGCTGTGTCTGCTTTCCGATGACAATCAACCATAACAGATTTCAGGTTACTTTGTGATCTTTACCCAAATCAAAGCTTAGGTTCACATGCAGAACAAATGAGCTTTCTTAAATTTAATGACACAGCTTACATCACGGCATGTGTACAGGAGTGGAATTTTATCTATCTATCTATCTATCTATCTATCTATCTATCTATCTATCTATCTATCTATCTATCTGTCTGTATCAATCTATATATATATATCTATATCTATATATAAATATATATATATATATATATATATATATATATGAAGTATACAGCATCCGGCACTCCAATAGAAACAACCAAGCAATATGCCGGGTGCCCTCCTCTTGTTGTGTGAAGGTATAGCAGAATTACAGGCGGCACTCACGGACTTACTCAAAAACGACCAGGGACCCCAGGTCTGCATACAACGTTTCGGATTTTAATATCCTTCGTCAAGGAAGGATATTAAAAACCGAAACGTTGTATGCAGACCTGGGGTCCCTGGTCGTTTTTGAGTAAGTCCGTGAGTGCCGCCTGTAATTCTGCTATATATATATATATATATATATATATATAGGGATAAACAGACGAGGTGGCACTCAGAGACTTTCAATCAACGTGAACGTGTATTAGTGCAATCAACATCTTGGGGGCCACCTCCCCTTCATCAGGATAAATGCAAACGTGTAACTACAGTGCTTAAATAGACAAAAACTTACCCCCCCATTCAAGATTCCCACTCCGGCGTTCTCCGCTGGTCACGCTGTCTGGACTTCCTGTCCGGCATCAGCAAACGCGTCAGCGGATCCGGAAGTGACGTCCCGGCTGCCAGACGCATGGCCATGGAAACGCTGACAACAAAACAGTGTAAATATACTCAGTGAGATTGTTAAAGTGCAGCATGTGATAAACACATCTTAATAGATAAAAAGAACAAAGTGACCTTAGAGCATAAACAGTGTTATGCAATATAGTACAAATTGTAAGTATACATCAGCTCATGACAAATCATAGTGCAGTGTAAAAAATAGCCCTCATGTGGCGATCTAAGAGCAACAATATAAACACAACAAATATATATACCAAATATTAAAAAAGTGATCACATCTAATGTAAAAAATAATAAAACGATACTTAGGTACCACAACCTAACCTCCTGAAGGTGCTGTGTAACTTTGATCAATAATCAAAACAGATGGTCACATCTCTATAGTTATACCGTGTATGCCAAGGCATTAATTTAGTAGCTCAAATTCAAACATAAATCTAAAAAAGACAGTATGCAAATACTTTATAAAGTCACTAGCTGTTCAGCGTTCCACCTGTTGCTTACAATGGGCGCATATGAACCATCTATTAAAACTATTGCTCTAAAGCAAATTTATAAGACCCAGATTGTCATTCAGCCCCTCTGTTTAAGCGTGTTAAGCCTATGACGCCACATGGATTCTAGTTGGAGGAGTTTTTTTACCTCTATTGCCTGCACGGGGTGACTCTGGGACATGATCTATAATACGGTGTTTAAAAATGTAGCCATACTTTTCCTAAACTCTACGAAGTGATTGGCCACTGGCTGTTCCCCACTACCGGAGGACAATGCATTCCTTATTGCCTGTCTATGCTGAGCCATTCTGATTTTAATTTAGCATTCGGTTTTTCCAATGTAGTATGCCTGCAAGGGAAAATTATGGCATATACTATAAATTTTGTGGTGCATGTAAGTGGCCACCTAATAGCAAATTTCTTGCCAGAAAACGGGTGAGAGATGCTGTAACCTGGTGACATGTGGGAACAAGTAGTGCATCCCGTACATTTGAAACACCCATTTTTTTCGGGTCAAGAAATGAGAGGGTGCAGTTTTGAATTTGGCCATATCCATCTTGACCAATATGTCCTTAATGCTCCTACCTCTGGTGTAACTTGGCATAATGCATTTATCATGAAAAACACCCAGATCAGGATCAGACATCAACTTTGGCCACAGATTTTCCATTTTCTTGTTAATTTGCTCACTATTCACATCATATTCGTGAACCCAGGGAATTACTCTGGAGTCTGGACATGACCCTCACCTCAGAAGGCTTGAGAATTTCTTCTCTACTCATGCCCAACGCCTTACTCCTAGCTGTATGCAGACATTTGCGGGGATATCCTCTGGTTAAGAACCTCTGTTCCATTTCCTCCAGTTGTCTATCCCTCACCATCTCATCACTGTTAGTTCTGCATACTCTGAGGAATTGGGAAAATGGTAAACCCCTGACAGTGGCTGATGGATGAAAACTGTCGTACCTTAGGATCATGTTCCGATCCGTGGGTTTTTTGTATAGACTGGTTTCTATCTTACCGTCCTGAAGCAAGAAGAGGCTCCAAGCCCCCACCCAGGAGGAAGGGAGCGGCACCACACACAACAGTGATGCTGCACACGTCGGAGGCAGGGCAGGTCCACTTGCCAGCCTGCCACATTTGTTTTATTGTAGAGGGATGGAGTGGAGACAATCGAGGCTGGCCGGGGGTACAAGGCGGATTTGGTATTATTTACCGACAGGCGGGATCCCATCGGTCAGGAGACCGATGCTGGAATCCCGACAGTCGGAACACGAACAGCGGTACATCGAGTCCTGTCTATTGCATTATGTGCGATGTAATGTGAACAAGATTGTGCTGCTGTGTGGAGTAATTTGAATTGTTACTATTGTGTGGCCACGCCCCACCCAATTTTTGCGGCGTGTGACTTTATTAAGTATGGGAGGGAGGGTGCAATTTTATAGTTTGCAGGGGGGCGCCAAAAACCCTTGCACCTGCCCTGCTCACATCCTCTCATTTCTGACACAGTGTACCTTGAAAAAATCACCCATATTATCGACATTTTTATTTAATTACAAATAAAGGTCCCCATTTAGCAAGCCTACATTTTCATTTAATTTCAAATAAAGACCCCCATTTATCAAGCCTTGGAGAGTGATAAATTGCACGGTGATAAAGTACCAGCCAATCAGCTCCTAACTGTCATGTTATAGGCTGTGTTTGAAAAATGACAGTCAGGAGCTGGTTGACTGGTGCTTTATCACATGCTATTTATCACTCTCCAAGGCTTGATAAATCTGGGCCTAAATCTACTGCCACTAAGCTTATACTGTTACTTAATTGCTTGTTGACAATAAATAAATAAATAAACAAACAAATAAATAACACAAAAAACACTGGGGGTCATTCCGACCCGATCGCTCGCTGCAGTTTATCGCAGCGCAGCAATCGGGTCAGAACTGCGCATGTGCCGGCACCAAAGCGCGCCGGCGCATGACAGCCGTCGTTGCCTAGCGATTGCCTCTGAGGCAGAGGCGGTTGCTGGGCGGGAGGGGGCTGGACGGCGGCGTTGAGCTGCCATTTAGGGGCTGCAGTCCGGCCAATGCAGGCGTGGCCGGACTGTTGGGGGGGCGGGCCGCGGCGGCTGCGTGACATCATGCAGCCGATGTGACCCGGGGCAGCGAAGAGGTTCTCTTTTGCATTTCTGCGCGGGTGGGGGGTGGGGTGGCGGCACTGACATGTCTGAGTGCCTGATCGTAGCTGTGCTAAATTTAGCACAGCTACGATCAACTCGGAATGACCCCCATTAAGATCACAGTTGCTTTGTGGTGAGTAATGAAGATGGTATTACAAATGTTTATTTTTTTTAAACTGTGACCTTAAAGTAAACAATTAACCAATAATGTTGAAAAACCTCTTATGGGGTTGCCTGAAGAGTTACTGCATATTAATCTTCATCATCATACCACTTTAAAACCAAACATTTTCTTCTTCATGTACAGTAAGTGACAGGATATGTTTTCAATTTCTATGCTACCCTGTCTGCTTTACTGATTCATGTTGGGTGTTCTTCTTATAGTTAGCAGTAACTTGATGTAACCGACCACTCCTGCTAATGACACCTGGCCACCAGATGCTTAATGTAAGTGTCAACTGCATGTTGTGCTTGGCTACTGCAGCACCTCTTTCTGGTAATTGTAGCCGGTTCCCCTGATTGCTTTCTTAGGATCAGGAGTGCAGTGAAATAGGCAGAGAATTGAATGAAGACACAGGACAGTGGTGTAACAGACTAGACAGGGTTCAGTTATTACTCTGTCGTCAGACAGGAAATGTGTGTGTGTGTGTGTGTATGTGTGGTGGGATGAGGGACACGGTTACAATGTAGCGTTAAAAGCATAAAGTAACCCATTCTTAAAATGTATAAATAGTATCCTAAATAATGAATTGGGAATGACTCCATTGACATTGTTATATTTATAGTTCTGTGTTGTTTTTTTGTATGACTCATTTGCACATCAGGATTAACGTTGAAAAGAAATTGAAGTTTGCCAGGTATTTTTCCCCCCGTCTAATAAAATAACATAGTCGCATTTAAAGAACAGTAATACATATTTGACATGCAAGAGAGTGAAGTCTCCGGTGCTGTATTTTTTTCTGATAAAGTGTTAACAATAAAATACTTGTGTAATCAGTAATGAAAATCTAAGCAAACAGATATGTTTAAAATCAGTTGTTTGCAAAGGAGTACATTAAAGCGGATTTAAAAGGAGCTTTAATGGATTTAACAATAGTAATTAGACCTAAATTCTGTATAAATCAACAGCATTACAGCTCAGATTCCTGCCCACTCAGTCATTCATAACCACAGCTCAGTATATATTGTAAATATTAGTTAAGGAACCGCTAGTGTTTTTATTAACTTTTTTCACAGATCAAGCAATAATTGAACAATCAAGATGCCTTATTCTTATGACTCACTTTCACTTCCTTCTATTGATTTGCAGTTGTGGATGATGGTTGAAGAAGCTTAAATGGCTGATAAATGCTCAAGATCATACATCATAAAATAACTCTAAAGGTGCATACGCACTGGGCAAAAACGTGGACATCGCTGGCTACGGACGGTGGCGGCTAGCGATGAAGCCTTTACTTTGAAAAATGTATTTTTTTATTATTGTTTCAATATAAATAAATGTTTTGTACAGCTCTTTTTGTGAAACTTCCACCTCCAATGAAATATATATTTTTTAAATGTAAGTGAATTTATTTAATACAGTTGTTTGCCTATTAGGTAGCAAACTTCTGCTATTGGCTGAAGATCATTTATTAAACCCTGTTATGTCAATATGCTTTCTTAGAACTTTGTATATGTGACACAGCCAATGAGATGATGTTGCACAATGTGCAGGCTGCCTGTATATATAGTTACTGATGTTCAACAGTAAATGTTGGCAACATGTCTTAAGTTTGTTCCTGCATAGGTACCTTTTTGTAGGAAGTTACTTCTTAAAATAACACAACCGTAGGTTTTAAATGTACAGTAGTACAAGAGATAACAGAAAGCACTTCAGAGTATGCATGCTTTCTGTTATGAATGTAAGGGCAATTCTTATTTCAGTCTCAACTAAAAACTTGCCTTTATCTTATATTCAATCAAAGTTTTACTTATGAAATGGGCCTGTACAAGTAGGAAATGTTATTGTCTCAACATTGTAAGGAGGTCCTAAGGTAATTAACAAATGCAACCTATTACTGACTGTGGTCTTTTGATATATATAGATATTCTTTATAAAAAAAAAAACAATAAACAAAAAAATAACAAAACATATGGAGGGCATTGTTAAGCAAATGAAGAGCATTATTAGAAATGCCTCACAGTCTAGATTATTTAGTGAAAATGAAATGAAATTTAATTTGGTTTCTGAACTGGTAATATAATAAAATATATATAATAATCTGTATAATAATAGTCCATATTATTACTAGTTTGCCCATAGTTCAATTTATAAGAGCTCCCTGTTGGTAAAAAAAATGATCTAAGTATGTCACAATACCTGTGAACTACATTTCATGATTCGTTCATCTTGGATTTTGTTTTCAAATAATTCAGTTTACCTTAAGACTGTAGAGATAACAAGTATCCATACTATTCTAACCTATTTGTTAGAAATGTTATCAAAAGTTAGAGACTGGTAAAAGTATATCAATGTTTACTGAACTTTAGACAAGCAAAAATAGATGAAGAATGTGAGTCCTTTAAGCTGGAGAGGTAGTAAGGTCACACTTGTAGCAGTATAACAGTAGCTGAATATTGCACTCTGGGGGTAATTCCGAGTAGATCGCAGCAGGAATTTTTTTAGCAGTTGGGCAAAACCATGTGCAGTGCAGGGGAGGCAGATTTAACATGTGCAGAGAAATTAGATTTGGGTGTGGTGTGTTCAATCTGCAATCTAAATTGCAGTGTAAAAATAAAGTAGCCAGTATTTACCCTGCACAGAAACAAAATAACCCACCCAAATCTTATAGGCCCAACACACTGGCCGATTTTTTTAAAGATATGAACGATCTCGTTCATAAATGAACGAGAACTCGTTCATATCTTTCAGTGTGGAGACTTAAGCGATGAACGATGCGCGTCCCCGCGCTCGTTCATCGCTGGTCTCCCGTCGGCTGTGCATGCAGGCCAATATGGACGATCTCGTCCATATTTGCCTGCACTTCAATGCAGCCGCGTGACGGGGGGAGTGAAGAAACTTCACTCCCCCCGTCACTGCCCCCCCGCCGCCAAGTCGCTCGTCGGCCGTATCCGCCGTCGGGCAGCTCGGCGGCGGGTCGGCCAGTGAGTAGGGCCCTTAACTCTCTCTGCACATGTTATATCTGCCCCCCCTGCAGTGCACGTGGTTTTGCCCAACTGCTAAAAAATTTCCTGCTGCGATCAACTCGGAATGAGGGCCTCTAGTAGCAGAGTCACAGCTACTGAAGCATAAACACTGGTAGCAGAGTCACAGCTGCTGACATTTCTCATTATGTCCAACCCATGACAATAGGCAAAGATAAACACTCGTCTTAGTTATTTCCTTATTCCTTGTTCGCCTTACCAAGTTTACTCAGAGCTCTACATAAACAACATACAAATGGAGCCCTCCTCATCTACCCCTTTAATAGGATTAACTGAGCCAGGGCAGTCGGACTTAATCCCCTGCTGTAATGAAGCAGTGAAAAAAAAGAGTGGAGAAGTGATCCTGTGAAGAAGTTGCCAATAGCAACCAATCAGCTGCTCCGTACAATTGTATAGTATCGAAATTATATATGTTACTTTATTGTTGAGTGGTTGCCATGGGCAACTTTGCCACTGTCTCACTTCTCCACACTTTCCACTGCTTCATGAATAGACCCCCCTATTGTTTTACACAAGAGAAACAATGATATAACAGTGAGATGACTTAGGGGTCTTTCATGTAGCAGTAAAAAGCCCTGTTTTGCGTTAAACAGGGCTTTTCTCTGCCTAGTGCAATTCACAGAGTGGGTTACAGTGGAAAAGTCCCTGACTTCTCCAGCGGCACCCCCACTCTGTGCCTGAATCGCATCACCATACCTTTGTATGGAGAGTGCGATTCATGAAGGTGCGGAAAGCTCCATGGAGTTTAGGTTCACCATCTCAGGACGGCGTAACCTGAACTGTGGTGCGGAGACGGCAGGGAAGCTCAATGCTTCCCTGCACTCTGCTCGGCACCTGGCGCTGGCTCCGCCCCCGACCTCCCAGCAACCACTGCGGCCTGCCGGGAGGTCAACAAGCTGCGCATGCGCAAAGGGGCCGCTGGAGATGACCTCACTGCAGGAGCCCCAGATAGCGCAGCGTCGGAAGGGTGATTATACATGAATTGCTACTTATTACAGCTATACATCGCATCGAAGCGATGCGATGTATAGTGATAAGTAGCAGTTCTGTTTTCGTTTTCTTAGTGAATAGACCCCTAAGGGGTCTATTCATGAAGCAGTGATAAATGTGGAGAAGTGAGCCAGTGGAGAAGTTGCCCATGGCAACCAATTAGCTGCTCCGTACAATTGTATAGTATGCAAATTAGAAATGTTACTTCAATGCTGATTGGTTGCCATGGGCAACTTCTCCACAGGCTCACTTCACCACACTTATCACTGCTTCATGAATAGACCCCTTAATGCCCCCTGCTGTATTATTTTCTCTGTATTGTATTGCAGCTGAGAACAATAGATGAAAGGCTTATGCTAATAAACCTTGGTGCACCTACGTGTAGCAGAGAAGCCTAGATGAGCAAGGCTCCATCTATATTTGCCCCACCCCATACATAAATAGCCATTAGCAATAACATAATAATTTACTAGCACCTTTTTTATATTACACCTTCGATAAGCAGGTGTATTTTGAAAGTAGACAAATACAGAGTGTAAATTGTGTCTGGTTGCTTAAGTTTATGAATTGATGACCTGCGTGTCATAACGTGACGCAGTTAATAGACCAACGGCTTTTGGTTCTTACCAGAGTTAACTTGGTAATGTTGCATTAGAGTGACAAACAAGTGGAGAGACTGTGCTACCTAGTGACGGTTTTAGGGATGATCTCTTCAGTACATTACATAGACCTACGGTAAGAAGAATAGTGACTTGGTATAACGACCCACTGATGCGTGTGACATGCATATATAATGATAAACTCAAGTGTAAACATAATTCTACAGAACGAGAATAAAACAGGTTGTTCATTTGTCCCTGAATTTATCATATAGACATTTACTATATAACTTGTATCCTGTACTATTAGATTTATGTTTGCAGTTTATTGTAAAGTTTTCCAACAGACACACATCTTACCACGTGGTGTAGAACGTTTACTAAAACATTTTTTGTTCGTTTCTCTTACGTCCTAGAGGATGCTGGGGACTCCAAAAGGACCATGGGGTATAGACGGGATCCACAGGAGACATGGGCACACTGTAAGACTTTGAATGAGTGTGAACTGGCTCCTCCCTCTATGCCCCTCCTCCAGACCTCAGTTAGATTCTGTGCCCAGAGAGACTGGACACACACTAGGGGAGCTCTCCTGAGTTTCTCTGAAAATACTTTATGTTAGGTTTTTTATTTTTAGGGAGACCTGCTGGCTACAGGCTCCCTGCTTCGTGGGAGTGAGGGGAGAGAAGCAGCCCTACTTCTTCTGAGTTAAAGGCTCTGCTTCGTAGGCTACTGGACACCATTAGCTCCAGAGGGTTCGATCACTTGGTGCGCCTAGCTGCTTGTTCCCGGAGCCGCGCCGTCACCCCCCTCACAGAAGCCAGAAGAAAGAAGCCGGGTGAGTATATAGAAGAACAGAAGACTTCAGTGATGGCAGAAGACTTCAGTAATGAGGTACAGCGCAGCGGTCACGCTGCGCGCCATGCTCCCACACATACTTCCATTGGCACTTGCAGGGTGCAGGGCGCAGGGGGGGCGCCCTGGGCAGCATATTACTGAGGTTCACACTGGCTAAAGAGATATATTATAAGTGCCCAGGCACTAAATATAAGCCCCCGCCAGTATAAAGATTCAAAATTGAGCGGGACTACAGCGCACCGAGATGGGGGCGTAGCTTAGCCCTCACAGCTTACCAGCGCCATTTTCTCTCTTCACAGACTGCAGAGACGCTGGCCCGGATCCTCCACTCTCCTGATCGAGTAACAGGGAGCAAAACGGGGGGGGGGGGGGCACAGTAAATTGGTGCTATTATAACAGCGCAGACATCAGATATTCTTTCTCAGTATTGAAATAGGCGCTGGGGTGTGAGCTGGTAAACTCCCTCTGTGTTTCTCTAACAGGCTGCCCTGTGGGTCTGTCCCCTATAGCCAGTGTGTGTGTGTGTGTGTGTGTGCGTGTCGTTACGGTGTGCCGACATGTCTGAGGCTGAGTGCTCCTCCATGGAGGAAGTTGCTGGGGGCGCAGAGAAGGATTTGGGAGTGACACTGTCGGCACCGCCGACTGCTGATTGGGTGAATATGTTGAGTACATTGAATGTTAATGTGGCGTTATTGACTAAAAGGCTGGATAAATCTGATTCTCAGACACAAACGTGGAGGAAATCCATGTAGGATGCCTTGTCTCAGGTACAGGCCCCCTCAGGGTCACAAAAGCGTTCATTTACCCAAATAGTGGATACGGATACCGACACGGACTCTGACTCCAGTGTCGACTATAGTGAGGCCAGTTTACATCCAAAATTGGTTAAGAGTATTCAGTACATGATTGTGGCTATTAAAGATGTTTTACATATTTCTGAAGTACCTGCTGTTCCTGATACAAGGGTTTGTTTGTATAAGGGAAAGAAGCCTGAGGTGACATTTCCCCCCTCTCATGAACTGAACACCCTTTGTGAAAAGGCTTGGGAAACTCCTGATAAAAGGTGGCAGATTCCCGAGAGAATTTTTATGGCATATCCTTTCCCCTCTAACGACAGGGAAAAGTGGGAGTCATCTCCCAATGTGGACAAGGCTCTGTCACGGCTGTCCAAGAAGGTGGCGCTTCCGTCTCCCGATACTGCTGCCCTCAAGGACCCTGCGGATCGTAAGCAGGAAACGACATTAAAGGCCATTTATGTCACTACGGGTGCACTCCTCAGACCTGCCGTGGCGTCGGCATAGGTGAGTAGTGCTATTGCTAAGTGGGTGGATAATTTGGCATCTGACATGGATACCCTGGATAGGGATAACATTCTTTTGACTCTCGGTTATATCAGGGATGCTGCAGCTTACCTAAAGGATGCAGCAAGGGTTATTGGCCTCTTGGGATCAAGGGCCAATGCCATGGCAGTCCCGGCCAGGAGAGCGCTGTTGATTCATCAATGGAATGCTTATGCCGACTCCAAGAAAGCTATGGAAGCTTTCCCATATAAAGGTTGTGTCTTGTTTGGTGACGGCCTCACTGACCTGGTGTCTACCGCTACAGCGGGTAAGTCATCCTTTCTTCCTTATGTTCCAGCACAACAGAAAAAGGCACCCCATTATCAGATGCAGTCCTTTCGGCCTAATAAATACAAAAAAGGAAGAGGGTCGTCCTTCCTTGCCTCTAAAGGTAGAGGTAGGGGAAAGAGGTCGCCTGCAGTGCCAGGCTCCCAGGACCAGAAGTCCTCCATGGCCTCTGCCAAGTCCACTGCATGACGCTGGGGCTCCCCTACGGGAGTCCGTACCGGTGGGGGTGCATCTCCGACTCTTCAGTCAGGTCTGGTTTCACTTGGGCCTAGATCCTTGGGTGTTAGACATAGTGTCCCAAGGGTACAAACTGGAGTTTCAGGAGATGCCCCCCCACCGATTTTTCAAATCAGCCTTGCCAGTTTCTATCCCAGAAAGGGAAGTAGTGAGTGCTGCAATACAAAAGCTGTGTCAACAGAGTGTCATTGTCACGGTACCCCCGTCTCAATGGGGAGAAGGGTTTTATTCGAGCCTCTTTGTCGTACCAAAGCCGGACGGCTCAGTCAGACCGATCCTGAACCTAAAATCTCTCAATCTGTATTTGAAAACTTTCAAGTTCAAGATGGAATCTCTTCGAGCGGTGATCTCCAGTCTAGAAGGGGGGATTTTATGGCATCAGTCGACATAAAAGATGCCTACTTACATGTCTCAATATATCCTCCACATCAAGCTTTCCTGAGGTTTGCAGTGCAGGATTGTCATTACCAATTTCAGATGTTGTCGTTTGGTCTTTCCATGGCCCCGAGGGTCTTCACCAAAGTGATGGCGGAAATTATGGTACTTCTACGCAAGCAGGGTGTCACAATTATCCCGTACTTGGACGATCTCCTGATAAAGGCGAGATCAAAGGAGCAGTTGCTAAGAAACGTGGAACTCTCCCTGACGGTTCTGCATCATCATGGTTGGATTCTAAATTTGCCAAAGTCACAGTTGATTCCGACAACTCGGCTGCCTTTCTTGGGCATGATCCTGGACACGGAACTGCAGAGAGTGTTTGTTCCAGTGGAAAAAGCTCTGGAAATTCAGTGCATGGTCAAGGAGATCCTGAAACCGGCAAGAGTGTCGATTCATCATTGCACTCGAGTGCTCGGGAAGATGGTTGCGGCTTACGAAGCCATTCTGTTTGGCAGGTTTCATGCCTGTGTGTTTCAGTGGGACCTGCTGGACAAATGGTCTGGGTCTCACCTGTACATGCACCGGAAAATAAGTCTATCTTCCAGGACCAGAATATCTCTCCTGTGGTGGCTTCTCACCTCCTAGAAGGACGCAGGTTCGGGATCCAGGATTGGGTCCTGCTGACCACGGATGCAAGTCTCCGAGGCTGGGGAGCAGTCACGCAAGGAAGAAGTTTCCAGGGAAATGGTCAAGCCAGGAAACTTGTCTCCACATAAACGTTCTGGAATTAAGGGCCATTTACAACGGCCTTCTGCAAGCGGAACACTTTCTTCAAGGTCTACCTGTCCTGATTCAGTCGGACAACGTAACAGCGGTGGCGTACGTAAACTGCCAGGGCGGAACAAAGAGCAGAGCGGCGATGGAGGAGGCCGCAAGAGTCCTGCACTGGGCGGAAAAGCACGTGAGCGCTCTATCAGCAGTCTTCCTTCTGGGCGTGGACAACTGGGAAGCAGACTTCCTCAGCAGGCACGATCTCCATCCGGGAAAGTGGGGTCTTCATCAAGCGGTCTTTGCAGAAGTGACAAGGCGTTGGGGAATTCCTCAAATAGACATGATGGCGTCTTGCCTCAACAAGAAGCTTCCGAGGTATTGTTCCAGGTCAAGGGACCCTCAAGCCAGTGCAGTGGATGCCCTGGTAACTCCGTGGGTGTTTCAGTCGGTATATGTGTTCCCTCCACTTCCTCTCATTCCAAAAGTGTTGAGGATCATAAGACGAACTAGGGTTCCGGCAGTACTCGTAGTTCCAGATTGGCCACGGTGGGCCTGGTATCTGGATCTTCAGGAATTGCTCATGGAAGATCCTTGGCCTCTTCCTCTCAGAGAAGATCTGTTACTGCAAGGGCTATGCGTATTTCAAGACTTGCCGCGGCTGCGTTTGACGGCGTGGAGGTTGAACGCCAAATCCTAGCTCGAAAGGGTATTCCCGGGGAAGTCATCCCCACTCTCCTTAAGGCTATAAAGGAGGTCATGGCGAAACATTATCACCGTATTTGGAGAAAATATGTGTCGTGATGTGAAGCCAAGAAAGCTCCTACGGAGGAGTTTCAGCTGTGTCGTTTCCTCCATTTTTTGCAGGCAGGTGTGGATGCAGGCCTAAAATTGGGTTTCATAAAAGTGCAGATTTCGGCTTTATCTATTTTCTTTCAAAAAGAACTGGCCGCCCTTCCAGAGGTTCAGACTTTCGTGAAGGGAGTGCTGCACATCCATCCTCCGTTTGTGCCGCCCGTGGCTCTGTGGGATCTTGACGTGGTGTTGCAGTTTCTTATGTCTCACTGGTTTGAACCTTTGCGAAAGGTTGAGTTGAAATTTCTCACTTGGAAAGTGGTCATGCTTTTGGCCTTGGCGTCCGCAAGACGGGTGTCGTAGTTGGCGGCTTTGTCTTACAAGAGCCCCTATTTGATTTTCCATGAGGATAGAGCGGAATTGAGAACTCGCCAACAATTTCTGCCGAAGGTGGTTTCTTCGTTTCACATAAACCAACCCATTGTGGAGCCTGTGGCTACGGATGCCTTGGCTATGTCAAAATCTCTCGATGTTGTTAGAGCTTTGAAAATCTATGTCACCAGAACGGCTCAAATTAGGAAAACAGAGGTTCTGTTTGTCCTATATGCTCCCAACAAAATTGGGGCTCCTGCTTCCAAGCAGACTATTGCACGCTGGATCTGTACTACGATTTGGCATGCTCATTCTACGGCTGGATTGCCGTTACCAAAGTCAGTGAAAGCCCATTCTACCAGAAAGGTGAGCTCATCTTGGGCGGCTGCCCGAGGAGTCTCGGCGCTTCAACTTTTCCAAGCAGCTACGTGGTCGGGTTCAAAAACTTTTGCTAAGTTCTACAAGTTTGATACCCTGGCTGATGAGGACCTCATGTTTGCTCAATAGGTGCTGCAGAGTCGTCCGCACTCTCCCGCCCAGTCTGGAGCTTTGGTATAGACCCCATGGTCCTTTTGGAGTCCCCAGCAAAATCTGTTATCTGGTATTCCTGGTAATCCAGTTGTACGGTGTGTTGTGGTGTGAGCTGGTATGTATCTCGCCCTTAGTTTAACAAAAATCCTTTTCCTCGAAATGTCCGTCTCCCTGGGCACAGTTCCTATAACTGAGGTCTGGAGGAGGGGCATAGAGGGAGGAGCCAGTTCACACCCATTCAAAGTCTTATAGTGTGCCCATGTCTCCTGCGGATCCCGTCTATAACCCATGGTTCTTTTGGAGTCCCCAGCATCCTCTACGGACTAGGAGAAAAGGATTTACCGGTAGGTATTAAAATCCTATTTTTTTCCTCTTAGAACATTTGTTGCAGAAACAGTATTGCTAATTTTAAAAAGTAAAAGTAAAGCATGGTGCCACACACCTAGATCATATTAATATATATATAGCTTGTCTATTTAATGACCTAGATCATATTAATATATATATATATATATATATATAGCTTGTCTATTTAATGACCTACTTCTGTCTCTGTATATCAACTGGCACTTGCAGCATCATTAAATACAGTTACATTTTAGCCATTTATTGCATTTTTACAGCACCTTTCCACAGACTCATGACCCACATTTTTTGCAATATGTAATAATTCTTATGAAGTACTGTATAATGCACTATACTTAAAGGGTTAGCCAATTAAAAAAAATAATAATAGTTAAGTGTTGGAAACAGGTACATTACATGTAACAGTTATTGTAAAAACAACAAGCATTATGCATCACGATAGTTTAGTGGACACAAAAAGTCATACAGAATTTTCCTGGATCTGTCTTTCTGTGGTATTGGGTTTTTCGGGGTGGCAGCAATATGAGTGCATGGAACCACCCTGTCATGTGGGAGTGGCATGAGAATGTTACAGGAGTGTCATGGTTGTGAATCTAGAGCACTGTATGATTCGGAGTCATGCATACAGTGCAGGGAAGCATGTTTCTGATGGATCTCTAGCACCTAGCATGGGGCTAGTGCAAATGCTGGTACTAATCTAGTGGCTGGTGTAAAATCAATGAGCCTCACGAGTTTCCACTTAATGATGCAAAAACCTCTGCAGTTGCCCTATGGTAGTAAATCTGGCTTCCGGGGCTATCAGCATCTACAGCCATTTAGTGTAGACCAGGCATGTTAAACTCACAATCACAACAGAGCCGAATAATTAAGGTCTCAGTCTGGTGTGGGTCGCACCAGCAATAAAGTATAATCAAAGAGATGTCAAGTATTGTGAAGAAAACATTTACTTTAATGCAATGGTGCAAGTAGGGAAAATTTCTTAGTGGTACAGTGTGTGCGCTCCAAAGGTGCACGTGCCAATAAAATGGGTGTGTGATACACATTTGGGGGCCAAATACAAATATGCCCTTAGTAGTGCAGTGCCAGATACACATATGCCACCAATAGTGCCGGATACATATATGCCACCAGTAGTGCAGTGCTAGATACACATATGCCCCAATAGTACCAGATAAACATATGCCCCTAAAAGTGCCAGATACATATATGCCCACACAGTGCAAGATACACATATGCCCCCACAGTGCCAGATACACATATGCCACCAGTAGTGCAGTGCTAGATACACATATGCCCCAATAGTACCAGATAAACATATACCCGCGCCACCGCCAGAGACCTGACTGAGGAGCAGGAGAGGTGTGCACTGCGCTCTCCTGCCGTTGCTGCAAGCAAGGTGGTCGGGCCACAAAAGGACCCCTTCCCGCAGGCAGCAAAGGATGCGGTAGGGGGAGCGAGTTGGACACCCCTGGTGTAGATCGATAGTATTGTTCTCTATATGTTATAAATTGAAACACTAATTTCAAATGAAAACAAAAAAAAAAGCATACTTTCTATTGTTATCAATTGTACATAGTTTTTGTCTAGAATGCAGGAGAATTAGAGGTCAGATGTATGGTACTACTCTAGGACAGTTAATGTCAGCAGAGAGGGGAAGAAGTCAGGTAACTAGTGCTAGCATAGGATCATTAGTCACTACAAAGAAATGTCACACAGATGGGTCTCTGACATTGAAACCGACAAACAGGAGGGATTTTAGGGGACTTTTTCCAGTAGCAAATCTGATCAGGAAACAAGTTAAACAGTTGTAGTTGTTCCTACTCTGTAATCATTAAACATTGCAAAGGGATATGAAAGAGCTAGCAAACAGATGGGCTAGTGTAACCTGATGGGCAGCGTGGTATAGAAAGTTAGGGAATATACACGGTCAGAGTTGACTCATTTACAGTAGCAAAACAATTCTAATAGGAGACAAATTACGGTAATGCTGACACTGGGACGAACAGTGCACTGCTATTATGAAAATAATCAGTGACTATTGTAGTTTAACTAATTAATATAATCTAAGCAGGGGCATTTTAACAGAGGAGGGGGCCCATGTGCACCTTCCGGGTGGGGCCCCTCCTCTGTATGTTACAGTAGTTTCCAGCATTGTGCCAGAGTCTACTGTGCATGCGCAGGTCTCCGGAAACATGGTGCCCGTCATGTTCTGGAGAACAATTTGGCTACTGCGCATTCGTGGCGCCATTTTTGCGACTTTTGCCATGACTGAAGCGCCATACGCTGGGCTCCGGAAAGGTCAAGTATTAAAAATGGATGTGGTGTGGGCACCCCCTAGACCCAGGGGCCTTTGTGTACTGCACACATTGCACCTATTATAGAAATGCCTATGAATCTATGGCAAGCTATGAGGGAAACCAAAGAAATTGTTGCTAGACGTACTATGGGAAGGGATAGTAAATGTACAATTGGGATGCAGTCAATTTGCTGGCGGTTTGGATCCCAGCATTCAGGATACCGACACCGAGATCCTGACAGCCGACAATGCCGCCAGCCGTAATCCCGGCGCACCAGGGCTATTCCCACTTGTGGGTGTCCACGACATTCAGAGAGTGGGAATAGATCATGAACTATATCGCTGAGCTACATGTTCGGGGAGCGCGGGGAATGACATCACTGAACGATATCGTTCAATGTGTATGCACTGGCAATCTCCCCTAATTAGCAATTAGCAATATAGCACTGTCATGTTGTCATCACCTTGGACAGCTGACGGAGATGAAAAGGGAAGCACTCTTGGTAATGCTTAGGGAATGAAGAGAACAGCCCAGAGTAAAGGGTCCAGTAACCTAATATAGGGGGTCATTCCGAGTTGATCGCTAGCTGCATTTGTTCGCAGCGCTGCGATTAGGCTAAAAAATGGCAGTTCTGAGCATGCGTATGCGGCGCAATGCACACACGCGACATACGGGCACAACGAACGATGTAGTTTTGCACAGGGTCTAGCGATGCTTTTCAGTCGCACCGCTGGCTGCAGAGTGATAGACATGAAGTGGGCATTTCTGGGTGGCAACTGACCGTTTTCAGAGAGTGTGCGGAAAAATGCAGGCGAGCCAGGAAAAATGCAGGCATGGCTGGGCGAACGCAGGGCGGGTTTGTGACGTCAAATCCGGAACTGAATAGTCTGAAGTGATCACAAGCGCTGAGTAAGTTTTGAGCTACTCTGAAACTACACAATTTTTTTTTACAGGCGCTTTGCAATAAAAACGCTTGCACTTCTGCTAAACTAAAATACACTCCCAGTGGGCGGCGGCATAGCGTTTGCACGGCTGCTAAAAACTGCTAGCGAGCAATCAACTCGGAATGACCCCTATAGAGAGAAGATTACAAAAGCTGTGGTACCAGTGGAAGAGATAGGTTTCTACTTCTGAACTATTAAAGAAAAAATCAGCACTTAAGAAGTTGAGTAGTGGGAATATTTCTTGATATGAGCAATGAGGAAGGGAAGGAAGGAAGATGGTGAAACAAACAGTCAGAGCCCCACAGTCCCTATATCCCTTTCATAATTAAGGGACAATATGAAATAAAATACCACCCAAATTTATCAATATACACCCACAGGTACAGCTACTCCTGTGATTTGTTTAGATTGAAGTGACCACATCAGCGCTCTCTTCACTCCTCTATTGGGACTCCTACACATGCCCCATCTACTGACCTTGGTTGCCAGGGATCCTCTCAAGGTAAGATGTAGCCCATATGCTACAATGAGCTAATGTCATTTGGTAAATCTGACCTGGGGGCTGTGTCTGCTTTTCGATGACAAGGGACCTTAACAGATATCAGGTTACTTTGTGACCTTTACTCAAATCAAAGCTTAGGGTCACATGCAGAACAAATGAGCCTTCTTAATTTTAATGACACAGCTTACGTCACGGCACATTTACAGGTGTGGAATTTTATCTATCTATCTATCTATCTATCTATCTATCTATCTATCTATCTATCTATCTATCTATCTATCGTAAGTTTCTTAGAATTAACACTCTTTTATTTGTCAGGATTGTAGTCAAGTTACAGAAAACAAACAATTTAACATTGGTTATCTTGATATATAACAGAGCACAACACCTGCACAGTGCACACACACTGTAGTAAGATAGCACTTCTATATATTTCCTTCATTTTCAGGACTGAGACCTCTTTCCAATTCTAGGTTCATAATACAGTTGTGGTGCCATGTAAATAACCGTATGCATTCATGCACATAAGGAGCAGTGTAGCTTATTGCTGAGTGGTGATACCAAGATAGAATTTCTCCTCTTCTCTCTCACCGGTTAGGCACATGAATTATACCATTATATCCTTTTCAGTATGAAATGTTCCTGCAAGTGTCTTACTGTCCTTGAACTAAAGCAAACCCTCACAAAATCTGCCACGAGTTGGGTCATTGTCATTTCTCAAGAGATTTTTTTATTTTCTGTGACATGCATTTGTCAGGATCTTGTGGCATATTTAGTCACAGAACTTTCATCCAGTAGCATCATGTGACCAGGGCTCTCTGCATCACCATGTAGTCCTCATCAGAAGTGTCACATAGTCAGAACAAGTTAATTTAACATGTGGAGAGGTACAGCCTATAATATGTGTCAGCCTCTGGAGAGGGTGCTGTCATGGAGTGTCTTGTCTGCCGGAACCCCAGCTGTTTTGTCCTGTACAGAGACGTGAACTGACAGGCTGCAGGTTTTATTAATACTCCTGCTGCCAGATGGACTTGCCACATTGTGGTACATACAGTACATTCTGAACTCTGGTGACTGGTCTAACTCTGCTGTATAATAAAGATTATTTGGTAGGAAGAAACTGTCTTTACATTGCTTACAAAATATATAAGTTCTTTTGACTACAGAAACATGATTAACTATTTAGCATTTTAAAAAAATACAGATTTTTTTTATTCTAATTTGCATATGTTGATGTGTATATTTACTAAAACTATAATACCGAATGAATGAAATGAATGTGATATAAACGGAAAGATTATCATTACAGTTTTGATTAATGCTGATTTACAATGAATGTACTACAGCAGCTCTTGTCTTGAGTTAGAACAAAACTGCATGACTGTGGGGCAGATGTACTAAGCCTTGGAGAGTGATAAAGAGGAGAGAGATAAAGTACCGACCAATCAGTTCCAAACTGTCATTTTTCCAACACAGCCTGTAACATGGCAGTTAGGAGCTGATTTGCTTGTACTTTATCTCTCTCCACTTTAGCACTCTCCAAGGCTTAGTACATCCCTCCCACTATTATTGCTTTGTGTTAAGTATTTCAATGACTCAACGTTTAGATAACATAATTATGGGCCTAATTCAGACCTGATCGTAGATGTGCTAAATGTCTGAAGTCTGATCGTATATGTACTAAATTTAGCACATCTACGATCAGGTCTGAATTAGGCCCAATATCTCCAGCTGCTGTGAAACTGCAAGTTCCAGTCAGTGGTGCCGGGGCGCAGGATTTCTCTTGGCAGCCCTGGTCCCAGCATGCCCTGCCACAGTTTTGCTATTAGGAAATGCTCAAACTGTGGCAGGGCATGTTGCGATGTGTAATCTCATAACAGCTGGAGAACCACAGCTTGGCCAGGCCTGATATCGGTTATACAATAGTGTGGGAATCCCAGCGCACATGACTGACAGTAGTATCAAAAAAAGATGCTTTACTTACTAGTAATTATTTATTAATAAAAATTGAATAGTTAATACATATAAAAACAATTAATGAGTAGTAAAATAAAATTTGACTGATTAATACATTTATAGTCGAATGGTATTTCAAACAATAAGGTATGCAAATGAGCAATTGTTGATTTATCTAATATCGGTATACAGGGGAGGAAGGGGGTGTGGCAATGGGAAGGGAAGGGTAGGGAGAAGAAAAGGGAGAAAAAAAAAAGAAAAAAAAAAGAAGGCATTTAAAAACGTGTGATCCAAACAGTTTGGTTAAAAGGGCACACAGTCACTTGAATGCTGGTGTGTTATACAAATATTTGTAGGTTATAGAGGTCCCGGATGGTATATCCTGGTTCCGTAGTAAGCAGTGGTATGTTCGATCTCAAATGAGATAGTCAGCGGAAATTGGTAGCAGCCTTGCACTTTTCAACTGCTGCTGGTTCTTTAGTATAGGAGAACACACCAGAATACTCCAAATATGTATTAAACCATAAAGAAAGAAAAAGGCAGAAAGTTAATGTAAGTTTCCACATGTGGGGGATTTTTTACTGGTGAATGATTGAAGTTTCTCTGATGAAAAGATACCTTTATGTGCATGCGGGATAGAAATATTCTGTAAGTGTTCTGTCTAAAAGAGATAAAGCAGTGATCCTCTGAGACTATATGGGACTGTCCTTTTCCCTTTACCGCATTATTCATTTAGTAGCACTGGGTCCTGGTTTCTTTCTTTGTGGTCAAATGAGATAGTGTTTGTTTTACTTTATAATATACAAAAGAATGGGTGGAGATGGGTTTTGCCGGCAAAGGACGGGTGAGGTTACCTTCTGATGTGGTACCTGGCCTGCAGCACATCCTCCCTCCAACGCGTCTCTTCTGCAAAGAGGCATTTTCAGGGAAATGGGGATATTTTTCTTCTTCTCTTTTTCTTTTCTTTTTCTCCCATAGCCAACGCCCCCGTATAAAGGTATTAGATACATCTACATTTGCATACCTTATTGTTTGAAATACCATTCAAAGTATAAGTACAAGAGAATGTTATAAGGTTATCCCACTCACCACCACTATGTATGGCATAATGCAGTAAGCTAGAGCTGAGCGCAAATGTCACTGAGGCACACAGCAATGCAGGGGTGATTTTTTTTTGTGTGGAGATTATTGGAGGTGGCTTAGATGCTTTAGTCCCCCCCCCCCTTCCTCCCAGGCGGTCGGGATCCCTGCAGAGAGGAGACCGCTGCCGGAATCCAGACAGCCTGCATTCCGGTGGCGAGCGCAGCAAGTCCCCTTGAGCTTTGTGCGCCACACTTTCCCTCTCAGGTGGTGGCGTGGACCACCACCGAGTGGGAACTTGGTGCTTTGGACGGGATTCCGACCGGCGGCATTTCACCAGCTGTCAGGATTCCTGCGTCAGTCTCCTTACCGCCGGGATCCCGACAGCCAGTAAATTAACTGCACCCCCCAAGGGCACATTGCACACCCCAATGTGTGCAGCTAGCCCTCAATGTGTTATGGTCACGCAACCTTTTTATCAGCATGCCATAACTCTACCACAAATGTCCTAATCACAGTAAAAGGTTAAGGGGTATGTTTTTAATGTACTAGATAACAAGAACTGTGCTTTGTTTGAACAGTGGCATTATATCCTTTTAGAACACAATCTTTGCTCAGGAACGTAATGTACAGAAAGTAGCTTTATGGGAGTGCATAGGAATAGAATTTTGTGTATTCAAGCAATTTCAGTTAATTGTGATGTTTTTTATTCACAGAAGCCAGCAGTGACCTACTACAAATATTTTTTGGGGGAGTGGAAAATACAATATAGTACTGTACATTAGAATCATGAAATTCATCCATGCAAAGCTTGTTAGTAATAGAACAATAGTGTATCTGCTGATTGGAAGAACGTGGTTGTATCAGCTAGCCGTAAAGTATAAAGCATTCTGCACAGCTACTGAGCCACAAACTTAATTAGGGTAGCTGGCAAACTTGTTAAATTAGGATGCATTCTTACTCGGGCATAACTGCTTATTATAAGAGGAACGAATCTATACTCGTTCAGCCATAACTCTTTTTTAGATAGTGCAAAGAGGTAATTAAATGTTGAATTGATGAGCTATCAATGAAGTTCCAGCTCAGTATGTAAGAAAACAGACTATTTATTCGGGATTTGTGCCTGTTTTCTATTATTAAAATGTTCTCATGACAGAGCACAGTAGCAATGACGTATAGGTCTTCTCCAGCTGGGGAATATTTAGATTACTATGTTCTAAAAAAGAGACCAATCTACGAAATATGTCTACAATTAACAGAGAAAAAAAAAATCTTCAGTATTTTCAATGAGCACAAGAGAACTGTATATAATGACAACATATCTTATGTTTATAACAGATGATAATATATAAAATAATTGTAAGTCTTGCTCACCAATTGTAAACACAGTAGAAAAGACAAAAGAGGCAGTAATAGTCGTCTCATGCTGATGCTTTCTTAACTATGGCTTTTTCAGGGCTCATGTCAAATTTTTGATTGTGTATTAACCTCAACTACAAAAGCTTTGTGCTTTTACTTCCCACAGTATTTCATAAGTACTTAAAATGCTTTGTGTGGCAGGGACTGTTAGCCTAAGTACACAGCGGTAGATGTATCAAGCCTGGGGAAGGGATAAAGAAGCAATAAAGCAGTGATAAGTGCAAGGTGATAATAACCAGCCAGTCAGCTCCTGTCATTCTTCAAATCTGTAATGATTGGCTGGTGCGTTATCGCCTTGCACTTATCACTGCTTTATCACTTCTTTATCCCTTTTCAAGGCTTAATATATCTGCCCCACAGTTTCTTAGAACACCGGCTTGTCATGATTAGCAGAAGTCTTACATTCCCTGCTAATAGATTTAAAATGTAAAAATATACAGTTTCACTGCTTGCAAAGTAATTCACAAATTGGTCCACATCCACTTGAAAAGTAACATCCACTGAAGAATCAGGCAACGCTGTCCTGTTCCAAAAATCAGCAGCGTGCATCAATGTCTTTTGCTGCTCCATCATTATTTCCTGCGCTGCCCTGCGCTGTCAATGGTTAACACTGTGGCAGATGACTCTGCACTATGTATATTGAGTTTGAGTGAGGCCCACAGCCTAACCATCTCCTCCAGCAGCCTAACCCTATCCGCCCTCCCTCCCTCCCCCACAGCCTAACCATAACCCACCGCCTAGTGCCTAACCACAACCCTAACCCCAATACTTACCGTTAGGATCCTGACCGTCTGGATGCTGTTGTCGGCATTCTGACTGTTGGGATCCCAATCATCCGGATTCTGACAACATCCCATTTTAAAATGTTTTGCAGCATACTGACCTCATTCTACACTTGGCACAGAAATGTTCTCATACAGCTTTAACCACACATCAAATGGAAATTCATTGACAATAGTCTCAACAGTCCCAAATCTATTCATATCCTATAAGTCTGTCTAATGCAAATTTACAAATACAATGCATACTGTTTAATATAAATACATACTTTGCCTACCTATAGAAATACAGGTAGAAGTATTAGTTATTTCGTGAAATTTTGGTGAATCAGAATTGGAGTGGGAAATATTTCACCACCAATGAATTCCTAAAACTTGACTCATTTTGCCTCTCTCTAATTGGAATGATGGTAAGTCCCAATAAGTCTGATGCTCAGTTGCCACATGTGCACATAGCATTCAGCTCTAGAAAATTGCACATACAAATAATACATTTTGCCCATACAATATGCTGAGGTTTATGCAATCCTAGATGCAACAATCTCTACAGCTTGCTGCATGCTACATCAAATATATGTTTACTTCAGGCATACATGCATACATTAAAAAAATGTTTTCGTAGCACAAAAAATACAGTAGACTTTAGACCTGATTTAAACCTCTATAATGAAACAGGTATAATCTTCCTACTCGCAAACAGATGAAAGTACAGTATGAAAAAAAGTAATTTTAAAACCTGCCCCCCAATCATATTTTCTGTATTTTATTGTCTTATTCAAATGGAAGAAGGTGCTCTGGTCAGATGAGGCTAAAAGTGAACTTTTTGGCCACCAAGGAAAACGCTATGTCTGGTGCAAACCCAACACATCCCATCACCCCAAGAACACCATTCCCACAGTGAAACATGGTGGTGGCAGCATCATGCTGTGGGGATGTTTTTCAGCAGCATGGACTGGGAAACTGTTTTGAGTCGAGGGAAAGATGGATGGTGCTAAATACAGGGATATTCTTGAGCAAAACCTGTTTCAGTCTGCCTGTGATTTGAGACTGGGACGGAGGTTCACCTTCCAGCTGGACTATGACCCGAAGCATACTGCTAAAGCAACACTCGAGTGGTTTAAGGGGAAACATTTAAATGTTTTGGAATGGCCTAGTCAAAGCCCAGATCTCAATCCAATTGAGAATCTATTGTCAGACTTGAAGATTGCTGTTCACAAGCAGAAACCATCCAACATGAAGGAGCTGGAGCAGCTTTGCCTTGAGGAATGGGCAAAAATCCCAGTGGCAATATGTAGCAAGCTCATAGAGACTTATCTAAAGCGACTTGCAGCTGTAATTGCCACAAAAGGTGGCTCTACAAAGTACTAACTTTACGGGGATGAATTGTTATGTACACTGAAGTTTTCTGTTATTTTGTCCTATTTGTTGTTTGCTTCACAATAAAAAAAAAAATCTTCAAAGTTGTAGCCATGTTCTGTGAATGAAATGATGCAAACCTTCAAACAATCCATTTTAATTTTAGGTTGTGAGGCAACAAAACATGAAAAATGCAAAGGGGGGTGTATACTTTAGCAAGGCACTGTACCTCTTTGGCATCTACAATATACAGGCCGAGCTGGTTTAGGCAATGTTGGGTCAAAGGGCAATATTGTGACCTATTGCTAGAGCTATATTTACATAAAATCATGACAATATATTCAGAATAAAAATAGATAATAAAATTAAATGCCGTAAGTATCATTTACTAAATCTAAAATTAAATGTGTACTGAAAATGCTGTTTTGTTATGTCACTTATTTTTCCCAAAGACTTATATAACACGGGAACCCATTGATTTGTGAGACAAAATTGTGGCATCTGTTGGGACTTGGCTATACAGACTATATAGTCGACAGAATTTCATTCAACACTCTCACTGGCAAACTCTTTATCGTAGATAATGATTCCTTTTCTATTTTATTCGATGTAACTGGTATCACAGCGCAATCATATCACATCTCCTACAGTCTTATAACAGAAATATAAGGGCCTGATGTTTCCGTTTTATTCATAAATCTCTGGTAACATTTGTATTATTATTCAAAAACCAAAATAGGGAAAGTGGCCTTGTGTCACATGCCCATCTAGCTAGAGATTAACTACATCTATCTATCTACAAAATCTTAGTTAAATTTTTTTTGCAAATATAGTTTATGTATTTTATATAATACAAACAACCTGTGCATAATGATTTGATAATAGCAATAATTCTGCAGCTTGCCTACATTATCAATGAAACAATTCTCTCATATCTAATTTAATTGACCACAAATTATGCATAATATGTAACGAGTGAAACAAAAATCCTTATTAAACATAACTATCAAGAACAATAATGCCACACATAAAACAATTAAACAGGAATGTACTGTAGATAAATTCATGACTATACTATCTGATCTACAGTTCATCAAGATGACTGTCATTTGTGAGCATTTTACCCCAAATTCAGCTGAACTGATGAAATCAGGACAGATGGCAATTCTCATCTTGTCCCCTGGTGAACAGATGCTCTTGCTAAGAAACTGACGACTTCAATGGATACAAATGGTTTCAGTAAAACTATTTTCTTACCCAATTTTACATCTGTTGAATTGATTTTACAACTCCTAATCCACCCAAATACCACATGCTGCCATTCATTACAGCTCACAATTCTTCCGTACTGCTATAAGAATAGACAATTATAGGTGTGAGTTAAATTTCCCTATTTTGTCACATATTTATTTCTCTGTTTACAATATGTGTTAGGTTTTACAGTATGTGACTGTGCACATCTAATAATAGTAAGTGAGTAAAAGAGAAACATGGAGGTAAAATTGATTCATATATTGAGGTTCTAGAGAATACACAGATATTGAGAAATGCAGATTGTAATGGCAGCATATTTACTGAATCAAATGTGCTTTATACAAACGGTGGTACAGGTTGAGTATCCCTTATCCAAAATGCCTGGGACCAGAAGTATTTTGGATATCGGATTTTTCCGTATTTTGGAATAATTGATTACCATAATAAGATATCATGGTGATGGGACCTAAGTCTAAGCACAGAATGCATTTATGTTTCATATACACCTTATACACACAGCCTGAAGGTCATTTTAGCCAATATTTTTTATAACTTTGTGCATTAAACAAAGTGTGTGTACATTCACACAATTCATTTATGTTTCATATACACCTTATATACACAGCCTGAAGGTCATTTAATACAATATTTTTAATTACTTCATGTATTAAACAAAGTTTGTGTACATTGAGCCATCAGAAAACAAAGGTTTCACTATCTCACTCTCACTCAAAAAATTCCGTATTTCGGAATATTTGGATATGGGATACTCAACCTGTTTTAAATTTTTTAGAAATTAGGTTATAGCAGATATCTGAGAAATACAGTATAAGTCACTATCTACTGGAACACCACCTACAAAGTTACATTATATGAATGGGTAACTTTCGACTATAATTTGATTACAAATGGCCAGTACAGTATGCGTTATCTGTATTTATTACCAGCCAGCACAGAGAGTGGAGGAAATGAATCTTCATATAGAGCTTTATAAAATAATTTCAAGAGATTAAATGTCATTCTTTACTCTGGGCAATAGGTAGTACACTTTCTATGACCTACACAGGGCCGCCATGAAAAGTATTAGGGATCCTTGTCTGTGCGGGTGCCGACCTGCTGTGTTGGGCATGACCACACCATGTGGGGGCATAGCCATAGACGTGTGCACATATGTCAGAAGCCATCTCTGGCAAATTATGGGTCCAGACAGCATTCTGATGAGATGACAGTGGACCTTATTTAGGATCAATTGCAGTTTTACTAAATTAACAAAACTACAAGTGCTTGTATTCGCAAGCGCTGTGGAATATGTGTGTGCTATATAAATAACTGGTAATAATAATAATAATAATAATAATAATGCTGAGGGCTGCCCAGAACAAGGCAAGGCCACCCAGAATGCTAATGGGTGCCAGCAATGCGATCGTAATTTAATTGCGATTGCATCGCTGAATAAGGGAAGCCTCCCTGGCTGTGAAGGCAGTCGGAGGGCCGCCATATTCCTTGTTGCAGCAGCCACATCCACCCTAATAATGGCAAGGACCCACCCCGTTTTCACCGCACCGCCCACGCACTGGCGCATCTCCGCCCCTGACTGCCCCACGAATGTCTCTGCCTGTCAATCTATGTGTTTTCATCTCCTTGTATGCACACGTGCAGTGTAGGTCCTGCACGTGTGTTCTGGTCTGGGATTCAGAAGTATGCAATCGCATCTCAGACGCGTCGGACCTGGAAGACACTGTTAGAGCTTCAGTACCAGGAAAGTCAACAGTAGACCACCATGAATATTTTGTCAACATTTTAACAGGGGCTTATCTACCTTTGGTCAGGATGGCACTTGCCAGTGGTGCCAGCCATAGAGTGGTCACCACCCAGTGGTGTCACCTGCGGCTAGGAAGTAGAATTAAATAGTAGTGGCAGTTCCTAGTGTGCCACTCTTGTTAGTGCCTGACCAAGAGACTTGCACAGCTGGCAGGAGCCACTGGTACTGGTGTCTATGTAAGGGACACTACTGTGGGCATAATGTGTAAGGTGCACTACAACTGTGAGAATAATGTGTAATGGGCACTACTGCTGTGTGGACATAATGTGTAAGGGGAACTACTACCGTTGGCAGAATGTGTAAGGAGCACTACTACTGTGGGTATATTGTGTAAGGGACACTACTACTGTATGGTATAATGTATAAGGGCACTACTACTGTCAGGAATAATGTCTAAGGGGTACTACTGTTTAGCATAATGTGTATAAGGGGTACTACTGTGTGGTGTAATGTGAATAAGAGACACTAATGTGTGGTATAATGTGAATAAGGGACACTACTATGCAGTCTAATGTGAGTAAAGGGAACTACTATGCGGCATTATTCAAATTGGGGGTACTATTGTTTGGTCATGGCCCTTCCCCACAAGACCACACCCATTTTTTGTCACAAGTATACAGTTACACAGACACATATACTGTATACACAGACACATATACAGTTACACAGTACACACTGAATGGTGAAATACAACATCATTTAATGTCCCTCCACCCTCATACCTCACATCTGGGTAGTTCTCACTGAGAGTAGACTGTAGCAGTTCCATGATCTCTCCATTCACTAATTTTAATGCAAATGCTTCGTAATGGTTTAGCTATTATTAGTAATCCATGATTGCCAATATTAACCAAATGCTGCAGCAAAGACTACTGCATCTGTACTTTGTAACATTATTAGAGACATCTTTGGACTCAGCGTATCCTGTAAATTCCTAAAAGGGAAGCTACAGTAGTTCAACTAATGGGATATAAAGAAGAAATTTGAACATAATTGTCTTCACTTGATATAAAAAACATGTATTATAGTTCACAGAATGTATTAAAATTCATTTGAATTAAATTTAGTTTGATTCTCTTAAAAATGAAATATCGTATTTAGTAAAAGGTGCATTTTTCTTTTCACATGGTTACGCTAATGGCTTGAAGATAACTTTCATGATTCAATTACTTTAAATTGCAAAATGGATGCATGTTGCCTATTTACTGTTTAAGAATGTATGTTCTTTATTCTCTAATTACAGTGTACAAAAGTCTTACAATACATATTATATTTCAGAAAGAGCTTTATACAGTAAAGAGTTTAAGATATCAATAATTATTGGATTACAAACTATAATAATGATAATATCCAGAAATGATCACTTTCATAGCAAACACAGTTATTGTTAGATATTATATTAGTTATATAACATAAAAAGAAAGTGCAAAAATTGTTCTTTGTTCTAGAAAATGAGTCACCTGCTATCCTAGGGTTCAATGCTAATAGCTAAAGAGTAGATTTAAAGGAAATGATTACAGTGCTTTTTAGTACTGTTATTAGTATAACTTTTTTGTAAAAAAAACAAAAAAATAAAATAAACAAAGGAGTCTTTTTTTAGTTTACAATTAAGTGTAATTTACCACATTCCACATTTATAAATTAATTTTGATCTTCTCAGAATGGGAAAGAACCGGCATCATGCACTTTGATTCACACCTAGATTTAAACCACACTGGGCCCTGGTAGTACATTAGTATAAGGGCTGACATTTTAATACCCTCAGTGACCATGTATACAATACTGAAAACTAGAGATGTGCACCGGACATTTTTTGGGTTTTGTGTTTTGGTTTTGGATTCGGTTCCGCGGCCGTGTTTTGGATTCGGACGCGTTTTGGCAAAACCTCCCTGAAAATTTTTTGTCGGATTCGGGTGTGTTTTGGATTCGGGTGTTTTTTTTTTTTAAACCCTCAAAAACAGCTTAAATCATAGAATTTGGGGGTAATTTTGATCCCATAGTATTATTAACCTCAATAACCATAATTTCCACTCATTTCCAGTCTATTCTGAACACCTCACACCTCACAATATTATTTTTAGTCCTAAAATTTGCACCGAGGTCGCTGGATGACTAAGCTAAGCAACCCAAGAGGGCGACACAAACACCTGGCCCATCTAGGAGTGGCACTGCAGTGTCAGACAGGATGGCACTTAAAACAATTGGCCCCAAAACATCACATGATGCAAAGATAAATTAAAGAAAAAAGAGGTGCAAGATGGAATTGTCTTTGGGCCCTCCCCCCCACCCTTATGTTGTATAAACAGGACATGCACACTTTAACAAACCCATCATTTCAGCGACAGGGTCTGCCACATGACTGTGACTGAAATGACTGGTTGGTTTGGGCCCCCACCAAAAAAGAAGCAATCAATCTCTCCTTGCACAAACTGGCTCTACAGAGGCAAGATGTCCACCTCCTCCTCATCGTCTGATTCCTCACCCCTTTCACTGTGTACATCCCCCTCCTCACAGATTATTAATTCGTCCCCACTGGAATCCACCATCTCAGGTCCCTGTGTACTTTCTGGAGGCAATTGCTGGTGAATGTCTCCACGGAGGAATTGATTATAATTCATTTTGATGAACATCATCTTCTCCACGTTTTCTGGAAGTAACCTCGTACGCCGATTGCTGACAAGGTGAGCGGCTGCACTAAACACTCTTTCGGAGTACACACTGGAGGGGGGGCAACTTAGGTAAAATAAAGCCAGTTTGTGCAAGGGCCTCCAAATTGCCTCTGTTTCCTGCCAGTATACGTACGGACTGTCTGACGTGCCTACTTGGATGCGGTCACTCATATAATCCTCCACCATTCTTTCAATGGTGACAGAATCATTGGGGTAAATCTGAATTGATCGCAGCAGGATTTTTGTTAGCAGTTGGGCAAAACCCCATGTGCACTGCAGGGGAGGCAGATATAACATGTGCAGAGAGAGAGTTAGATTTGGGTGTGGTGTGTTCAATTTGCAATCTAAATTGCAGTGTAAAAATAAAGCAGCCAGTATTTACCCTGCACAGAAACAATATAACCCACCCAAATCTAACTCTCTCTGCATATGTTATATCTGCCTCTCCTGCAGTGCACATTGTTTTGCCCAACTGCTAACAAAAATCCTGCTGCGATCAACTCAGAATTAGCCTCCATATGCAGTGACAGTAGACAACATGTCAGTAATCGTTGGCAGGTCCTTCAGTCCGGACCAGATGTCAGCACTCGCTCCAGACTGCCCTGCATCACCGCCAGCGGGTGGGCTCGGAATTCTTAGCCTTTTCCTCGCAGCCCCAGTTGCGGGAGAATGTGAAGGAGGAGCTGTTGATGGGTCACGTTTCGCTTGACTTAACGAGTGTCTCACCAGCAGGTCTTTGCACCTCTGCAGACTTGTGTCTGCTGGAAAGAGAGATACAACGAAGGCTTTAAACCTAGGTATCACTGACTTGGTTTGAGGAGGTTGTGGACTCGGGGTTTCTTCCGATGACCGGGAAGTGGAACCGCAACTGGGCCGCAGCAGAGATGGCCGGATGTAAGTCTTCCTCATGCAGGATCTGATCGGCGGACAGGAGGCACGTGCGGACGCTGAAGGTCTCCTGAAAGAGAGAACTTGACAGGTGCTGGTAAATCACGGAGGTGCTTGGAGGCACGGAGGTGCTTGGAGGCACGGAGGTGCTGGAGGCACGGAGGTGCTTGGAGGCACGGAGGTGCTTGGAGACACAGAGGTGCTTGGAGGCACGGATGTGCTGGAGGCACGGAGGTGCTTGGAGGCACGGAGGTGCTGGAGGCACGGATGTGCTGGAGGCACGGAGGTGCTTGGAGGCACGGATGTGCTGGAGGCACGGAGGTGCTTGGAGGCACGGAGGTGCTTGGAGGCACGGATGTGCTGGAGGCACGGAGGTACTTGGAGGCACGGAGGTGCTGGAGGCACGGAGGTGCTTGGAGGCACGGAGCACTGGAGATCACAGGTACAGTTGAACGATGATACTCAGGCGCCGGAGCACTGCCCGGCGTCTGAATTTAAACTTCCCGCCAGGGCCTGATTGGAGGACGGGCCGATGACGTCACCCGCAGCTCCCGAGGACGTCGGACATGGAGGCCTGCTAGACGGAGCGCCGGACGCCGGGATCCGCCAGCGAGGACGGCCGCACGGAGACCCAGCGCGCCCGGAGAGGTAAGTATGAAGACCGCGGCGCCGTGACAGTACCCCCTCCTCTAGGAGTGGCCCCTGGACACTTTCCCGGCATCGTAGGATGTCTAGCATGGAAGATCCGGACTAGTCGAGGAGCCGAGACCTCAGAAGCCTTTATCCAACTTCTCTCCTCAGGACCATATCCTTTCCATTCCACCAGATATTGCAGATTCTTGTGAAGGTAACGCGAGTCTAGAATATTTTTGATCTCGAAGTCTGTTCCTGTTTCAGTCTCCACTGAGGTGGGGCTAGAGGTCTTTTAATGGAAACGATTAAGGACGAGAGGACGAAGAAGAGAAACATGGAAGGCGTTCGGTATACGTAGGTGCGAAGGTAAACCCAGCTTGCAGACCACAGGATTCAGGACTTGTAGCACAGGGTAAGGACCGATGAATCTTGGAGCAAACTTCATGGTGGGCACCTTCAACCGGAGATTACGTGTGGACAGCCATACCCTGTCGCCAACCTTGTATTGTGGAGCGGCTCGCCGTTTCTTATCCGCAAAGAACTTGTACCGGACTGAAACCTTCTTAAGATTAGCATGAACCTTACTCCAAATTTGTCTGAAGTGTAGTAGAGTGGACGTTACGGCTGGAACCTCTTCCATCGGAAGGCTTAGGAATTCTGGAACACTTGGATGGAACCCATAGTTGATGAAAAATGGAGATTCACCAGTGGAAGAATGAAACGAATGATTATGGGCAAACTCTGCCCAAGGTAACAACTCCACCCAGTTGTCCTGTGAAGGGGAGAGATAAAGACGGAGGAAAGTCTCTAGATCTTGATTGACTCGTTCCGTTTGTCCATTCGTTTGGGGATGATAAGCGGAGGAAAACTTAAGTTTAATCTGTAGAGTCGAACAGAGGGCTTTCCAAAACCTTGCGGTGAACTGTACCCCACGATCAGAGACTATTTCCTGTGGCAACCCATGCAACCGAAAATGTTCTTGGATGAACAGTAGAGCTAGTTTCGGGGCTGTTGGTAGACCAGTCAAAGGAATAAAGTGTGCCATCTTCGAAAAACGGTCGACGATTACCCAAACGGTGTTGCAACCCTTGGAATGGGGCAAGTCAGTGATGAAGTCCATGGAAATATGAGTCCAGGGTTTCATAGGAATGGACAGGGGACGAAGCAACCCAGCAGGAGGTAAACGGGGAGATTTATGCTGTGTACACTGGGGACAGGAATTAACGTAATCCTGTACATCCTTCCTCATGGAGTCCCACCAGTAAGATCTTTGCAGAAACTTGTACATCTTCTGGGCGCCGGGATGACCGGAGAATTTGGAGATATGGGCCCACTGAAGTATCCTCGACCGGAATTTGACCGGTACGGACATTCTTCCAGGAAGAGGACCTGGAGTAGTCGAGGCAGCAGAGACAGAAATTCGATTTAGAATTAAACTCCGTTCAAAGGAATCCTCATCATCTGTGGGAGTTTGTGAACGGGACAGTGCATCCGCTTTGGTATTGAAAGTCCCGGCTCGGTATTTGATAATGAAAGAAAATCGAGTGAAGAAGAGTGCCCATCTAGCTTGGCGAGGATTCAAGCACTGTGCGGTTTTGATATACAACTAATTTTTGTGATCAGTGTAAATGGTAGTCACATGTTTGGCCCCCTCTAAGAGATATCTCCACTCTTCCAAGGCAGATTTAATCGCCAAGAGTTCCTGGTCTCCAATAGTGTAATTCCGTTCAGCTGGAGAGAATTTACGAGAGTGAAAGCCGCACGGATGTAATTTCTTATCTGAGGCATACTGAGAGAGAACGGCCCCAACTCCGAGGATGCGTCGACTTCTAGGAAGAAAGGTTCCTCGAAATTTGGTTGTTGGAGTACTGGAGCGGACATAAAAGCTGATTTCAAGTGGGAAAAGGCCTCTATGGCTTCGGGAGGCCACAACCCCGGGTTGGAACCCTTTCTCGTTAGGGCGGTAATGGGTGCAACAATGGTGGAGAAACCTCTAATGAACTTTCTATAATAGTTTGCAAAACCCAGGAACCTTTGTATTGCTTTCAAGGAGAGTGGCTGTGCCCAGTCCCGAATGGCAGAGAGTTTCTCCGGATCCATGCGAAGCTCCTTCCCCGAGATAATATAACCGAGGAACGGTATTGATGTTACTTCAAAGGTACACTTGGACATCTTGGCATAGAGATGATTCTCACGTAGACGGTGGAGTACCTCTTTGACTTGTAATCTGTGTTCAGCAAGGTCTTTTGAAAAAATCAGGATGTCATCCAAATACACCACGACACTTAGATATAACATGTCTCGGAATATTTCGTTGACGAATCCCTGGAAGACTGCAGGAGCATTGCTAAGACCGAACGGCATCACCAGGTACTCATAATGCCCATCCCGGGTATTGAAGGCGGTCTTCCATTCATCTCCCTCTCTGATGCGTATAAGGTTATAGGCCCCCCTCAAATCGAGCTTGGAAAAAACATGGGCACCACGAACTCTATCAAATAATTCTGTGATTAGAGGCAAGGGGTATTTATTTTTGATGGTAATATCATTTAAGCCGCGGTAGTCGATACATGGTCTTAACCCTCCGTCCTTTTTTTTCTCGAAGAAAAAGCCCGCTCCAGCCGGGGAAGTAGAGGGGTGGATGAATCCCTTGTGAAGATTGGTTTTGATTTAGTCAGACATAGCCTGTGTCTCTTGGAGGGACAGAGGATAAATGCGACCCCGAGGCGGCATTTTTCCAGGGATAAGGTCAATGGGGCAGTCCCAAGCTCTATGGGGTGGTAACTGGTCGGCTGCTTGTTCCGAAAACACATCTCTAAATTCTTGGTATGCCTCTGGAATAGATTCCTCCTCCGCCTTAGAAGAAACACGAAGCGGACAAACAGGGGTGAGACAGTTAACGTGACAAAAAGAACCCCAAGACCAAATCTGTGCGGTCTTCCAATCGATATGGGGATTGTGACTTTTGAGCCAAGGTATTCCGAGAACCAGATCGTGATGCATTTCCGGGATCACCAGGAACTCCAAGTATTCTTGATGTAGAGCCCCGACCTGTAGTTTTACTGGAACCGTGCGTTCTGTTATGATACCCTTGGATATCCTAGTACCATTGATGGCTGTCAAGGAAATAGGCCGTTCGATGGACCGTACTTCCAAATTCAGGCTTTGAACACAGAGGGAAGAAACAAAATTCCCCGCAGCTCCAGAGTCCAACAGGGCTTCAAAAGGCTTGGAAGTGGCCTTGGTGATTAACGTTACAGGAAGCAAACAGTCCGAAGTGGGAGAAGATTTGGTCGTAACCCCCAACGTGACTCCTCCGGAACAAGCTAGGCCTTCTCGTTTCCCGGACGGGATTTGCAGGACTTGATGAAGTGACCCGCAGCTCCGCAGTACAGGCAGAGCTTACCCTCATGACGACGTTGCCGCTCCTCTGGGGACAATCGGGATCGATTAATCTGCATGGGTTCGTCTGGACTTGGACCCACCGCTTGCCTTGCAGGAGGAAGCCGGAACCTAGAACGATCCGATCGACTACGTTCTCCTCCACGTTCCTGCATCCGGAGATCTACCTTGACACAGAGGGAGATCAATTCCTCTAAAGAATCCGGAAGCTATCGAGTGACCAACTCGTCCTTCAGGCGATCAGAAAGACCGTTCCAGAAAGCAGCTCTCAGAGCCTCATTATTCCAACGAAGTTCAGAGGCAATGGTTTGTAAATGAACCACATACTGACCCACGGATCGGGAGCCTTGACGGATGCGGAGTAAGTCAGAAGAGGCCGAGGTCATCCTGCCGGGCTCGTCAAAAATTTGTCGAAAAGACGTGATGAATTCGGAGTAATTGGAAACCAGTGAATCAGAACGTTCCCATAATGGAGACACCCAGTCCAAGGCAGATCCTTCCAGCAGAGAAATAATATATGCTACCTTGGACCGGTCTGTAGGAAAGTTGTGAGCTAGTAGCTCGAAATGTACCTCGCATTGGTTTAAGAAACCACGACAATTCTTAGGATTCCCATTGTAACGGGATGGCGTAGGCAGCTGAAGGCGCGGAGTGGCACCGGCCGATGGTTGGACATTGCTGGAGGTGGCAAGTGGTGCAGCTACCGGAACTGGTGCCGGAATTACTGAGGCTAGAGACGCCTGAATCTGATCCAGACGTCCGGACAACTCCTGGAGGTACTGCATCACCTGACCTTGTGCCGCTTCCTGACTTTGTACACGGGAAGCCAGGTCCTGGATGGCACTTGAGTCCGTGTTCCGATTCCCCGGGTCCATGTGGCCTGAGTATACTATCACTGACCTGGTTTGAGGAGGTTGTGGACTCGGGGTTTCTTCCGATGACCGGGAAGTGGAACCGCAACTGGGCCGCAGCAGAGATGGCCGGATGTAAGTCTTCCTCATGCAGGATCTGATCGGCGGACAGGAGGCACGTGCGGACGCTGAAGGTCTCCTGAAAGAGAGAACTTGACAGGTGCTGGTAAATCACGGAGGTGCTTGGAGGCACGGAGGTGCTGGAGGCACGGAGGTACTTGGAGGCACGGAGGTGCTTGGAGGCACGGATGTGCTGGAGGCACGGAGGTGCTGGAGGCACGGAGGTGCTTGGAGGCACGGAGGTGCTTGGAGGCACGGAGGTGCTGGAGGCACGGAGGTGCTTGGAGGCACGGAGGTGCTTGGAGGCACGGAGCACTGGAGATCACAGGTACAGTTGAACGATGATACTCAGGCGCCGGAGCACTGCCCGGCGTCTGAATTTAAACTTCCCGCCAGGGCCTGATTGGAGGACGGGCCGATGACGTCACCCGCAGCTCCCGAGGACGTCGGACATGGAGGCCTGCTAGACGGAGCGCCGGACGCCGGGATCCGCCAGTGAGGACGGCCGCACGGAGACCCAGCGCGCCCGGAGAGGTAAGTATGAAGACCGCGGCGCCGTGACAGTACCCCCTCCTCTAGGAGTGGCCCCTGGACACTTTCCCGGCATCGTAGGATGTCTAGCATGGAAGATCCGGACTAGTCGAGGAGCCGAGACCTCAGAAGCCTTTATCCAACTTCTCTCCTCAGGACCATATCCTTTCCATTCCACCAGATATTGCAGATTCTTGTGAAGGTAACGCGAGTCTAGAATATTTTTGATCTCGAAGTCTGTTCCTGTTTCAGTCTCCACTGAGGTGGGGCTAGAGGTCTTTTAATGGAAACGATTAAGAACGAGAGGACGAAGAAGAGAAACATGGAAGGCGTTCGGTATACGTAGGTGCGAAGGTAAACCCAGCTTGCAGACCACAGGATTCAGGACTTGTAGCACAGGGTAAGGACCGATGAATCTTGGAGCAAACTTCATGGTGGGCACCTTCAACCGGAGATTACGTGTGGACAGCCATACCCTGTCGCCAACCTTGTATTGTGGAGCGGCTCGCCGTTTCTTATCCGCAAAGAACTTGTACCGGACTGAAACCTTCTTAAGATTAGCATGAACCTTACTCCAAATTTGTCTGAAGTGTAGTAGAGTGGACGTTACGGCTGGAACCTCTTCCATCGGAAGGCTTAGGAATTCTGGAACACTTGGATGGAACCCATAGTTGATGAAAAATGGAGATTCACCAGTGGAAGAATGAAACGAATGATTATGGGCAAACTCTGCCCAAGGTAACAACTCCACCCAGTTGTCCTGTGAAGGGGAGAGATAAAGACGGAGGAAAGTCTCTAGATCTTGATTGACTCGTTCCGTTTGTCCATTCGTTTGGGGATGATAAGCGGAGGAAAACTTAAGTTTAATCTGTAGAGTCGAACAGAGGGCTTTCCAAAACCTTGCGGTGAACTGTACCCCACGATCAGAGACTATTTCCTGTGGCAACCCATGCAACCGAAAATGTTCTTGGATGAACAGTAGAGCTAGTTTCGGGGCTGTTGGTAGACCAGTCAAAGGAATAAAGTGTGCCATCTTCGAAAAACGGTCGACGATTACCCAAACGGTGTTGCAACCCTTGGAATGGGGCAAGTCAGTGATGAAGTCCATGGAAATATGAGTCCAGGGTTTCATAGGAATGGACAGGGGATGAAGCAACCCAGCAGGAGGTAAACGGGGAGATTTATGCTGTGTACACTGGGGACAGGAATTAACGTAATCCTGTACATCCTTCCTCATGGAGTCCCACCAGTAAGATCTTTGCAGAAACTTGTACATCTTCTGGGCGCCGGGATGACCGGAGAATTTGGAGATATGGGCCCACTGAAGTATCCTCGACCGGAATTTGACCGGTACGGACATTCTTCCAGGAAGAGGACCTGGAGTAGTCGAGGCAGCAGAGACAGAAATTCGATTTAGAATTAAACTCCGTTCAAAGGAATCCTCATCATCTGTGGGAGTTTGTGAACGGGACAGTGCATCCGCTTTGGTATTGAAAGTCCCGGCTCGGTATTTGATAATGAAAGAAAATCGAGTGAAGAAGAGTGCCCATCTAGCTTGGCGAGGATTCAAGCACTGTGCGGTTTTGATATACAACTAATTTTTGTGATCAGTGTAAATGGTAGTCACATGTTTGGCCCCCTCTAAGAGATATCTCCACTCTTCCAAGGCAGATTTAATCGCCAAGAGTTCCTGGTCTCCAATAGTGTAATTCCGTTCAGCTGGAGAGAATTTACGAGAGTGAAAGCCGCACGGATGTAATTTCTTATCTGAGGCATACTGAGAGAGAACGGCCCCAACTCCGAGGATGCGTCGACTTCTAGGAAGAAAGGTTCCTCGAAATTTGGTTGTTGGAGTACTGGAGCGGAGGTGCTTGGAGGCACGGAGGTGCTTGGAGGCACGGATGTGCTGGAGGCACGGAGGTGCTTGGAGGCATGGAGGCATGGAGGCATGGAGGTGCTTGGAGGCATGGATGTGCTGGAGGCACGGAGGTGCTTGGAGGCACGGAGGTGCCTGGAGGCATGGAGGTGCTGGAGGCACGGAGGTGCTTGGATGCACGGAGGTGCTTGGAGGCACGGAGGTGCTTGGAGGCACGGAGCACTGGAGATCACAGGTACAGTTGAACGATGATACTCAGGCGCCGGAGCACTGCCCGGCGTCTGAATTTAAACTTCCCGCCAGGGCCTGATTGGAGGACGGGCCGATGACGTCACCCGCAGCTCCCGAGGACGTCGGACGTGGAGGCCTGCTAGACGGAGCGCCGGACGCCGGGACCCGCCAGCGAGGACGGCCGCACGGAGACCCAGCGCGCCCGGAGAGGTAAGTATGAAGACCGCGGCGCCGTGACACTAGGATTGAGCACGGTGGCCAAAATGTAGTGCTCTGATTTCAACAGATTGACCACCCGTGAATCCTGGTTAAGCGAATTAAGGGCTCCATCCACAAGTCCCACATGCCTAGCGGAATCGCTCCATTTTAGCTCCTCCTTCAATTTCTTCAGCTTCTTCTGCAAAAGCCTGATGAGGGGAATGACCTGACCCAGGCTGGCAGTGTCTGAACTGACTTCACGTTTGGCAAGTTCAAAGGGTTGCAGAACCTTGCACAACGTTGACATCATTCTCCACTGCGCTTGAGTCCGGTGCATTCCCCCTTCTTTGCCTATATCATAGGCAGATGTATAGGTTTGAATGGCCTTTTGCTGCTCCTCCATCCTCTGAAGCATATAGAGGGTTGAATTCCACCTCGTTACTACCTCTTGCTTCAGATGATGGCGGGGCAGGTTCAGGAGTGTTTGCTGGTGCTCCAGTCTTCGGCACGCGGTGGCTGAATGCCGAAAGTGGCCCCCAATTCTTCGGGTCACCGACAGCATCTCTTGCACACCCCTGTCATTTAAAAATAATTCTACACCACCAAATTCAATGTATGTGCAAAACATGGGACGTGCTGGAATTTGCCCACATGTAATGCACGGACAATATTGCTGGCGTTGTCCGATGTCACAAATCCCCAGGAGAGTCCAATTGGGTTAAGCCATTCTGCAATGATGTTCCTCAGTTTCCGTAAGAGGTTGTCAGCTATGTGCCTCTTATGGAAAGCGGTGATACAAAGCGTAGTTTGCATAGGAACGAGTTGGCATTTGAGAGATGTGCTACTGGTGCCGCCGCTGCTGTTCTTGCTGCGGGAGGCAATACATCTACCCAGTGGGCTGTCACAGTCATATAGTCCTGAGTCTGCCCTGCTCCACTTGTCCACATGTCCGTGGTTAAGTGGACATTGGGTACAACTGCATTTTTTAGGACACTGGTGACTCTTTTTCTGACATCTGTGTACATTCTCGGTATCGCATGCCTAGAGAAATGGAACCTAGATGGTATTTGGTACCGGGGACACAGTACCTCAGTCAATTCTATAATTCCCTGTGAATTAACGGTGGATACCGGACACACGTTTAACACCACTGCAGCTGCCAAGACCTGAGTTATCCGCTTTGCAGCAGGATGACTGCTGTGTAATTTCATCTTCCTCGCAAAGGACTGTTGGACAGTCAATTGCTTACTGGAAGTAGTACAAGTGGTCTTTGGACTTCCCCTCTGGGATGACAATCGACTCCCATCAGCAACAACAGCAGCGCCAGCAGCAGTAGGCATTACACTCAAGGTTGCATCGGAGGAATCCCAGGCAGGAGATGACTCGTCAGACTTGCCAGTGACATGGCCTGCAGGACTATTGGCTTTCCTGTCTAAGGAGGAATTGACACTGAGGGAGTTGGTGGTGTGGTTTGCAGGAGCATGGTTACAAGAGAAAGGGATTTAGTTGTCAGTGGACTGCTTCCGCTGTCACCCAAAGTTTTTGAACTTGTCAATGACTTCTGATGAATGCGCTCCAGGTGACGTATAAGGGAGGATGTTCCTAGGTGGTTAACGTCCTTACCCCTACTTATTACAGCTTGACAAAGGCAACACACGGCTTGACACCTGTTGTCCGCATTTCTGTTAAAATAATTCCACACCGAAGAGGTGATTTTTTTTGTACTTTGACCTGGCATGTCAATGGCCATATTCGTCCCACGGACAACAGGTGTCTCCCCGGGTGCCTGACTTAAACAAACCACCTCACCATCAGAATCCTCCTTGTCAATTTCCTCCTCAGCGCCAGCAACGCCCATATCCTCATCCTGGTGTACGTCAACAGTGACATCTTCAATTTGACTATCAGGAACTGGACTGCGGGTGCTCCTTCCAGCACTTGCAGGGAGGCGTGCAAATGGTGGAAGGCGCCACCTCTTCCCGTCCAGTGTTGGGAAGGTCAGGCATCGCAACCAACACAATTGGACTCTTCTTGGGGATTTGTGATTTAGAAGAACATACAGTTCTTTGCTGTGCTTTTGCCAGCTTAAGTCTTTTGATTTTTCTAGCGGGAGGATGAGTGCTTCCATCCTCATGTGAAGCTGAACCACTAGCCATGAACATAGGCCAGGGCCTTAGCCGTTCCTTGCCACTCCGTGTCGTAAATGGCATATTGGCAAGTTTACGCTTCTCATCAGACGCTTTTAATTTAGATTTTTGGGTCATTTTACTGAACTTTTGTTTTTTTGGATTTTACATGCTCTCTACTATGACATTGAGCATCGGCCTTGGCAGACGACGTTGCTGGCAGTTCATCGTCTCAGCCATGACTAGTGGCAGCAGCTTCAGCACGAGGTGGAAGTGGATCTTGATCTTTCCCTATTTTACCCTCCACATTTTTGTTCTCCATGTTTTAATGTGTGGAATTATATGCCAGTAATTTATCAATAGCAATGGCCTACTGTACTGTACTATATATGTATACTGTTGGTCACCAAAATGCTTCACTGTAATACTAGAAGCTATAGAAAAGTATATATATTATTGTATATATCAGTACAGAGCAGTGTAACTGTGACCCATGTGTCCTGACAAGCAGTATAGAAGCTATAGAAAAGTATATATATTATTGTATATATATATATATATATATATATATATCAGTACAGAGCGGTGTAACTGTGACACGTGTCCTGACAAGCAGTATAGAAGCTATAGAATAGTATATATATTACTATATATATATATATTAGTGCAGGGCAGTGTAACTGTGAAACATGTGTCCTGACAAGCAGTATAGAAGCTATAGAATAGTATATATATTACTGTATATAGTATTTGCAGTAGTCAGCAGCACTCCATACTACATGGTATAAGTGAATAAAGCCGGTGCCCTCCGTGTAACATCCCCGGCAGGTATGTCCTCAAACATCACACCCAGTCGGCGGCACTCACAGCTCCCTCAGCGGGGAATAAAGCAAGACGGAGTCATGAAGCTGGTCCAGCTTCGTGACTCCGTCTTGCTTTATTCCCCGCTGAGGGAGCTGTGAGTGCCGCCGACTGGGTGTGATATTACTGTATATATATATATATATCAGTACAGAGCGGTGTAACTGTGACACATGTGTCCTGACAAGCAGTATAGAAGCTATAGAATAGTATATATATTACTGTATATATATATATCAGTACAGAGCGGTGTAACTGTGACACGTGTCCTGACAAGCAGTATAGAAGCTATAGAATAGTATATATATTACTGTATATATATATCAGTACAGAGCGGTGTAACTGTGAAACATGTGTCCTGACAAGCAGTATAGAAGCTATAGAATAGTATATATATTACTGTATATATTGTCAAAGTCAGAAAAATATCTCTATGCACACTGCCATATTTGCACCTCATTCATGTCCGCGCTGCGCAGGCGTACGCTCTCCCGTACGTGCACATACTCACAGCCGCGGGCACCCGCAGGCGCACGGTATGCGTATTTACGGTAGAGTTTATGTAATCATAGCGTGCGACTCAACCGTTACATATTTTCATTAATAATGTATTTTATAGATCATGGTCCCTTTGATAGATTCTGAAAGTTTGGTTAATATAGAATGTCCCTGAACGGAGGAATCCCTCTTTGTATTGTGCGAAGGGTCTAACAGGAGTCATACAGTGGTGTTTGGTACCCATCGGAAGAGTATTTAAATAGCAATATTCCGGTGTTGGTTTGGAGCGGATTAATCGCTCGTGCGAATAGTTATGGACATAAGAAGTTATGTCCATTTATTATTATTTGTTCTTACTTAGTCATGCACCTGAACAGTACAGGTATCAGTGGGTCTCAAATGGCTCTTTGACCTCAGAGATCCCCCAAACAATAGTTTGCATGTTGGGAGGGCCTCATATCTTTACATGCATAAGGTAAGCACCGGAATAGTAATTGAAGATCAATTGTACTCCAAATCAGTATCTTTCCCGCAGACGGAGTACAATAGCCTTTAATTACACTGAGCTTTGAGACTCAATGAGGAGGGCCAACACCTGTGTTTACAAATGGGGCTGGATTTGTATACAGGAGAATGAGGGCTGAGATGTCATTGTCTCAACTGAAAGTGGACATCATGAATATAGAACAGAACCCAGACAGGATTCTGTTTTGTATTCGCCAAACAATAGCTCTCCAGAAGACAGGAATGTGTTAGTTATCACCCATTGTTTTGCATAACCAAGACCACATACAGCCCACCTGTATGAATCAACCTATGACCTTTGTTATAGTGCGAAACCGAATTCCTGCGTCCAATGGACAATGAGATTGTAGGGACCATTAGATTGCATTGTGTGAGTAGCATAAAAGACGGGCCTGTGGCATCCAGCTTTCACTTCTCATCAAACGGTTCTCATTGCTGATAATCGGGAAGCTGGCTGTCCAGAAAGCGCTTGCGATCGTTACCCTTGTGCGTAAGTTCTCTCCATAATCATATTGTCTTGCTGTGAGCAATTTCTCTCTCTCCGTCTCTATCTCTCTCTCCCTTCTCTGTTCTCCCATATCTCCCCTTGACTAGTATTGTATTGTATTGTATTGTATTAGATTGGTATTGTATTGTATTTCTGGTGTAGCTATTTTGGTTAGGAAGTCTCTGTTATATTGTAGTGTATCATTTGTACTGTGATTCCTTTTTGCAAGTATATTAGTTATAATACATATAGTAGGCTTTGGACCCTAAACAAGTATCTGTGTATTTCTTATAGTGTTAAGTGTTCACTTGAGCGTCGGTGACTCTCAAGCAGCTTTGTAGTTAATCAGGTTACACCAGGTTGCACTTACACATTGTCTCTACATAAAGGTATACTGTGTATTTCATTGTTAAAAATATAGATATAAAGGTATAGTGTTGTGAGCGTCTGCACCGCTGGTGACCTCCTCGTGGTCTCGAGCGTCTGCTACGCCATAGCGAATCATTACGTTTGTCTGTAGCCAATAGCGTGCTTGCCTGTGATCTCTGGGCCGTGAGCGAACGTGACGCTTGAGCGTCTCGCCTACGGCTGAGCGATCGCTACGCAACTAGCGTACCCTTACGGTACTTCTTAAGTAAACAGCGTACAGTGTTCTTAGACCTCATATATGGTTATAAGTACGATAAAGGAATTCTGCTTTGTTAATTGGGGGCCGTCCAGTCCTTCACATATCTGCACTAGGTAGATCAGCAGACATTATCCCCCAGCAAAGGGCGGAAGGTTGTCTCGCAGTGCTGATGGGATAAGCGTCTGCTTCGCTTAGATAAAGAGTGCTGAAGGAATCCGGGAACCGGAGGTAAGAACAAAACGCTAGTGTCTTTTAAAACTGTTTATTTTTCTTCTGTCTTGCATATATACGCACGCATACATATATATATCTGCATTTCTTTTCCATCTGTGTATTTCATTTTTCGTATATCACTATCCTGTTTGCCAGTTTTATAGTTGATAGAAAAGTGCAAAAAGAGACTTGCTGTTATTTCATAGTTTAAGAATAGAGGTAATAGTTAAAAGTGTAGACAAACACACAGGTTTGCCTGGGAGATAAGGCAAAGCCAGTGGGGTACGCGGTAGATGATCAGGGATCGTTTACATTGATAAAAGTATATTGTGTTACGGTGGATCTTTGTTTTGCGTACACGTGTCTCTAACAAAGACTAGCGTACGCAATCCAAAGGCTGACGCACGCAGCGTACATTACGCAAAGGAGCGTCCGGTTACGCCCACGTAGCCCAAGTCACGAAAAGTTGAATTTTAGCGCAAAACGATAATTAACGCAAAAGCGGTAGTTAGCGCAAAGCGGTAAATAGCGCAACAGGCGATAAATAACGCAAGTCTATTTTTGGAAATCTGAAATTTAGTTTAACAGATCCTGCTCCTAATTGGTAACACAGCTGGGCTAAAGAAAATTTCTGCGCAGAAATAGATATAGAAACAAAAGTGTACATGTGTTGAGTGAGTGTGTTTTTATCACATAAGTTTATATAACTTAGAGGTTGAACCAAAAAGAAATCGGGTACTCGTAAGGGACATACGTGTAAGTGACATATACGGTGGCTAAGGAGGCATCCTTGGTTAAAATAAATATTTGAGCATTAGAGTATAGCGGACCACACAGACCAGGAGGTCATAAGGAGACAAAGAAGTCCGCTATAAAGGTAAGAGGCACAACCGGGGGGGGGGTTGGTGCAGAACCCATATAGGCCGTACAAGCTCTGGCTGAAGGAATTCGCAGATGAAATTTTCGATTCCATTGATCTCTCAGTACATAACAGGTAGTGCTTATGTACTGAACGATTGTACCGCACGTCATTGTGTGCATTAGTAAATCCGACCAGTATCATTTTGCGTACAAAGGTCATAAACGCTATTTGTACATTCTGACGTGATTTGTGTAATTTTTTTTTTTGAAGGGAAGTTCGCTGGTCACTCAGGAACTATCTAACAACCCCACCTTTACTGGAAAGAGTAAGTGTCCTTCGGGTAACCCTCATATGTTCCAGTAAACAGAAGGTTTCTGTTAGGGCCCTGTATCGAGTACGCCAGCACCATATCGGTGTGATCAGGTCGTATTGGTCGAGGTGGGCGAGTGAGTGGGGTACTCGGTAAACCGCCACCGCCGGCCAATTTTGAATAATTTGGTTTGCTGTAAGGGTTCGCTGAAGACCGTGATATAAAGATCAAAGGAGTAGTAAGCAACACCTGCAGATTATGGGGGCCAGTTGTTCAGGTAGGGGGCGATCAACCTCGGTTCGGGTTGATTCAGAGAACCGACCAGTCGGGTCGGCAAGGTACATCATGTGTGAGGAAATCACGCAGAAGTTTTATGTGATGAATGGGAGAGAATGACTGTACATGATGGGGAGAAGTTCCCAAATATAGGCAGCTTTAGCCCAAAAGTGTTACAAAATTTAAGGAGGAGGATATGTCTCATTGAACCAACAAAGAGACGAAGTAAACATTATGATTATTTGCAGTTATGGCAACAGGAAGGTGAATTACAAAGAGATTCAATTGACTTTTCTGACTCTTATCTTGAGGGGAGAGACATGGCATCAGGAGAGGAGTTGATTGCGGAGAGAAAAGCACAAGGGTGAACAATAAAAACGCTCTTAGCAACTGTAGTATAGATTATAAGAATAAGTGTAATAAATGTAACAATGATTATTGTAATACTGTTGAATGTACAACTATTAACCTATACAAGTTGCACCCCATGTCAAACTTCCCTCAGGAATACAAACAAGAAAGTGAGCCCAGAACAATGTCGGCACCTCTTCCAGAGGCCATCCTACAAGACATCCAGGTGGACACGATCAAATCGGTAAAGGCGATGATCAAACCCCCTAACGGAGGGTCAGGTGAGGTCGTGTCCACAGGTGCGTACAAAGTTTTATATCACGCACAAACAAATGTACCCCATATTGTAAGACCAAAACAAGGTGATGTAATTGAGTTTAGTCCTGTCAGGGTGATCGCAGTCCCCAATGGGAGGACTGACGATCAGGGAGCCATTCCCGTCAGGGACAGTGCAGTGCGCCATCCCTGGTCCCGGACAGAATTGAGATCAATCATGTCTGATTACCCAGATCCTAGGAAAGATCTAACTGTATGATCAAAGATTCACAGAAGGTATATCAACTCCCTAGACAACGACATTATCATGGTATCCAAGGAATCAGGTAGGTACAGGGAAAGCGGTTGATGGTGATGAGCATCCAAGCGTTTGAGGAGGCATCAAATCAGCCAAGACCCCAGTTCACTGACACTTGGAGAAAGCCAAGGATCTGTTACCATTGTAGAAGAGAAGGGCATTATGCTAGCAACTGTAACAGCCCACATAAAGTTAGACCCCCTAGACCAAGAAATGAGCAAAGTAAGGACACACCAAATTATAATCAGAGATCCGACAGGAAGAATTCTGGCCCACACTCATGATATGTAGTCAGGAAAGGTGAACATTAGAACTGATGGTAAGCCTGAGGTAACGGTTAATAAAGTGGGAGGTCATTCACTGAAGACACAGGAATGACCAGGTGAAAAGTTGTAAATGTATTTGTGAAAAATGTTTTTTTTTCTCTCTCTCTCTATCCCCATCTCTGACGAGTAGTGGTAAGAATTCACACATTGCCTATCCACTTGGTCCTTGCAGAAGTCTACCAAACCCCAGCATGACCTCCGCCACAATGTATTTCTGGCCAGATACAGACAGTGGAGTAATGCAGGTGCTGGTGGGGAGGGACTGCTCAAGGAGACCATTAGACACATAGATATGACAGCCTAATAAGTCTGACAATGTTTTTCTAATGCTAACAATGTTTTCTTAATGTTGACAATGTTTAAAAATGCTTTGTTTCTCTTTTCTTATTGATGGTTATTGTCGAGTTATGTAATGTATATATGCACATGAATTGTTCTCTATCTCTTTTGTTTTTTGTTTTTTTGTTGTCTCTCTCTTCCCACTCATGTTTCCATGGTTTAAAGATGCTATGTCACCCCTCAGTTGGACCAATGGTAATGCCAGATTTTTGCTCCTTACAGAAAGATCGTCGGTTGGGAAGGAATATTGCATCACCAGAATGTTCGTTTGGAAGACTGAGAGACAGCACCTTTGAGAGGACAGCAGAACAAGAAGAACAACAAGACGAGAGAACTTATTATCGTAACAAGTTCTCTCCCCCTCAAACTGTTTTTTTTATACCCCCTTTACAAATTTCTTCTTTTCTCCTCCTGTAAGATGGACTTGCCCCAAGAGACTGTGATATGGATTTTTCCGTTAACCATGATGTTGACCAGAGCAGTCTGTTTCGGTGAGAGTACCAGTGAGGTCGAGAAAGGATCCAGAAAGGTCCTGATGACTGAGACGGAGGTGTAAATTTCCAATAGCAACTCAACCACCAAGCAAAGGCGAGTACCGGGCACGATCTAACAACCATGTTATCTGTAAACATTTTCTTTGAAGGATTGTTAGTTCAAAAAGAAAACTGTATCTGTAGGCTCGGTAACAATAATGCCAATCCAGTTTTAATAACCATATGGACCGGCATCCATTGAGTGACTATCACTCCTTAGTGGGTAGCGTGTTAAATGAGACAGATTGTTGGGTATGTTCTCAAGTACCTCAAGGTCATAGCAAATCAGGGCTAGTACCATTTCCTTTAACGATAGGGGAGGTACTTGAGTTAAATGGTGGGAGACCGGTGGACAGGAGATTTAACATCTCCAGCCCTCCTAGCTTGAAGCTCCACCAATACCATGTGGATAGGTCCCTCTTATGTTTTAACATCTCCAATCCCCGACAGCCGGGAAATTGGGAAGTGTCATGGAGCAACCTGACCATGACCTTCTCGCATAGAGCAGATAGAATGCCTACAGATACAGAGCTTGTACGCCACATAGCCAGTAGAGGAAAATCTTTCCGGTATAGGTACACCTTAGGAAATAGAATTACTAGAGTTGGAGAAGTATCACCAGGATACTGTGCACATATCGTACAGTCTGATACGTGCATTAAGCAGATGGAAGAATTAGGGTCAGGAGATTTCACCTGGAAGGTTTGTAATATGGTCATGTCCTTCTCCGTCCCTTATGTTCTCCCCGATGATGCATATTTCATATGCGGGAGAAAGGCGTACAAGTGGCTTGCCCCAAACTCTGAAGGATTGTGTTATATTGGAAAAGTATTGCCTGAAGTAATGACTGTGTCACATGACAAAATGAAAGACATACACCGTGGTGCCCAAGCTCCTTATACTCACACTCATTACGAGCACCGAGTTAAAAGACAACTGTCAGAAAGGTTAGAGCATCCGGCCTCTGACCTAATCCATGAATCCACCGGGATTCAGGTTCTGGTGGCGTTAGATTTCACTCGCACCGCTCGAGGAGTGATGAATTATAGATACATCTCTGCGCTTGCCAATTTGTTAGATAATATCACTGAAATGTATGATGACACGTTTAGATACACTGGAAGAGAACTTCAAGCCTACAAAACAGAACTGGTACAGCATAGAATGGTTCTTAATTATCTTACAGCAGTAACAGGCGGATACGGTGTTACATTGGCAACACAGTACGGCATAAAGTGTTGCACGTATATCACAAATAGCACCGAGGATCCGGTAGAGGTCATAGACCAAAAGATGGACGATATTCTCCAGTTAAAGTGGGAATTTCGCCGAAAGCACAATCTCACTCTTGCTGCTGTAGGTAATGAGCTGACTGGTTGGGTGTCATGGTTGAACCCGCGAAATTGGTTCTCCGGTTTGGGAGACTGGGCTCAAGGAGTCATAATGGATGTTGGGAAGTTTCTCCTATGTATCTTAGGTGTTGTTATATTTATTGGATTGATATTTAGATGCGGGCAGGCTTTAATAAAGTGCAAACAAAGTACAAGAGTGATGAGTTTGAGGAGTGAGGAAACTGTAATTAACCTGGATTTGATTTATGACCCAATGATAGAAACCAGGATGTGATGAAAATGCGATTATACGGTCCGTTTCTTTCACCTGTTTTTCTGCTTTTCTCCAAGATAACAAGACCCCCTTGGACGAGGAAGTTGACGAGACCCTATACAGACAACGGATGGACCAGAGAAAGAGTTTTTGACCACTTGAGAAATGGACACTTGATGAACTTTGCCATGGATCCCCAGTTTCCCTAGTATTTTTAAACTCACGCTAGCCCAACATTTTTTGTAAATCTGATGGCATTGACAAAGCTTGTTGCTCATGCCTAACGAGCAAAACAGCGCAAAGAAGACGACTTTCAACTGATACCGAACAAAACTTCAACGACAGATGTACATTTACCTGACATAGAATACCATTGCATTTTCCATAAGTGCTCTTTATCTTCATCTCTACAACCCTCAGGTAATGACACACATAGTCGATAGGGAATACAGGCACAGGTATCAGCAACCACATACCTCCCCCCATTCATGTATCATCAACTAAAATGTGCATCCCCATTTTGTTACAACTGAAAGCCAAAATGAGCTCGGTAGAGTTTGACAGCCCATCCACAGACCCTTGATACGGGATAAGAAGGAATTCAAATGTATACTTCGCAATACCTCGAAGCTTGATTTACAACACGTACGGCACGATGATACATGACCCCCCCAAACATGGACTCATACACACACGCTTCTGCTATCTCACTAGGTCATACCCTCTTCACACCTACTCCTCTCTCCTCCCCTGCCCAACCATGGAAATGAATTAACCCCTGACCTATATTTTTCTCCTTTTGAAATGTTTTAGAAGGTGGCAGTTATTATTGACTGCCAAAGGGTAGACTGTCAAAGTCAGAAAAATATCTCTATGCACACTGCCATATTTGCACCTCATTCATGTCCGCGCTGCGCAGGCGTACGCTCTCCCGTACGTGCACATACTCACAGCCGCGGGCACCCGCAGGCGCACGGTATGCGTATTTACGGTAGAGTTTATGTAATCATAGCGTGCGACTCAACCGTTACATATTTTCATTAATAATGTATTTTATAGATCATGGTCCCTTTGATAGATTCTGAAAGTTTGGTTAATATAGAATGTCCCTGAACGGAGGAATCCCTCTTTGTATTGTGCGAAGGGTCTAACAGGAGTCATACAGTGGTGTTTGGTACCCATCGGAAGAGTATTTAAATAGCAATATTCCGGTGTTGGTTTGGAGCGGATTAATCGCTCGTGCGAATAGTTATGGACATAAGAAGTTATGTCCATTTATTATTATTTGTTCTTACTTAGTCATGCACCTGAACAGTACAGGTATCAGTGGGTCTCAAATGGCTCTTTGACCTCAGAGATCCCCCAAACAATAGTTTGCATGTTGGGAGGGCCTCATATCTTTACATGCATAAGGTAAGCACCGGAATAGTAATTGAAGATCAATTGTACTCCAAATCAGTATCTTTCCCGCAGACGGAGTACAATAGCCTTTAATTACACTGAGCTTTGAGACTCAATGAGGAGGGCCAACACCTGTGTTTACAAATGGGGCTGGATTTGTATACAGGAGAATGAGGGCTGAGATGTCATTGTCTCAACTGAAAGTGGACATCATGAATATAGAACAGAACCCAGACAGGATTCTGTTTTGTATTCGCCAAACAATAGCTCTCCAGAAGACAGGAATGTGTTAGTTATCACCCATTGTTTTGCATAACCAAGACCACATACAGCCCACCTGTATGAATCAACCTATGACCTTTGTTATAGTGCGAAGCCGAATTCCTGCGTCCAATGGACAATGAGATTGTAGGGACCATTAGATTGCATTGTGTGAGTAGCATAAAAGACGGGCCTGTGGCATCCAGCTTTCACTTCTCATCAAACGGTTCTCATTGCTGATAATCGGGAAGCTGGCTGTCCAGAAAGCGCTTGCGATCGTTACCCTTGTGCGTAAGTTCTCTCCATAATCATATTGTCTTGCTGTGAGCAATTTCTCTCTCTCCGTCTCTATCTCTCTCTCCCTTCTCTGTTCTCCCATATCTCCCCTTGACTAGTATTGTATTGTATTAGATTGGTATTGTATTGTATTTCTGGTGTAGCTATTTTGGTTAGGAAGTCTCTGTTATATTGTAGTGTATCATTTGTACTGTGATTCCTTTTTGCAAGTATATTAGTTATAATACATATAGTAGGCTTTGGACCCTAAACAAGTATCTGTGTATTTCTTATAGTGTTAAGTGTTCACTTGAGCGTCGGTGACTCTCAAGCAGCTTTGTAGTTAATCAGGTTACACCAGGTTGCACTTACACATTGTCTCTACATAAAGGTATACTGTGTATTTCATTGTTAAAAATATAGATATAAAGGTATAGTGTTGTGAGCGTCTGCACCGCTGGTGACCTCCTCGTGGTCTCGAGCGTCTGCTACGCCATAGCGAATCATTACGTTTGTCTGTAGCCAATAGCGTGCTTGCCTGTGATCTCTGGGCCGTGAGCGAACGTGACGCTTGAGCGTCTCGCCTACGGCTGAGCGATCGCTACGCAACTAGCGTACCCTTACGGTACTTCTTAAGTAAACAGCGTACAGTGTTCTTAGACCTCATATATGGTTATAAGTACGATAAAGGAATTCTGCTTTGTTAATATATATATCAGTACAGAGCGGTGTAACTGTGACACATGTGTCCTGACAAGCAGTATAGAAGCTATAGAATAATATATATGTTACTGTATATATGTATTAGTAAAGAGCGGTGTAACTGTGACACATTTCTCCTGACAAGCAGTATAGAAGCTATAGAATAGTATATATATTATTACTGTATATATATATATCAGTACAGAGCGGTGTAACTGTGAAACATGTGTCCTGGCAAGCAGTACAGAAGCTATAGAACAGTATATATATTACTGTATATATATATATATATATATATATATATATATATATATATATATACCAGTACAGAGCAGTGTAACTGTGTATATATATAAGCAGTATAGAAGCTATAGAATAGTATATTATTACTGTATATATATATATATATATCAGTACAGAGCGGTGTAACTGTGACACATGTGTCCTGACAAGCATTATAGAAGCTATAGAATAGTATATATATTACATTTACTGTATATATATATATATATATATATACAGTGGCAGAACTGGGGGGCATCTACTGGGGCACCACTACTGAGGGGTCATCTATTGGGGGCAGCTACTGGGGGACATTTTTACTGGGGGCCATCTACTGGGGGCATTACTACTGGGGGGTCATCTATTGGGGCAAACTCGTAGGGGGCATTATTACTGGGGGTCATCTATTGGGGGCAGCTACTGGGGGCATTATTACTGGGGAGCATCTACTGGGGGCATTACTACTGGGGGGTCATCTATTGGGGGCAGCTACTGGGGGAATTTTTTACTGGGGGCCATCTACTGGGGGCATTACTACTGGGGGGGTCATTTATTGGGGGCATTACTACTGGGGGCAAACTACTGGGGGTCATTTATTGGGGGCATTACTACTGGGGGAAAACTACTGGAGGACATTATTACTGGGGGTCATCTACTGGGGGCAAACTGCTGGGGGACATTATTACTGGGGGGCATCTACTGGGGGCAAACTGCTGGGGGACATTATTACTGGGGGGCATCTACTGGGGGCAAACTACTGGGGGACATTATTACTGGGGGGCATCTACTGGGGGCAAACTGCTGGGGGACATTATTACTGGGTGGCATCTACTGGGGGCAAACTACTGGGGGACTATTACTGGGGGCCAACTACAAAGGTGCTAACTACTGGCGGCGTAACTACAGGGGCATTACTACTGGCGGCTTAACTACAGGGGCATTACTACTTGGGGGCTAAACTACAGGGGGGCCAAACTACTGGGGGCATAACTACAGGGGCCAAACTACTGGGGGATAACTACAGGGTCCAAACTACTGGGGGCATTACTACTGAAGGCTAAACTACAAGGGGGGCATAACTACAGGGGCTAAACTACAATGGGGCAAACTACAGGGGCATTACTACTGGTGGCTAAACTACTGGGGGCATTACCACTAGGAGGCTAAACTAAAGGGGGGGGGTAAACTACTGGGGTCATAACTGCAGGGGCATTACCACTGGGGCATAATGACTGGGGGCATTACTACAGGCAACATTACTACTGGGGGCAATACGGGCATTGCAAAAGGGGTACCATTACTATGGGGTCTATATAAGGGGCACTACCAGTACAGTGGACATTGCATAATGAGCGCTACAACTGTGGGCATTGTATAAGAAGCGCCACCTCACATGCACCGAAGCCGCACGCAAATGTACTTGCCCCTTCCATGGTGCCCCCCTATCATTTTCTTCTGGATCCGCCCCTATTATATATATATATATATATATATTAGTGGTGGGCAACGAAATTTCTAATCGCGATTAATCGCATGATTTTCATAGATTAATCGCGATTAATCGCATTGTTATGCGCAAGATTCAATAATGAATTCAAAAGTAGTGTATTGCGCTCCTGGTTGGCTGCCAGTACTCAAGTTCCTATTGGCTCGCTGGTGGCCAGCAATACACTTGAAATGGCACCGGCGCTGTCACGGTCTCCATGGCTGCCTGCAGCTAACTACTGTATGCACCACACATGTCCCACCAGTGCCAGATATCCCCCAGTGCCAGATAAGCCCCCAGTGCCAGGTATACATGCCCCCCCAGTGACAGATGTTCCCCCAGTGCCAGGTATACATGCCCCCCAGTGACAGATATACCCCCAGTGCCAGGTACACATGTCCTCCCAGTGCCAGATATGCCCCCAGTGCCAGGTACACATGTCCTCCCAGTGCCAGATATGCCCCCAGTGCCAGATATCCCCCAGTACCAGATAAGCCCCCAGTGCCAGGTATACATGCCCCCCAGGGCCAGATATGCCCCCAGTGCCAGGTAAGCCCCCAGTGCCAGGTATACATGCCCCTCAGGGCCAGATATGCCCCCAGTGCCAGTTATACCCCAGTGCCAGGTACACAAGTTCCCCCAGTGCCAGATATGCTCCCAGTGCCAGGTATACACCCCCCCCCCCCAGTGCCAGATATCTAAGTTCCCGCATACTTGCACTGCTGCCCATTCCTCCCCCCTGCATTCTACAAAACTTACATTTTGAGGGGACCCGGGAGGCAGCAGCAAAGATCGGGACAGGGCCAGCTGCCTGCGAACCGCCAGGCAGCCACGGCAAGGAGGAACAGAGCTGCAATGCTATTCTAACTACAATGCCGTCCGTGAGCCAATCGAAGGTCACGGGCTGGCAGCCAATCAGTAGCTGCCAAATGGCAACTCCTGATTGGCTGCCGGTCCGTGACCTCCGATTGGCTCACGAACGGCATTGTAGTTAGAATAGCGCCGCGGCTTAGCCTCTGTCCTTCCAAGGCAGCTGCCGGTGCGCGTTAAAATAATTGTCGCCCGTTAATTAGCTAATGCGTTAACGCGATATTATCGCGTTAACTTGCCCAGCCCTAATATATATATATATATATATAATCAGTACAGAGCGGTGTAACTGTGACACTTGTGTCCTGACAAGCAGTATAGAAGCTATAGAATAGTATATATTATTATACTGGTGGTACCCAGTCCCCGCAATGCAGCACACTGAGCACAGAGATTTGCAGCACACTGAGCACAGATGGGTGTGGTTCATCAAATCGACAGTATCTAGGTCGACAATGTTTAGGTCGACCACTGTAGGTCGACAGTCACTAGGTCGACATGGATGGAAGGTCGACAGGGTTTCTAGGTCGACATGTGCTAGGTCGACAGGTCTAAAGGTCGACATGATGATTATTTTTTTTGGGTGTCCTTTTCTTCGTAGAGTGACCGGGATCCCAAATTAGTGCACCGCGTCCCCTCGCATGGCTCGCTTCGCTCGCCATGCTTCGGGCATGATGCCTTCGCTCCGCTACCGCTTCGCTCGGCACAGATTACCGTTCCAATCGTAGTCCACGTGGATCGTTAAGTATGAAAAAATGCAAAAAAATATTTTTTTTAAAAAAACTCATGTCGACCTTTAGACCTGTCGACCTAGCACATGTCGACCTAGAAACTAGAGATGAGCGGGTTCGGTTCCTCGGAAACCGAACCCGCCCGAACTTCAGGTTTTTTACACGGGTCCAAGCGACTCGGATCTTCCCGCCTTGCTCGGTTAACCCGAGCGCGCCCGAACGCCATCATCCCGCTGTCGGATTCTCGCAAGGCTCGGATTCTATCGCGAGACTCGGATTCTATATAAGGAGCCGCGCGTCGCCGCCATTTTCACACGTGCATTGAGATTGATAGGGAGAGGACGTGGCTGGCGTCCTCTCCGTTTATAGAGAGTGAGACTAGAGTAGAGAGAGACACAGTATTATTTACTTTAGTAATTTTGGGGAGCATTAGGAGGAGTACTACTACTTGCTGAAGTGATAGTGTGACTGTATATCTGACTTGTGGGGGAGACAGTGGGGAGCAGTTAGAGTCTGAGAGCAGGAGTACATATTTTAACGTACAGTGCACACTTTTGCTGGCACTCTGCTGCCAGAGTGCCACACTGCCATTGTGACCACACTGACCACCAGTATATATTGTGATTGTCTGCTTAGGAGTACTACTTGCAAGTTGCTGATAGTGTGACCAGTGACCTGACCACCAGTTTAATTAATCACCACCAGTTTAATATATATATATATATATATATATATATATAAAATTGTATATAATATATATATAATTGTATATGTATACCACCTACCCGTGTTTTTTTTTTTCTTTCTTCTTGATACATACTACTATAGTAGCTTACTGTAGCAGTCTGCGGTGCTGCTGAGCTGACAGTGTCCAGCAGGTCCGTCATCAGTCATTACATAATAAATATATATACCTGTCCGGCTGCAGTACTAGTGATATTATATATATATATATATATATTAATTTCATCTCATTATCATCCAGTCTATATTAGCAGCAGACACAGTACGGTAGTCCACGGCTGTAGCTACCTCTGTGTCGGCAGTCGCTGGTCCATCCATAATTGTATACCACCTACCCGTGGTTTTTTTTCTTCTCTTTCTTCTTGATACATACTACTATAGTAGCTTACTGTAGAAGTCTGCGGTGCTGCTGAGCTGACAGTGTCCAGCAGGTCCGTCATCAGTCATTACATAATAAATATATATACCTGTCCGGCTGCAGTACTAGTGATATTATATATATATATATATATATATATATATATATATATTAATTTCATCTCATTATCATCCAGTCTATAATAGCAGCAGACACAGTACGGTAGTCCACGGCTGTAGCTACCTCTGTGTCGGCAGTCGCTGGTCCATCCATAATTGTATACCACCTACCCGTGGTTTTTTTTTTCTCTTTCTTCTTGATACATACTACTATAGTAGCTTACTGTAGCAGTCTGCGGTGCTGCTGAGCTGACAGTGTCCAGCAGGTCCGTCATCAGTCATTACATAATAAATATATATACCTGTCCGGCTGCAGTACTAGTGATATTATATATATATATATTAATTTCATCTCATTATCATCCAGTCTATATTAGCAGCAGACACAGTACGGTAGTCCACGGCTGTAGCTACCTCTGTGTCGGCAGTCGCTGGTCCATCCATAATTGTATACCACCTACCCATGTTTTTTTTTTTTCTTTCTTCTTGATACATACTACTATAGTAGCTTACTGTAGCAGTCTGCGGTGCTGCTGAGCTGACAGTGTCCAGCAGGTCCGTCATCAGTCATTACATAATAAATATATATACCTGTCCGGCTGCAGTACTAGTGATATTATATATATATATATTAATTTCATCTCATTATCATCCAGTCTATATTAGCAGCAGACACAGTACGGTAGTCCACGGCTGTAGCTACCTCTGTGTCGGCAGTCGCTGGTCCATCCATAATTGTATACCACCTACCCGTGGTTTTTTTTTTCTCTTTCTTCTTGATACATACTACTATAGTAGCTTACTGTAGCAGTCTGCGGTGCTGCTGAGCTGACAGTGTCCAGCAGGTCCGTCATCAGTCATTACATAATAAATATATATACCTGTCCGGCTGCAGTGCTAGTGATATTATATATATATATATATTAATTTCATCTCATTATCATCCAGTCTATAGTAGCAGCTAACACAGTACGGTAGTCCACGGCTGTAGCTACCTCTGTGTCGGCAGTCGCTCGTCCATCCATAAGTATACTAGTATCCATCCATCTCCATTGTTTACCTGAGGTGCCTTTTAGTTGTGCCCATTAAAATATGGAGAACAAAAATGTTGAGGTTCCAAAATTAGGGAAAGATCAAGATCCACTTCCACCTCGTGCTGAAGCTGCTGCCACTAGTCATGGCCGAGACGATGAAATGCCAGCAACGTCGTCTGCCAAGGCCGATGCCCAATGTCGTAGTACAGAGCATGTAAAATCCAAAACACCAAATATCAGTAAAAAAAGGACTTCAAAATCTAAAATAAAATTGTCGGAGGAGAAGCGTAAACTTGCCAATATGCCATTTACCACACGGAGTGGCAAGGAACGGCTGAGGCCCTGGCCTATGTTCATGGCTAGTGGTTCAGCTTCACATGAGGATGGAAGCACTCAGCCTCTCGCTAGAAAAATGAAAAGACTCAAGCTGGCAAAAGCACCGCAAAGAACTGTGCGTTCTTCGAAATCCCAAATCCACAAGGAGAGTCCAATTGTGTCGGTTGCGATGCCTGACCTTCCCAACACTGGACGTGAAGAGCATGCGCCTTCCACCATTTGCACGCCCCCTGCAAGTGCTGGAAGGAGCACCCGCAGTCCAGTTCCTGATAGTCAGATTGAAGATGTCAGTGTTGAAGTACACCAGGATGAGGAGGATATGGGTGTTGCTGGCGCTGGGGAGGAAATTGACAAGGAGGATTCTGATGGTGAGGTGGTTTGTTTAAGTCAGGCACCCAGGGAGACACCTGTTGTCCGTGGGAGGAATAGGGCCGTTGACATGCCTGGTGAAAATACCAAAAAAATCAGCTCTTCGGTGTGGAAGTATTTCAACAGAAATGCGGACAACATTTGTCAAGCCGTGTGTTGCCTTTGTCAAGCTGTAATAAGTAGGGGTAAGGACGTTAACCACCTCGGAACATCCTCCCTTATACGTCACCTGCAGCGCATTCATAATAAGTCAGTGACAAGTTCAAAAACTTTGGGCGACAGCGGAAGCAGTCCACTGACCAGTAAATCCCTTCCTCTTGTAACCAAGCTCACGCAAACCACCCCACCAACTCCCTCAGTGTCAATTTCCTCCTTCCCCAGGAATGCCAATAGTCCTGCAGGCCATGTCACTGGCAATTCTGACGAGTCCTCTCCTGCCTGGGATTCCTCCGATGCATCCTTGCGTGTAACGCCAACTGCTGCTGGCGCTGCTGTTGTTGCTGCTCGGAGTCGATGGTCATCCCAAAGGGGAAGTCGTAAGCCCACTTTTACTACTTCCACCAAGCAATTGACTGTCCAACAGTCCTTTGCGAGGAAGATGAAATATCACAGCAGTCATCCTGTTGCAAAGCGGATAACTGAGGCCTTGACAACTATGTTGGTGTTAGACGTGCGTCCGGTATCCGCCGTTAGTTCACAGGGAACTAGACAATTTCTTGAGGTAGTGTGCCCCCGTTACCAAATACAATCTAGGTTCCACTTCTCTAGGCAGGCGATACCGAGAATGTACACGGACGTCAGAAAAAGACTCACCAGTGTCCTAAAAAATGCAGTTGTACCCAATGTCCACTTAACCACGGACATGTGGACAAGTGGAGCAGGGCAGGGTCAGGACTATATGACTGTGACAGCCCACTGGGTAGATGTATGGACTCCCGCCGCAAGAACAGCAGCGGCGGCACCAGTAGCAGCATCTCGCAAACGCCAACTCTTTCCTAGGCAGGCTACGCTTTGTATCACCGGTTTCCAGAATACGCACACAGCTGAAAACCTCTTACGGCAACTGAGGAAGATCATCGCGGAATGGCTTACCCCAATTGGACTCTCCTGTGGATTTGTGGCATCGGACAACGCCAGCAATATTGTGTGTGCATTAAATATGGGCAAATTCCAGCACGTCCCATGTTTTGCACATACCTTGAATTTGGTGGTGCAGAATTTTTTAAAAAACGACAGGGGCGTGCAAGAGATGCTGTCGGTGGCCAGAAGAATTGCGGGACACTTTCGGCGTACAGGCACCACGTACAGAAGACTGGAGCACCACCAAAAACGCCTGAACCTGCCCTGCCATCATCTGAAGCAAGAAGTGGTAACGAGGTGGAATTCAACCCTCTATATGCTTCAGAGGTTGGAGGAGCAGCAAAAGGCCATTCAAGCCTATACAATTGAGCACGATATAGGAGGTGGAATGTACCTGTCTCAAGCGCAGTGGAGAATGATTTCAACGTTGTGCAAGGTTCTGCAACCTTTTGAACTTGCCACACGTGAAGTCAGTTCAGACACTGCCAGCCTGAGTCAGGTCATTCCCCTCATCAGGCTTTTGCAGAAGAAGCTGGAGGCATTGAAGGAGGAGCTAAAAGGGAGCGATTCCGCTAGGCATGTGGGACTTGTGGATGGAGCCCTTAATTCGCTTAACAAGGATTCACGGGTGGTCAATCTGTTGAAATCAGAGCACTACATTTTGGCCACCGTGCTCGATCCTAGATTTAAAACCTACCTTGTATCTCTCTTTCCGGCAGACACAAGTCTGCTGGGGTTCAAAGACCTGCTGGTGACAAAATTGTCAAGTCAAGCGGAACGCGACCTGTCAACATCTCCTCCTTCACATTCTCCCGCAACTGGGGGTGCGAGGAAAAGGCTCAGAATTCCGAGCCCACCCGCTGGCGGTGATGCAGGGCAGTCTGGAGCGACTGCTGATGCTGACATCTGGTCCGGACTGAAGGACCTGACAACGATTACGGACATGTCGTCTACTGTCACTGCATATGATTCTGTCACCATTGAAAGAATGGTGGAGGATTATATGAGTGACCGCATCCAAGTAGGCACGTCAGACAGTCCGTACTTATACTGGCAGGAAAAAGAGGCAATTTGGAGGCCCTTTCACAAACTGGCTTTATTCTACCTAAGTTGCCCTCCCACAAGTGTGTACTCCGAAAGAGTGTTTAGTGCCGCCGCTCACCTTGTCAGCAATCGGCGTACGAGGTTACTTCCAGAAAATGTGGAGAAGATGATGTTCATTAAAATGAATTATAATCAATTCCTCCGTGGAGACATTGACCAGCAGCAATTGCCTCCACAAAGTACACAGGGAGCTGAGATGGTGGATTCCAGTGGGGACGAATTGATAATCTGTGAGGAGCGAGATGTACACGGTGATATATCGGAGGATGATGATGAGGTGGACATCTTGCCTCTGTAGAGCCAGTTTGTGCAAGGAGAGATTAATTGCTTCTTTTTCGGTGGGGGTCCAAACCAACCCGTCATTTCAGTCACAGTCGTGTGGCAGACCCTGTCACTGAAATGATGGGTTGGTTAAAGTGTGCATGTCCTGTTTATACAACATAAGGGTGGGTGGGAGGGCCCAAGGACAATTCCATCTTGCACCTCTTTTTTCTTTCATTTTTATTTGCGTCATGTGCTGTTTGGGGAGTGTTTTTTGGAAGGGCCATCCTGCGTGACACTGCAGTGCCACTCCTAGATGGGCCAGGTGTTTGTGTCGGCCACTAGGGTCGCTTAGCTTACTCACACAGCTACCTCATTGCGCCTCTTTTTTTCTTCTTTGCGTCATGTGCTGTTTGGGGAGTGTTTTTTGGAAGGGCCATCCTGCGTGACACTGCAGTGACACTCCTAGATGGGCCAGATGTTTGTGTCGGCCACTAGGGTCGCTTAGCTTACTCACACAGCTACCTCATTGCGCCTCTTTTTTTCTTCTTTGCGTCATGTGCTGTTTGGGGAGTGTTTTTTGGAAGGGCCATCCTGCGTGACACTGCAGTGCCACTCCTAGATGGGCCAGGTGTTTGTGTCGGCCACTAGGGTCGCTTAGCTTACTCACACAGCTACCTCATTGCGCCTCTTTTTTTCTTCTTTGCGTCATGTGCTGTTTGGGGAGTGTTTTTTGGAAGGGCCATCCTGCGTGACACTGCAGTGCCACTCTTAGATGGGCCAGGTGTTTGTGTCGGCCACTAGGGTCGCTTAGCTTACTCACACAGCTACCTCATTGCGCCTCTTTTTTTCTTCTTTGCGTCATGTGCTGTTTGGGGAGTGTTTTTTGGAAGGGCCATCCTGCGTGACACTGCAGTGCCACTCCTAGATGGGCCAGGTGTTTGTGTCGGCCACTAGGGTCGCTTATCTTACTCACACAGCTACCTCATTGCGCCTCTTTTTTTCTTCTTTGCGTCATGTGCTGTTTGGGGAGTGTTTTTTGGAAGGGCCATCCTGCGTGACACTGCAGTGCCACTCCTAGATGGGCCAGGTGTTTGTGTCGGCCACTAGGGTCGCTTAGCTTACTCACACAGCTACCTCATTGCGCCTCTTTTTTTCTTCTTTGCGTCATGTGCTGTTTGGGGAGTGTTTTTTGGAAGGGCCATCCTGCGTGACACTGCAGTGCCACTCCTAGATGGGCCAGGTGTTTGTGTCGGCCACTAGGGTCGCTTAGCTTACTCACACAGCTACCTCATTGCGCCTCTTTTTTTCTTCTTTGCGTCATGTGCTGTTTGGGGAGTGTTTTTTGGAAGGGCCATCCTGCGTGACACTGCAGTGCCACTCCTAGATGGGCCAGGTGTTTGTGTCGGCCACTAGGGTCGCTTAGCTTACTCACACAGCTACCTCATTGCGCCTCTTTTTTTCTTCTTTGCGTCATGTGCTGTTTGGGGAGTGTTGTTTGGAAGGGCCATCCTGCGTGACACTGCAGTGCCACTCCTAGATGGGCCAGGTGTTTGTGTCGGCCACTAGGGTCGCTTATCTTACTCACACAGCTACCTCATTGCGCCTCTTTTTTTCTTCTTTGCGTCATGTGCTGTTTGGGGAGTGTTTTTTGGAAGGGCCATCCTGCGTGACACTGCAGTGCCACTCCTAGATGGGCCAGGTGTTTGTGTCGGCCACTAGGGTCGCTTAGCTTACTCACACAGCTACCTCATTGCGCCTCTTTTTTTCTTCTTTGCGTCATGTGCTGTTTGGGGAGTGTTTTTTGGAAGGGCCATCCTGCGTGACACTGCAGTGCCACTCCTAGATGGGCCAGGTGTTTGTGTCGGCCACTAGGGTCGCTTAGCTTACTCACACAGCTACCTCATTGCGCCTCTTTTTTTCTTCTTTGCGTCATGTGCTGTTTGGGGAGTGTTTTTTGGAAGGGCCATCCTGCGTGACACTGCAGTGCCACTCCTAGATGGGCCAGGTGTTTGTGTCGGCCACTAGGGTCGCTTATCTTACTCACACAGCTACCTCATTGCGCCTCTTTTTTTCTTCTTTGCGTCATGTGCTGTTTGGGGAGTGTTTTTTGGAAGGGCCATCCTGCGTGACACTGCAGTGCCACTCCTAGATGGGCCAGGTGTTTGTGTCGGCCACTAGGGTCGCTTATCTTACTCACACAGCTACCTCATTGCGCCTCTTTTTTTCTTCTTTGCGTCATGTGCTGTTTGGGGAGTGTTTTTTGGAAGGGCCATCCTGCGTGACACTGCAGTGCCACTCCTAGATGGGCCAGGTGTTTGTGTCGGCCACTAGGGTCGCTTAGCTTACTCACACAGCTACCTCATTGCGCCTTTTTTTTTCTTCTTTGCATCATGTGCTGTTTGGGGAGTGTTTTTTGGAAGGGCCTTCCTGCGTGACACTGCAGTGCCACTCCTAGATGGGCCAGGTGTTTGTGTCGGCCACTAGGGTCGCTTAGCTTACTCACACAGCTACCTCATTGCGCCTCTTTTTTTCTTCTTTGCATCATGTGCTGTTTGGGGAGTGTTTTTTGGAAGGGCCATCCTGCGTGACACTGCAGTGCCACTCCTAGAGGGGCCAGGTGTTTGTGTCGGCCACTAGGGTCGCTTAGCTTACTCACACAGCTACCTCATTGCACCTCTTTTTTTCTTCTTTGCGTCATGTGCTGTTTGGGGAGTGTTTTTTGGAAGGGCCATCCTGCGTGACACTGCAGTGCCACTCCTAGATGGGCCAGGTGTTTGTGTCGGCCACTAGGGTCGCTTAGCTTACTCACACAGCTACCTCATTGCGCCTCTTTTTTTCTTCTTTGCGTCATGTGCTGTTTGGGGAGTGTTTTTTGGAAGGGCCATCCTGCGTGACACTGCAGTGCCACTCCTAGATGGGCCAGGTGTTTGTGTCGGCCACTAGGGTCGCTTATCTTACTCACACAGCTACCTCATTGCGCCTCTTTTTTTCTTCTTTGCATCATGTGCTGTTTGGGGAGTGTTTTTTGGAAGGGCCGTCCTGCGTGACACTGCAGTGCCACTCCTAGATGGGCCAGGTGTTTGTGTCGGCCACTAGGGTCGCTTATCTTACTCACACAGCTACCTCATTGCGCCTCTTTTTTTCTTCTTTGCGTCATGTGCTGTTTGGGGAGTGTTTTTTGGAAGGGCCATCCTGCGTGACACTGCAGTGCCACTCCTAGATGGGCCAGGTGTTTGTGTCGGCCACTAGGGTCGCTTAGCTTACTCACACAGCTACCTCATTGCGCCTCTTTTTTTCTTCTTTGCGTCATGTGCTGTTTGGGGAGTGTTTTTTGGAAGGGCCATCCTGCGTGACACTGCAGTGCCACTCCTAGATGGGCCAGGTGTTTGTGTCGGCCACTAGGGTCGCTTAGCTTACTCACACAGCTACCTCATTGCGCCTCTTTTTTTCTTCTTTGCGTCATGTGCTGTTTGGGGAGTGTTTTTTGGAAGGGCCATCCTGCGTGACACTGCAGTGCCACTCCTAGATGGGCCAGGTGTTTGTGTCGGCCACTAGGGTCGCTTAGCTTACTCACACAGCTACCTCATTGCGCCTCTTTTTTTCCTCTTTGCGTCATGTGCTGTTTGGGGAGTGTTTTTTGGAAGGGCCATCCTGCGTGACACTGCAGTGCCACTCCTAGATGGGCCAGGTGTTTGTGTCGGCCACTAGGGTCGCTTAGCTTAGTCATCCAGCGACCTCGGTGCAAATTTTAGGCTAAAAATAATATTGTGAGGTGTGAGGTGTTCAGAATAGACTGAAAATGAGTGTAAATTATGGTTTTTGAGGTTAATAATACTTTGGGATCAAAATGACCCCCAAATTCTATGATTTAAGCTGTTTTTTAGTGTTTTTTGAAAAAAACACCCGAATCCAAAACACACCCGAATCCGACAAAAATAATTAGGTGAGGTTTTGCCAAAACGCGGTCGAACCCAAAACACGGCCGCGGAACCGAACCCAAAACCAAAACACAAAACCCGAAAAATTTCAAGTGCACATCTCTACTAGAAACCCTGTCGACCTTCCATCCATGTCGACCTAGTGACTGTCGACCTACAGTGGTCAACCTAAACATTGTCGACCTAGATACTGTCGATCTTCAGACCGGATCCCGCACAGATATTGAGCGTTTTCAGGCAGAGAACGTAGATATTTTTTCAGCACACTGAGCACAGATTATTTGCAGCACACTGAGCACAGATATTTTCAGCACACTAAGCACAGATTACGGAGCTTTTCAGGGGAGAGAACGCTGCCACGTCCTCTCCGTTCAATCTCCAATGCACGAGTGAAAATGGCGGCGACGCGCGGCTCCTTATATAGAATACGAATCTCGCGAGTATCCGACAGTGGGATGATGACGTTCGGGCGCGTTCTGGTTAACCGAGCAAGGCGGGAAGATCCGAGGCTGCCTTTGCCCCGTGTAAAATGGGTGAAGTTCGGGGGGGTTCGGATCTCAATGAACCGAACCCGCTCATCTCTACTGAAAACCACAAGTTTGCTTTCATAACTATTACAAGCAGAGTTCTGTTGTGTAGATGCCATTGTCAGCCACAATGAACAAAAATGACAATATGGTGAGATGGGCATTTCATGCTAATAAGATGTACTTTAGGTGCTGAATACTAGCTGTTCGGAAAAACAAGATTTTTTTTTTTTGGATCATGTAATCACAGCAAAGTACTGACAGGCATACATTTTTAGGATGTGTGCACACGGGGTCATTCCGAGTTGATCGCTAGCTGAAAATGTTCGCTGCGCACCGATGATGCAAAAAAAAAACGGCACTTCTGCGCATGCGTATGTGGCGTAATGCGCACTTGTGACGTACTTTCACAGCGGCCGATGTAGTTTCACACAAGGTCTAGCCCTGCTTTTCAGTCGCAATGGCCGCCGCAGAGTGATTGACATGAAGTGGGCATTTCTGGGTGGCAACTGACCGTTTTCAGGGTGTGTTCGGAAAAACGCAGGCATGCCAGGTAAAAACGCAGGCATGGCTGGGTGAACGCAGGGTGTGTTTGTGACGTCAAATCCGGAACTGAATGGTCTGCAGTGATCGCAAGCGCTGAGTAGGTCTGGAGCTACTCTAAAACTGCACAATTGTTTTTTGTAGCCATTCTGTGATGGAAGCGATCGCACTATTGCAAAGCAAATATACACTCCCAGAGGGTGGCGGCTTAGCATTTGCACGGCAGCGAAAAACTGCTAGCGAGCGATCAACTCGGAATGATCCCCACTATGCGATATATAGTTTGTACAGTCAAAGAACAAAATATATTGCTCGTGCGTTGGCTCATGTGCAGTGGCGCAACTATAGAGGGTGCAGGGGATGCAACTGCTATGGGACCCGGCCCAGCAAATAACACCACTGCACCGTTTAGAATTTTTTTTTATTAGTAGTACTGTAGATTACTTCCTTGTAGGAGGGGATGAGGGAGGGGTGTAATCGGAACTGTACAGAGCCGCCCTCAATGTGTGCCCGGAGCCGTAGATTGTACAGAAAGACTTGTGAGCACCCTCCTCCCCTGCTGCTGAGACATAGACATATTGTAGTCCCAGTTAACCCCCTCCCATCACTCTGCAACGGTGGGCTGGTGTGCTGTGGGGGAGGAAGGACGTCGGCTGCGTACTGCAGTGTGGGGGGGGGGTCGATGGATGCCTTTCTTTATATTGTAGGTGGGGAGGGCGGTTTGAGGCGCTGTTCTTTACTGTGCCACTGTGTACTGGGGAAGGTACAGTGCCACAGCACCGCTTTGCACAAACCACTGACACCCATGGGTGCACAGCATCACAGCACCACTCCTAGGCAAGGCAGATGTCTCCCCACTGCCTGATTTGTGTGTTGTGGGGGTGAGGGATGGCTTCTGCAGGTGTGTGTGCTGCAAGAAGGGAAGGTAGGGAGTGCTGATGGCTGCCATAGGAGTGCGCAGCACATTTTATTAGGGGGTGCACCGTTGGAGGGACGTGTCTAGCACCACCTACTGGGAGTATCTAGCACCGCCTATTGACATTCCTTTTCATTCCATATTAACTTTACCTATATGGTGGTTTCTCACAACGGGCAACCTCTAAGAAATGTATTCTTCCTGGGCAGACAGCGTCTTCAGTCGGTAATCACTATTCATGTAGGATATCACATGGTCTGGAAGATGCCTGTTTGTGTAGGAACATAACCAATGTCATCATCATACAACAGAGGTTCAACCAAACTCGTGTCACCTCCTTACCCTGTGTCTCTCAGCCACACCATCATCTCTCGTCTGCATCTCTCAGCCATACCATCATCTTCCCCCTGCATCTCTCAGCCACACCATCATCTTTCTCTCCTCGTCTCTCAGCCATAACATCTTCTTCTCCCCTGCATCTGTCAGTCACACCATCATCTCCCGCCAGCATCGTTTCTCAGCCACACCATCATCTCTTCCCTGCGTTGTTTCTCAGTCACGCCATCATCTCTCGTCTGCATCTCTCACCATCCCCCTTCAATTCACACATAACACCACATAGTAGTGGCCCTTACTTACATTAAACTGCACAGTAGTATCCATTGTTCACATTACACCACACAGTAGCGTCCCTTATACATGTTACCCCTTACCAAATCCCTTCTTACTAGCCGCACTTGCACTAGGTATGGATAATGAACTGCTATAAAACACATTTGGGAAGGTGTAGGATGCAGTGGTGGGCAGGTACAGGGTGCAGGGAGGGAAGGCGTAGGGTACAGAGGTGGGCAGGTACAGGGTGCAGGGAGGGAAGGCGTAGGGTACAGAGGTGGGCAGATACAGGGTGCAGGGAGGAAAGGCGTAGGGTGCAGAGGTGGGCAGGTACAGGGTGCAGGGAGGGAAGGCGTAGGGTACAGAGGTGGGCAGATACAGGGTGCAGGGAGGAAAGGCGTAGGGTGCAGAGGTGGGCAGGTACAGGGTGCAGGGAGGGAAAGTGTAGGGTGCAGAGGTGGGCAGATACAGGGTGCAGGGAGGAAAGGCGTAGGGTGCAGAGGTGGGCAGGTACAGGGTGCAGGGAGGGAAGGCGTAGGGTACAGAGGTGGGCAGGTACAGGGTGCAGGGAGGGAAGGCGTAGGGTACAGAGGTGGGCAGATACAGGGTGCAGGGAGGGAAAGTGTAGGGTGCAGAGGTGGGCAGATACAGGGTGCAGGGAGGAAAGGCGTAGGGTGCAGAGGTGGGCAGGTACAGGGTGCAGGGAGGGAAGGCGTAGGGTACAGAGGTGGGCAGGTACAGGGTGCAGGGAGGGAAGGCGTAGGGTACAGAGGTGGGCAGATACGGGGTGCAGGGAGGGAAAGTGTAGGGTGCAGAGGTGGGCAGATACAGGGTGCAGGGAGGGAAGGCGTAGGGTGCAGAGGTGGGCAGGTACAGGGTGCAGGGAGGGAAAGTGTAGGGTGCAGAGGTGGGCAGGTACAGGGTGCAGGGAGGGAAAGTGTAGGGTGCAGAGGTGGGCAGATACAGGGTGCAGGGAGGAAAGGTGTAGGGTGCAGAGGTGGGCAGGTACAGGGTGCAGGGAGGGAAAGTGTAGGGTGCAGAGGTGGGCAAATACAGGGTGCAGGGAGGGAAGGCATAGGGTGCAGAGGTGGGCAGGTACAGGGTGCAGGGAGGGAAAGTGTAGGGTGCAGAGGTGTGCAGGTACAGGGTGCAGGGAGGGAAAGTGTAGGATGCAGTGGTGGGCAGGTACAGGGAGGGAAGGCATAGGGTACAGAGGTGGGCAGGTACAGGGTGCAGGGAGGGAAAGTGTAGGGTGCAGAGGTGGGCAGAAACAGGGTGCAGGGAGGAAAGGCGTAGGGTGCAGAGGTGGGCAGGTACAGGGTGCAGGGAGGGAAAGTGTAGGGTGCAGAGGTGGGCAGGTACAGGGTGCAGGGAGGGAAGGCGTAGGGTGCAGAGGTGGGCAGGTACAGGGTGCAGGGAGGGAAGGCGTAGGGTGCAGAGGTGGGCAGGTACAGGGTGCAGGGAGGGAAAGTGTAGGGTGCAGAGGTGGGCAGGTACAGGGTGCAGGGAGGGAAAGTGTAGGGTGCAGAGGTGGGCAGGTACAGGGTGCAGGGAGGGAAGGCGTAGGGTGCAGAGGTGGGCAGGTACAGGGTGCATGGAGGGAAGGCATAGGGTGCAGAGGTGGGCAGGTACAGGGTGCAGGGAGGAAAGGCATAGGGTTCAAAGGTGGGCAGTTACAGGGTGCAGGGAGGGAAGGAGTAGGGTGCAGAGGTGGGCAGGTACAGGGTACAGGGAGGAAAGGCATAGGGTTCAAAGGTGGGCAGTTACAAGGTGCAGGGAGGGAAGGAGTAGGGTGCAGAGGTAGGCAGGTACAGGATGCAGGGAGGGAAAGTGTAGGGTTCAGAGGTGGGCAGTTAGATTGTGCAGGGAGGGAAGGTATAGGGTGCAGAGGTGGGCAGTTACAGGGTGCAAGAAGGGAATGTGTAGGCTGCTTGTTTAATGGTGCATATTGTTGGTGGGTAGATGCAGGGTGTAGGGATGTAAGATGCAGGGGGTGTCTTTGCATGGAAGGAAGTTTCAAGGTGCAGGGGTCAGTTTCAGGGTGCAGGAGAAATGGTGCACAATAGGAGATTGAGGATCAAATGGTTAGTAGTGGGGTAAAATAATACCTTAGAGGTGGTGTAGATAAGAGTCTGTCTGCATCAACAGGAGCATTCTCCAGCCGCAGCAAGAAACCATAAGAAATGGCCGGATGGTGGGGGGTTCTAACGCAGGGGCCAGAAGCCAAAGTGTCCATTCACAGCAGCAGGAGATCAAAGGGAAAACCTGCACTGAACAGCAGCATAGCCTGCCCTGACTGCGGGAGGAACCCGCGACCCTCCCCCCTCCCTTCACGGCTGCAGCTACACTCTGCCGCCTCGCAGGTCTCCTTCCACCATGCTGCTATTATGCAGGCAGGAGGGCTAGCCAATCTACAGAGGCCCGCCCGCTCCAGTGGCAGAGCCCGTCGCCTGTTAGATGGGATCAGAACAAGCGATGAACCGCCTGACGCTGCACCTCCTGCTCCCCCGTGAGTGCCGGCGATCAATACAGCAGGCGTGTGTTAGGGGGGTGCCAGGCATTAGGGGGTGCCTGTGCGCACCAGGCACCCCCTGTGCGCACGCCTATGATGGCTGCTAGTGTGTGCAGGGGCTGGTAGAGTGTAGGACAGCTGCATATGTGTTTGCCTTGGGGGTTGGGGTATATTGAATGGCATAACAACTCTGGTGGAGACCTGAATTGGGGGCATCTTACAAATTTTGCTATGGGGCCCCACAAAGTTCTAGTTACGCCCCTGCTCTTGATTACAGTACAGCTGATATGTCTGTGAAAAAAGTCCTGGCAAATCAGGCCAATTAGTGAGCCCCAAGTTGTGGCACCTGACCCCTCCATCCACTTCAACACATAGGCCCTCATTCCGAGTTGATCGGTCGCAAGGCGAATTTAGCAGAGTTACACACGCTAAGCCGCCGCCTACTGGGAGTGAATCTTAGCTTCTTAAAATTGCGACCGATGTATTCGCAATATTGCGATTACTAACTACTTAGCAGTTTCAGAGTAGCTTCAGACTTACTCTGCCTGTGCGATCAGTTCAGTGCTTGTCGTTCCTGGTTGACGTCACAAACACACCCAGCGTTCGCCCAGGCACTCCCACCGTTTCTCCGGCCACTCCTGCGTTTTTTCCGGAAACGGTAGCGTTTTCAGCCACACGCCCCTGAAACGCCGTGTTTCCGCCCAGTAACACCCATTTCCTGTCAATCACATTACGATCGCCGGAGCGAAGAAAAAGCCGTGAGTAAAATTACTTTCTACATAGCAAAGTTACTTGGCGCAGTCGCAGTGCGAACATTGCGCATGCGTACTAAGCGGATTTTCATTGCGATGCGATGAAAAATACCGAGCGAACAACTCGGAATGAGGGCCATAGTGCTTCAGCTGGGTGAGGAAATGCTCATGGGTGCTGTTATGGCTCCTGGGCAAGCCACATTAATTTTTCCTGTAGGATTCAGGAGTAATGAAATATCACTTTAGGAGGGCCCTCACAATTTTTTCATATTTTGCACAGTCCTCAGTGGCCACTCCTCGATATACCTCCACTGTCTCTCCATGCAGAGTGGGCACTAGGTATCTGACTGACTCCCACTTAGGCAACTCATGGAGTTTCCAAGTCCTTTCAAAAACTTGTGAATGTCTGTCAATGGGCCTAATTCTGAGTTGATCGCAGCAGCAAATTTGTTAGCACTTGGGCAAAACCATGTGCACTGCAGGAGGGACAGATATAACATGTGCAGAGAGTTAGATTTGGGTGGGGTGTGTTCAAACTGAAATCTAAATTGCAGTGTAAAAATAAAGCAGCCAGTATTTACCCGGCACAGAAACGAAACAACCCACCCAAATCTAACTCTCTCTGCAAATGTTATATCTGCCCCCCCTGCAGTGCACATGGTTTTGCCCAATTGCTAACAAACTTGCTGCTGCGATCAACTCAGAATTACCCCCCATGTTTCCATCACTGTCCTCAAATCTAGCAAACTGTATGGGTCATGATCTGGGCATAGTAGCTGACAATGATTCTCTGGTTACCATGGCCAGTGGTGCCTACTCATCATCCCACATCCTGATGACTAGCACACGCTCTTGCCCTTTTGCTCTTTCTCCAAATTCCACCAGCAGATCCGCTAGGGTATCTGTCCCTCCCCCCTATGACTTTAGGATGCCTGACATAATAGCAGATGCTGGGAAACATGGATGCTGTGAGATGGGGCTGAGGATGGAGTTCTCACCAGGTCCTGATGAGTCTCTGCTATTAGGCAGCTCCTCCCAGTTCATGAGCTCCTCACTTATGTCGCTTTTGGTTGTGTTTTAAGGGATTTTTTTTGGCACATCTCTTCAAGATTGTCTTTGTACAGTCTGATGTAGTAAATCATCCTGTGTGTTCTTCTGCACTACTTTACCAGCACCCCCCCACCTCCTGGGTAACTTTGGTTTTCCAATCTGGTGACCAGATATCTCACCGTTATGTGACCAATATCTGTGACTGGATGACCTTGCTCTGCCAGGTGACCACAGATTTTTGACACTGATAGAGAAGAAGTGGTTACGCATCCCTGGTGGACTTACTTCATCATTCCTAGGGATACTCTCTCACTATCAGTAACCACTGGTTAATAACTCCACCTATTGCATAGTAAGTGTGGGTAACTCGTTGCCACCACCAGGTTCCTACAATAGCATCTGGAACCTCTCAGACACACAGGGTCCTACTAATGGTACCTGGAACAACCTACTTCTGGGTACATTTGGATACACTGCAGCAACAACTGTTTGGTACCTCAGTAGCATCAAGAGAGGGAGGGGGGTACAAATTACCTGGGCCAAGGTCAGACAGAGGGGCCCAGTGGGGGCACAGGTCCACGTCTCCTTTGATTAGACCATGCCCTCTGAAAAGTTCCTGGGCCCAGCCAGGCTCTCTACTACCCTGGCTGGGAGACATGCCATGCTCCAGTGAGTGGGTGCTTCTGATATGCTAGACACACCCCAAAGAGGAGTTGCCATGCCCTCAGCATGCTGTGGTCACAACCCCTCCAGTGGGACAGGGGGGCCCAGGAAGTTGTTGTACACAGGCACAGAATTTCTCTTGGCTGCCCTGCTGGTAATCATTGTATGCAAGCAGATGCATTCATCTTAAGGCAAGATGTTTATTGCTCAAATGTCTTGAAAAAGGTGCTTTGGACAGTCATACCATACAAATATCACAGAAGTGCAATCTTGTCTGGATATTCAGAAGTATCACTCTTACAGAGCCTCATATAGTAAGAGGAACCAATATAAAAGGCCTGGGTCTGGTTAAAGAGTAATTTAGAGTCGGCACCACTGAACACATGGCAAAGGGTAACACTTGGCACAGGGGTATAGGTGAACACACACAGTGGGGCAACACATTGCACAGGGTAATACATAGCACAGGGGGCATAGGATAACAAATGACAAAGTTGGGCATAGGGTAACACATGACACAGTGTAATATATACAATGGGGGGGCACAAGGCAAAACATGGCACAGGGGGGCACTGCCAGGGGACTGTACAGAGAGACAGGGGAAGGATAGGCATATTTCAAGGTGGTAGCAGGCTGTTGGGTGACACCATGCAGGAGTGCTGGGAGGGCAAGAAGGACACACTGCCACCTCCTGTTACTGTCTTGCGGCAGGATTTCAGCTACTGCTGCTGCTGTTGCTGAGTCCTGGGTGGTGAACAGGGAGGAAGGGGGGTTGAAGAGATAGAGAGGTGGAGAGAAAGTGTCAGGAGCAGGCACGGATACAGAGGGGGGCGGTAGGGGCGGTCGCCCCACCTAACACACTCCTGCTGATGGGACAAACTTTCTTTGAAGTCCTGCTTCCTCCTTCCTTCCTGGCTCAGCTGGCTGTCAGCTTTTGTCAGTGGGAGCTCGCAGATCGCAGCATCTCACAGCAGATGCCCTTCCTCCCCAGTCATCCCTTTGGTCTGCACGGCAGTTAATCAACATAGTTTGTTGATTTAGACTGCTTTCACCTTTCATCACCTTCCCCCACTGGCTTGTGGAGGTGACATAGCTGTGGGGTCTGCAGAGAAAAGTTAAGTAAAACCTGGCACAGCAAAGAAGCAAAGTACATTTAATGTGGTTGTAAAAATGGTTGGGTTTTTTTTTTTCACAAAAGAGGTTTGAAGATTCCTTTTTTTTTCCCTAGCATAATGGCAAATCACAAAATATTAACTTGCCTAAGATAATAACTATCCAGTATGGAATGTAAGGGGAATGAAGGGGGTATGCAGGCATTCACTTTCTCTGCAGCAATACTTGGGAGTCTTGAGAATGCTTTGCCGACTGAGAACACATTATATAAAGACACTGTTATTTATATAGTAACCTGTGCAAGGTATGGGTTATCAAGGAAAATGGCAGCGTACTGAGGCAGTGACAAATATTTTTATTGCCAATATGCCAAAATCCTTTTTCAGGGACAGTGTCTCTGATAAGAGTCCATTCCTTCCAATAGTAAAAAGTAAAGTGATAGCTGAAACTATCACTGTACTGTGGATTTGGAATGGGCATACCTATGCGCATGCTCTGCCATTGTGCCACTTTTATATACAAGTATAGGCTGCCAGGGAGGGATCTAAAGATCAATTTCCAGCAAAAAGGTTGAAGAAGATTGCCTGTAGACTACAATAATTAACAACATTTTATGATAGCTTTGACTACTATATGCCAGCTTAGTAAATAGAACATATTCACAGCTCTCATACAAAACTACAGGGTTTACATCTACAAAAGAGAATAGAAATACCCTGCATCAGTCCTCTGAAAAGGGGCATTTAGTACATTAATAAATATGCATATATGTGATATCCGTCCATCTATCTATCTATGGGAAAATACAAATCAAAATATTTTACTGTACAAAATGTATTCTGTTTTACTTATTTATATGTGTATAATGCCCACATGAATCCTTCAGCTTATATATTGTGTAAATCTGGCTCTGGTATATAATATATTTACTTGTGTGATGGAGGAATCGGGACTGAAGAGGGGAGGGGTTAAGGCTGGAGAGGGGAGGAGTCAGGACTGGAGAGGGGAGGAGTCAATGTTAAAAAGTAAACCGCCCCCCCCTAAAAGAAAAGTCTAGATCCGTCCCTGGTCAGGAGGGAGAGAGAGTGAGGGGAGGGAGTAAAGAGAGGTGGGGTTGAAGATAGAGAAAATAAATAAATGTATAAATAAATGCTAGGAAGCAGTGACGCACAGTGTATTATAGCTAGTGAAAAAGGAGATAAAGTGACTCAATTTTCTACACAAAAACTGATGGTCATTGTTTTTTTAAATAAAATATTGATCTAATTTTCCTCTATTTAAGGGCAATCTAATTTCTGCTTCTTGCTCTGACATAGAATTCTTTCCTCAGAGTTTACATTTTACATCTAGTCCCCTTTAAAACAGTCATTAAGTTTTTGTGTCCAAATGATTGTTTCTTTTACAAAAAAAAACTTTTAAATGCCGTTAGGTTTAAAGAAATGAAGCTGTCCTGACAAATACTGGATAGCTGTAAATAGGTAAAAACAAATATACATCATAAAGCTACAGTAGATAATACTAAAACCTTAATACAATTTACCTTCAGTATTCATGATTAATTAGCTAAATTATTATCTATTGAAAAAAACCTGTATAATAAGGCAGCTATTATAAGATAGACAGTTGGTTACTAAATAAATAAAAATGAGATAACACATACAATTCTGCTCACAGCATTTGTAATTTGCTTTGTTTCACATACATTTCTGCTAACAAAAATAACGCACTAAGAATAGTTAGTACCTACAGAAATGAAACTCCCATTCTGGCTAACAAGGATATGTTTTTCCTATGCAAATTCATCTAAACCCAGAAATTAGCAATGACTGCTAAATTAACACACTTGAAGAGCTTGGCTAGCTTTAATAGGCAGACAAATGGTCTTGTTACATTGTAATGGTGCCAAGCTAATTGAAGTGATTACTGTTGCTCATGAGCAGCAGCATTGAAGTAAAAGTCTTTTAAATTATCCATAGACGTTAAATGTCAGACACTATTGTGTAATTATACTTTGTAAATACTGAATGTCATAAGGCATCACAGGTAATTGAGGTTTACAGAGAAGAGCTTTTTTTTTTTTTTTTTTACTTAATTGAGCATCAACTCTTTGTCCCCTGCTATGACAGCAGTTTATGGCAATCAAGAAAGTTTCTGTGCTCACACTGTATATGTGACTTTGTAAGATAATGTACAAAATATGTTACCTGCCTTTATAATTATTGCTATATTAACAGACATTGTATAGTATTTCTCTTACGTCCTAGAGGATACTGGTGTCCATATTAGTACCATGGGGTATAGACGGGTCCACTAGGAGCCTTGGGCACTTTAAGAAATCAATAGTGTGCACTGGCTCCTCCTACCAGACTCAGTTTAGAAAATGTGCCCAGAGGAGCCAGTCACGATTAGGGAAGCTACTGAAGAGTTTTCTGCATTTATTTTCTGTTTGTTGTTTTCAGACAGGTCTGATTTGCACCAGACTGCCTGCTTCGTGGGACTTAGGGGGGAGTACGGCCCAACTTCCTAAAGAGTTAATGGTCCCGTTCCTCCGCTGACAGGACATTGACTTCCTGAGGGAGTCATTCGCAAGCCCCACTGCGGCACGCGTACCCTCCTACAACACGCCGTCACCCCTAACAGAGCCAGAAGATAGAAGAGTACAGCACCAGCGTCACGGTTAGCGGGTCACTGGCGGGAATGGCGGCACAAGGGTAGAAGCACAGCTCTGAGTGCAGGCTGCACTCCGGGGGGCTCAGAGGACATACACAGACTTGTGTCCTGCTGTGAGGGGTGCACAGAGCCACCAATGCATACCCACACTGGCTATCACACCTAACAAGGGTTTTAGGGGGACATGTACTAAGCAGTGATAAAAGTGGAGAAGTGAGCCAGTGGAGAAGCTTCCTATGACAACCAATCAGTTGCTCTGTATACTTTTATAGTATGCAAATTATAAATGTTACATCAATGCATGGGCAACTTCTCCACTGGCTCACTTCTCCACTTTTATCATTGCTTAGTACATGTCCCCCCTTAGTGTTGTGGTATACTAAACCCTATTAAGGGACTTAGGGGGTCATTCCGAGTTGACCGCTAGCTGCATTTGTTCGCAGTGCAGCGATCAGGCTAAAAAATTGCAGTTCTGCGCATGCGTATGCGGCGCAATGCGCACGCGTGACATACGGGCACAACGGACGATGTAGTTTTGCACAGGGTCTAGCGATGCATTTCAGTCACACTGCTTGCCGCAGAGTGATTGACATGAAGTGGGCGTTTCTGGGTGGCAACTGACCATTTTCAGGGAGTGTGCGGAAAAACGCAAGCGTGCCTGAAAAAACGCAGGCGTGGCTGGGCGAACGCTGGGCGAACGCTGGGCGGATTTGTGATGTCAAATCCGGAACTGAATAGTCTGAAGTGATCGCAAGCGCGGAGTAGGTTTTGATCTACTCTGAAACGACACAAAACATTTTTGTAGCCGCTCTGCGATACAACCGTTTGCACTTCTGCTAAATTAAAAGACACTCCCCATTGGGCAGTGGCATAGCGTTTGCACGGCTGCTAAAAACTGCTAGCGAGCGATCAACTCGGAATGACCCCCTTAGTGTGGCGACTCAGCTAAGTTTTACTTGGCTACAAGGGGGCTGTGTGGCTGGCTCTAATTTCTGTGCCTCCCTGAGGGCTCTGTGTTGGTTAAACTGTGTTTTCTTTTCACCTTCTGTCTGTGGGTGTGTGTCCCTTCACGTTACCATGTCCAGGGACTGTGTCTCCTGCACAGCTGAGTGTCTTTTCTCCCCCGGAGACACACTACCATGTACTCAGATTAGTGCTCATTCTCAGGCTAGTGGGGCAAAACCCCCATGGTTAGCTTCCATTAAAGGGATGATATTTAATATTTATAATAAATTATCCCATAATGAGAAAGAGATGCAATTCTTAAGACAGTCTATGGATGACCTGATGAAGGGGGTCATTCCTAGTTGATCGCTCGCTGCCATTTTTCGCACCGCAGCGAACAAGTTACTACTGCGCATGCGTATGCACCACAATGCTCAGGTGCTTCATACGTGTACAAAGTGAATCGTTGCGGGGTGATGGATTTAACGAAGAATCCATTTGCACAGCTGATTGCAAGGAGATTGACAGGAAGAGGGTGTTTGTGGGTAGCAACTGACCATTTTCAGGGAGTGTTTAGAGAAACGCAGGCGTGTTCAAGCGTTTGCAGGGCGGGTGTCTGACATCAGTTCCGGGACCAAAAAGACTACGCATTTGCACTGCTGCTAAAAGTAGCTAGCGAGCGATCAACTCGGAATGACCCCCGAATAGAGATTTAGTTCAATACCAGCATCTCAAACCACCGCAATTTGCCCACAAAAGCTTACTCTGGCCCAGCTCATGCGGGATAATACTGATGATGATACATCAGATCCAGAGGAGGGTGAAGTGGATGTGAGTGGGGGGGATGCGGTCTTGTCACAAGGAATACAGGTCCTGATAGAGCAGGCATTCCCAACCACGGTCCTCAAGGCACACCAACAGTGCAGGTTTTAGTGATATCCAGGCTTCAGCACAGGTGACTTAATTAGTAGCTCAGATATTTTGATTTAACCATCTGTGCTGCAGCCTGGATATCACTAAAACCTGCACTGTTGGTGTGCCTTGAGGACCGTGGTTGGGAATGCCTGTGATAGAGGCTATCAGAAATGTCCTGCACATTCTTGACAAGACGGCGGAGGTAGAGGAGGAATCTTATTTTAATGTAAAAAATAAATCCTCAGCTACTTTTCCTGCATTAAAGGATTTGAATGCCCTGTTTGAAGAAACTTGTGCTAACCCTAAAGATTAATTACATCCTTTCACTTCCTTTCACTTTCCTCTGGAAGATAGAAAGAAATGGGAAAGCCCGCCGATTGTGGACGCATCGGTATCTAGATTGTCACGTAAGATAGTCTTACCTGTTCCTGGGGCAGCATCCTTAAAGGACACGGCTGACCGCAGGATTGAGAACACTCTCAAATCATTATACACTGCTGCTGGGGTGGCCCAGAGACCCACTATTGCTTGCTCATGGATCACTAAAGCCATTGTAAAGTGGTCAGGTAACCTAATTGACGGATTGGATACCTTACCCAGGGGAAGATAGTTTTACTCCTGCAGCATATTCAAGACTGCTAACTTTATGGTGGAGGCCATAAAGGAAATTGGTTTGCTCAACGCCATGGCAGTATCAGCACGCAGGGGCCTACTGGCTACACCAGTGGACTGTGGATTCCAGGAAAGGTGTGGAAAACCTACCATTCATGGGTGAGGCCCTTTTTGGAGATGAACTGGATAAGTGGATATCCAAGGCTACTGCGGTAAGTCTATGAACCTTCCTTCCGCAGCACTTCCACCTAGGAAAACCTACTCTGCTCCAACTCTGCAGTCCTTTCGGACAGCGAAATTCAAAGGCAAGTCCAAAGGTTCTTCTACAGCCTTCAAAGGTAATAGAGGTAAAACCAGAATACCAGCAACTGCAGGTTCTCAGAAACAGACCTCCAGGTCTGCTTTCTCAAAGCCTTCAGCATGACAGTGGTCCACACTGCCTGGAAGAGAGGCAGGTGGGAGCTCGGTTACGTTGTTTCAGTCACGTTTGGGCAACATCTTGCCAGGATCCCTGGGCCACCCAGGGATACAGACTGGAGTTTCAGGAACTCCCACCTCACAGATTCTTCAAATCAGGCCTACTAGCTTCTCCGGAAGCAAGTATCACTTTACAGGCAGCAATTCAAAAACTGGTACAGACTCAGGTCATTGTCCCAGTTCCACTTCAACTACAAAAGAAGGGTTATTACTCCAACCTGTTTGTGGTACTGAAACCGGATGGTTCGGTGAGGCCCATTTTAAACCTCAAATCACTGAACCCGTATTTAAGGGTGTTCAAGTTCAAGATGGAGTCTCTGAGAGCGGTGATCTCAGGTCTGGAGGAAGGGGAATTCCTGGTGTCTCTGGACATCAAGGATGCATACCTTCATATTCCAATTTGGCCACCTCATCAGGCTTATCTAAGGTTCGTACACAGGACTGTCACTACCAGTTTCAGGCCCTGCCATTTGTCCTCTCCATGGCACCGAGGGTATTCACAAGGTAATGGCAGAGATTATGTTTCTCCTTCGCAAGTAGGGAGTGAACATAATACCGTACCTGGATGACCTGCTGATAAAAGTGCCCTCCAGGATAGGTTGTAGGACATCATTGCCCTCTCAACCCAGCTACTTCAGGATCATGGATGTATTCTAAACCTACCAAAATCCCACCTGGAACCAACACAGAGGCTTCCATTTCTGGGGATGACACTTGATATGGTGCAACAGAAGGTATTCCTTCCGTTGGAAAAGGCATTGGTAATCCAGTCAATGGTGCTGGATGTCCTAAAACCAGCCCGGATATCGGTGCATCTATGCATTCGCCTTCTGGGGAAGATGGCCGCCTCTTACGAGGCTCTGCAGCATGAAAGGTTTCATGCGAGGCCCTTCCAGCTGGATGTGCTGGACAAATGGTCCGGATCGCATCTTCACATGCACCAGAGGATACATCTGTCACCAAAAGCCAGGATTTCTCTTCTGTGGTGGCTTCAGACTTCTCACCTGACCGAGGGTCGAAGGATCAGGATTCAAAATTGGGTTCTGCTAACCACAGACGTAGGCCCCAGGTGTTGGGGAGCAGTCACCCAGGGGGAACAGTTCCAAGGAAAATGGTAAAGTCAGGAAACCATTCTTCCGATCAACATTCTGGAACTAAGGGTCATATACAATGCCCTGCTACTTGCATCGCATCTTCTTCAAAATCACGCCATTCAGGTTTAGTTGGACAATGTAACGTACATAAACTGACAGGCGGAACGAAGAGCAGAGCAGCAACGTCAGAGGTCACAAGAATTCTCCTCTGGGCAGAAATACATGCGGTGGCATTGTCGGCAATCTTTATTCCGGGAGTAGACAACTGGGAAGCGGACTTCCTCAGCAGACACAACCTCCACCCGGGAGAGTGGGGCCTTCACTCGCAGGTGTTCGAGTCCTT